>NC_142130.1:4289380-4902149 GCF_024610735.1 Ursus americanus | reverse complement strand
GGCCCCTGGGTGGCCGAGCTAGGGTTAGGGTTAGCACCCGGGAGGCCGGCAGGCGGGATCCGCCCGCTGTGCCTGGAGCGGAGGGGCGGGCCGAGATGAGGGCGCTGGCGAGCAAGAGCCTGGGCCCAAGCGTTTTGGCACCGGGGGCCTTCGAATGTCTCCGGGGACTCGGCGGGCCCTGCCCATTCTCCTCCCTGAATGACCGGCGGCGCCCCTAGCAGCCCAGGTGGCGGCGGGGCGGCATGTAAGTCCGGGCATAGGGCTCGGGGGTCCCCAGTCCACCGCGTTGCGGCGCCAGGCCCCTTGGGAGGGGCCCCTCGGAGGCTGACCTAGGGTTAGGTATAGCCCCTAGGATGCCGGCAGGCCCTATTCGCCAGCTGTGTGGAGACTGGAGTGGCGGACTGAGGTGAGGGCACTGGTGAGCGGGAGCGCGGGCCCGGGTGTTTTGGCGCGGGGGGCCTTTGAAGGTCACCGTGTCTTGGAGGGCCCTTCCCGTGCTCCCGCCCTGAATGAACGGCACCACCCCAAGCCCCCGGGTGGCGGCTGGGTGGCAGGGTGAGTCCAGTGCTGAGGCTCGGGGGTCCCCAATCCCCAGCGTTGCGGCGCCAGATCCCTTGGGAGGGGCCCCTCGGGGGTCGATCTAGGGTTCCGGTTAGCCCCCAGGAGGCCGGTGGACCTGATCAGCGGCTGTGCGGCACGCGGAGGGTTGGGCCGAGGTGAGGGCGCTGGCGAGACTGAGCGTGAGCCCAGGCGTTTTAGTGCGGGGGGCCTTCGAAGGTCGGTGGGGGCTCGGAGGGACCTGCCCGTTCTCCCGCTCTGAATGACCGGCGGGGCCCCTAGAGGCTCCGGTGCCTGAAGGGCAGCAGGGTGAGTCCGGCACTTGGGTTGGGGTCCCCATTCCCGGCGTTGTGGTGCCAGGCCACTTGGGAAGGGCCCCTCCGTGGCCGACCTACACTTAGGCTTAGCCCCCAGGAGGCCAGCAGGCCCGATACAGGGCCTGTGCGTCGAGCGGAGAGTTGGGCCGAGGTGAGGGTGCTGGTGAACATGAGCCTGGGCCCAAGCGTTTTGGTTCGGTGCGCCTTCGAAGGTCGGCTAGGGTTCGAAGGGCCCTGCCCCTTCTCCCAACCTGAATGAATGGCGGCGCCCCTAGGGGCACGTTTGGCGCGGGGCGGCAGCGTGCATTCAGCGCTGGGACTTGGGGGTTCCCAATCCCCGGTGTTGCGGCGCCAGGCCCCTTAGGAAGCGACCCTCGGGGCCGTCCTAGGGTTAGGGTTAGCGCCCAGGAGGCCGGCAGGCCCGATCCGCCGGCTGTGCGAGGAGTGGAGATGCAGGCCGAGTTGAGGGCGATGGCGAGCGGGAGCGTGGGCCCCAGGCTTTTGGCGTCCTGGGCCTTTGAATGTTGCCATGGCTCGGAGGGCCCTGCCCTTGCTCCTGCCCTGAATAACCAGCAACGCCCCTAGCCGCTCCGTTGGCGGTGGGGCGGCAGGGTGAATCCCAGGCTGCGGCTCGGGGATCCCCAATCCCCGGCGTTGTGGTGCCAGGCCCCTTGGGAGGGGCTCCTCGTGGACCGACCCAGGGTTAGAGTTAGCCCCCATAAGGCCGGCAGGCCAGATCCTCTGGCTGGGCGGTGAGAGGTGGGCGGGCCGAGGTAAAGGCGCTGGGGTGCGGGATTGTGGGCCCCTGCATTTTGGGGTGGGAGGCTTCAAATGTCGCCGGTTTCTCCAGGGCCCTGTCAGTTCTCCCGGCCTGAATGACCGGCGGCGCCCCTCGCGGCCCGGGTGGCAGCGTTGTGGGAGGGTGAGTCTGGCTTTGGGGCTTGGGGTTCCAGATCCCTGGCGTAGTGGCACCAAAACCCTTCGGAGGGGCCCCTGGGGGGCCGACCTAGGGTTAGGGTTAGCCCCCAGGAGACCGTCAGGCCCAACCGCACACTGTGCGGCGAGCTGAGGTGCGGCCCGAGGTGAAGGCGCTGGGGAGCGGGAGCGTGGGCACCAGCGTTTTGGCACGGGGAGCCTTTGAAGGTCACCGGGGACTCAGAAGGCCCTGCCCTTCTCTCGCCCTCTATGACCCGCGGCGCCCCTAGCGGCCCAGGTGGGGACAGTGCGGCAGGGTGAGTCCGGCTCTGGGGCTCTGAGTCACCAATCCCCAGCATTGCAGAGCCAGGCCGCTTGGGATGTCCCCTCAGGGCCGACCTAGGGTTTTGGTTAGCTGCCAGGAGCCCGGCAGGCCCTATCCACCGGCTCTGAAGCAAGCGGTGGGGTGGGCCTAGGTGAGGGCGCTGGCGAGCAGGATCCTGGGAGCCAACGTTTTTGCGCGGGGAGCCTTCAAAGGTCAGCGTGGGCTCGGAGGGCCCTGCCCGATCTCTTGCCCTGATTGACCGGCGGGGCCTCTAGTGGCTCGGGTGGCTGAAGGGCAGCAGGGTGAGTGCGGCACAGGAGCTCGGGGTCCCCATCCCCAGCGTTGCGACGCCAGGCCCCTTGGGAAGTGCCCCTCGGTGGCCGACCTATGGTTAGGGTTAGCCTCCAGGAGCCCCGCAGGCCCGATACACCGCCTGTGCGTCGAGCGAAGAGTTGGGCCGAGGCGAGGGTGCTGGTGAACATGAGCCTGGGCCCAAGCGTTTTGGTTCCGTGCGCCTTCGAAGGTCGGCAGGGGTTCGGAGGGCCCTGCCAGTTCTCCCACCCTGAATGAATGGCGGCGCCCCTAGCGGCCTGTGTGGGTTGGGGTGGCAGCGTGCATCCGGCGCTGGGGCTTGGGGGCCCCCAATCCCTGGCCGTTGCGGCGCCAGGCCCCTTAGGAAGGGACCTTCAGGGGCTGTCCTAGGGTTAGGGTTAGCTCCCAGGAGGCCGGCAGGCCCGAGTCGCTGGCTCTGCGAAGAGCGGAGGTGCGGGCCGAGTTGAGGGTGATGCAGAGCGGGAGCGTGGTCCCCAGCGTTTTGGCGCCCTGGGCCTTCGACTGTTGCCATGGCTCAAAGGGCCCTGCCCGTTCTCCTGCCCTGAATAACCAGCGGCGCCCTTAGCAGCTCCCTTGGCGGTGGAGCGGCAGGGTGAGTCCATGCTGCGGCTCGGGGATCCCCAATCCCCAGCGTTGCGGGGCCAGGCCTCTTGGGAGGGGCTCCTCGTGGGCGGACCTAGGTTTAGAGTTAGCACCCAGGAGGCCAGCAGGCCCAATCCTCTGGCTGGGCGGCGAGAGGTGGGCGGCCCGAGGTAAAGGCGCTGGCGATCGGGAGCGTGGGCCCCTGCATTTTGGCGCAGGAGGCTTCAAATATCGCCGGTTTCTCCAGGGCCCTGTCCCTTCTCCCGCCCTGAATGACGGGCGGCGCCACTAGCGGCCCGGGTGGCGACGTGGCGGCAGGGTGAGCCAGGCTCTGGGTCTTGGGGTCCCTGATCCCCAGTGTAGCGGCACCAGGACCCTTGGGAGGGGCCCCTGGGTGGCCGAGCTAGGGTTAGGGTTAGCACCCGGGAGGCCGGCAGGCGGGATCCGCCCGCTGTGCCTGGAGCGGAGGGGCGGGCCGAGATGAGGGCGCTGGCGAGCAAGAGCCTGGGCCCAAGCGTTTTGGCACCGGGGGCCTTCGAATGTCTCCGGGGACTCGGCGGGCCCTGCCCATTCTCCTCCCTGAATGACCGGCGGCGCCCCTAGCAGCCCAGGTGGCGGCGGGGCGGCATGTAAGTCCGGGCATAGGGCTCGGGGGTCCCCAGTCCACCGCGTTGCGGCGCCAGGCCCCTTGGGAGGGGCCCCTCGGAGGCTGACCTAGGGTTAGGTATAGCCCCTAGGATGCCGGCAGGCCCTATTCGCCAGCTGTGTGGAGACTGGAGTGGCGGACTGAGGTGAGGGCACTGGTGAGCGGGAGCGCGGGCCCGGGTGTTTTGGCGCGGGGGGCCTTTGAAGGTCACCGTGTCTTGGAGGGCCCTTCCCGTGCTCCCGCCCTGAATGAACGGCACCACCCCAAGCCCCCGGGTGGCGGCTGGGTGGCAGGGTGAGTCCAGTGCTGAGGCTCGGGGGTCCCCAATCCCCAGCGTTGCGGCGCCAGATCCCTTGGGAGGGGCCCCTCGGGGGTCGATCTAGGGTTCCGGTTAGCCCCCAGGAGGCCGGTGGACCTGATCAGCGGCTGTGCGGCACGCGGAGGGTTGGGCCGAGGTGAGGGCGCTGGCGAGACTGAGCGTGAGCCCAGGCGTTTTAGTGCGGGGGGCCTTCGAAGGTCGGTGGGGGCTCGGAGGGACCTGCCCGTTCTCCCGCTCTGAATGACCGGCGGGGCCCCTAGAGGCTCCGGTGCCTGAAGGGCAGCAGGGTGAGTCCGGCACTTGGGTTGGGGTCCCCATTCCCGGCGTTGTGGTGCCAGGCCACTTGGGAAGGGCCCCTCCGTGGCCGACCTACACTTAGGCTTAGCCCCCAGGAGGCCAGCAGGCCCGATACAGGGCCTGTGCGTCGAGCGGAGAGTTGGGCCGAGGTGAGGGTGCTGGTGAACATGAGCCTGGGCCCAAGCGTTTTGGTTCGGTGCGCCTTCGAAGGTCGGCTAGGGTTCGAAGGGCCCTGCCCCTTCTCCCAACCTGAATGAATGGCGGCGCCCCTAGGGGCACGTTTGGGGCGGGGCGGCAGCGTGCATTCAGCGCTGGGACTTGGGGGTTCCCAATCCCCGGTGTTGCGGCGCCAGGCCCCTTAGGAAGCGACCCTCGGGGCCGTCCTAGGGTTAGGGTTAGCGCCCAGGAGGCCGGCAGGCCCGATCCGCCGGCTGTGCGAGGAGTGGAGATGCAGGCCGAGTTGAGGGCGATGGCGAGCGGGAGCGTGGGCCCCAGGCTTTTGGCGTCCTGGGCCTTTGAATGTTGCCATGGCTCGGAGGGCCCTGCCCTTGCTCCTGCCCTGAATAACCAGCAACGCCCCTAGCCGCTCCGTTGGCGGTGGGGCGGCAGGGTGAATCCCAGGCTGCGGCTCGGGGATCCCCAATCCCCGGCGTTGTGGTGCCAGGCCCCTTGGGAGGGGCTCCTCGTGGACCGACCCAGGGTTAGAGTTAGCCCCCATAAGGCCGGCAGGCCAGATCCTCTGGCTGGGCGGTGAGAGGTGGGCGGGCCGAGGTAAAGGCGCTGGGGTGCGGGATTGTGGGCCCCTGCATTTTGGGGTGGGAGGCTTCAAATGTCGCCGGTTTCTCCAGGGCCCTGTCAGTTCTCCCGGCCTGAATGACCGGCGGCGCCCCTCGCGGCCCGGGTGGCAGCGTTGTGGGAGGGTGAGTCTGGCTTTGGGGCTTGGGGTTCCAGATCCCTGGCGTAGTGGCACCAAAACCCTTCGGAGGGGCCCCTGGGGGGCCGACCTAGGGTTAGGGTTAGCCCCCAGGAGACCGTCAGGCCCAACCGCACAGTGTGCGGCGAGCTGAGGTGCGGCCCGAGGTGAAGGCGCTGGGGAGCGGGAGCGTGGGCACCAGCGTTTTGGCACGGGGAGCCTTTGAAGGTCACCGGGGACTCAGAAGGCCCTGCCCTTCTCTCGCCCTCTATGACCCGCGGCGCCCCTAGCGGCCCAGGTGGGGACAGTGCGGCAGGGTGAGTCCGGCTCTGGGGCTCTGAGTCACCAATCCCCAGCATTGCAGAGCCAGGCCGCTTGGGATGTCCCCTCAGGGCCGACCTAGGGTTTTGGTTAGCTGCCAGGAGCCCGGCAGGCCCTATCCACCGGCTCTGAAGCAAGCGGTGGGGTGGGCCTAGGTGAGGGCGCTGGCGAGCAGGATCCTGGGAGCCAACGTTTTTGCGCGGGGAGCCTTCAAAGGTCAGCGTGGGCTCGGAGGGCCCTGCCCGATCTCTTGCCCTGATTGACCGGCGGGGCCTCTAGTGGCTCGGGTGGCTGAAGGGCAGCAGGGTGAGTGCGGCACAGGAGCTCGGGGTCCCCATCCCCAGCGTTGCGACGCCAGGCCCCTTGGGAAGTGCCCCTCGGTGGCCGACCTATGGTTAGGGTTAGCCTCCAGGAGCCCCGCAGGCCCGATACACCGCCTGTGCGTCGAGCGAAGAGTTGGGCCGAGGCGAGGGTGCTGGTGAACATGAGCCTGGGCCCAAGCGTTTTGGTTCGGTGCGCCTTCGAAGGTCGGCAGGGGTTCGGAGGGCCCTGCCAGTTCTCCCACCCTGAATGAATGGCGGCGCCCCTAGCGGCCTGTGTGGGTTGGGGTGGCAGCGTGCATCCGGCGCTGGGGCTTGGGGGCCCCCAATCCCTGGCCGTTGCGGCGCCAGGCCCCTTAGGAAGGGACCTTCAGGGGCTGTCCTAGGGTTAGGGTTAGCTCCCAGGAGGCCGGCAGGCCCGAGTCGCTGGCTCTGCGAAGAGCGGAGGTGCGGGCCGAGTTGAGGGTGATGCAGAGCGGGAGCGTGGTCCCCAGCGTTTTGGCGCCCTGGGCCTTCGACTGTTGCCATGGCTCAAAGGGCCCTGCCCGTTCTCCTGCCCTGAATAACCAGCGGCGCCCTTAGCAGCTCCCTTGGCGGTGGAGCGGCAGGGTGAGTCCATGCTGCGGCTCGGGGATCCCCAATCCCCAGCGTTGCGGGGCCAGGCCTCTTGGGAGGGGCTCCTCGTGGGCGGACCTAGGTTTAGAGTTAGCACCCAGGAGGCCAGCAGGCCCAATCCTCTGGCTGGGCGGCGAGAGGTGGGCGGCCCGAGGTAAAGGCGCTGGCGATCGGGAGCGTGGGCCCCTGCATTTTGGCGCAGGAGGCTTCAAATATCGCCGGTTTCTCCAGGGCCCTGTCCCTTCTCCCGCCCTGAATGACGGGCGGCGCCACTAGCGGCCCGGGTGGCGACGTGGCGGCAGGGTGAGCCAGGCTCTGGGTCTTGGGGTCCCTGATCCCCAGTGTAGCGGCACCAGGACCCTTGGGAGGGGCCCCTGGGTGGCCGAGCTAGGGTTAGGGTTAGCACCCGGGAGGCCGGCAGGCGGGATCCGCCCGCTGTGCCTGGAGCGGAGGGGCGGGCCGAGATGAGGGCGCTGGCGAGCAAGAGCCTGGGCCCAAGCGTTTTGGCACCGGGGGCCTTCGAATGTCTCCGGGGACTCGGCGGGCCCTGCCCATTCTCCTCCCTGAATGACCGGCGGCGCCCCTAGCAGCCCAGGTGGCGGCGGGGCGGCATGTAAGTCCGGGCATAGGGCTCGGGGGTCCCCAGTCCACCGCGTTGCGGCGCCAGGCCCCTTGGGAGGGGCCCCTCGGAGGCTGACCTAGGGTTAGGTATAGCCCCTAGGATGCCGGCAGGCCCTATTCGCCAGCTGTGTGGAGACTGGAGTGGCGGACTGAGGTGAGGGCACTGGTGAGCGGGAGCGCGGGCCCGGGTGTTTTGGCGCGGGGGGCCTTTGAAGGTCACCGTGTCTTGGAGGGCCCTTCCCGTGCTCCCGCCCTGAATGAACGGCACCACCCCAAGCCCCCGGGTGGCGGCTGGGTGGCAGGGTGAGTCCAGTGCTGAGGCTCGGGGGTCCCCAATCCCCAGCGTTGCGGCGCCAGATCCCTTGGGAGGGGCCCCTCGGGGGTCGATCTAGGGTTCCGGTTAGCCCCCAGGAGGCCGGTGGACCTGATCAGCGGCTGTGCGGCACGCGGAGGGTTGGGCCGAGGTGAGGGCGCTGGCGAGACTGAGCGTGAGCCCAGGCGTTTTAGTGCGGGGGGCCTTCGAAGGTCGGTGGGGGCTCGGAGGGACCTGCCCGTTCTCCCGCTCTGAATGACCGGCGGGGCCCCTAGAGGCTCCGGTGCCTGAAGGGCAGCAGGGTGAGTCCGGCACTTGGGTTGGGGTCCCCATTCCCGGCGTTGTGGTGCCAGGCCACTTGGGAAGGGCCCCTCCGTGGCCGACCTACACTTAGGCTTAGCCCCCAGGAGGCCAGCAGGCCCGATACAGGGCCTGTGCGTCGAGCGGAGAGTTGGGCCGAGGTGAGGGTGCTGGTGAACATGAGCCTGGGCCCAAGCGTTTTGGTTCGGTGCGCCTTCGAAGGTCGGCTAGGGTTCGAAGGGCCCTGCCCCTTCTCCCAACCTGAATGAATGGCGGCGCCCCTAGGGGCACGTTTGGCGCGGGGCGGCAGCGTGCATTCAGCGCTGGGACTTGGGGGTTCCCAATCCCCGGTGTTGCGGCGCCAGGCCCCTTAGGAAGCGACCCTCGGGGCCGTCCTAGGGTTAGGGTTAGCGCCCAGGAGGCCGGCAGGCCCGATCCGCCGGCTGTGCGAGGAGTGGAGATGCAGGCCGAGTTGAGGGCGATGGCGAGCGGGAGCGTGGGCCCCAGGCTTTTGGCGTCCTGGGCCTTTGAATGTTGCCATGGCTCGGAGGGCCCTGCCCTTGCTCCTGCCCTGAATAACCAGCAACGCCCCTAGCCGCTCCGTTGGCGGTGGGGCGGCAGGGTGAATCCCAGGCTGCGGCTCGGGGATCCCCAATCCCCGGCGTTGTGGTGCCAGGCCCCTTGGGAGGGGCTCCTCGTGGACCGACCCAGGGTTAGAGTTAGCCCCCATAAGGCCGGCAGGCCAGATCCTCTGGCTGGGCGGTGAGAGGTGGGCGGGCCGAGGTAAAGGCGCTGGGGTGCGGGATTGTGGGCCCCTGCATTTTGGGGTGGGAGGCTTCAAATGTCGCCGGTTTCTCCAGGGCCCTGTCAGTTCTCCCGGCCTGAATGACCGGCGGCGCCCCTCGCGGCCCGGGTGGCAGCGTTGTGGGAGGGTGAGTCTGGCTTTGGGGCTTGGGGTTCCAGATCCCTGGCGTAGTGGCACCAAAACCCTTCGGAGGGGCCCCTGGGGGGCCGACCTAGGGTTAGGGTTAGCCCCCAGGAGACCGTCAGGCCCAACCGCACACTGTGCGGCGAGCTGAGGTGCGGCCCGAGGTGAAGGCGCTGGGGAGCGGGAGCGTGGGCACCAGCGTTTTGGCACGGGGAGCCTTTGAAGGTCACCGGGGACTCAGAAGGCCCTGCCCTTCTCTCGCCCTCTATGACCCGCGGCGCCCCTAGCGGCCCAGGTGGGGACAGTGCGGCAGGGTGAGTCCGGCTCTGGGGCTCTGAGTCACCAATCCCCAGCATTGCAGAGCCAGGCCGCTTGGGATGTCCCCTCAGGGCCGACCTAGGGTTTTGGTTAGCTGCCAGGAGCCCGGCAGGCCCTATCCACCGGCTCTGAAGCAAGCGGTGGGGTGGGCCTAGGTGAGGGCGCTGGCGAGCAGGATCCTGGGAGCCAAGGTTTTTGCGCGGGGAGCCTTCAAAGGTCAGCGTGGGCTCGGAGGGCCCTGCCCGATCTCTTGCCCTGATTGACCGGCGGGGCCTCTAGTGGCTCGGGTGGCTGAAGGGCAGCAGGGTGAGTGCGGCACAGGAGCTCGGGGTCCCCATCCCCAGCGTTGCGACGCCAGGCCCCTTGGGAAGTGCCCCTCGGTGGCCGACCTATGGTTAGGGTTAGCCTCCAGGAGCCCCGCAGGCCCGATACACCGCCTGTGCGTCGAGCGAAGAGTTGGGCCGAGGCGAGGGTGCTGGTGAACATGAGCCTGGGCCCAAGCGTTTTGGTTCGGTGCGCCTTCGAAGGTCGGCAGGGGTTCGGAGGGCCCTGCCAGTTCTCCCACCCTGAATGAATGGCGGCGCCCCTAGCGGCCTGTGTGGGTTGGGGTGGCAGCGTGCATCCGGCGCTGGGGCTTGGGGGCCCCCAATCCCTGGCCGTTGCGGCGCCAGGCCCCTTAGGAAGGGACCTTCAGGGGCTGTCCTAGGGTTAGGGTTAGCTCCCAGGAGGCCGGCAGGCCCGAGTCGCTGGCTCTGCGAAGAGCGGAGGTGCGGGCCGAGTTGAGGGTGATGCAGAGCGGGAGCGTGGTCCCCAGCGTTTTGGCGCCCTGGGCCTTCGACTGTTGCCATGGCTCAAAGGGCCCTGCCCGTTCTCCTGCCCTGAATAACCAGCGGCGCCCTTAGCAGCTCCCTTGGCGGTGGAGCGGCAGGGTGAGTCCA
This sequence comes from Ursus americanus, assembly GCF_024610735.1. Lineage (NCBI taxonomy): Eukaryota > Metazoa > Chordata > Mammalia > Carnivora > Ursidae > Ursus > Ursus americanus. The sequence goes on along the minus strand of NC_142130.1, from coordinate 4,892,270 downwards.
TGCTGCGGCTCGGGGATCCCCAATCCCCAGCGTTGCGGGGCCAGGCCTCTTGGGAGGGGCTCCTCGTGGGCGGACCTAGGTTTAGAGTTAGCACCCAGGAGGCCAGCAGGCCCAATCCTCTGGCTGGGCGGCGAGAGGTGGGCGGCCCGAGGTAAAGGCGCTGGCGATCGGGAGCGTGGGCCCCTGCATTTTGGCGCAGGAGGCTTCAAATATCGCCGGTTTCTCCAGGGCCCTGTCCCTTCTCCCGCCCTGAATGACGGGCGGCGCCACTAGCGGCCCGGGTGGCGACGTGGCGGCAGGGTGAGCCAGGCTCTGGGTCTTGGGGTCCCTGATCCCCAGTGTAGCGGCACCAGGACCCTTGGGAGGGGCCCCTGGGTGGCCGAGCTAGGGTTAGGGTTAGCACCCGGGAGGCCGGCAGGCGGGATCCGCCCGCTGTGCCTGGAGCGGAGGGGCGGGCCGAGATGAGGGCGCTGGCGAGCAAGAGCCTGGGCCCAAGCGTTTTGGCACCGGGGGCCTTCGAATGTCTCCGGGGACTCGGCGGGCCCTGCCCATTCTCCTCCCTGAATGACCGGCGGCGCCCCTAGCAGCCCAGGTGGCGGCGGGGCGGCATGTAAGTCCGGGCATAGGGCTCGGGGGTCCCCAGTCCACCGCGTTGCGGCGCCAGGCCCCTTGGGAGGGGCCCCTCGGAGGCTGACCTAGGGTTAGGTATAGCCCCTAGGATGCCGGCAGGCCCTATTCGCCAGCTGTGTGGAGACTGGAGTGGCGGACTGAGGTGAGGGCACTGGTGAGCGGGAGCGCGGGCCCGGGTGTTTTGGCGCGGGGGGCCTTTGAAGGTCACCGTGTCTTGGAGGGCCCTTCCCGTGCTCCCGCCCTGAATGAACGGCACCACCCCAAGCCCCCGGGTGGCGGCTGGGTGGCAGGGTGAGTCCAGTGCTGAGGCTCGGGGGTCCCCAATCCCCAGCGTTGCGGCGCCAGATCCCTTGGGAGGGGCCCCTCGGGGGTCGATCTAGGGTTCCGGTTAGCCCCCAGGAGGCCGGTGGACCTGATCAGCGGCTGTGCGGCACGCGGAGGGTTGGGCCGAGGTGAGGGCGCTGGCGAGACTGAGCGTGAGCCCAGGCGTTTTAGTGCGGGGGGCCTTCGAAGGTCGGTGGGGGCTCGGAGGGACCTGCCCGTTCTCCCGCTCTGAATGACCGGCGGGGCCCCTAGAGGCTCCGGTGCCTGAAGGGCAGCAGGGTGAGTCCGGCACTTGGGTTGGGGTCCCCATTCCCGGCGTTGTGGTGCCAGGCCACTTGGGAAGGGCCCCTCCGTGGCCGACCTACACTTAGGCTTAGCCCCCAGGAGGCCAGCAGGCCCGATACAGGGCCTGTGCGTCGAGCGGAGAGTTGGGCCGAGGTGAGGGTGCTGGTGAACATGAGCCTGGGCCCAAGCGTTTTGGTTCGGTGCGCCTTCGAAGGTCGGCTAGGGTTCGAAGGGCCCTGCCCCTTCTCCCAACCTGAATGAATGGCGGCGCCCCTAGGGGCACGTTTGGGGCGGGGCGGCAGCGTGCATTCAGCGCTGGGACTTGGGGGTTCCCAATCCCCGGTGTTGCGGCGCCAGGCCCCTTAGGAAGCGACCCTCGGGGCCGTCCTAGGGTTAGGGTTAGCGCCCAGGAGGCCGGCAGGCCCGATCCGCCGGCTGTGCGAGGAGTGGAGATGCAGGCCGAGTTGAGGGCGATGGCGAGCGGGAGCGTGGGCCCCAGGCTTTTGGCGTCCTGGGCCTTTGAATGTTGCCATGGCTCGGAGGGCCCTGCCCTTGCTCCTGCCCTGAATAACCAGCAACGCCCCTAGCCGCTCCGTTGGCGGTGGGGCGGCAGGGTGAATCCCAGGCTGCGGCTCGGGGATCCCCAATCCCCGGCGTTGTGGTGCCAGGCCCCTTGGGAGGGGCTCCTCGTGGACCGACCCAGGGTTAGAGTTAGCCCCCATAAGGCCGGCAGGCCAGATCCTCTGGCTGGGCGGTGAGAGGTGGGCGGGCCGAGGTAAAGGCGCTGGGGTGCGGGATTGTGGGCCCCTGCATTTTGGGGTGGGAGGCTTCAAATGTCGCCGGTTTCTCCAGGGCCCTGTCAGTTCTCCCGGCCTGAATGACCGGCGGCGCCCCTCGCGGCCCGGGTGGCAGCGTTGTGGGAGGGTGAGTCTGGCTTTGGGGCTTGGGGTTCCAGATCCCTGGCGTAGTGGCACCAAAACCCTTCGGAGGGGCCCCTGGGGGGCCGACCTAGGGTTAGGGTTAGCCCCCAGGAGACCGTCAGGCCCAACCGCACACTGTGCGGCGAGCTGAGGTGCGGCCCGAGGTGAAGGCGCTGGGGAGCGGGAGCGTGGGCACCAGCGTTTTGGCACGGGGAGCCTTTGAAGGTCACCGGGGACTCAGAAGGCCCTGCCCTTCTCTCGCCCTCTATGACCCGCGGCGCCCCTAGCGGCCCAGGTGGGGACAGTGCGGCAGGGTGAGTCCGGCTCTGGGGCTCTGAGTCACCAATCCCCAGCATTGCAGAGCCAGGCCGCTTGGGATGTCCCCTCAGGGCCGACCTAGGGTTTTGGTTAGCTGCCAGGAGCCCGGCAGGCCCTATCCACCGGCTCTGAAGCAAGCGGTGGGGTGGGCCTAGGTGAGGGCGCTGGCGAGCAGGATCCTGGGAGCCAACGTTTTTGCGCGGGGAGCCTTCAAAGGTCAGCGTGGGCTCGGAGGGCCCTGCCCGATCTCTTGCCCTGATTGACCGGCGGGGCCTGTAGTGGCTCGGGTGGCTGAAGGGCAGCAGGGTGAGTGCGGCACAGGAGCTCGGGGTCCCCATCCCCAGCGTTGCGACGCCAGGCCCCTTGGGAAGTGCCCCTCGGTGGCCGACCTATGGTTAGGGTTAGCCTCCAGGAGCCCCGCAGGCCCGATACACCGCCTGTGCGTCGAGCGAAGAGTTGGGCCGAGGCGAGGGTGCTGGTGAACATGAGCCTGGGCCCAAGCGTTTTGGTTCCGTGCGCCTTCGAAGGTCGGCAGGGGTTCGGAGGGCCCTGCCAGTTCTCCCACCCTGAATGAATGGCGGCGCCCCTAGCGGCCTGTGTGGGTTGGGGTGGCAGCGTGCATCCGGCGCTGGGGCTTGGGGGCCCCCAATCCCTGGCCGTTGCGGCGCCAGGCCCCTTAGGAAGGGACCTTCAGGGGCTGTCCTAGGGTTAGGGTTAGCTCCCAGGAGGCCGGCAGGCCCGAGTCGCTGGCTCTGCGAAGAGCGGAGGTGCGGGCCGAGTTGAGGGTGATGCAGAGCGGGAGCGTGGTCCCCAGCGTTTTGGCGCCCTGGGCCTTCGACTGTTGCCATGGCTCAAAGGGCCCTGCCCGTTCTCCTGCCCTGAATAACCAGCGGCGCCCTTAGCAGCTCCCTTGGCGGTGGAGCGGCAGGGTGAGTCCATGCTGCGGCTCGGGGATCCCCAATCCCCAGCGTTGCGGGGCCAGGCCTCTTGGGAGGGGCTCCTCGTGGGCGGACCTAGGTTTAGAGTTAGCACCCAGGAGGCCAGCAGGCCCAATCCTCTGGCTGGGCGGCGAGAGGTGGGCGGCCCGAGGTAAAGGCGCTGGCGATCGGGAGCGTGGGCCCCTGCATTTTGGCGCAGGAGGCTTCAAATATCGCCGGTTTCTCCAGGGCCCTGTCCCTTCTCCCGCCCTGAATGACGGGCGGCGCCACTAGCGGCCCGGGTGGCGACGTGGCGGCAGGGTGAGCCAGGCTCTGGGTCTTGGGGTCCCTGATCCCCAGTGTAGCGGCACCAGGACCCTTGGGAGGGGCCCCTGGGTGGCCGAGCTAGGGTTAGGGTTAGCACCCGGGAGGCCGGCAGGCGGGATCCGCCCGCTGTGCCTGGAGCGGAGGGGCGGGCCGAGATGAGGGCGCTGGCGAGCAAGAGCCTGGGCCCAAGCGTTTTGGCACCGGGGGCCTTCGAATGTCTCCGGGGACTCGGCGGGCCCTGCCCATTCTCCTCCCTGAATGACCGGCGGCGCCCCTAGCAGCCCAGGTGGCGGCGGGGCGGCATGTAAGTCCGGGCATAGGGCTCGGGGGTCCCCAGTCCACCGCGTTGCGGCGCCAGGCCCCTTGGGAGGGGCCCCTCGGAGGCTGACCTAGGGTTAGGTATAGCCCCTAGGATGCCGGCAGGCCCTATTCGCCAGCTGTGTGGAGACTGGAGTGGCGGACTGAGGTGAGGGCACTGGTGAGCGGGAGCGCGGGCCCGGGTGTTTTGGCGCGGGGGGCCTTTGAAGGTCACCGTGTCTTGGAGGGCCCTTCCCGTGCTCCCGCCCTGAATGAACGGCACCACCCCAAGCCCCCGGGTGGCGGCTGGGTGGCAGGGTGAGTCCAGTGCTGAGGCTCGGGGGTCCCCAATCCCCAGCGTTGCGGCGCCAGATCCCTTGGGAGGGGCCCCTCGGGGGTCGATCTAGGGTTCCGGTTAGCCCCCAGGAGGCCGGTGGACCTGATCAGCGGCTGTGCGGCACGCGGAGGGTTGGGCCGAGGTGAGGGCGCTGGCGAGACTGAGCGTGAGCCCAGGCGTTTTAGTGCGGGGGGCCTTCGAAGGTCGGTGGGGGCTCGGAGGGACCTGCCCGTTCTCCCGCTCTGAATGACCGGCGGGGCCCCTAGAGGCTCCGGTGCCTGAAGGGCAGCAGGGTGAGTCCGGCACTTGGGTTGGGGTCCCCATTCCCGGCGTTGTGGTGCCAGGCCACTTGGGAAGGGCCCCTCCGTGGCCGACCTACACTTAGGCTTAGCCCCCAGGAGGCCAGCAGGCCCGATACAGGGCCTGTGCGTCGAGCGGAGAGTTGGGCCGAGGTGAGGGTGCTGGTGAACATGAGCCTGGGCCCAAGCGTTTTGGTTCGGTGCGCCTTCGAAGGTCGGCTAGGGTTCGAAGGGCCCTGCCCCTTCTCCCAACCTGAATGAATGGCGGCGCCCCTAGGGGCACGTTTGGGGCGGGGCGGCAGCGTGCATTCAGCGCTGGGACTTGGGGGTTCCCAATCCCCGGTGTTGCGGCGCCAGGCCCCTTAGGAAGCGACCCTCGGGGCCGTCCTAGGGTTAGGGTTAGCGCCCAGGAGGCCGGCAGGCCCGATCCGCCGGCTGTGCGAGGAGTGGAGATGCAGGCCGAGTTGAGGGCGATGGCGAGCGGGAGCGTGGGCCCCAGGCTTTTGGCGTCCTGGGCCTTTGAATGTTGCCATGGCTCGGAGGGCCCTGCCCTTGCTCCTGCCCTGAATAACCAGCAACGCCCCTAGCCGCTCCGTTGGCGGTGGGGCGGCAGGGTGAATCCCAGGCTGCGGCTCGGGGATCCCCAATCCCCGGCGTTGTGGTGCCAGGCCCCTTGGGAGGGGCTCCTCGTGGACCGACCCAGGGTTAGAGTTAGCCCCCATAAGGCCGGCAGGCCAGATCCTCTGGCTGGGCGGTGAGAGGTGGGCGGGCCGAGGTAAAGGCGCTGGGGTGCGGGATTGTGGGCCCCTGCATTTTGGGGTGGGAGGCTTCAAATGTCGCCGGTTTCTCCAGGGCCCTGTCAGTTCTCCCGGCCTGAATGACCGGCGGCGCCCCTCGCGGCCCGGGTGGCAGCGTTGTGGGAGGGTGAGTCTGGCTTTGGGGCTTGGGGTTCCAGATCCCTGGCGTAGTGGCACCAAAACCCTTCGGAGGGGCCCCTGGGGGGCCGACCTAGGGTTAGGGTTAGCCCCCAGGAGACCGTCAGGCCCAACCGCACACTGTGCGGCGAGCTGAGGTGCGGCCCGAGGTGAAGGCGCTGGGGAGCGGGAGCGTGGGCACCAGCGTTTTGGCACGGGGAGCCTTTGAAGGTCACCGGGGACTCAGAAGGCCCTGCCCTTCTCTCGCCCTCTATGACCCGCGGCGCCCCTAGCGGCCCAGGTGGGGACAGTGCGGCAGGGTGAGTCCGGCTCTGGGGCTCTGAGTCACCAATCCCCAGCATTGCAGAGCCAGGCCGCTTGGGATGTCCCCTCAGGGCCGACCTAGGGTTTTGGTTAGCTGCCAGGAGCCCGGCAGGCCCTATCCACCGGCTCTGAAGCAAGCGGTGGGGTGGGCCTAGGTGAGGGCGCTGGCGAGCAGGATCCTGGGAGCCAAGGTTTTTGCGCGGGGAGCCTTCAAAGGTCAGCGTGGGCTCGGAGGGCCCTGCCCGATCTCTTGCCCTGATTGACCGGCGGGGCCTCTAGTGGCTCGGGTGGCTGAAGGGCAGCAGGGTGAGTGCGGCACAGGAGCTCGGGGTCCCCATCCCCAGCGTTGCGACGCCAGGCCCCTTGGGAAGTGCCCCTCGGTGGCCGACCTATGGTTAGGGTTAGCCTCCAGGAGCCCCGCAGGCCCGATACACCGCCTGTGCGTCGAGCGAAGAGTTGGGCCGAGGCGAGGGTGCTGGTGAACATGAGCCTGGGCCCAAGCGTTTTGGTTCGGTGCGCCTTCGAAGGTCGGCAGGGGTTCGGAGGGCCCTGCCAGTTCTCCCACCCTGAATGAATGGCGGCGCCCCTAGCGGCCTGTGTGGGTTGGGGTGGCAGCGTGCATCCGGCGCTGGGGCTTGGGGGCCCCCAATCCCTGGCCGTTGCGGCGCCAGGCCCCTTAGGAAGGGACCTTCAGGGGCTGTCCTAGGGTTAGGGTTAGCTCCCAGGAGGCCGGCAGGCCCGAGTCGCTGGCTCTGCGAAGAGCGGAGGTGCGGGCCGAGTTGAGGGTGATGCAGAGCGGGAGCGTGGTCCCCAGCGTTTTGGCGCCCTGGGCCTTCGACTGTTGCCATGGCTCAAAGGGCCCTGCCCGTTCTCCTGCCCTGAATAACCAGCGGCGCCCTTAGCAGCTCCCTTGGCGGTGGAGCGGCAGGGTGAGTCCATGCTGCGGCTCGGGGATCCCCAATCCCCAGCGTTGCGGGGCCAGGCCTCTTGGGAGGGGCTCCTCGTGGGCGGACCTAGGTTTAGAGTTAGCACCCAGGAGGCCAGCAGGCCCAATCCTCTGGCTGGGCGGCGAGAGGTGGGCGGCCCGAGGTAAAGGCGCTGGCGATCGGGAGCGTGGGCCCCTGCATTTTGGCGCAGGAGGCTTCAAATATCGCCGGTTTCTCCAGGGCCCTGTCCCTTCTCCCGCCCTGAATGACGGGCGGCGCCACTAGCGGCCCGGGTGGCGACGTGGCGGCAGGGTGAGCCAGGCTCTGGGTCTTGGGGTCCCTGATCCCCAGTGTAGCGGCACCAGGACCCTTGGGAGGGGCCCCTGGGTGGCCGAGCTAGGGTTAGGGTTAGCACCCGGGAGGCCGGCAGGCGGGATCCGCCCGCTGTGCCTGGAGCGGAGGGGCGGGCCGAGATGAGGGCGCTGGCGAGCAAGAGCCTGGGCCCAAGCGTTTTGGCACCGGGGGCCTTCGAATGTCTCCGGGGACTCGGCGGGCCCTGCCCATTCTCCTCCCTGAATGACCGGCGGCGCCCCTAGCAGCCCAGGTGGCGGCGGGGCGGCATGTAAGTCCGGGCATAGGGCTCGGGGGTCCCCAGTCCACCGCGTTGCGGCGCCAGGCCCCTTGGGAGGGGCCCCTCGGAGGCTGACCTAGGGTTAGGTATAGCCCCTAGGATGCCGGCAGGCCCTATTCGCCAGCTGTGTGGAGACTGGAGTGGCGGACTGAGGTGAGGGCACTGGTGAGCGGGAGCGCGGGCCCGGGTGTTTTGGCGCGGGGGGCCTTTGAAGGTCACCGTGTCTTGGAGGGCCCTTCCCGTGCTCCCGCCCTGAATGAACGGCACCACCCCAAGCCCCCGGGTGGCGGCTGGGTGGCAGGGTGAGTCCAGTGCTGAGGCTCGGGGGTCCCCAATCCCCAGCGTTGCGGCGCCAGATCCCTTGGGAGGGGCCCCTCGGGGGTCGATCTAGGGTTCCGGTTAGCCCCCAGGAGGCCGGTGGACCTGATCAGCGGCTGTGCGGCACGCGGAGGGTTGGGCCGAGGTGAGGGCGCTGGCGAGACTGAGCGTGAGCCCAGGCGTTTTAGTGCGGGGGGCCTTCGAAGGTCGGTGGGGGCTCGGAGGGACCTGCCCGTTCTCCCGCTCTGAATGACCGGCGGGGCCCCTAGAGGCTCCGGTGCCTGAAGGGCAGCAGGGTGAGTCCGGCACTTGGGTTGGGGTCCCCATTCCCGGCGTTGTGGTGCCAGGCCACTTGGGAAGGGCCCCTCCGTGGCCGACCTACACTTAGGCTTAGCCCCCAGGAGGCCAGCAGGCCCGATACAGGGCCTGTGCGTCGAGCGGAGAGTTGGGCCGAGGTGAGGGTGCTGGTGAACATGAGCCTGGGCCCAAGCGTTTTGGTTCGGTGCGCCTTCGAAGGTCGGCTAGGGTTCGAAGGGCCCTGCCCCTTCTCCCAACCTGAATGAATGGCGGCGCCCCTAGGGGCACGTTTGGGGCGGGGCGGCAGCGTGCATTCAGCGCTGGGACTTGGGGGTTCCCAATCCCCGGTGTTGCGGCGCCAGGCCCCTTAGGAAGCGACCCTCGGGGCCGTCCTAGGGTTAGGGTTAGCGCCCAGGAGGCCGGCAGGCCCGATCCGCCGGCTGTGCGAGGAGTGGAGATGCAGGCTGAGTTGAGGGCGATGGCGAGCGGGAGCGTGGGCCCCAGGCTTTTGGCGTCCTGGGCCTTTGAATGTTGCCATGGCTCGGAGGGCCCTGCCCTTGCTCCTGCCCTGAATAACCAGCAACGCCCCTAGCCGCTCCGTTGGCGGTGGGGCGGCAGGGTGAATCCCAGGCTGCGGCTCGGGGATCCCCAATCCCCGGCGTTGTGGTGCCAGGCCCCTTGGGAGGGGCTCCTCGTGGACCGACCCAGGGTTAGAGTTAGCCCCCATAAGGCCGGCAGGCCAGATCCTCTGGCTGGGCGGTGAGAGGTGGGCGGGCCGAGGTAAAGGCGCTGGGGTGCGGGATTGTGGGCCCCTGCATTTTGGGGTGGGAGGCTTCAAATGTCGCCGGTTTCTCCAGGGCCCTGTCAGTTCTCCCGGCCTGAATGACCGGCGGCGCCCCTCGCGGCCCGGGTGGCAGCGTTGTGGGAGGGTGAGTCTGGCTTTGGGGCTTGGGGTTCCAGATCCCTGGCGTAGTGGCACCAAAACCCTTCGGAGGGGCCCCTGGGGGGCCGACCTAGGGTTAGGGTTAGCCCCCAGGAGACCGTCAGGCCCAACCGCACACTGTGCGGCGAGCTGAGGTGCGGCCCGAGGTGAAGGCGCTGGGGAGCGGGAGCGTGGGCACCAGCGTTTTGGCACGGGGAGCCTTTGAAGGTCACCGGGGACTCAGAAGGCCCTGCCCTTCTCTCGCCCTCTATGACCCGCGGCGCCCCTAGCGGCCCAGGTGGGGACAGTGCGGCAGGGTGAGTCCGGCTCTGGGGCTCTGAGTCACCAATCCCCAGCATTGCAGAGCCAGGCCGCTTGGGATGTCCCCTCAGGGCCGACCTAGGGTTTTGGTTAGCTGCCAGGAGCCCGGCAGGCCCTATCCACCGGCTCTGAAGCAAGCGGTGGGGTGGGCCTAGGTGAGGGCGCTGGCGAGCAGGATCCTGGGAGCCAACGTTTTTGCGCGGGGAGCCTTCAAAGGTCAGCGTGGGCTCGGAGGGCCCTGCCCGATCTCTTGCCCTGATTGACCGGCGGGGCCTCTAGTGGCTCGGGTGGCTGAAGGGCAGCAGGGTGAGTGCGGCACAGGAGCTCGGGGTCCCCATCCCCAGCGTTGCGACGCCAGGCCCCTTGGGAAGTGCCCCTCGGTGGCCGACCTATGGTTAGGGTTAGCCTCCAGGAGCCCCGCAGGCCCGATACACCGCCTGTGCGTCGAGCGAAGAGTTGGGCCGAGGCGAGGGTGCTGGTGAACATGAGCCTGGGCCCAAGCGTTTTGGTTCGGTGCGCCTTCGAAGGTCGGCAGGGGTTCGGAGGGCCCTGCCAGTTCTCCCACCCTGAATGAATGGCGGCGCCCCTAGCGGCCTGTGTGGGTTGGGGTGGCAGCGTGCATCCGGCGCTGGGGCTTGGGGGCCCCCAATCCCTGGCCGTTGCGGCGCCAGGCCCCTTAGGAAGGGACCTTCAGGGGCTGTCCTAGGGTTAGGGTTAGCTCCCAGGAGGCCGGCAGGCCCGAGTCGCTGGCTCTGCGAAGAGCGGAGGTGCGGGCCGAGTTGAGGGTGATGCAGAGCGGGAGCGTGGTCCCCAGCGTTTTGGCGCCCTGGGCCTTCGACTGTTGCCATGGCTCAAAGGGCCCTGCCCGTTCTCCTGCCCTGAATAACCAGCGGCGCCCTTAGCAGCTCCCTTGGCGGTGGAGCGGCAGGGTGAGTCCATGCTGCGGCTCGGGGATCCCCAATCCCCAGCGTTGCGGGGCCAGGCCTCTTGGGAGGGGCTCCTCGTGGGCGGACCTAGGTTTAGAGTTAGCACCCAGGAGGCCAGCAGGCCCAATCCTCTGGCTGGGCGGCGAGAGGTGGGCGGCCCGAGGTAAAGGCGCTGGCGATCGGGAGCGTGGGCCCCTGCATTTTGGCGCAGGAGGCTTCAAATATCGCCGGTTTCTCCAGGGCCCTGTCCCTTCTCCCGCCCTGAATGACGGGCGGCGCCACTAGCGGCCCGGGTGGCGACGTGGCGGCAGGGTGAGCCAGGCTCTGGGTCTTGGGGTCCCTGATCCCCAGTGTAGCGGCACCAGGACCCTTGGGAGGGGCCCCTGGGTGGCCGAGCTAGGGTTAGGGTTAGCACCCGGGAGGCCGGCAGGCGGGATCCGCCCGCTGTGCCTGGAGCGGAGGGGCGGGCCGAGATGAGGGCGCTGGCGAGCAAGAGCCTGGGCCCAAGCGTTTTGGCACCGGGGGCCTTCGAATGTCTCCGGGGACTCGGCGGGCCCTGCCCATTCTCCTCCCTGAATGACCGGCGGCGCCCCTAGCAGCCCAGGTGGCGGCGGGGCGGCATGTAAGTCCGGGCATAGGGCTCGGGGGTCCCCAGTCCACCGCGTTGCGGCGCCAGGCCCCTTGGGAGGGGCCCCTCGGAGGCTGACCTAGGGTTAGGTATAGCCCCTAGGATGCCGGCAGGCCCTATTCGCCAGCTGTGTGGAGACTGGAGTGGCGGACTGAGGTGAGGGCACTGGTGAGCGGGAGCGCGGGCCCGGGTGTTTTGGCGCGGGGGGCCTTTGAAGGTCACCGTGTCTTGGAGGGCCCTTCCCGTGCTCCCGCCCTGAATGAACGGCACCACCCCAAGCCCCCGGGTGGCGGCTGGGTGGCAGGGTGAGTCCAGTGCTGAGGCTCGGGGGTCCCCAATCCCCAGCGTTGCGGCGCCAGATCCCTTGGGAGGGGCCCCTCGGGGGTCGATCTAGGGTTCCGGTTAGCCCCCAGGAGGCCGGTGGACCTGATCAGCGGCTGTGCGGCACGCGGAGGGTTGGGCCGAGGTGAGGGCGCTGGCGAGACTGAGCGTGAGCCCAGGCGTTTTAGTGCGGGGGGCCTTCGAAGGTCGGTGGGGGCTCGGAGGGACCTGCCCGTTCTCCCGCTCTGAATGACCGGCGGGGCCCCTAGAGGCTCCGGTGCCTGAAGGGCAGCAGGGTGAGTCCGGCACTTGGGTTGGGGTCCCCATTCCCGGCGTTGTGGTGCCAGGCCACTTGGGAAGGGCCCCTCCGTGGCCGACCTACACTTAGGCTTAGCCCCCAGGAGGCCAGCAGGCCCGATACAGGGCCTGTGCGTCGAGCGGAGAGTTGGGCCGAGGTGAGGGTGCTGGTGAACATGAGCCTGGGCCCAAGCGTTTTGGTTCGGTGCGCCTTCGAAGGTCGGCTAGGGTTCGAAGGGCCCTGCCCCTTCTCCCAACCTGAATGAATGGCGGCGCCCCTAGGGGCACGTTTGGCGCGGGGCGGCAGCGTGCATTCAGCGCTGGGACTTGGGGGTTCCCAATCCCCGGTGTTGCGGCGCCAGGCCCCTTAGGAAGCGACCCTCGGGGCCGTCCTAGGGTTAGGGTTAGCGCCCAGGAGGCCGGCAGGCCCGATCCGCCGGCTGTGCGAGGAGTGGAGATGCAGGCCGAGTTGAGGGCGATGGCGAGCGGGAGCGTGGGCCCCAGGCTTTTGGCGTCCTGGGCCTTTGAATGTTGCCATGGCTCGGAGGGCCCTGCCCTTGCTCCTGCCCTGAATAACCAGCAACGCCCCTAGCCGCTCCGTTGGCGGTGGGGCGGCAGGGTGAATCCCAGGCTGCGGCTCGGGGATCCCCAATCCCCGGCGTTGTGGTGCCAGGCCCCTTGGGAGGGGCTCCTCGTGGACCGACCCAGGGTTAGAGTTAGCCCCCATAAGGCCGGCAGGCCAGATCCTCTGGCTGGGCGGTGAGAGGTGGGCGGGCCGAGGTAAAGGCGCTGGGGTGCGGGATTGTGGGCCCCTGCATTTTGGGGTGGGAGGCTTCAAATGTCGCCGGTTTCTCCAGGGCCCTGTCAGTTCTCCCGGCCTGAATGACCGGCGGCGCCCCTCGCGGCCCGGGTGGCAGCGTTGTGGGAGGGTGAGTCTGGCTTTGGGGCTTGGGGTTCCAGATCCCTGGCGTAGTGGCACCAAAACCCTTCGGAGGGGCCCCTGGGGGGCCGACCTAGGGTTAGGGTTAGCCCCCAGGAGACCGTCAGGCCCAACCGCACACTGTGCGGCGAGCTGAGGTGCGGCCCGAGGTGAAGGCGCTGGGGAGCGGGAGCGTGGGCACCAGCGTTTTGGCACGGGGAGCCTTTGAAGGTCACCGGGGACTCAGAAGGCCCTGCCCTTCTCTCGCCCTCTATGACCCGCGGCGCCCCTAGCGGCCCAGGTGGGGACAGTGCGGCAGGGTGAGTCCGGCTCTGGGGCTCTGAGTCACCAATCCCCAGCATTGCAGAGCCAGGCCGCTTGGGATGTCCCCTCAGGGCCGACCTAGGGTTTTGGTTAGCTGCCAGGAGCCCGGCAGGCCCTATCCACCGGCTCTGAAGCAAGCGGTGGGGTGGGCCTAGGTGAGGGCGCTGGCGAGCAGGATCCTGGGAGCCAACGTTTTTGCGCGGGGAGCCTTCAAAGGTCAGCGTGGGCTCGGAGGGCCCTGCCCGATCTCTTGCCCTGATTGACCGGCGGGGCCTCTAGTGGCTCGGGTGGCTGAAGGGCAGCAGGGTGAGTGCGGCACAGGAGCTCGGGGTCCCCATCCCCAGCGTTGCGACGCCAGGCCCCTTGGGAAGTGCCCCTCGGTGGCCGACCTATGGTTAGGGTTAGCCTCCAGGAGCCCCGCAGGCCCGATACACCGCCTGTGCGTCGAGCGAAGAGTTGGGCCGAGGCGAGGGTGCTGGTGAACATGAGCCTGGGCCCAAGCGTTTTGGTTCCGTGCGCCTTCGAAGGTCGGCAGGGGTTCGGAGGGCCCTGCCAGTTCTCCCACCCTGAATGAATGGCGGCGCCCCTAGCGGCCTGTGTGGGTTGGGGTGGCAGCGTGCATCCGGCGCTGGGGCTTGGGGGCCCCCAATCCCTGGCCGTTGCGGCGCCAGGCCCCTTAGGAAGGGACCTTCAGGGGCTGTCCTAGGGTTAGGGTTAGCTCCCAGGGGGCCGGCAGGCCCGAGTCGCTGGCTCTGCGAAGAGCGGAGGTGCGGGCCGAGTTGAGGGTGATGCAGAGCGGGAGCGTGGTCCCCAGCGTTTTGGCGCCCTGGGCCTTCGACTGTTGCCATGGCTCAAAGGGCCCTGCCCGTTCTCCTGCCCTGAATAACCAGCGGCGCCCTTAGCAGCTCCCTTGGCGGTGGAGCGGCAGGGTGAGTCCATGCTGCGGCTCGGGGATCCCCAATCCCCAGCGTTGCGGGGCCAGGCCTCTTGGGAGGGGCTCCTCGTGGGCGGACCTAGGTTTAGAGTTAGCACCCAGGAGGCCAGCAGGCCCAATCCTCTGGCTGGGCGGCGAGAGGTGGGCGGCCCGAGGTAAAGGCGCTGGCGATCGGGAGCGTGGGCCCCTGCATTTTGGCGCAGGAGGCTTCAAATATCGCCGGTTTCTCCAGGGCCCTGTCCCTTCTCCCGCCCTGAATGACGGGCGGCGCCACTAGCGGCCCGGGTGGCGACGTGGCGGCAGGGTGAGCCAGGCTCTGGGTCTTGGGGTCCCTGATCCCCAGTGTAGCGGCACCAGGACCCTTGGGAGGGGCCCCTGGGTGGCCGAGCTAGGGTTAGGGTTAGCACCCGGGAGGCCGGCAGGCGGGATCCGCCCGCTGTGCCTGGAGCGGAGGGGCGGGCCGAGATGAGGGCGCTGGCGAGCAAGAGCCTGGGCCCAAGCGTTTTGGCACCGGGGGCCTTCGAATGTCTCCGGGGACTCGGCGGGCCCTGCCCATTCTCCTCCCTGAATGACCGGCGGCGCCCCTAGCAGCCCAGGTGGCGGCGGGGCGGCATGTAAGTCCGGGCATAGGGCTCGGGGGTCCCCAGTCCACCGCGTTGCGGCGCCAGGCCCCTTGGGAGGGGCCCCTCGGAGGCTGACCTAGGGTTAGGTATAGCCCCTAGGATGCCGGCAGGCCCTATTCGCCAGCTGTGTGGAGACTGGAGTGGCGGACTGAGGTGAGGGCACTGGTGAGCGGGAGCGCGGGCCCGGGTGTTTTGGCGCGGGGGGCCTTTGAAGGTCACCGTGTCTTGGAGGGCCCTTCCCGTGCTCCCGCCCTGAATGAACGGCACCACCCCAAGCCCCCGGGTGGCGGCTGGGTGGCAGGGTGAGTCCAGTGCTGAGGCTCGGGGGTCCCCAATCCCCAGCGTTGCGGCGCCAGATCCCTTGGGAGGGGCCCCTCGGGGGTCGATCTAGGGTTCCGGTTAGCCCCCAGGAGGCCGGTGGACCTGATCAGCGGCTGTGCGGCACGCGGAGGGTTGGGCCGAGGTGAGGGCGCTGGCGAGACTGAGCGTGAGCCCAGGCGTTTTAGTGCGGGGGGCCTTCGAAGGTCGGTGGGGGCTCGGAGGGACCTGCCCGTTCTCCCGCTCTGAATGACCGGCGGGGCCCCTAGAGGCTCCGGTGCCTGAAGGGCAGCAGGGTGAGTCCGGCACTTGGGTTGGGGTCCCCATTCCCGGCGTTGTGGTGCCAGGCCACTTGGGAAGGGCCCCTCCGTGGCCGACCTACACTTAGGCTTAGCCCCCAGGAGGCCAGCAGGCCCGATACAGGGCCTGTGCGTCGAGCGGAGAGTTGGGCCGAGGTGAGGGTGCTGGTGAACATGAGCCTGGGCCCAAGCGTTTTGGTTCGGTGCGCCTTCGAAGGTCGGCTAGGGTTCGAAGGGCCCTGCCCCTTCTCCCAACCTGAATGAATGGCGGCGCCCCTAGGGGCACGTTTGGGGCGGGGCGGCAGCGTCCATTCAGCGCTGGGACTTGGGGGTTCCCAATCCCCGGTGTTGCGGCGCCAGGCCCCTTAGGAAGCGACCCTCGGGGCCGTCCTAGGGTTAGGGTTAGCGCCCAGGAGGCCGGCAGGCCCGATCCGCCGGCTGTGCGAGGAGTGGAGATGCAGGCCGAGTTGAGGGCGATGGCGAGCGGGAGCGTGGGCCCCAGGCTTTTGGCGTCCTGGGCCTTTGAATGTTGCCATGGCTCGGAGGGCCCTGCCCTTGCTCCTGCCCTGAATAACCAGCAACGCCCCTAGCCGCTCCGTTGGCGGTGGGGCGGCAGGGTGAATCCCAGGCTGCGGCTCGGGGATCCCCAATCCCCGGCGTTGTGGTGCCAGGCCCCTTGGGAGGGGCTCCTCGTGGACCGACCCAGGGTTAGAGTTAGCCCCCATAAGGCCGGCAGGCCAGATCCTCTGGCTGGGCGGTGAGAGGTGGGCGGGCCGAGGTAAAGGCGCTGGGGTGCGGGATTGTGGGCCCCTGCATTTTGGGGTGGGAGGCTTCAAATGTCGCCGGTTTCTCCAGGGCCCTGTCAGTTCTCCCGGCCTGAATGACCGGCGGCGCCCCTCGCGGCCCGGGTGGCAGCGTTGTGGGAGGGTGAGTCTGGCTTTGGGGCTTGGGGTTCCAGATCCCTGGCGTAGTGGCACCAAAACCCTTCGGAGGGGCCCCTGGGGGGCCGACCTAGGGTTAGGGTTAGCCCCCAGGAGACCGTCAGGCCCAACCGCACACTGTGCGGCGAGCTGAGGTGCGGCCCGAGGTGAAGGCGCTGGGGAGCGGGAGCGTGGGCACCAGCGTTTTGGCACGGGGAGCCTTTGAAGGTCACCGGGGACTCAGAAGGCCCTGCCCTTCTCTCGCCCTCTATGACCCGCGGCGCCCCTAGCGGCCCAGGTGGGGACAGTGCGGCAGGGTGAGTCCGGCTCTGGGGCTCTGAGTCACCAATCCCCAGCATTGCAGAGCCAGGCCGCTTGGGATGTCCCCTCAGGGCCGACCTAGGGTTTTGGTTAGCTGCCAGGAGCCCGGCAGGCCCTATCCACCGGCTCTGAAGCAAGCGGTGGGGTGGGCCTAGGTGAGGGCGCTGGCGAGCAGGATCCTGGGAGCCAACGTTTTTGCGCGGGGAGCCTTCAAAGGTCAGCGTGGGCTCGGAGGGCCCTGCCCGATCTCTTGCCCTGATTGACCGGCGGGGCCTCTAGTGGCTCGGGTGGCTGAAGGGCAGCAGGGTGAGTGCGGCACAGGAGCTCGGGGTCCCCATCCCCAGCGTTGCGACGCCAGGCCCCTTGGGAAGTGCCCCTCGGTGGCCGACCTATGGTTAGGGTTAGCCTCCAGGAGCCCCGCAGGCCCGATACACCGCCTGTGCGTCGAGCGAAGAGTTGGGCCGAGGCGAGGGTGCTGGTGAACATGAGCCTGGGCCCAAGCGTTTTGGTTCGGTGCGCCTTCGAAGGTCGGCAGGGGTTCGGAGGGCCCTGCCAGTTCTCCCACCCTGAATGAATGGCGGCGCCCCTAGCGGCCTGTGTGGGTTGGGGTGGCAGCGTGCATCCGGCGCTGGGGCTTGGGGGCCCCCAATCCCTGGCCGTTGCGGCGCCAGGCCCCTTAGGAAGGGACCTTCAGGGGCTGTCCTAGGGTTAGGGTTAGCTCCCAGGGGGCCGGCAGGCCCGAGTCGCTGGCTCTGCGAAGAGCGGAGGTGCGGGCCGAGTTGAGGGTGATGCAGAGCGGGAGCGTGGTCCCCAGCGTTTTGGCGCCCTGGGCCTTCGACTGTTGCCATGGCTCAAAGGGCCCTGCCCGTTCTCCTGCCCTGAATAACCAGCGGCGCCCTTAGCAGCTCCCTTGGCGGTGGAGCGGCAGGGTGAGTCCATGCTGCGGCTCGGGGATCCCCAATCCCCAGCGTTGCGGGGCCAGGCCTCTTGGGAGGGGCTCCTCGTGGGCGGACCTAGGTTTAGAGTTAGCACCCAGGAGGCCAGCAGGCCCAATCCTCTGGCTGGGCGGCGAGAGGTGGGCGGCCCGAGGTAAAGGCGCTGGCGATCGGGAGCGTGGGCCCCTGCATTTTGGCGCAGGAGGCTTCAAATATCGCCGGTTTCTCCAGGGCCCTGTCCCTTCTCCCGCCCTGAATGACGGGCGGCGCCACTAGCGGCCCGGGTGGCGACGTGGCGGCAGGGTGAGCCAGGCTCTGGGTCTTGGGGTCCCTGATCCCCAGTGTAGCGGCACCAGGACCCTTGGGAGGGGCCCCTGGGTGGCCGAGCTAGGGTTAGGGTTAGCACCCGGGAGGCCGGCAGGCGGGATCCGCCCGCTGTGCCTGGAGCGGAGGGGCGGGCCGAGATGAGGGCGCTGGCGAGCAAGAGCCTGGGCCCAAGCGTTTTGGCACCGGGGGCCTTCGAATGTCTCCGGGGACTCGGCGGGCCCTGCCCATTCTCCTCCCTGAATGACCGGCGGCGCCCCTAGCAGCCCAGGTGGCGGCGGGGCGGCATGTAAGTCCGGGCATAGGGCTCGGGGGTCCCCAGTCCACCGCGTTGCGGCGCCAGGCCCCTTGGGAGGGGCCCCTCGGAGGCTGACCTAGGGTTAGGTATAGCCCCTAGGATGCCGGCAGGCCCTATTCGCCAGCTGTGTGGAGACTGGAGTGGCGGACTGAGGTGAGGGCACTGGTGAGCGGGAGCGCGGGCCCGGGTGTTTTGGCGCGGGGGGCCTTTGAAGGTCACCGTGTCTTGGAGGGCCCTTCCCGTGCTCCCGCCCTGAATGAACGGCACCACCCCAAGCCCCCGGGTGGCGGCTGGGTGGCAGGGTGAGTCCAGTGCTGAGGCTCGGGGGTCCCCAATCCCCAGCGTTGCGGCGCCAGATCCCTTGGGAGGGGCCCCTCGGGGGTCGATCTAGGGTTCCGGTTAGCCCCCAGGAGGCCGGTGGACCTGATCAGCGGCTGTGCGGCACGCGGAGGGTTGGGCCGAGGTGAGGGCGCTGGCGAGACTGAGCGTGAGCCCAGGCGTTTTAGTGCGGGGGGCCTTCGAAGGTCGGTGGGGGCTCGGAGGGACCTGCCCGTTCTCCCGCTCTGAATGACCGGCGGGGCCCCTAGAGGCTCCGGTGCCTGAAGGGCAGCAGGGTGAGTCCGGCACTTGGGTTGGGGTCCCCATTCCCGGCGTTGTGGTGCCAGGCCACTTGGGAAGGGCCCCTCCGTGGCCGACCTACACTTAGGCTTAGCCCCCAGGAGGCCAGCAGGCCCGATACAGGGCCTGTGCGTCGAGCGGAGAGTTGGGCCGAGGTGAGGGTGCTGGTGAACATGAGCCTGGGCCCAAGCGTTTTGGTTCGGTGCGCCTTCGAAGGTCGGCTAGGGTTCGAAGGGCCCTGCCCCTTCTCCCAACCTGAATGAATGGCGGCGCCCCTAGGGGCACGTTTGGGGCGGGGCGGCAGCGTGCATTCAGCGCTGGGACTTGGGGGTTCCCAATCCCCGGTGTTGCGGCGCCAGGCCCCTTAGGAAGCGACCCTCGGGGCCGTCCTAGGGTTAGGGTTAGCGCCCAGGAGGCCGGCAGGCCCGATCCGCCGGCTGTGCGAGGAGTGGAGATGCAGGCCGAGTTGAGGGCGATGGCGAGCGGGAGCGTGGGCCCCAGGCTTTTGGCGTCCTGGGCCTTTGAATGTTGCCATGGCTCGGAGGGCCCTGCCCTTGCTCCTGCCCTGAATAACCAGCAACGCCCCTAGCCGCTCCGTTGGCGGTGGGGCGGCAGGGTGAATCCCAGGCTGCGGCTCGGGGATCCCCAATCCCCGGCGTTGTGGTGCCAGGCCCCTTGGGAGGGGCTCCTCGTGGACCGACCCAGGGTTAGAGTTAGCCCCCATAAGGCCGGCAGGCCAGATCCTCTGGCTGGGCGGTGAGAGGTGGGCGGGCCGAGGTAAAGGCGCTGGGGTGCGGGATTGTGGGCCCCTGCATTTTGGGGTGGGAGGCTTCAAATGTCGCCGGTTTCTCCAGGGCCCTGTCAGTTCTCCCGGCCTGAATGACCGGCGGCGCCCCTCGCGGCCCGGGTGGCAGCGTTGTGGGAGGGTGAGTCTGGCTTTGGGGCTTGGGGTTCCAGATCCCTGGCGTAGTGGCACCAAAACCCTTCGGAGGGGCCCCTGGGGGGCCGACCTAGGGTTAGGGTTAGCCCCCAGGAGACCGTCAGGCCCAACCGCACACTGTGCGGCGAGCTGAGGTGCGGCCCGAGGTGAAGGCGCTGGGGAGCGGGAGCGTGGGCACCAGCGTTTTGGCACGGGGAGCCTTTGAAGGTCACCGGGGACTCAGAAGGCCCTGCCCTTCTCTCGCCCTCTATGACCCGCGGCGCCCCTAGCGGCCCAGGTGGGGACAGTGCGGCAGGGTGAGTCCGGCTCTGGGGCTCTGAGTCACCAATCCCCAGCATTGCAGAGCCAGGCCGCTTGGGATGTCCCCTCAGGGCCGACCTAGGGTTTTGGTTAGCTGCCAGGAGCCCGGCAGGCCCTATCCACCGGCTCTGAAGCAAGCGGTGGGGTGGGCCTAGGTGAGGGCGCTGGCGAGCAGGATCCTGGGAGCCAAGGTTTTTGCGCGGGGAGCCTTCAAAGGTCAGCGTGGGCTCGGAGGGCCCTGCCCGATCTCTTGCCCTGATTGACCGGCGGGGCCTCTAGTGGCTCGGGTGGCTGAAGGGCAGCAGGGTGAGTGCGGCACAGGAGCTCGGGGTCCCCATCCCCAGCGTTGCGACGCCAGGCCCCTTGGGAAGTGCCCCTCGGTGGCCGACCTATGGTTAGGGTTAGCCTCCAGGAGCCCCGCAGGCCCGATACACCGCCTGTGCGTCGAGCGAAGAGTTGGGCCGAGGCGAGGGTGCTGGTGAACATGAGCCTGGGCCCAAGCGTTTTGGTTCGGTGCGCCTTCGAAGGTCGGCAGGGGTTCGGAGGGCCCTGCCAGTTCTCCCACCCTGAATGAATGGCGGCGCCCCTAGCGGCCTGTGTGGGTTGGGGTGGCAGCGTGCATCCGGCGCTGGGGCTTGGGGGCCCCCAATCCCTGGCCGTTGCGGCGCCAGGCCCCTTAGGAAGGGACCTTCAGGGGCTGTCCTAGGGTTAGGGTTAGCTCCCAGGGGGCCGGCAGGCCCGAGTCGCTGGCTCTGCGAAGAGCGGAGGTGCGGGCCGAGTTGAGGGTGATGCAGAGCGGGAGCGTGGTCCCCAGCGTTTTGGCGCCCTGGGCCTTCGACTGTTGCCATGGCTCAAAGGGCCCTGCCCGTTCTCCTGCCCTGAATAACCAGCGGCGCCCTTAGCAGCTCCCTTGGCGGTGGAGCGGCAGGGTGAGTCCATGCTGCGGCTCGGGGATCCCCAATCCCCAGCGTTGCGGGGCCAGGCCTCTTGGGAGGGGCTCCTCGTGGGCGGACCTAGGTTTAGAGTTAGCACCCAGGAGGCCAGCAGGCCCAATCCTCTGGCTGGGCGGCGAGAGGTGGGCGGCCCGAGGTAAAGGCGCTGGCGATCGGGAGCGTGGGCCCCTGCATTTTGGCGCAGGAGGCTTCAAATATCGCCGGTTTCTCCAGGGCCCTGTCCCTTCTCCCGCCCTGAATGACGGGCGGCGCCACTAGCGGCCCGGGTGGCGACGTGGCGGCAGGGTGAGCCAGGCTCTGGGTCTTGGGGTCCCTGATCCCCAGTGTAGCGGCACCAGGACCCTTGGGAGGGGCCCCTGGGTGGCCGAGCTAGGGTTAGGGTTAGCACCCGGGAGGCCGGCAGGCGGGATCCGCCCGCTGTGCCTGGAGCGGAGGGGCGGGCCGAGATGAGGGCGCTGGCGAGCAAGAGCCTGGGCCCAAGCGTTTTGGCACCGGGGGCCTTCGAATGTCTCCGGGGACTCGGCGGGCCCTGCCCATTCTCCTCCCTGAATGACCGGCGGCGCCCCTAGCAGCCCAGGTGGCGGCGGGGCGGCATGTAAGTCCGGGCATAGGGCTCGGGGGTCCCCAGTCCACCGCGTTGCGGCGCCAGGCCCCTTGGGAGGGGCCCCTCGGAGGCTGACCTAGGGTTAGGTATAGCCCCTAGGATGCCGGCAGGCCCTATTCGCCAGCTGTGTGGAGACTGGAGTGGCGGACTGAGGTGAGGGCACTGGTGAGCGGGAGCGCGGGCCCGGGTGTTTTGGCGCGGGGGGCCTTTGAAGGTCACCGTGTCTTGGAGGGCCCTTCCCGTGCTCCCGCCCTGAATGAACGGCACCACCCCAAGCCCCCGGGTGGCGGCTGGGTGGCAGGGTGAGTCCAGTGCTGAGGCTCGGGGGTCCCCAATCCCCAGCGTTGCGGCGCCAGATCCCTTGGGAGGGGCCCCTCGGGGGTCGATCTAGGGTTCCGGTTAGCCCCCAGGAGGCCGGTGGACCTGATCAGCGGCTGTGCGGCACGCGGAGGGTTGGGCCGAGGTGAGGGCGCTGGCGAGACTGAGCGTGAGCCCAGGCGTTTTAGTGCGGGGGGCCTTCGAAGGTCGGTGGGGGCTCGGAGGGACCTGCCCGTTCTCCCGCTCTGAATGACCGGCGGGGCCCCTAGAGGCTCCGGTGCCTGAAGGGCAGCAGGGTGAGTCCGGCACTTGGGTTGGGGTCCCCATTCCCGGCGTTGTGGTGCCAGGCCACTTGGGAAGGGCCCCTCCGTGGCCGACCTACACTTAGGCTTAGCCCCCAGGAGGCCAGCAGGCCCGATACAGGGCCTGTGCGTCGAGCGGAGAGTTGGGCCGAGGTGAGGGTGCTGGTGAACATGAGCCTGGGCCCAAGCGTTTTGGTTCGGTGCGCCTTCGAAGGTCGGCTAGGGTTCGAAGGGCCCTGCCCCTTCTCCCAACCTGAATGAATGGCGGCGCCCCTAGGGGCACGTTTGGGGCGGGGCGGCAGCGTGCATTCAGCGCTGGGACTTGGGGGTTCCCAATCCCCGGTGTTGCGGCGCCAGGCCCCTTAGGAAGCGACCCTCGGGGCCGTCCTAGGGTTAGGGTTAGCGCCCAGGAGGCCGGCAGGCCCGATCCGCCGGCTGTGCGAGGAGTGGAGATGCAGGCCGAGTTGAGGGCGATGGCGAGCGGGAGCGTGGGCCCCAGGCTTTTGGCGTCCTGGGCCTTTGAATGTTGCCATGGCTCGGAGGGCCCTGCCCTTGCTCCTGCCCTGAATAACCAGCAACGCCCCTAGCCGCTCCGTTGGCGGTGGGGCGGCAGGGTGAATCCCAGGCTGCGGCTCGGGGATCCCCAATCCCCGGCGTTGTGGTGCCAGGCCCCTTGGGAGGGGCTCCTCGTGGACCGACCCAGGGTTAGAGTTAGCCCCCATAAGGCCGGCAGGCCAGATCCTCTGGCTGGGCGGTGAGAGGTGGGCGGGCCGAGGTAAAGGCGCTGGGGTGCGGGATTGTGGGCCCCTGCATTTTGGGGTGGGAGGCTTCAAATGTCGCCGGTTTCTCCAGGGCCCTGTCAGTTCTCCCGGCCTGAATGACCGGCGGCGCCCCTCGCGGCCCGGGTGGCAGCGTTGTGGGAGGGTGAGTCTGGCTTTGGGGCTTGGGGTTCCAGATCCCTGGCGTAGTGGCACCAAAACCCTTCGGAGGGGCCCCTGGGGGGCCGACCTAGGGTTAGGGTTAGCCCCCAGGAGACCGTCAGGCCCAACCGCACACTGTGCGGCGAGCTGAGGTGCGGCCCGAGGTGAAGGCGCTGGGGAGCGGGAGCGTGGGCACCAGCGTTTTGGCACGGGGAGCCTTTGAAGGTCACCGGGGACTCAGAAGGCCCTGCCCTTCTCTCGCCCTCTATGACCCGCGGCGCCCCTAGCGGCCCAGGTGGGGACAGTGCGGCAGGGTGAGTCCGGCTCTGGGGCTCTGAGTCACCAATCCCCAGCATTGCAGAGCCAGGCCGCTTGGGATGTCCCCTCAGGGCCGACCTAGGGTTTTGGTTAGCTGCCAGGAGCCCGGCAGGCCCTATCCACCGGCTCTGAAGCAAGCGGTGGGGTGGGCCTAGGTGAGGGCGCTGGCGAGCAGGATCCTGGGAGCCAACGTTTTTGCGCGGGGAGCCTTCAAAGGTCAGCGTGGGCTCGGAGGGCCCTGCCCGATCTCTTGCCCTGATTGACCGGCGGGGCCTCTAGTGGCTCGGGTGGCTGAAGGGCAGCAGGGTGAGTGCGGCACAGGAGCTCGGGGTCCCCATCCCCAGCGTTGCGACGCCAGGCCCCTTGGGAAGTGCCCCTCGGTGGCCGACCTATGGTTAGGGTTAGCCTCCAGGAGCCCCGCAGGCCCGATACACCGCCTGTGCGTCGAGCGAAGAGTTGGGCCGAGGCGAGGGTGCTGGTGAACATGAGCCTGGGCCCAAGCGTTTTGGTTCGGTGCGCCTTCGAAGGTCGGCAGGGGTTCGGAGGGCCCTGCCAGTTCTCCCACCCTGAATGAATGGCGGCGCCCCTAGCGGCCTGTGTGGGTTGGGGTGGCAGCGTGCATCCGGCGCTGGGGCTTGGGGGCCCCCAATCCCTGGCCGTTGCGGCGCCAGGCCCCTTAGGAAGGGACCTTCAGGGGCTGTCCTAGGGTTAGGGTTAGCTCCCAGGAGGCCGGCAGGCCCGAGTCGCTGGCTCTGCGAAGAGCGGAGGTGCGGGCCGAGTTGAGGGTGATGCAGAGCGGGAGCGTGGTCCCCAGCGTTTTGGCGCCCTGGGCCTTCGACTGTTGCCATGGCTCAAAGGGCCCTGCCCGTTCTCCTGCCCTGAATAACCAGCGGCGCCCTTAGCAGCTCCCTTGGCGGTGGAGCGGCAGGGTGAGTCCATGCTGCGGCTCGGGGATCCCCAATCCCCAGCGTTGCGGGGCCAGGCCTCTTGGGAGGGGCTCCTCGTGGGCGGACCTAGGTTTAGAGTTAGCACCCAGGAGGCCAGCAGGCCCAATCCTCTGGCTGGGCGGCGAGAGGTGGGCGGCCCGAGGTAAAGGCGCTGGCGATCGGGAGCGTGGGCCCCTGCATTTTGGCGCAGGAGGCTTCAAATATCGCCGGTTTCTCCAGGGCCCTGTCCCTTCTCCCGCCCTGAATGACGGGCGGCGCCACTAGCGGCCCGGGTGGCGACGTGGCGGCAGGGTGAGCCAGGCTCTGGGTCTTGGGGTCCCTGATCCCCAGTGTAGCGGCACCAGGACCCTTGGGAGGGGCCCCTGGGTGGCCGAGCTAGGGTTAGGGTTAGCACCCGGGAGGCCGGCAGGCGGGATCCGCCCGCTGTGCCTGGAGCGGAGGGGCGGGCCGAGATGAGGGCGCTGGCGAGCAAGAGCCTGGGCCCAAGCGTTTTGGCACCGGGGGCCTTCGAATGTCTCCGGGGACTCGGCGGGCCCTGCCCATTCTCCTCCCTGAATGACCGGCGGCGCCCCTAGCAGCCCAGGTGGCGGCGGGGCGGCATGTAAGTCCGGGCATAGGGCTCGGGGGTCCCCAGTCCACCGCGTTGCGGCGCCAGGCCCCTTGGGAGGGGCCCCTCGGAGGCTGACCTAGGGTTAGGTATAGCCCCTAGGATGCCGGCAGGCCCTATTCGCCAGCTGTGTGGAGACTGGAGTGGCGGACTGAGGTGAGGGCACTGGTGAGCGGGAGCGCGGGCCCGGGTGTTTTGGCGCGGGGGGCCTTTGAAGGTCACCGTGTCTTGGAGGGCCCTTCCCGTGCTCCCGCCCTGAATGAACGGCACCACCCCAAGCCCCCGGGTGGCGGCTGGGTGGCAGGGTGAGTCCAGTGCTGAGGCTCGGGGGTCCCCAATCCCCAGCGTTGCGGCGCCAGATCCCTTGGGAGGGGCCCCTCGGGGGTCGATCTAGGGTTCCGGTTAGCCCCCAGGAGGCCGGTGGACCTGATCAGCGGCTGTGCGGCACGCGGAGGGTTGGGCCGAGGTGAGGGCGCTGGCGAGACTGAGCGTGAGCCCAGGCGTTTTAGTGCGGGGGGCCTTCGAAGGTCGGTGGGGGCTCGGAGGGACCTGCCCGTTCTCCCGCTCTGAATGACCGGCGGGGCCCCTAGAGGCTCCGGTGCCTGAAGGGCAGCAGGGTGAGTCCGGCACTTGGGTTGGGGTCCCCATTCCCGGCGTTGTGGTGCCAGGCCACTTGGGAAGGGCCCCTCCGTGGCCGACCTACACTTAGGCTTAGCCCCCAGGAGGCCAGCAGGCCCGATACAGGGCCTGTGCGTCGAGCGGAGAGTTGGGCCGAGGTGAGGGTGCTGGTGAACATGAGCCTGGGCCCAAGCGTTTTGGTTCGGTGCGCCTTCGAAGGTCGGCTAGGGTTCGAAGGGCCCTGCCCCTTCTCCCAACCTGAATGAATGGCGGCGCCCCTAGGGGCACGTTTGGGGCGGGGCGGCAGCGTGCATTCAGCGCTGGGACTTGGGGGTTCCCAATCCCCGGTGTTGCGGCGCCAGGCCCCTTAGGAAGCGACCCTCGGGGCCGTCCTAGGGTTAGGGTTAGCGCCCAGGAGGCCGGCAGGCCCGATCCGCCGGCTGTGCGAGGAGTGGAGATGCAGGCCGAGTTGAGGGCGATGGCGAGCGGGAGCGTGGGCCCCAGGCTTTTGGCGTCCTGGGCCTTTGAATGTTGCCATGGCTCGGAGGGCCCTGCCCTTGCTCCTGCCCTGAATAACCAGCAACGCCCCTAGCCGCTCCGTTGGCGGTGGGGCGGCAGGGTGAATCCCAGGCTGCGGCTCGGGGATCCCCAATCCCCGGCGTTGTGGTGCCAGGCCCCTTGGGAGGGGCTCCTCGTGGACCGACCCAGGGTTAGAGTTAGCCCCCATAAGGCCGGCAGGCCAGATCCTCTGGCTGGGCGGTGAGAGGTGGGCGGGCCGAGGTAAAGGCGCTGGGGTGCGGGATTGTGGGCCCCTGCATTTTGGGGTGGGAGGCTTCAAATGTCGCCGGTTTCTCCAGGGCCCTGTCAGTTCTCCCGGCCTGAATGACCGGCGGCGCCCCTCGCGGCCCGGGTGGCAGCGTTGTGGGAGGGTGAGTCTGGCTTTGGGGCTTGGGGTTCCAGATCCCTGGCGTAGTGGCACCAAAACCCTTCGGAGGGGCCCCTGGGGGGCCGACCTAGGGTTAGGGTTAGCCCCCAGGAGACCGTCAGGCCCAACCGCACACTGTGCGGCGAGCTGAGGTGCGGCCCGAGGTGAAGGCGCTGGGGAGCGGGAGCGTGGGCACCAGCGTTTTGGCACGGGGAGCCTTTGAAGGTCACCGGGGACTCAGAAGGCCCTGCCCTTCTCTCGCCCTCTATGACCCGCGGCGCCCCTAGCGGCCCAGGTGGGGACAGTGCGGCAGGGTGAGTCCGGCTCTGGGGCTCTGAGTCACCAATCCCCAGCATTGCAGAGCCAGGCCGCTTGGGATGTCCCCTCAGGGCCGACCTAGGGTTTTGGTTAGCTGCCAGGAGCCCGGCAGGCCCTATCCACCGGCTCTGAAGCAAGCGGTGGGGTGGGCCTAGGTGAGGGCGCTGGCGAGCAGGATCCTGGGAGCCAACGTTTTTGCGCGGGGAGCCTTCAAAGGTCAGCGTGGGCTCGGAGGGCCCTGCCCGATCTCTTGCCCTGATTGACCGGCGGGGCCTCTAGTGGCTCGGGTGGCTGAAGGGCAGCAGGGTGAGTGCGGCACAGGAGCTCGGGGTCCCCATCCCCAGCGTTGCGACGCCAGGCCCCTTGGGAAGTGCCCCTCGGTGGCCGACCTATGGTTAGGGTTAGCCTCCAGGAGCCCCGCAGGCCCGATACACCGCCTGTGCGTCGAGCGAAGAGTTGGGCCGAGGCGAGGGTGCTGGTGAACATGAGCCTGGGCCCAAGCGTTTTGGTTCCGTGCGCCTTCGAAGGTCGGCAGGGGTTCGGAGGGCCCTGCCAGTTCTCCCACCCTGAATGAATGGCGGCGCCCCTAGCGGCCTGTGTGGGTTGGGGTGGCAGCGTGCATCCGGCGCTGGGGCTTGGGGGCCCCCAATCCCTGGCCGTTGCGGCGCCAGGCCCCTTAGGAAGGGACCTTCAGGGGCTGTCCTAGGGTTAGGGTTAGCTCCCAGGGGGCCGGCAGGCCCGAGTCGCTGGCTCTGCGAAGAGCGGAGGTGCGGGCCGAGTTGAGGGTGATGCAGAGCGGGAGCGTGGTCCCCAGCGTTTTGGCGCCCTGGGCCTTCGACTGTTGCCATGGCTCAAAGGGCCCTGCCCGTTCTCCTGCCCTGAATAACCAGCGGCGCCCTTAGCAGCTCCCTTGGCGGTGGAGCGGCAGGGTGAGTCCATGCTGCGGCTCGGGGATCCCCAATCCCCAGCGTTGCGGGGCCAGGCCTCTTGGGAGGGGCTCCTCGTGGGCGGACCTAGGTTTAGAGTTAGCACCCAGGAGGCCAGCAGGCCCAATCCTCTGGCTGGGCGGCGAGAGGTGGGCGGCCCGAGGTAAAGGCGCTGGCGATCGGGAGCGTGGGCCCCTGCATTTTGGCGCAGGAGGCTTCAAATATCGCCGGTTTCTCCAGGGCCCTGTCCCTTCTCCCGCCCTGAATGACGGGCGGCGCCACTAGCGGCCCGGGTGGCGACGTGGCGGCAGGGTGAGCCAGGCTCTGGGTCTTGGGGTCCCTGATCCCCAGTGTAGCGGCACCAGGACCCTTGGGAGGGGCCCCTGGGTGGCCGAGCTAGGGTTAGGGTTAGCACCCGGGAGGCCGGCAGGCGGGATCCGCCCGCTGTGCCTGGAGCGGAGGGGCGGGCCGAGATGAGGGCGCTGGCGAGCAAGAGCCTGGGCCCAAGCGTTTTGGCACCGGGGGCCTTCGAATGTCTCCGGGGACTCGGCGGGCCCTGCCCATTCTCCTCCCTGAATGACCGGCGGCGCCCCTAGCAGCCCAGGTGGCGGCGGGGCGGCATGTAAGTCCGGGCATAGGGCTCGGGGGTCCCCAGTCCACCGCGTTGCGGCGCCAGGCCCCTTGGGAGGGGCCCCTCGGAGGCTGACCTAGGGTTAGGTATAGCCCCTAGGATGCCGGCAGGCCCTATTCGCCAGCTGTGTGGAGACTGGAGTGGCGGACTGAGGTGAGGGCACTGGTGAGCGGGAGCGCGGGCCCGGGTGTTTTGGCGCGGGGGGCCTTTGAAGGTCACCGTGTCTTGGAGGGCCCTTCCCGTGCTCCCGCCCTGAATGAACGGCACCACCCCAAGCCCCCGGGTGGCGGCTGGGTGGCAGGGTGAGTCCAGTGCTGAGGCTCGGGGGTCCCCAATCCCCAGCGTTGCGGCGCCAGATCCCTTGGGAGGGGCCCCTCGGGGGTCGATCTAGGGTTCCGGTTAGCCCCCAGGAGGCCGGTGGACCTGATCAGCGGCTGTGCGGCACGCGGAGGGTTGGGCCGAGGTGAGGGCGCTGGCGAGACTGAGCGTGAGCCCAGGCGTTTTAGTGCGGGGGGCCTTCGAAGGTCGGTGGGGGCTCGGAGGGACCTGCCCGTTCTCCCGCTCTGAATGACCGGCGGGGCCCCTAGAGGCTCCGGTGCCTGAAGGGCAGCAGGGTGAGTCCGGCACTTGGGTTGGGGTCCCCATTCCCGGCGTTGTGGTGCCAGGCCACTTGGGAAGGGCCCCTCCGTGGCCGACCTACACTTAGGCTTAGCCCCCAGGAGGCCAGCAGGCCCGATACAGGGCCTGTGCGTCGAGCGGAGAGTTGGGCCGAGGTGAGGGTGCTGGTGAACATGAGCCTGGGCCCAAGCGTTTTGGTTCGGTGCGCCTTCGAAGGTCGGCTAGGGTTCGAAGGGCCCTGCCCCTTCTCCCAACCTGAATGAATGGCGGCGCCCCTAGGGGCACGTTTGGGGCGGGGCGGCAGCGTGCATTCAGCGCTGGGACTTGGGGGTTCCCAATCCCCGGTGTTGCGGCGCCAGGCCCCTTAGGAAGCGACCCTCGGGGCCGTCCTAGGGTTAGGGTTAGCGCCCAGGAGGCCGGCAGGCCCGATCCGCCGGCTGTGCGAGGAGTGGAGATGCAGGCCGAGTTGAGGGCGATGGCGAGCGGGAGCGTGGGCCCCAGGCTTTTGGCGTCCTGGGCCTTTGAATGTTGCCATGGCTCGGAGGGCCCTGCCCTTGCTCCTGCCCTGAATAACCAGCAACGCCCCTAGCCGCTCCGTTGGCGGTGGGGCGGCAGGGTGAATCCCAGGCTGCGGCTCGGGGATCCCCAATCCCCGGCGTTGTGGTGCCAGGCCCCTTGGGAGGGGCTCCTCGTGGACCGACCCAGGGTTAGAGTTAGCCCCCATAAGGCCGGCAGGCCAGATCCTCTGGCTGGGCGGTGAGAGGTGGGCGGGCCGAGGTAAAGGCGCTGGGGTGCGGGATTGTGGGCCCCTGCATTTTGGGGTGGGAGGCTTCAAATGTCGCCGGTTTCTCCAGGGCCCTGTCAGTTCTCCCGGCCTGAATGACCGGCGGCGCCCCTCGCGGCCCGGGTGGCAGCGTTGTGGGAGGGTGAGTCTGGCTTTGGGGCTTGGGGTTCCAGATCCCTGGCGTAGTGGCACCAAAACCCTTCGGAGGGGCCCCTGGGGGGCCGACCTAGGGTTAGGGTTAGCCCCCAGGAGACCGTCAGGCCCAACCGCACACTGTGCGGCGAGCTGAGGTGCGGCCCGAGGTGAAGGCGCTGGGGAGCGGGAGCGTGGGCACCAGCGTTTTGGCACGGGGAGCCTTTGAAGGTCACCGGGGACTCAGAAGGCCCTGCCCTTCTCTCGCCCTCTATGACCCGCGGCGCCCCTAGCGGCCCAGGTGGGGACAGTGCGGCAGGGTGAGTCCGGCTCTGGGGCTCTGAGTCACCAATCCCCAGCATTGCAGAGCCAGGCCGCTTGGGATGTCCCCTCAGGGCCGACCTAGGGTTTTGGTTAGCTGCCAGGAGCCCGGCAGGCCCTATCCACCGGCTCTGAAGCAAGCGGTGGGGTGGGCCTAGGTGAGGGCGCTGGCGAGCAGGATCCTGGGAGCCAACGTTTTTGCGCGGGGAGCCTTCAAAGGTCAGCGTGGGCTCGGAGGGCCCTGCCCGATCTCTTGCCCTGATTGACCGGCGGGGCCTCTAGTGGCTCGGGTGGCTGAAGGGCAGCAGGGTGAGTGCGGCACAGGAGCTCGGGGTCCCCATCCCCAGCGTTGCGACGCCAGGCCCCTTGGGAAGTGCCCCTCGGTGGCCGACCTATGGTTAGGGTTAGCCTCCAGGAGCCCCGCAGGCCCGATACACCGCCTGTGCGTCGAGCGAAGAGTTGGGCCGAGGCGAGGGTGCTGGTGAACATGAGCCTGGGCCCAAGCGTTTTGGTTCCGTGCGCCTTCGAAGGTCGGCAGGGGTTCGGAGGGCCCTGCCAGTTCTCCCACCCTGAATGAATGGCGGCGCCCCTAGCGGCCTGTGTGGGTTGGGGTGGCAGCGTGCATCCGGCGCTGGGGCTTGGGGGCCCCCAATCCCTGGCCGTTGCGGCGCCAGGCCCCTTAGGAAGGGACCTTCAGGGGCTGTCCTAGGGTTAGGGTTAGCTCCCAGGGGGCCGGCAGGCCCGAGTCGCTGGCTCTGCGAAGAGCGGAGGTGCGGGCCGAGTTGAGGGTGATGCAGAGCGGGAGCGTGGTCCCCAGCGTTTTGGCGCCCTGGGCCTTCGACTGTTGCCATGGCTCAAAGGGCCCTGCCCGTTCTCCTGCCCTGAATAACCAGCGGCGCCCTTAGCAGCTCCCTTGGCGGTGGAGCGGCAGGGTGAGTCCATGCTGCGGCTCGGGGATCCCCAATCCCCAGCGTTGCGGGGCCAGGCCTCTTGGGAGGGGCTCCTCGTGGGCGGACCTAGGTTTAGAGTTAGCACCCAGGAGGCCAGCAGGCCCAATCCTCTGGCTGGGCGGCGAGAGGTGGGCGGCCCGAGGTAAAGGCGCTGGCGATCGGGAGCGTGGGCCCCTGCATTTTGGCGCAGGAGGCTTCAAATATCGCCGGTTTCTCCAGGGCCCTGTCCCTTCTCCCGCCCTGAATGACGGGCGGCGCCACTAGCGGCCCGGGTGGCGACGTGGCGGCAGGGTGAGCCAGGCTCTGGGTCTTGGGGTCCCTGATCCCCAGTGTAGCGGCACCAGGACCCTTGGGAGGGGCCCCTGGGTGGCCGAGCTAGGGTTAGGGTTAGCACCCGGGAGGCCGGCAGGCGGGATCCGCCCGCTGTGCCTGGAGCGGAGGGGCGGGCCGAGATGAGGGCGCTGGCGAGCAAGAGCCTGGGCCCAAGCGTTTTGGCACCGGGGGCCTTCGAATGTCTCCGGGGACTCGGCGGGCCCTGCCCATTCTCCTCCCTGAATGACCGGCGGCGCCCCTAGCAGCCCAGGTGGCGGCGGGGCGGCATGTAAGTCCGGGCATAGGGCTCGGGGGTCCCCAGTCCACCGCGTTGCGGCGCCAGGCCCCTTGGGAGGGGCCCCTCGGAGGCTGACCTAGGGTTAGGTATAGCCCCTAGGATGCCGGCAGGCCCTATTCGCCAGCTGTGTGGAGACTGGAGTGGCGGACTGAGGTGAGGGCACTGGTGAGCGGGAGCGCGGGCCCGGGTGTTTTGGCGCGGGGGGCCTTTGAAGGTCACCGTGTCTTGGAGGGCCCTTCCCGTGCTCCCGCCCTGAATGAACGGCACCACCCCAAGCCCCCGGGTGGCGGCTGGGTGGCAGGGTGAGTCCAGTGCTGAGGCTCGGGGGTCCCCAATCCCCAGCGTTGCGGCGCCAGATCCCTTGGGAGGGGCCCCTCGGGGGTCGATCTAGGGTTCCGGTTAGCCCCCAGGAGGCCGGTGGACCTGATCAGCGGCTGTGCGGCACGCGGAGGGTTGGGCCGAGGTGAGGGCGCTGGCGAGACTGAGCGTGAGCCCAGGCGTTTTAGTGCGGGGGGCCTTCGAAGGTCGGTGGGGGCTCGGAGGGACCTGCCCGTTCTCCCGCTCTGAATGACCGGCGGGGCCCCTAGAGGCTCCGGTGCCTGAAGGGCAGCAGGGTGAGTCCGGCACTTGGGTTGGGGTCCCCATTCCCGGCGTTGTGGTGCCAGGCCACTTGGGAAGGGCCCCTCCGTGGCCGACCTACACTTAGGCTTAGCCCCCAGGAGGCCAGCAGGCCCGATACAGGGCCTGTGCGTCGAGCGGAGAGTTGGGCCGAGGTGAGGGTGCTGGTGAACATGAGCCTGGGCCCAAGCGTTTTGGTTCGGTGCGCCTTCGAAGGTCGGCTAGGGTTCGAAGGGCCCTGCCCCTTCTCCCAACCTGAATGAATGGCGGCGCCCCTAGGGGCACGTTTGGGGCGGGGCGGCAGCGTGCATTCAGCGCTGGGACTTGGGGGTTCCCAATCCCCGGTGTTGCGGCGCCAGGCCCCTTAGGAAGCGACCCTCGGGGCCGTCCTAGGGTTAGGGTTAGCGCCCAGGAGGCCGGCAGGCCCGATCCGCCGGCTGTGCGAGGAGTGGAGATGCAGGCCGAGTTGAGGGCGATGGCGAGCGGGAGCGTGGGCCCCAGGCTTTTGGCGTCCTGGGCCTTTGAATGTTGCCATGGCTCGGAGGGCCCTGCCCTTGCTCCTGCCCTGAATAACCAGCAACG
The DNA here is from genome assembly GCF_024610735.1 of Ursus americanus. Taxonomy (NCBI): domain Eukaryota; kingdom Metazoa; phylum Chordata; class Mammalia; order Carnivora; family Ursidae; genus Ursus; species Ursus americanus. Next base: position 4,859,716 of record NC_142130.1, on the reverse strand, counting down.
CCCCTAGCCGCTCCGTTGGCGGTGGGGCGGCAGGGTGAATCCCAGGCTGCGGCTCGGGGATCCCCAATCCCCGGCGTTGTGGTGCCAGGCCCCTTGGGAGGGGCTCCTCGTGGACCGACCCAGGGTTAGAGTTAGCCCCCATAAGGCCGGCAGGCCAGATCCTCTGGCTGGGCGGTGAGAGGTGGGCGGGCCGAGGTAAAGGCGCTGGGGTGCGGGATTGTGGGCCCCTGCATTTTGGGGTGGGAGGCTTCAAATGTCGCCGGTTTCTCCAGGGCCCTGTCAGTTCTCCCGGCCTGAATGACCGGCGGCGCCCCTCGCGGCCCGGGTGGCAGCGTTGTGGGAGGGTGAGTCTGGCTTTGGGGCTTGGGGTTCCAGATCCCTGGCGTAGTGGCACCAAAACCCTTCGGAGGGGCCCCTGGGGGGCCGACCTAGGGTTAGGGTTAGCCCCCAGGAGACCGTCAGGCCCAACCGCACACTGTGCGGCGAGCTGAGGTGCGGCCCGAGGTGAAGGCGCTGGGGAGCGGGAGCGTGGGCACCAGCGTTTTGGCACGGGGAGCCTTTGAAGGTCACCGGGGACTCAGAAGGCCCTGCCCTTCTCTCGCCCTCTATGACCCGCGGCGCCCCTAGCGGCCCAGGTGGGGACAGTGCGGCAGGGTGAGTCCGGCTCTGGGGCTCTGAGTCACCAATCCCCAGCATTGCAGAGCCAGGCCGCTTGGGATGTCCCCTCAGGGCCGACCTAGGGTTTTGGTTAGCTGCCAGGAGCCCGGCAGGCCCTATCCACCGGCTCTGAAGCAAGCGGTGGGGTGGGCCTAGGTGAGGGCGCTGGCGAGCAGGATCCTGGGAGCCAACGTTTTTGCGCGGGGAGCCTTCAAAGGTCAGCGTGGGCTCGGAGGGCCCTGCCCGATCTCTTGCCCTGATTGACCGGCGGGGCCTCTAGTGGCTCGGGTGGCTGAAGGGCAGCAGGGTGAGTGCGGCACAGGAGCTCGGGGTCCCCATCCCCAGCGTTGCGACGCCAGGCCCCTTGGGAAGTGCCCCTCGGTGGCCGACCTATGGTTAGGGTTAGCCTCCAGGAGCCCCGCAGGCCCGATACACCGCCTGTGCGTCGAGCGAAGAGTTGGGCCGAGGCGAGGGTGCTGGTGAACATGAGCCTGGGCCCAAGCGTTTTGGTTCGGTGCGCCTTCGAAGGTCGGCAGGGGTTCGGAGGGCCCTGCCAGTTCTCCCACCCTGAATGAATGGCGGCGCCCCTAGCGGCCTGTGTGGGTTGGGGTGGCAGCGTGCATCCGGCGCTGGGGCTTGGGGGCCCCCAATCCCTGGCCGTTGCGGCGCCAGGCCCCTTAGGAAGGGACCTTCAGGGGCTGTCCTAGGGTTAGGGTTAGCTCCCAGGGGGCCGGCAGGCCCGAGTCGCTGGCTCTGCGAAGAGCGGAGGTGCGGGCCGAGTTGAGGGTGATGCAGAGCGGGAGCGTGGTCCCCAGCGTTTTGGCGCCCTGGGCCTTCGACTGTTGCCATGGCTCAAAGGGCCCTGCCCGTTCTCCTGCCCTGAATAACCAGCGGCGCCCTTAGCAGCTCCCTTGGCGGTGGAGCGGCAGGGTGAGTCCATGCTGCGGCTCGGGGATCCCCAATCCCCAGCGTTGCGGGGCCAGGCCTCTTGGGAGGGGCTCCTCGTGGGCGGACCTAGGTTTAGAGTTAGCACCCAGGAGGCCAGCAGGCCCAATCCTCTGGCTGGGCGGCGAGAGGTGGGCGGCCCGAGGTAAAGGCGCTGGCGATCGGGAGCGTGGGCCCCTGCATTTTGGCGCAGGAGGCTTCAAATATCGCCGGTTTCTCCAGGGCCCTGTCCCTTCTCCCGCCCTGAATGACGGGCGGCGCCACTAGCAGCCCGGGTGGCGACGTGGCGGCAGGGTGAGCCAGGCTCTGGGTCTTGGGGTCCCTGATCCCCAGTGTAGCGGCACCAGGACCCTTGGGAGGGGCCCCTGGGTGGCCGAGCTAGGGTTAGGGTTAGCACCCGGGAGGCCGGCAGGCGGGATCCGCCCGCTGTGCCTGGAGCGGAGGGGCGGGCCGAGATGAGGGCGCTGGCGAGCAAGAGCCTGGGCCCAAGCGTTTTGGCACCGGGGGCCTTCGAATGTCTCCGGGGACTCGGCGGGCCCTGCCCATTCTCCTCCCTGAATGACCGGCGGCGCCCCTAGCAGCCCAGGTGGCGGCGGGGCGGCATGTAAGTCCGGGCATAGGGCTCGGGGGTCCCCAGTCCACCGCGTTGCGGCGCCAGGCCCCTTGGGAGGGGCCCCTCGGAGGCTGACCTAGGGTTAGGTATAGCCCCTAGGATGCCGGCAGGCCCTATTCGCCAGCTGTGTGGAGACTGGAGTGGCGGACTGAGGTGAGGGCACTGGTGAGCGGGAGCGCGGGCCCGGGTGTTTTGGCGCGGGGGGCCTTTGAAGGTCACCGTGTCTTGGAGGGCCCTTCCCGTGCTCCCGCCCTGAATGAACGGCACCACCCCAAGCCCCCGGGTGGCGGCTGGGTGGCAGGGTGAGTCCAGTGCTGAGGCTCGGGGGTCCCCAATCCCCAGCGTTGCGGCGCCAGATCCCTTGGGAGGGGCCCCTCGGGGGTCGATCTAGGGTTCCGGTTAGCCCCCAGGAGGCCGGTGGACCTGATCAGCGGCTGTGCGGCACGCGGAGGGTTGGGCCGAGGTGAGGGCGCTGGCGAGACTGAGCGTGAGCCCAGGCGTTTTAGTGCGGGGGGCCTTCGAAGGTCGGTGGGGGCTCGGAGGGACCTGCCCGTTCTCCCGCTCTGAATGACCGGCGGGGCCCCTAGAGGCTCCGGTGCCTGAAGGGCAGCAGGGTGAGTCCGGCACTTGGGTTGGGGTCCCCATTCCCGGCGTTGTGGTGCCAGGCCACTTGGGAAGGGCCCCTCCGTGGCCGACCTACACTTAGGCTTAGCCCCCAGGAGGCCAGCAGGCCCGATACAGGGCCTGTGCGTCGAGCGGAGAGTTGGGCCGAGGTGAGGGTGCTGGTGAACATGAGCCTGGGCCCAAGCGTTTTGGTTCGGTGCGCCTTCGAAGGTCGGCTAGGGTTCGAAGGGCCCTGCCCCTTCTCCCAACCTGAATGAATGGCGGCGCCCCTAGGGGCACGTTTGGCGCGGGGCGGCAGCGTGCATTCAGCGCTGGGACTTGGGGGTTCCCAATCCCCGGTGTTGCGGCGCCAGGCCCCTTAGGAAGCGACCCTCGGGGCCGTCCTAGGGTTAGGGTTAGCGCCCAGGAGGCCGGCAGGCCCGATCCGCCGGCTGTGCGAGGAGTGGAGATGCAGGCCGAGTTGAGGGCGATGGCGAGCGGGAGCGTGGGCCCCAGGCTTTTGGCGTCCTGGGCCTTTGAATGTTGCCATGGCTCGGAGGGCCCTGCCCTTGCTCCTGCCCTGAATAACCAGCAACGCCCCTAGCCGCTCCGTTGGCGGTGGGGCGGCAGGGTGAATCCCAGGCTGCGGCTCGGGGATCCCCAATCCCCGGCGTTGTGGTGCCAGGCCCCTTGGGAGGGGCTCCTCGTGGACCGACCCAGGGTTAGAGTTAGCCCCCATAAGGCCGGCAGGCCAGATCCTCTGGCTGGGCGGTGAGAGGTGGGCGGGCCGAGGTAAAGGCGCTGGGGTGCGGGATTGTGGGCCCCTGCATTTTGGGGTGGGAGGCTTCAAATGTCGCCGGTTTCTCCAGGGCCCTGTCAGTTCTCCCGGCCTGAATGACCGGCGGCGCCCCTCGCGGCCCGGGTGGCAGCGTTGTGGGAGGGTGAGTCTGGCTTTGGGGCTTGGGGTTCCAGATCCCTGGCGTAGTGGCACCAAAACCCTTCGGAGGGGCCCCTGGGGGGCCGACCTAGGGTTAGGGTTAGCCCCCAGGAGACCGTCAGGCCCAACCGCACAGTGTGCGGCGAGCTGAGGTGCGGCCCGAGGTGAAGGCGCTGGGGAGCGGGAGCGTGGGCACCAGCGTTTTGGCACGGGGAGCCTTTGAAGGTCACCGGGGACTCAGAAGGCCCTGCCCTTCTCTCGCCCTCTATGACCCGCGGCGCCCCTAGAGGCCCAGGTGGGGACAGTGCGGCAGGGTGAGTCCGGCTCTGGGGCTCTGAGTCACCAATCCCCAGCATTGCAGAGCCAGGCCGCTTGGGATGTCCCCTCAGGGCCGACCTAGGGTTTTGGTTAGCTGCCAGGAGCCCGGCAGGCCCTATCCACCGGCTCTGAAGCAAGCGGTGGGGTGGGCCTAGGTGAGGGCGCTGGCGAGCAGGATCCTGGGAGCCAACGTTTTTGCGCGGGGAGCCTTCAAAGGTCAGCGTGGGCTCGGAGGGCCCTGCCCGATCTCTTGCCCTGATTGACCGGCGGGGCCTCTAGTGGCTCGGGTGGCTGAAGGGCAGCAGGGTGAGTGCGGCACAGGAGCTCGGGGTCCCCATCCCCAGCGTTGCGACGCCAGGCCCCTTGGGAAGTGCCCCTCGGTGGCCGACCTATGGTTAGGGTTAGCCTCCAGGAGCCCCGCAGGCCCGATACACCGCCTGTGCGTCGAGCGAAGAGTTGGGCCGAGGCGAGGGTGCTGGTGAACATGAGCCTGGGCCCAAGCGTTTTGGTTCCGTGCGCCTTCGAAGGTCGGCAGGGGTTCGGAGGGCCCTGCCAGTTCTCCCACCCTGAATGAATGGCGGCGCCCCTAGCGGCCTGTGTGGGTTGGGGTGGCAGCGTGCATCCGGCGCTGGGGCTTGGGGGCCCCCAATCCCTGGCCGTTGCGGCGCCAGGCCCCTTAGGAAGGGACCTTCAGGGGCTGTCCTAGGGTTAGGGTTAGCTCCCAGGGGGCCGGCAGGCCCGAGTCGCTGGCTCTGCGAAGAGCGGAGGTGCGGGCCGAGTTGAGGGTGATGCAGAGCGGGAGCGTGGTCCCCAGCGTTTTGGCGCCCTGGGCCTTCGACTGTTGCCATGGCTCAAAGGGCCCTGCCCGTTCTCCTGCCCTGAATAACCAGCGGCGCCCTTAGCAGCTCCCTTGGCGGTGGAGCGGCAGGGTGAGTCCATGCTGCGGCTCGGGGATCCCCAATCCCCAGCGTTGCGGGGCCAGGCCTCTTGGGAGGGGCTCCTCGTGGGCGGACCTAGGTTTAGAGTTAGCACCCAGGAGGCCAGCAGGCCCAATCCTCTGGCTGGGCGGCGAGAGGTGGGCGGCCCGAGGTAAAGGCGCTGGCGATCGGGAGCGTGGGCCCCTGCATTTTGGCGCAGGAGGCTTCAAATATCGCCGGTTTCTCCAGGGCCCTGTCCCTTCTCCCGCCCTGAATGACGGGCGGCGCCACTAGCGGCCCGGGTGGCGACGTGGCGGCAGGGTGAGCCAGGCTCTGGGTCTTGGGGTCCCTGATCCCCAGTGTAGCGGCACCAGGACCCTTGGGAGGGGCCCCTGGGTGGCCGAGCTAGGGTTAGGGTTAGCACCCGGGAGGCCGGCAGGCGGGATCCGCCCGCTGTGCCTGGAGCGGAGGGGCGGGCCGAGATGAGGGCGCTGGCGAGCAAGAGCCTGGGCCCAAGCGTTTTGGCACCGGGGGCCTTCGAATGTCTCCGGGGACTCGGCGGGCCCTGCCCATTCTCCTCCCTGAATGACCGGCGGCGCCCCTAGCAGCCCAGGTGGCGGCGGGGCGGCATGTAAGTCCGGGCATAGGGCTCGGGGGTCCCCAGTCCACCGCGTTGCGGCGCCAGGCCCCTTGGGAGGGGCCCCTCGGAGGCTGACCTAGGGTTAGGTATAGCCCCTAGGATGCCGGCAGGCCCTATTCGCCAGCTGTGTGGAGACTGGAGTGGCGGACTGAGGTGAGGGCACTGGTGAGCGGGAGCGCGGGCCCGGGTGTTTTGGCGCGGGGGGCCTTTGAAGGTCACCGTGTCTTGGAGGGCCCTTCCCGTGCTCCCGCCCTGAATGAACGGCACCACCCCAAGCCCCCGGGTGGCGGCTGGGTGGCAGGGTGAGTCCAGTGCTGAGGCTCGGGGGTCCCCAATCCCCAGCGTTGCGGCGCCAGATCCCTTGGGAGGGGCCCCTCGGGGGTCGATCTAGGGTTCCGGTTAGCCCCCAGGAGGCCGGTGGACCTGATCAGCGGCTGTGCGGCACGCAGAGGGTTGGGCCGAGGTGAGGGCGCTGGCGAGACTGAGCGTGAGCCCAGGCGTTTTAGTGCGGGGGGCCTTCGAAGGTCGGTGGGGGCTCGGAGGGACCTGCCCGTTCTCCCGCTCTGAATGACCGGCGGGGCCCCTAGAGGCTCCGGTGCCTGAAGGGCAGCAGGGTGAGTCCGGCACTTGGGTTGGGGTCCCCATTCCCGGCGTTGTGGTGCCAGGCCACTTGGGAAGGGCCCCTCCGTGGCCGACCTACACTTAGGCTTAGCCCCCAGGAGGCCAGCAGGCCCGATACAGGGCCTGTGCGTCGAGCGGAGAGTTGGGCCGAGGTGAGGGTGCTGGTGAACATGAGCCTGGGCCCAAGCGTTTTGGTTCGGTGCGCCTTCGAAGGTCGGCTAGGGTTCGAAGGGCCCTGCCCCTTCTCCCAACCTGAATGAATGGCGGCGCCCCTAGGGGCACGTTTGGGGCGGGGCGGCAGCGTGCATTCAGCGCTGGGACTTGGGGGTTCCCAATCCCCGGTGTTGCGGCGCCAGGCCCCTTAGGAAGCGACCCTCGGGGCCGTCCTAGGGTTAGGGTTAGCGCCCAGGAGGCCGGCAGGCCCGATCCGCCGGCTGTGCGAGGAGTGGAGATGCAGGCCGAGTTGAGGGCGATGGCGAGCGGGAGCGTGGGCCCCAGGCTTTTGGCGTCCTGGGCCTTTGAATGTTGCCATGGCTCGGAGGGCCCTGCCCTTGCTCCTGCCCTGAATAACCAGCAACGCCCCTAGCCGCTCCGTTGGCGGTGGGGCGGCAGGGTGAATCCCAGGCTGCGGCTCGGGGATCCCCAATCCCCGGCGTTGTGGTGCCAGGCCCCTTGGGAGGGGCTCCTCGTGGACCGACCCAGGGTTAGAGTTAGCCCCCATAAGGCCGGCAGGCCAGATCCTCTGGCTGGGCGGTGAGAGGTGGGCGGGCCGAGGTAAAGGCGCTGGGGTGCGGGATTGTGGGCCCCTGCATTTTGGGGTGGGAGGCTTCAAATGTCGCCGGTTTCTCCAGGGCCCTGTCAGTTCTCCCGGCCTGAATGACCGGCGGCGCCCCTCGCGGCCCGGGTGGCAGCGTTGTGGGAGGGTGAGTCTGGCTTTGGGGCTTGGGGTTCCAGATCCCTGGCGTAGTGGCACCAAAACCCTTCGGAGGGGCCCCTGGGGGGCCGACCTAGGGTTAGGGTTAGCCCCCAGGAGACCGTCAGGCCCAACCGCACACTGTGCGGCGAGCTGAGGTGCGGCCCGAGGTGAAGGCGCTGGGGAGCGGGAGCGTGGGCACCAGCGTTTTGGCACGGGGAGCCTTTGAAGGTCACCGGGGACTCAGAAGGCCCTGCCCTTCTCTCGCCCTCTATGACCCGCGGCGCCCCTAGCGGCCCAGGTGGGGACAGTGCGGCAGGGTGAGTCCGGCTCTGGGGCTCTGAGTCACCAATCCCCAGCATTGCAGAGCCAGGCCGCTTGGGATGTCCCCTCAGGGCCGACCTAGGGTTTTGGTTAGCTGCCAGGAGCCCGGCAGGCCCTATCCACCGGCTCTGAAGCAAGCGGTGGGGTGGGCCTAGGTGAGGGCGCTGGCGAGCAGGATCCTGGGAGCCAACGTTTTTGCGCGGGGAGCCTTCAAAGGTCAGCGTGGGCTCGGAGGGCCCTGCCCGATCTCTTGCCCTGATTGACCGGCGGGGCCTCTAGTGGCTCGGGTGGCTGAAGGGCAGCAGGGTGAGTGCGGCACAGGAGCTCGGGGTCCCCATCCCCAGCGTTGCGACGCCAGGCCCCTTGGGAAGTGCCCCTCGGTGGCCGACCTATGGTTAGGGTTAGCCTCCAGGAGCCCCGCAGGCCCGATACACCGCCTGTGCGTCGAGCGAAGAGTTGGGCCGAGGCGAGGGTGCTGGTGAACATGAGCCTGGGCCCAAGCGTTTTGGTTCCGTGCGCCTTCGAAGGTCGGCAGGGGTTCGGAGGGCCCTGCCAGTTCTCCCACCCTGAATGAATGGCGGCGCCCCTAGCGGCCTGTGTGGGTTGGGGTGGCAGCGTGCATCCGGCGCTGGGGCTTGGGGGCCCCCAATCCCTGGCCGTTGCGGCGCCAGGCCCCTTAGGAAGGGACCTTCAGGGGCTGTCCTAGGGTTAGGGTTAGCTCCCAGGGGGCCGGCAGGCCCGAGTCGCTGGCTCTGCGAAGAGCGGAGGTGCGGGCCGAGTTGAGGGTGATGCAGAGCGGGAGCGTGGTCCCCAGCGTTTTGGCGCCCTGGGCCTTCGACTGTTGCCATGGCTCAAAGGGCCCTGCCCGTTCTCCTGCCCTGAATAACCAGCGGCGCCCTTAGCAGCTCCCTTGGCGGTGGAGCGGCAGGGTGAGTCCATGCTGCGGCTCGGGGATCCCCAATCCCCAGCGTTGCGGGGCCAGGCCTCTTGGGAGGGGCTCCTCGTGGGCGGACCTAGGTTTAGAGTTAGCACCCAGGAGGCCAGCAGGCCCAATCCTCTGGCTGGGCGGCGAGAGGTGGGCGGCCCGAGGTAAAGGCGCTGGCGATCGGGAGCGTGGGCCCCTGCATTTTGGCGCAGGAGGCTTCAAATATCGCCGGTTTCTCCAGGGCCCTGTCCCTTCTCCCGCCCTGAATGACGGGCGGCGCCACTAGCAGCCCGGGTGGCGACGTGGCGGCAGGGTGAGCCAGGCTCTGGGTCTTGGGGTCCCTGATCCCCAGTGTAGCGGCACCAGGACCCTTGGGAGGGGCCCCTGGGTGGCCGAGCTAGGGTTAGGGTTAGCACCCGGGAGGCCGGCAGGCGGGATCCGCCCGCTGTGCCTGGAGCGGAGGGGCGGGCCGAGATGAGGGCGCTGGCGAGCAAGAGCCTGGGCCCAAGCGTTTTGGCACCGGGGGCCTTCGAATGTCTCCGGGGACTCGGCGGGCCCTGCCCATTCTCCTCCCTGAATGACCGGCGGCGCCCCTAGCAGCCCAGGTGGCGGCGGGGCGGCATGTAAGTCCGGGCATAGGGCTCGGGGGTCCCCAGTCCACCGCGTTGCGGCGCCAGGCCCCTTGGGAGGGGCCCCTCGGAGGCTGACCTAGGGTTAGGTATAGCCCCTAGGATGCCGGCAGGCCCTATTCGCCAGCTGTGTGGAGACTGGAGTGGCGGACTGAGGTGAGGGCACTGGTGAGCGGGAGCGCGGGCCCGGGTGTTTTGGCGCGGGGGGCCTTTGAAGGTCACCGTGTCTTGGAGGGCCCTTCCCGTGCTCCCGCCCTGAATGAACGGCACCACCCCAAGCCCCCGGGTGGCGGCTGGGTGGCAGGGTGAGTCCAGTGCTGAGGCTCGGGGGTCCCCAATCCCCAGCGTTGCGGCGCCAGATCCCTTGGGAGGGGCCCCTCGGGGGTCGATCTAGGGTTCCGGTTAGCCCCCAGGAGGCCGGTGGACCTGATCAGCGGCTGTGCGGCACGCGGAGGGTTGGGCCGAGGTGAGGGCGCTGGCGAGACTGAGTGTGAGCCCAGGCGTTTTAGTGCGGGGGGCCTTCGAAGGTCGGTGGGGGCTCGGAGGGACCTGCCCGTTCTCCCGCTCTGAATGACCGGCGGGGCCCCTAGAGGCTCCGGTGCCTGAAGGGCAGCAGGGTGAGTCCGGCACTTGGGTTGGGGTCCCCATTCCCGGCGTTGTGGTGCCAGGCCACTTGGGAAGGGCCCCTCCGTGGCCGACCTACACTTAGGCTTAGCCCCCAGGAGGCCAGCAGGCCCGATACAGGGCCTGTGCGTCGAGCGGAGAGTTGGGCCGAGGTGAGGGTGCTGGTGAACATGAGCCTGGGCCCAAGCGTTTTGGTTCGGTGCGCCTTCGAAGGTCGGCTAGGGTTCGAAGGGCCCTGCCCCTTCTCCCAACCTGAATGAATGGCGGCGCCCCTAGGGGCACGTTTGGCGCGGGGCGGCAGCGTGCATTCAGCGCTGGGACTTGGGGGTTCCCAATCCCCGGTGTTGCGGCGCCAGGCCCCTTAGGAAGCGACCCTCGGGGCCGTCCTAGGGTTAGGGTTAGCGCCCAGGAGGCCGGCAGGCCCGATCCGCCGGCTGTGCGAGGAGTGGAGATGCAGGCCGAGTTGAGGGCGATGGCGAGCGGGAGCGTGGGCCCCAGGCTTTTGGCGTCCTGGGCCTTTGAATGTTGCCATGGCTCGGAGGGCCCTGCCCTTGCTCCTGCCCTGAATAACCAGCAACGCCCCTAGCCGCTCCGTTGGCGGTGGGGCGGCAGGGTGAATCCCAGGCTGCGGCTCGGGGATCCCCAATCCCCGGCGTTGTGGTGCCAGGCCCCTTGGGAGGGGCTCCTCGTGGACCGACCCAGGGTTAGAGTTAGCCCCCATAAGGCCGGCAGGCCAGATCCTCTGGCTGGGCGGTGAGAGGTGGGCGGGCCGAGGTAAAGGCGCTGGGGTGCGGGATTGTGGGCCCCTGCATTTTGGGGTGGGAGGCTTCAAATGTCGCCGGTTTCTCCAGGGCCCTGTCAGTTCTCCCGGCCTGAATGACCGGCGGCGCCCCTCGCGGCCCGGGTGGCAGCGTTGTGGGAGGGTGAGTCTGGCTTTGGGGCTTGGGGTTCCAGATCCCTGGCGTAGTGGCACCAAAACCCTTCGGAGGGGCCCCTGGGGGGCCGACCTAGGGTTAGGGTTAGCCCCCAGGAGACCGTCAGGCCCAACCGCACAGTGTGCGGCGAGCTGAGGTGCGGCCCGAGGTGAAGGCGCTGGGGAGCGGGAGCGTGGGCACCAGCGTTTTGGCACGGGGAGCCTTTGAAGGTCACCGGGGACTCAGAAGGCCCTGCCCTTCTCTCGCCCTCTATGACCCGCGGCGCCCCTAGAGGCCCAGGTGGGGACAGTGCGGCAGGGTGAGTCCGGCTCTGGGGCTCTGAGTCACCAATCCCCAGCATTGCAGAGCCAGGCCGCTTGGGATGTCCCCTCAGGGCCGACCTAGGGTTTTGGTTAGCTGCCAGGAGCCCGGCAGGCCCTATCCACCGGCTCTGAAGCAAGCGGTGGGGTGGGCCTAGGTGAGGGCGCTGGCGAGCAGGATCCTGGGAGCCAACGTTTTTGCGCGGGGAGCCTTCAAAGGTCAGCGTGGGCTCGGAGGGCCCTGCCCGATCTCTTGCCCTGATTGACCGGCGGGGCCTCTAGTGGCTCGGGTGGCTGAAGGGCAGCAGGGTGAGTGCGGCACAGGAGCTCGGGGTCCCCATCCCCAGCGTTGCGACGCCAGGCCCCTTGGGAAGTGCCCCTCGGTGGCCGACCTATGGTTAGGGTTAGCCTCCAGGAGCCCCGCAGGCCCGATACACCGCCTGTGCGTCGAGCGAAGAGTTGGGCCGAGGCGAGGGTGCTGGTGAACATGAGCCTGGGCCCAAGCGTTTTGGTTCCGTGCGCCTTCGAAGGTCGGCAGGGGTTCGGAGGGCCCTGCCAGTTCTCCCACCCTGAATGAATGGCGGCGCCCCTAGCGGCCTGTGTGGGTTGGGGTGGCAGCGTGCATCCGGCGCTGGGGCTTGGGGGCCCCCAATCCCTGGCCGTTGCGGCGCCAGGCCCCTTAGGAAGGGACCTTCAGGGGCTGTCCTAGGGTTAGGGTTAGCTCCCAGGGGGCCGGCAGGCCCGAGTCGCTGGCTCTGCGAAGAGCGGAGGTGCGGGCCGAGTTGAGGGTGATGCAGAGCGGGAGCGTGGTCCCCAGCGTTTTGGCGCCCTGGGCCTTCGACTGTTGCCATGGCTCAAAGGGCCCTGCCCGTTCTCCTGCCCTGAATAACCAGCGGCGCCCTTAGCAGCTCCCTTGGCGGTGGAGCGGCAGGGTGAGTCCATGCTGCGGCTCGGGGATCCCCAATCCCCAGCGTTGCGGGGCCAGGCCTCTTGGGAGGGGCTCCTCGTGGGCGGACCTAGGTTTAGAGTTAGCACCCAGGAGGCCAGCAGGCCCAATCCTCTGGCTGGGCGGCGAGAGGTGGGCGGCCCGAGGTAAAGGCGCTGGCGATCGGGAGCGTGGGCCCCTGCATTTTGGCGCAGGAGGCTTCAAATATCGCCGGTTTCTCCAGGGCCCTGTCCCTTCTCCCGCCCTGAATGACGGGCGGCGCCACTAGCGGCCCGGGTGGCGACGTGGCGGCAGGGTGAGCCAGGCTCTGGGTCTTGGGGTCCCTGATCCCCAGTGTAGCGGCACCAGGACCCTTGGGAGGGGCCCCTGGGTGGCCGAGCTAGGGTTAGGGTTAGCACCCGGGAGGCCGGCAGGCGGGATCCGCCCGCTGTGCCTGGAGCGGAGGGGCGGGCCGAGATGAGGGCGCTGGCGAGCAAGAGCCTGGGCCCAAGCGTTTTGGCACCGGGGGCCTTCGAATGTCTCCGGGGACTCGGCGGGCCCTGCCCATTCTCCTCCCTGAATGACCGGCGGCGCCCCTAGCAGCCCAGGTGGCGGCGGGGCGGCATGTAAGTCCGGGCATAGGGCTCGGGGGTCCCCAGTCCACCGCGTTGCGGCGCCAGGCCCCTTGGGAGGGGCCCCTCGGAGGCTGACCTAGGGTTAGGTATAGCCCCTAGGATGCCGGCAGGCCCTATTCGCCAGCTGTGTGGAGACTGGAGTGGCGGACTGAGGTGAGGGCACTGGTGAGCGGGAGCACGGGCCCGGGTGTTTTGGCGCGGGGGGCCTTTGAAGGTCACCGTGTCTTGGAGGGCCCTTCCCGTGCTCCCGCCCTGAATGAACGGCACCACCCCAAGCCCCCGGGTGGCGGCTGGGTGGCAGGGTGAGTCCAGTGCTGAGGCTCGGGGGTCCCCAATCCCCAGCGTTGCGGCGCCAGATCCCTTGGGAGGGGCCCCTCGGGGGTCGATCTAGGGTTCCGGTTAGCCCCCAGGAGGCCGGTGGACCTGATCAGCGGCTGTGCGGCACGCGGAGGGTTGGGCCGAGGTGAGGGCGCTGGCGAGACTGAGCGTGAGCCCAGGCGTTTTAGTGCGGGGGGCCTTCGAAGGTCGGTGGGGGCTCGGAGGGACCTGCCCGTTCTCCCGCTCTGAATGACCGGCGGGGCCCCTAGAGGCTCCGGTGCCTGAAGGGCAGCAGGGTGAGTCCGGCACTTGGGTTGGGGTCCCCATTCCCGGCGTTGTGGTGCCAGGCCACTTGGGAAGGGCCCCTCCGTGGCCGACCTACACTTAGGCTTAGCCCCCAGGAGGCCAGCAGGCCCGATACAGGGCCTGTGCGTCGAGCGGAGAGTTGGGCCGAGGTGAGGGTGCTGGTGAACATGAGCCTGGGCCCAAGCGTTTTGGTTCGGTGCGCCTTCGAAGGTCGGCTAGGGTTCGAAGGGCCCTGCCCCTTCTCCCAACCTGAATGAATGGCGGCGCCCCTAGGGGCACGTTTGGGGCGGGGCGGCAGCGTGCATTCAGCGCTGGGACTTGGGGGTTCCCAATCCCCGGTGTTGCGGCGCCAGGCCCCTTAGGAAGCGACCCTCGGGGCCGTCCTAGGGTTAGGGTTAGCGCCCAGGAGGCCGGCAGGCCCGATCCGCCGGCTGTGCGAGGAGTGGAGATGCAGGCCGAGTTGAGGGCGATGGCGAGCGGGAGCGTGGGCCCCAGGCTTTTGGCGTCCTGGGCCTTTGAATGTTGCCATGGCTCGGAGGGCCCTGCCCTTGCTCCTGCCCTGAATAACCAGCAACGCCCCTAGCCGCTCCGTTGGCGGTGGGGCGGCAGGGTGAATCCCAGGCTGCGGCTCGGGGATCCCCAATCCCCGGCGTTGTGGTGCCAGGCCCCTTGGGAGGGGCTCCTCGTGGACCGACCCAGGGTTAGAGTTAGCCCCCATAAGGCCGGCAGGCCAGATCCTCTGGCTGGGCGGTGAGAGGTGGGCGGGCCGAGGTAAAGGCGCTGGGGTGCGGGATTGTGGGCCCCTGCATTTTGGGGTGGGAGGCTTCAAATGTCGCCGGTTTCTCCAGGGCCCTGTCAGTTCTCCCGGCCTGAATGACCGGCGGCGCCCCTCGCGGCCCGGGTGGCAGCGTTGTGGGAGGGTGAGTCTGGCTTTGGGGCTTGGGGTTCCAGATCCCTGGCGTAGTGGCACCAAAACCCTTCGGAGGGGCCCCTGGGGGGCCGACCTAGGGTTAGGGTTAGCCCCCAGGAGACCGTCAGGCCCAACCGCACACTGTGCGGCGAGCTGAGGTGCGGCCCGAGGTGAAGGCGCTGGGGAGCGGGAGCGTGGGCACCAGCGTTTTGGCACGGGGAGCCTTTGAAGGTCACCGGGGACTCAGAAGGCCCTGCCCTTCTCTCGCCCTCTATGACCCGCGGCGCCCCTAGCGGCCCAGGTGGGGACAGTGCGGCAGGGTGAGTCCGGCTCTGGGGCTCTGAGTCACCAATCCCCAGCATTGCAGAGCCAGGCCGCTTGGGATGTCCCCTCAGGGCCGACCTAGGGTTTTGGTTAGCTGCCAGGAGCCCGGCAGGCCCTATCCACCGGCTCTGAAGCAAGCGGTGGGGTGGGCCTAGGTGAGGGCGCTGGCGAGCAGGATCCTGGGAGCCAACGTTTTTGCGCGGGGAGCCTTCAAAGGTCAGCGTGGGCTCGGAGGGCCCTGCCCGATCTCTTGCCCTGATTGACCGGCGGGGCCTCTAGTGGCTCGGGTGGCTGAAGGGCAGCAGGGTGAGTGCGGCACAGGAGCTCGGGGTCCCCATCCCCAGCGTTGCGACGCCAGGCCCCTTGGGAAGTGCCCCTCGGTGGCCGACCTATGGTTAGGGTTAGCCTCCAGGAGCCCCGCAGGCCCGATACACCGCCTGTGCGTCGAGCGAAGAGTTGGGCCGAGGCGAGGGTGCTGGTGAACATGAGCCTGGGCCCAAGCGTTTTGGTTCCGTGCGCCTTCGAAGGTCGGCAGGGGTTCGGAGGGCCCTGCCAGTTCTCCCACCCTGAATGAATGGCGGCGCCCCTAGCGGCCTGTGTGGGTTGGGGTGGCAGCGTGCATCCGGCGCTGGGGCTTGGGGGCCCCCAATCCCTGGCCGTTGCGGCGCCAGGCCCCTTAGGAAGGGACCTTCAGGGGCTGTCCTAGGGTTAGGGTTAGCTCCCAGGGGGCCGGCAGGCCCGAGTCGCTGGCTCTGCGAAGAGCGGAGGTGCGGGCCGAGTTGAGGGTGATGCAGAGCGGGAGCGTGGTCCCCAGCGTTTTGGCGCCCTGGGCCTTCGACTGTTGCCATGGCTCAAAGGGCCCTGCCCGTTCTCCTGCCCTGAATAACCAGCGGCGCCCTTAGCAGCTCCCTTGGCGGTGGAGCGGCAGGGTGAGTCCATGCTGCGGCTCGGGGATCCCCAATCCCCAGCGTTGCGGGGCCAGGCCTCTTGGGAGGGGCTCCTCGTGGGCGGACCTAGGTTTAGAGTTAGCACCCAGGAGGCCAGCAGGCCCAATCCTCTGGCTGGGCGGCGAGAGGTGGGCGGCCCGAGGTAAAGGCGCTGGCGATCGGGAGCGTGGGCCCCTGCATTTTGGCGCAGGAGGCTTCAAATATCGCCGGTTTCTCCAGGGCCCTGTCCCTTCTCCCGCCCTGAATGACGGGCGGCGCCACTAGCGGCCCGGGTGGCGACGTGGCGGCAGGGTGAGCCAGGCTCTGGGTCTTGGGGTCCCTGATCCCCAGTGTAGCGGCACCAGGACCCTTGGGAGGGGCCCCTGGGTGGCCGAGCTAGGGTTAGGGTTAGCACCCGGGAGGCCGGCAGGCGGGATCCGCCCGCTGTGCCTGGAGCGGAGGGGCGGGCCGAGATGAGGGCGCTGGCGAGCAAGAGCCTGGGCCCAAGCGTTTTGGCACCGGGGGCCTTCGAATGTCTCCGGGGACTCGGCGGGCCCTGCCCATTCTCCTCCCTGAATGACCGGCGGCGCCCCTAGCAGCCCAGGTGGCGGCGGGGCGGCATGTAAGTCCGGGCATAGGGCTCGGGGGTCCCCAGTCCACCGCGTTGCGGCGCCAGGCCCCTTGGGAGGGGCCCCTCGGAGGCTGACCTAGGGTTAGGTATAGCCCCTAGGATGCCGGCAGGCCCTATTCGCCAGCTGTGTGGAGACTGGAGTGGCGGACTGAGGTGAGGGCACTGGTGAGCGGGAGCGCGGGCCCGGGTGTTTTGGCGCGGGGGGCCTTTGAAGGTCACCGTGTCTTGGAGGGCCCTTCCCGTGCTCCCGCCCTGAATGAACGGCACCACCCCAAGCCCCCGGGTGGCGGCTGGGTGGCAGGGTGAGTCCAGTGCTGAGGCTCGGGGGTCCCCAATCCCCAGCGTTGCGGCGCCAGATCCCTTGGGAGGGGCCCCTCGGGGGTCGATCTAGGGTTCCGGTTAGCCCCCAGGAGGCCGGTGGACCTGATCAGCGGCTGTGCGGCACGCGGAGGGTTGGGCCGAGGTGAGGGCGCTGGCGAGACTGAGCGTGAGCCCAGGCGTTTTAGTGCGGGGGGCCTTCGAAGGTCGGTGGGGGCTCGGAGGGACCTGCCCGTTCTCCCGCTCTGAATGACCGGCGGGGCCCCTAGAGGCTCCGGTGCCTGAAGGGCAGCAGGGTGAGTCCGGCACTTGGGTTGGGGTCCCCATTCCCGGCGTTGTGGTGCCAGGCCACTTGGGAAGGGCCCCTCCGTGGCCGACCTACACTTAGGCTTAGCCCCCAGGAGGCCAGCAGGCCCGATACAGGGCCTGTGCGTCGAGCGGAGAGTTGGGCCGAGGTGAGGGTGCTGGTGAACATGAGCCTGGGCCCAAGCGTTTTGGTTCGGTGCGCCTTCGAAGGTCGGCTAGGGTTCGAAGGGCCCTGCCCCTTCTCCCAACCTGAATGAATGGCGGCGCCCCTAGGGGCACGTTTGGCGCGGGGCGGCAGCGTGCATTCAGCGCTGGGACTTGGGGGTTCCCAATCCCCGGTGTTGCGGCGCCAGGCCCCTTAGGAAGCGACCCTCGGGGCCGTCCTAGGGTTAGGGTTAGCGCCCAGGAGGCCGGCAGGCCCGATCCGCCGGCTGTGCGAGGAGTGGAGATGCAGGCCGAGTTGAGGGCGATGGCGAGCGGGAGCGTGGGCCCCAGGCTTTTGGCGTCCTGGGCCTTTGAATGTTGCCATGGCTCGGAGGGCCCTGCCCTTGCTCCTGCCCTGAATAACCAGCAACGCCCCTAGCCGCTCCGTTGGCGGTGGGGCGGCAGGGTGAATCCCAGGCTGCGGCTCGGGGATCCCCAATCCCCGGCGTTGTGGTGCCAGGCCCCTTGGGAGGGGCTCCTCGTGGACCGACCCAGGGTTAGAGTTAGCCCCCATAAGGCCGGCAGGCCAGATCCTCTGGCTGGGCGGTGAGAGGTGGGCGGGCCGAGGTAAAGGCGCTGGGGTGCGGGATTGTGGGCCCCTGCATTTTGGGGTGGGAGGCTTCAAATGTCGCCGGTTTCTCCAGGGCCCTGTCAGTTCTCCCGGCCTGAATGACCGGCGGCGCCCCTCGCGGCCCGGGTGGCAGCGTTGTGGGAGGGTGAGTCTGGCTTTGGGGCTTGGGGTTCCAGATCCCTGGCGTAGTGGCACCAAAACCCTTCGGAGGGGCCCCTGGGGGGCCGACCTAGGGTTAGGGTTAGCCCCCAGGAGACCGTCAGGCCCAACCGCACACTGTGCGGCGAGCTGAGGTGCGGCCCGAGGTGAAGGCGCTGGGGAGCGGGAGCGTGGGCACCAGCGTTTTGGCACGGGGAGCCTTTGAAGGTCACCGGGGACTCAGAAGGCCCTGCCCTTCTCTCGCCCTCTATGACCCGCGGCGCCCCTAGCGGCCCAGGTGGGGACAGTGCGGCAGGGTGAGTCCGGCTCTGGGGCTCTGAGTCACCAATCCCCAGCATTGCAGAGCCAGGCCGCTTGGGATGTCCCCTCAGGGCCGACCTAGGGTTTTGGTTAGCTGCCAGGAGCCCGGCAGGCCCTATCCACCGGCTCTGAAGCAAGCGGTGGGGTGGGCCTAGGTGAGGGCGCTGGCGAGCAGGATCCTGGGAGCCAACGTTTTTGCGCGGGGAGCCTTCAAAGGTCAGCGTGGGCTCGGAGGGCCCTGCCCGATCTCTTGCCCTGATTGACCGGCGGGGCCTCTAGTGGCTCGGGTGGCTGAAGGGCAGCAGGGTGAGTGCGGCACAGGAGCTCGGGGTCCCCATCCCCAGCGTTGCGACGCCAGGCCCCTTGGGAAGTGCCCCTCGGTGGCCGACCTATGGTTAGGGTTAGCCTCCAGGAGCCCCGCAGGCCCGATACACCGCCTGTGCGTCGAGCGAAGAGTTGGGCCGAGGCGAGGGTGCTGGTGAACATGAGCCTGGGCCCAAGCGTTTTGGTTCCGTGCGCCTTCGAAGGTCGGCAGGGGTTCGGAGGGCCCTGCCAGTTCTCCCACCCTGAATGAATGGCGGCGCCCCTAGCGGCCTGTGTGGGTTGGGGTGGCAGCGTGCATCCGGCGCTGGGGCTTGGGGGCCCCCAATCCCTGGCCGTTGCGGCGCCAGGCCCCTTAGGGAGGGACCTTCAGGGGCTGTCCTAGGGTTAGGGTTAGCTCCCAGGGGGCCGGCAGGCCCGAGTCGCTGGCTCTGCGAAGAGCGGAGGTGCGGGCCGAGTTGAGGGTGATGCAGAGCGGGAGCGTGGTCCCCAGCGTTTTGGCGCCCTGGGCCTTCGACTGTTGCCATGGCTCAAAGGGCCCTGCCCGTTCTCCTGCCCTGAATAACCAGCGGCGCCCTTAGCAGCTCCCTTGGCGGTGGAGCGGCAGGGTGAGTCCATGCTGCGGCTCGGGGATCCCCAATCCCCAGCGTTGCGGGGCCAGGCCTCTTGGGAGGGGCTCCTCGTGGGCGGACCTAGGTTTAGAGTTAGCACCCAGGAGGCCAGCAGGCCCAATCCTCTGGCTGGGCGGCGAGAGGTGGGCGGCCCGAGGTAAAGGCGCTGGCGATCGGGAGCGTGGGCCCCTGCATTTTGGCGCAGGAGGCTTCAAATATCGCCGGTTTCTCCAGGGCCCTGTCCCTTCTCCCGCCCTGAATGACGGGCGGCGCCACTAGCGGCCCGGGTGGCGACGTGGCGGCAGGGTGAGCCAGGCTCTGGGTCTTGGGGTCCCTGATCCCCAGTGTAGCGGCACCAGGACCCTTGGGAGGGGCCCCTGGGTGGCCGAGCTAGGGTTAGGGTTAGCACCCGGGAGGCCGGCAGGCGGGATCCGCCCGCTGTGCCTGGAGCGGAGGGGCGGGCCGAGATGAGGGCGCTGGCGAGCAAGAGCCTGGGCCCAAGCGTTTTGGCACCGGGGGCCTTCGAATGTCTCCGGGGACTCGGCGGGCCCTGCCCATTCTCCTCCCTGAATGACCGGCGGCGCCCCTAGCAGCCCAGGTGGCGGCGGGGCGGCATGTAAGTCCGGGCATAGGGCTCGGGGGTCCCCAGTCCACCGCGTTGCGGCGCCAGGCCCCTTGGGAGGGGCCCCTCGGAGGCTGACCTAGGGTTAGGTATAGCCCCTAGGATGCCGGCAGGCCCTATTCGCCAGCTGTGTGGAGACTGGAGTGGCGGACTGAGGTGAGGGCACTGGTGAGCGGGAGCGCGGGCCCGGGTGTTTTGGCGCGGGGGGCCTTTGAAGGTCACCGTGTCTTGGAGGGCCCTTCCCGTGCTCCCGCCCTGAATGAACGGCACCACCCCAAGCCCCCGGGTGGCGGCTGGGTGGCAGGGTGAGTCCAGTGCTGAGGCTCGGGGGTCCCCAATCCCCAGCGTTGCGGCGCCAGATCCCTTGGGAGGGGCCCCTCGGGGGTCGATCTAGGGTTCCGGTTAGCCCCCAGGAGGCCGGTGGACCTGATCAGCGGCTGTGCGGCACGCGGAGGGTTGGGCCGAGGTGAGGGCGCTGGCGAGACTGAGCGTGAGCCCAGGCGTTTTAGTGCGGGGGGCCTTCGAAGGTCGGTGGGGGCTCGGAGGGACCTGCCCGTTCTCCCGCTCTGAATGACCGGCGGGGCCCCTAGAGGCTCCGGTGCCTGAAGGGCAGCAGGGTGAGTCCGGCACTTGGGTTGGGGTCCCCATTCCCGGCGTTGTGGTGCCAGGCCACTTGGGAAGGGCCCCTCCGTGGCCGACCTACACTTAGGCTTAGCCCCCAGGAGGCCAGCAGGCCCGATACAGGGCCTGTGCGTCGAGCGGAGAGTTGGGCCGAGGTGAGGGTGCTGGTGAACATGAGCCTGGGCCCAAGCGTTTTGGTTCGGTGCGCCTTCGAAGGTCGGCTAGGGTTCGAAGGGCCCTGCCCCTTCTCCCAACCTGAATGAATGGCGGCGCCCCTAGGGGCACGTTTGGGGCGGGGCGGCAGCGTGCATTCAGCGCTGGGACTTGGGGGTTCCCAATCCCCGGTGTTGCGGCGCCAGGCCCCTTAGGAAGCGACCCTCGGGGCCGTCCTAGGGTTAGGGTTAGCGCCCAGGAGGCCGGCAGGCCCGATCCGCCGGCTGTGCGAGGAGTGGAGATGCAGGCCGAGTTGAGGGCGATGGCGAGCGGGAGCGTGGGCCCCAGGCTTTTGGCGTCCTGGGCCTTTGAATGTTGCCATGGCTCGGAGGGCCCTGCCCTTGCTCCTGCCCTGAATAACCAGCAACGCCCCTAGCCGCTCCGTTGGCGGTGGGGCGGCAGGGTGAATCCCAGGCTGCGGCTCGGGGATCCCCAATCCCCGGCGTTGTGGTGCCAGGCCCCTTGGGAGGGGCTCCTCGTGGACCGACCCAGGGTTAGAGTTAGCCCCCATAAGGCCGGCAGGCCAGATCCTCTGGCTGGGCGGTGAGAGGTGGGCGGGCCGAGGTAAAGGCGCTGGGGTGCGGGATTGTGGGCCCCTGCATTTTGGGGTGGGAGGCTTCAAATGTCGCCGGTTTCTCCAGGGCCCTGTCAGTTCTCCCGGCCTGAATGACCGGCGGCGCCCCTCGCGGCCCGGGTGGCAGCGTTGTGGGAGGGTGAGTCTGGCTTTGGGGCTTGGGGTTCCAGATCCCTGGCGTAGTGGCACCAAAACCCTTCGGAGGGGCCCCTGGGGGGCCGACCTAGGGTTAGGGTTAGCCCCCAGGAGACCGTCAGGCCCAACCGCACACTGTGCGGCGAGCTGAGGTGCGGCCCGAGGTGAAGGCGCTGGGGAGCGGGAGCGTGGGCACCAGCGTTTTGGCACGGGGAGCCTTTGAAGGTCACCGGGGACTCAGAAGGCCCTGCCCTTCTCTCGCCCTCTATGACCCGCGGCGCCCCTAGCGGCCCAGGTGGGGACAGTGCGGCAGGGTGAGTCCGGCTCTGGGGCTCTGAGTCACCAATCCCCAGCATTGCAGAGCCAGGCCGCTTGGGATGTCCCCTCAGGGCCGACCTAGGGTTTTGGTTAGCTGCCAGGAGCCCGGCAGGCCCTATCCACCGGCTCTGAAGCAAGCGGTGGGGTGGGCCTAGGTGAGGGCGCTGGCGAGCAGGATCCTGGGAGCCAACGTTTTTGCGCGGGGAGCCTTCAAAGGTCAGCGTGGGCTCGGAGGGCCCTGCCCGATCTCTTGCCCTGATTGACCGGCGGGGCCTCTAGTGGCTCGGGTGGCTGAAGGGCAGCAGGGTGAGTGCGGCACAGGAGCTCGGGGTCCCCATCCCCAGCGTTGCGACGCCAGGCCCCTTGGGAAGTGCCCCTCGGTAGCCGACCTATGGTTAGGGTTAGCCTCCAGGAGCCCCGCAGGCCCGATACACCGCCTGTGCGTCGAGCGAAGAGTTGGGCCGAGGCGAGGGTGCTGGTGAACATGAGCCTGGGCCCAAGCGTTTTGGTTCGGTGCGCCTTCGAAGGTCGGCAGGGGTTCGGAGGGCCCTGCCAGTTCTCCCACCCTGAATGAATGGCGGCGCCCCTAGCGGCCTGTGTGGGTTGGGGTGGCAGCGTGCATCCGGCGCTGGGGCTTGGGGGCCCCCAATCCCTGGCCGTTGCGGCGCCAGGCCCCTTAGGAAGGGACCTTCAGGGGCTGTCCTAGGGTTAGGGTTAGCTCCCAGGAGGCCGGCAGGCCCGAGTCGCTGGCTCTGCGAAGAGCGGAGGTGCGGGCCGAGTTGAGGGTGATGCAGAGCGGGAGCGTGGTCCCCAGCGTTTTGGCGCCCTGGGCCTTCGACTGTTGCCATGGCTCAAAGGGCCCTGCCCGTTCTCCTGCCCTGAATAACCAGCGGCGCCCTTAGCAGCTCCCTTGGCGGTGGAGCGGCAGGGTGAGTCCATGCTGCGGCTCGGGGATCCCCAATCCCCAGCGTTGCGGGGCCAGGCCTCTTGGGAGGGGCTCCTCGTGGGCGGACCTAGGTTTAGAGTTAGCACCCAGGAGGCCAGCAGGCCCAATCCTCTGGCTGGGCGGCGAGAGGTGGGCGGCCCGAGGTAAAGGCGCTGGCGATCGGGAGCGTGGGCCCCTGCATTTTGGCGCAGGAGGCTTCAAATATCGCCGGTTTCTCCAGGGCCCTGTCCCTTCTCCCGCCCTGAATGACGGGCGGCGCCACTAGCGGCCCGGGTGGCGACGTGGCGGCAGGGTGAGCCAGGCTCTGGGTCTTGGGGTCCCTGATCCCCAGTGTAGCGGCACCAGGACCCTTGGGAGGGGCCCCTGGGTGGCCGAGCTAGGGTTAGGGTTAGCACCCGGGAGGCCGGCAGGCGGGATCCGCCCGCTGTGCCTGGAGCGGAGGGGCGGGCCGAGATGAGGGCGCTGGCGAGCAAGAGCCTGGGCCCAAGCGTTTTGGCACCGGGGGCCTTCGAATGTCTCCGGGGACTCGGCGGGCCCTGCCCATTCTCCTCCCTGAATGACCGGCGGCGCCCCTAGCAGCCCAGGTGGCGGCGGGGCGGCATGTAAGTCCGGGCATAGGGCTCGGGGGTCCCCAGTCCACCGCGTTGCGGCGCCAGGCCCCTTGGGAGGGGCCCCTCGGAGGCTGACCTAGGGTTAGGTATAGCCCCTAGGATGCCGGCAGGCCCTATTCGCCAGCTGTGTGGAGACTGGAGTGGCGGACTGAGGTGAGGGCACTGGTGAGCGGGAGCGCGGGCCCGGGTGTTTTGGCGCGGGGGGCCTTTGAAGGTCACCGTGTCTTGGAGGGCCCTTCCCGTGCTCCCGCCCTGAATGAACGGCACCACCCCAAGCCCCCGGGTGGCGGCTGGGTGGCAGGGTGAGTCCAGTGCTGAGGCTCGGGGGTCCCCAATCCCCAGCGTTGCGGCGCCAGATCCCTTGGGAGGGGCCCCTCGGGGGTCGATCTAGGGTTCCGGTTAGCCCCCAGGAGGCCGGTGGACCTGATCAGCGGCTGTGCGGCACGCGGAGGGTTGGGCCGAGGTGAGGGCGCTGGCGAGACTGAGCGTGAGCCCAGGCGTTTTAGTGCGGGGGGCCTTCGAAGGTCGGTGGGGGCTCGGAGGGACCTGCCCGTTCTCCCGCTCTGAATGACCGGCGGGGCCCCTAGAGGCTCCGGTGCCTGAAGGGCAGCAGGGTGAGTCCGGCACTTGGGTTGGGGTCCCCATTCCCGGCGTTGTGGTGCCAGGCCACTTGGGAAGGGCCCCTCCGTGGCCGACCTACACTTAGGCTTAGCCCCCAGGAGGCCAGCAGGCCCGATACAGGGCCTGTGCGTCGAGCGGAGAGTTGGGCCGAGGTGAGGGTGCTGGTGAACATGAGCCTGGGCCCAAGCGTTTTGGTTCGGTGCGCCTTCGAAGGTCGGCTAGGGTTCGAAGGGCCCTGCCCCTTCTCCCAACCTGAATGAATGGCGGCGCCCCTAGGGGCACGTTTGGGGCGGGGCGGCAGCGTGCATTCAGCGCTGGGACTTGGGGGTTCCCAATCCCCGGTGTTGCGGCGCCAGGCCCCTTAGGAAGCGACCCTCGGGGCCGTCCTAGGGTTAGGGTTAGCGCCCAGGAGGCCGGCAGGCCCGATCCGCCGGCTGTGCGAGGAGTGGAGATGCAGGCCGAGTTGAGGGCGATGGCGAGCGGGAGCGTGGGCCCCAGGCTTTTGGCGTCCTGGGCCTTTGAATGTTGCCATGGCTCGGAGGGCCCTGCCCTTGCTCCTGCCCTGAATAACCAGCAACGCCCCTAGCCGCTCCGTTGGCGGTGGGGCGGCAGGGTGAATCCCAGGCTGCGGCTCGGGGATCCCCAATCCCCGGCGTTGTGGTGCCAGGCCCCTTGGGAGGGGCTCCTCGTGGACCGACCCAGGGTTAGAGTTAGCCCCCATAAGGCCGGCAGGCCAGATCCTCTGGCTGGGCGGTGAGAGGTGGGCGGGCCGAGGTAAAGGCGCTGGGGTGCGGGATTGTGGGCCCCTGCATTTTGGGGTGGGAGGCTTCAAATGTCGCCGGTTTCTCCAGGGCCCTGTCAGTTCTCCCGGCCTGAATGACCGGCGGCGCCCCTCGCGGCCCGGGTGGCAGCGTTGTGGGAGGGTGAGTCTGGCTTTGGGGCTTGGGGTTCCAGATCCCTGGCGTAGTGGCACCAAAACCCTTCGGAGGGGCCCCTGGGGGGCCGACCTAGGGTTAGGGTTAGCCCCCAGGAGACCGTCAGGCCCAACCGCACACTGTGCGGCGAGCTGAGGTGCGGCCCGAGGTGAAGGCGCTGGGGAGCGGGAGCGTGGGCACCAGCGTTTTGGCACGGGGAGCCTTTGAAGGTCACCGGGGACTCAGAAGGCCCTGCCCTTCTCTCGCCCTCTATGACCCGCGGCGCCCCTAGCGGCCCAGGTGGGGACAGTGCGGCAGGGTGAGTCCGGCTCTGGGGCTCTGAGTCACCAATCCCCAGCATTGCAGAGCCAGGCCGCTTGGGATGTCCCCTCAGGGCCGACCTAGGGTTTTGGTTAGCTGCCAGGAGCCCGGCAGGCCCTATCCACCGGCTCTGAAGCAAGCGGTGGGGTGGGCCTAGGTGAGGGCGCTGGCGAGCAGGATCCTGGGAGCCAACGTTTTTGCGCGGGGAGCCTTCAAAGGTCAGCGTGGGCTCGGAGGGCCCTGCCCGATCTCTTGCCCTGATTGACCGGCGGGGCCTCTAGTGGCTCGGGTGGCTGAAGGGCAGCAGGGTGAGTGCGGCACAGGAGCTCGGGGTCCCCATCCCCAGCGTTGCGACGCCAGGCCCCTTGGGAAGTGCCCCTCGGTAGCCGACCTATGGTTAGGGTTAGCCTCCAGGAGCCCCGCAGGCCCGATACACCGCCTGTGCGTCGAGCGAAGAGTTGGGCCGAGGCGAGGGTGCTGGTGAACATGAGCCTGGGCCCAAGCGTTTTGGTTCCGTGCGCCTTCGAAGGTCGGCAGGGGTTCGGAGGGCCCTGCCAGTTCTCCCACCCTGAATGAATGGCGGCGCCCCTAGCGGCCTGTGTGGGTTGGGGTGGCAGCGTGCATCCGGCGCTGGGGCTTGGGGGCCCCCAATCCCTGGCCGTTGCGGCGCCAGGCCCCTTAGGAAGGGACCTTCAGGGGCTGTCCTAGGGTTAGGGTTAGCTCCCAGGAGGCCGGCAGGCCCGAGTCGCTGGCTCTGCGAAGAGCGGAGGTGCGGGCCGAGTTGAGGGTGATGCAGAGCGGGAGCGTGGTCCCCAGCGTTTTGGCGCCCTGGGCCTTCGACTGTTGCCATGGCTCAAAGGGCCCTGCCCGTTCTCCTGCCCTGAATAACCAGCGGCGCCCTTAGCAGCTCCCTTGGCGGTGGAGCGGCAGGGTGAGTCCATGCTGCGGCTCGGGGATCCCCAATCCCCAGCGTTGCGGGGCCAGGCCTCTTGGGAGGGGCTCCTCGTGGGCGGACCTAGGTTTAGAGTTAGCACCCAGGAGGCCAGCAGGCCCAATCCTCTGGCTGGGCGGCGAGAGGTGGGCGGCCCGAGGTAAAGGCGCTGGCGATCGGGAGCGTGGGCCCCTGCATTTTGGCGCAGGAGGCTTCAAATATCGCCGGTTTCTCCAGGGCCCTGTCCCTTCTCCCGCCCTGAATGACGGGCGGCGCCACTAGCGGCCCGGGTGGCGACGTGGCGGCAGGGTGAGCCAGGCTCTGGGTCTTGGGGTCCCTGATCCCCAGTGTAGCGGCACCAGGACCCTTGGGAGGGGCCCCTGGGTGGCCGAGCTAGGGTTAGGGTTAGCACCCGGGAGGCCGGCAGGCGGGATCCGCCCGCTGTGCCTGGAGCGGAGGGGCGGGCCGAGATGAGGGCGCTGGCGAGCAAGAGCCTGGGCCCAAGCGTTTTGGCACCGGGGGCCTTCGAATGTCTCCGGGGACTCGGCGGGCCCTGCCCATTCTCCTCCCTGAATGACCGGCGGCGCCCCTAGCAGCCCAGGTGGCGGCGGGGCGGCATGTAAGTCCGGGCATAGGGCTCGGGGGTCCCCAGTCCACCGCGTTGCGGCGCCAGGCCCCTTGGGAGGGGCCCCTCGGAGGCTGACCTAGGGTTAGGTATAGCCCCTAGGATGCCGGCAGGCCCTATTCGCCAGCTGTGTGGAGACTGGAGTGGCGGACTGAGGTGAGGGCACTGGTGAGCGGGAGCGCGGGCCCGGGTGTTTTGGCGCGGGGGGCCTTTGAAGGTCACCGTGTCTTGGAGGGCCCTTCCCGTGCTCCCGCCCTGAATGAACGGCACCACCCCAAGCCCCCGGGTGGCGGCTGGGTGGCAGGGTGAGTCCAGTGCTGAGGCTCGGGGGTCCCCAATCCCCAGCGTTGCGGCGCCAGATCCCTTGGGAGGGGCCCCTCGGGGGTCGATCTAGGGTTCCGGTTAGCCCCCAGGAGGCCGGTGGACCTGATCAGCGGCTGTGCGGCACGCGGAGGGTTGGGCCGAGGTGAGGGCGCTGGCGAGACTGAGCGTGAGCCCAGGCGTTTTAGTGCGGGGGGCCTTCGAAGGTCGGTGGGGGCTCGGAGGGACCTGCCCGTTCTCCCGCTCTGAATGACCGGCGGGGCCCCTAGAGGCTCCGGTGCCTGAAGGGCAGCAGGGTGAGTCCGGCACTTGGGTTGGGGTCCCCATTCCCGGCGTTGTGGTGCCAGGCCACTTGGGAAGGGCCCCTCCGTGGCCGACCTACACTTAGGCTTAGCCCCCAGGAGGCCAGCAGGCCCGATACAGGGCCTGTGCGTCGAGCGGAGAGTTGGGCCGAGGTGAGGGTGCTGGTGAACATGAGCCTGGGCCCAAGCGTTTTGGTTCGGTGCGCCTTCGAAGGTCGGCTAGGGTTCGAAGGGCCCTGCCCCTTCTCCCAACCTGAATGAATGGCGGCGCCCCTAGGGGCACGTTTGGCGCGGGGCGGCAGCGTGCATTCAGCGCTGGGACTTGGGGGTTCCCAATCCCCGGTGTTGCGGCGCCAGGCCCCTTAGGAAGCGACCCTCGGGGCCGTCCTAGGGTTAGGGTTAGCGCCCAGGAGGCCGGCAGGCCCGATCCGCCGGCTGTGCGAGGAGTGGAGATGCAGGCCGAGTTGAGGGCGATGGCGAGCGGGAGCGTGGGCCCCAGGCTTTTGGCGTCCTGGGCCTTTGAATGTTGCCATGGCTCGGAGGGCCCTGCCCTTGCTCCTGCCCTGAATAACCAGCAACGCCCCTAGCCGCTCCGTTGGCGGTGGGGCGGCAGGGTGAATCCCAGGCTGCGGCTCGGGGATCCCCAATCCCCGGCGTTGTGGTGCCAGGCCCCTTGGGAGGGGCTCCTCGTGGACCGACCCAGGGTTAGAGTTAGCCCCCATAAGGCCGGCAGGCCAGATCCTCTGGCTGGGCGGTGAGAGGTGGGCGGGCCGAGGTAAAGGCGCTGGGGTGCGGGATTGTGGGCCCCTGCATTTTGGGGTGGGAGGCTTCAAATGTCGCCGGTTTCTCCAGGGCCCTGTCAGTTCTCCCGGCCTGAATGACCGGCGGCGCCCCTCGCGGCCCGGGTGGCAGCGTTGTGGGAGGGTGAGTCTGGCTTTGGGGCTTGGGGTTCCAGATCCCTGGCGTAGTGGCACCAAAACCCTTCGGAGGGGCCCCTGGGGGGCCGACCTAGGGTTAGGGTTAGCCCCCAGGAGACCGTCAGGCCCAACCGCACACTGTGCGGCGAGCTGAGGTGCGGCCCGAGGTGAAGGCGCTGGGGAGCGGGAGCGTGGGCACCAGCGTTTTGGCACGGGGAGCCTTTGAAGGTCACCGGGGACTCAGAAGGCCCTGCCCTTCTCTCGCCCTCTATGACCCGCGGCGCCCCTAGCGGCCCAGGTGGGGACAGTGCGGCAGGGTGAGTCCGGCTCTGGGGCTCTGAGTCACCAATCCCCAGCATTGCAGAGCCAGGCCGCTTGGGATGTCCCCTCAGGGCCGACCTAGGGTTTTGGTTAGCTGCCAGGAGCCCGGCAGGCCCTATCCACCGGCTCTGAAGCAAGCGGTGGGGTGGGCCTAGGTGAGGGCGCTGGCGAGCAGGATCCTGGGAGCCAACGTTTTTGCGCGGGGAGCCTTCAAAGGTCAGCGTGGGCTCGGAGGGCCCTGCCCGATCTCTTGCCCTGATTGACCGGCGGGGCCTCTAGTGGCTCGGGTGGCTGAAGGGCAGCAGGGTGAGTGCGGCACAGGAGCTCGGGGTCCCCATCCCCAGCGTTGCGACGCCAGGCCCCTTGGGAAGTGCCCCTCGGTGGCCGACCTATGGTTAGGGTTAGCCTCCAGGAGCCCCGCAGGCCCGATACACCGCCTGTGCGTCGAGCGAAGAGTTGGGCCGAGGCGAGGGTGCTGGTGAACATGAGCCTGGGCCCAAGCGTTTTGGTTCCGTGCGCCTTCGAAGGTCGGCAGGGGTTCGGAGGGCCCTGCCAGTTCTCCCACCCTGAATGAATGGCGGCGCCCCTAGCGGCCTGTGTGGGTTGGGGGTGGCAGCGTGCATCCGGCGCTGGGGCTTGGGGGCCCCCAATCCCTGGCCGTTGCGGCGCCAGGCCCCTTAGGAAGGGACCTTCAGGGGCTGTCCTAGGGTTAGGGTTAGCTCCCAGGGGGCCGGCAGGCCCGAGTCGCTGGCTCTGCGAAGAGCGGAGGTGCGGGCCGAGTTGAGGGTGATGCAGAGCGGGAGCGTGGTCCCCAGCGTTTTGGCGCCCTGGGCCTTCGACTGTTGCCATGGCTCAAAGGGCCCTGCCCGTTCTCCTGCCCTGAATAACCAGCGGCGCCCTTAGCAGCTCCCTTGGCGGTGGAGCGGCAGGGTGAGTCCATGCTGCGGCTCGGGGATCCCCAATCCCCAGCGTTGCGGGGCCAGGCCTCTTGGGAGGGGCTCCTCGTGGGCGGACCTAGGTTTAGAGTTAGCACCCAGGAGGCCAGCAGGCCCAATCCTCTGGCTGGGCGGCGAGAGGTGGGCGGCCCGAGGTAAAGGCGCTGGCGATCGGGAGCGTGGGCCCCTGCATTTTGGCGCAGGAGGCTTCAAATATCGCCGGTTTCTCCAGGGCCCTGTCCCTTCTCCCCGCCCCTGAATGACGGGCGGCGCCACTAGCGGCCCGGGTGGCGACGTGGCGGCAGGGTGAGCCAGGCTCTGGGTCTTGGGGTCCCTGATCCCCAGTGTAGCGGCACCAGGACCCTTGGGAGGGGCCCCTGGGTGGCCGAGCTAGGGTTAGGGTTAGCACCCGGGAGGCCGGCAGGCGGGATCCGCCCGCTGTGCCTGGAGCGGAGGGGCGGGCCGAGATGAGGGCGCTGGCGAGCAAGAGCCTGGGCCCAAGCGTTTTGGCACCGGGGGGCCCTTCGAATGTCTCCGGGGACTCGGCGGGCCCTGCCCATTCTCCTCCCCTGAATGACCGCGGCGCCCCTAGCAGCCCAGGTGGCGGCGGGGCGGCATGTAAGTCCGGGCATAGGGCTCGGGGGTCCCCAGTCCACCGCGTTGCGGCGCCAGGCCCCTTGGGAGGGGCCCCCTCGGAGGCTGACCTAGGGTTAGGTATAGCCCCTAGGATGCCGGCAGGCCCTATTCGCCAGCTGTGTGGAGACTGGAGTGGCGGACTGAGGTGAGGGCACTGGTGAGCGGGAGCGCGGGCCCGGGTGTTTTGGCGCGGGGGGGCCTTTGAAGGTCACCGTGTCTTGGAGGGCCCTTCCCGTGCTCCCGCCCTGAATGAACGGCACCACCCCAAGCCCCCGGGTGGCGGCTGGGTGGCAGGGTGAGTCCAGTGCTGAGGCTCGGGGGGTCCCCAATCCCCCCAGCGTTGCGGCGCCAGATCCCTTGGGAGGGGCCCCTCGGGGGTCGATCTAGGGTTCCGGTTAGCCCCCAGGAGGCCGGTGGACCTGATCAGCGGCTGTGCGGCACGCGGAGGGTTGGGCCGAGGTGAGGGCGCTGGCGAGACTGAGCGTGAGCCCAGGCGTTTTAGTGCGGGGGGCCTTCGAAGGTCGGTGGGGGCTCGGAGGGACCTGCCCGTTCTCCCCGCTCTGAATGACCGGCGGGGCCCCTAGAGGCTCCGGTGCCTGAAGGGCAGCAGGGTGAGTCCGGCACTTGGGTTGGGGTCCCCATTCCCCGGCGTTGTGGTGCCAGGCCACTTGGGAAGGGCCCCTCCGTGGCCGACCTACACTTAGGCTTAGCCCCCAGGAGGCCAGCAGGCCCGATACAGGGCCTGTCGTCGAGCGGAGAGTTGGGCCGAGGTGAGGGTGCTGGTGAACATGAGCCTGGGCCCAAGCGTTTTGGTTCGGTGCGCCTTCGAAGGTCGGCTAGGGTTCGAAGGGCCCTGCCCCTTCTCCCAACCTGAATGAATGGCGGCGCCCCTCAGGGGCACGTTTGGGGGCGGGGGCGGCAGCGTGCATTCAGCGCTGGGACTTGGGGGTTCCCCAATCCCCGGTGTTGCGGCGCCAGGCCCCTTAGGAAGCGACCCTCGGGGCCGTCCTAGGGTTAGGGTTAGCGCCCAGGAGGCCGGCAGGCCCGATCCGCCGGCTGTGCGAGGAGTGGAGATGCAGGCCGAGTTGAGGGCGATGGCGAGCGGAGAGCGTGGGCCCCAGGCTTTTGGCGTCCTGGGCCTTTGAATGTTGCCATGGCTCGGAGGGCCCTGCCCTTGCTCCTGCCCTGAATAACCAGCAACGCCCCTAGCCGCTCCGTTGGCGGTGGGGCGGCAGGGTGAATCCCAGGCTGCGGCTCGGGGATCCCCAATCCCCGGCGTTGTGGTGCCAGGCCCCTTGGGAGGGGCTCCTCGTGGACCGACCCAGGGTTAGAGTTAGCCCCCATAAGGCCGGCAGGCCAGATCCTCTGGCTGGGCGGTGAGAGGTGGGCGGCGCCGAGGTAAAGGCGCTGGGGTGCGGGATTGTGGGCCCCTGCATTTTGGGGTGGGAGGCTTCAAATGTCGCCGGTTTCTCCAGGGCCCTGTCAGTTCTCCCGGCCTGAATGACCGGCGGCGCCCCTCGCGGCCCGGGTGGCAGCGTTGTGGGAGGGTGAGTCTGGCTTTGGGGCTTGGGGTTCCAGATCCCTGGCGTAGTGGCACCAAAACCCTTCGGAGGGGCCCCTGGGGGGCCGACCTAGGGTTAGGGGTTAGCCCCCAGGAGACCGTCAGGCCCAACCGCACAGTGTGCGGCGAGCTGAGGTGCGGCCCGAGGTGAAGGCGCTGGGGAGCGGGAGCGTGGGCACCAGCGTTTTGGCACGGGGAGCCTTTGAAGGTCACCGGGGACTCAGAAGGCCCTGCCCTTCTCTCGCCCTCTATGACCCGCGGCGCCCCTAGCGGCCCAGGTGGGGACAGTGCGGCAGGGTGAGTCCGGCTCTGGGGCTCTGAGTCACCAATCCCCAGCATTGCAGAGCCAGGCCGCTTGGGATGTCCCCTCAGGGCCGACCTAGGGTTTTGGTTAGCTGCCAGGAGCCCGGCAGGCCCTATCCACCGGCTCTGAAGCAAGCGGTGGGTGGGCCTAGGTGAGGGCGCTGGCGAGCAGGATCCTGGGAGCCAACGTTTTTGCGCGGGGAGCCTTCAAAGGTCAGCGTGGGCTCGGAGGGCCCTGCCCGATCTCTTGCCCTGATTGACCGGCGGGGCCTCTAGTGGCTCGGGTGGCTGAAGGGCAGCAGGGTGAGTGCGGCACAGGAGCTCGGGGTCCCCATCCCCAGCGTTGCGACGCCAGGCCCCTTGGGAAGTGCCCCTCGGTGGCCGACCTATGGTTAGGGTTAGCCTCCAGGAGCCCCGCAGGCCCGATACACCGCCTGTGCGTCGAGCGAAGAGTTGGGCCGAGGCGAGGGTGCTGGTGAACATGAGCCTGGGCCCAAGCGTTTTGGTTCGGTGCGCCTTCGAAGGTCGGCAGGGGTTCGGAGGGCCCTGCCAGTTCTCCCACCCTGAATGAATGGCGGCGCCCCTAGCGGCCTGTGTGGGTTGGGGTGGCAGCGTGCATCCGGCGCTGGGGCTTGGGGGCCCCCAATCCCTGGCCGTTGCGGCGCCAGGCCCCTTAGGAAGGGACCTTCAGGGGCTGTCCTAGGGTTAGGGTTAGCTCCCAGGAGGCCGGCAGGCCCGAGTCGCTGGCTCTGCGAAGAGCGGAGGTGCGGGCCGAGTTGAGGGTGATGCAGAGCGGGAGCGTGGTCCCCAGCGTTTTGGCGCCCTGGGCCTTCGACTGTTGCCATGGCTCAAAGGGCCCTGCCCGTTCTCCCTGCCCTGAATAACCAGCGGCGCCCTTAGCAGCTCCCTTGGCGGTGGAGCGGCAGGGTGAGTCCATGCTGCGGCTCGGGGATCCCCAATCCCCAGCGTTGCGGGGCCAGGCCTCTTGGGAGGGGCTCCTCGTGGGCGGACCTAGGTTTAGAGTTAGCACCCAGGAGGCCAGCAGGCCCAATCCTCTGGCTGGGCGGCGAGAGGTGGGCGGCCCGAGGTAAAGGCGCTGGCGATCGGGAGCGTGGGCCCCTGCATTTTGGCGCAGGAGGCTTCAAATATCGCCGGTTTCTCCAGGGCCCTGTCCCTTCTCCCGCCCTGAATGACGGGCGGCGCCACTAGCGGCCCGGGTGGCGACGTGGCGGCAGGGTGAGCCAGGCTCTGGGTCTTGGGGTCCCTGATCCCCAGTGTAGCGGCACCAGGACCCTTGGGAGGGGCCCCTGGGTGGCCGAGCTAGGGTTAGGGTTAGCACCCGGGAGGCCGGCAGGCGGGATCCGCCCGCTGTGCCTGGAGCGGAGGGGCGGGCCGAGATGAGGGCGCTGGCGAGCAAGAGCCTGGGCCCAAGCGTTTTGGCACCGGGGGCCTTCGAATGTCTCCGGGGACTCGGCGGGCCCTGCCCATTCTCCTCCCTGAATGACCGGCGGCGCCCCTAGCAGCCCAGGTGGCGGCGGGGCGGCATGTAAGTCCGGGCATAGGGCTCGGGGGTCCCCAGTCCACCGCGTTGCGGCGCCAGGCCCCTTGGGAGGGGCCCCTCGGAGGCTGACCTAGGGTTAGGTATAGCCCCTAGGATGCCGGCAGGCCCTATTCGCCAGCTGTGTGGAGACTGGAGTGGCGGACTGAGGTGAGGGCACTGGTGAGCGGGAGCGCGGGCCCGGGTGTTTTGGCGCGGGGGGCCTTTGAAGGTCACCGTGTCTTGGAGGGCCCTTCCCGTGCTCCCGCCCTGAATGAACAGCACCACCCCAAGCCCCCGGGTGGCGGCTGGGTGGCAGGGTGAGTCCAGTGCTGAGGCTCGGGGGTCCCCAATCCCCAGCGTTGCGGCGCCAGATCCCTTGGGAGGGGCCCCTCGGGGGTCGATCTAGGGTTCCGGTTAGCCCCCAGGAGGCCGGTGGACCTGATCAGCGGCTGTGCGGCACGCGGAGGGTTGGGCCGAGGTGAGGGCGCTGGCGAGACTGAGCGTGAGCCCAGGCGTTTTAGTGCGGGGGGCCTTCGAAGGTCGGTGGGGGCTCGGAGGGACCTGCCCGTTCTCCCGCTCTGAATGACCGGCGGGGCCCCTAGAGGCTCCGGTGCCTGAAGGGCAGCAGGGTGAGTCCGGCACTTGGGTTGGGGTCCCCATTCCCGGCGTTGTGGTGCCAGGCCACTTGGGAAGGGCCCCTCCGTGGCCGACCTACACTTAGGCTTAGCCCCCAGGAGGCCAGCAGGCCCGATACAGGGCCTGTGCGTCGAGCGGAGAGTTGGGCCGAGGTGAGGGTGCTGGTGAACATGAGCCTGGGCCCAAGCGTTTTGGTTCGGTGCGCCTTCGAAGGTCGGCTAGGGTTCGAAGGGCCCTGCCCCTTCTCCCAACCTGAATGAATGGCGGCGCCCCTAGGGGCACGTTTGGGGCGGGGCGGCAGCGTGCATTCAGCGCTGGGACTTGGGGGTTCCCAATCCCCGGTGTTGCGGCGCCAGGCCCCTTAGGAAGCGACCCTCGGGGCCGTCCTAGGGTTAGGGTTAGCGCCCAGGAGGCCGGCAGGCCCGATCCGCCGGCTGTGCGAGGAGTGGAGATGCAGGCCGAGTTGAGGGCGATGGCGAGCGGGAGCGTGGGCCCCAGGCTTTTGGCGTCCTGGGCCTTTGAATGTTGCCATGGCTCGGAGGGCCCTGCCCTTGCTCCTGCCCTGAATAACCAGCAACGCCCCTAGCCGCTCCGTTGGCGGTGGGGCGGCAGGGTGAATCCCAGGCTGCGGCTCGGGGATCCCCAATCCCCGGCGTTGTGGTGCCAGGCCCCTTGGGAGGGGCTCCTCGTGGACCGACCCAGGGTTAGAGTTAGCCCCCATAAGGCCGGCAGGCCAGATCCTCTGGCTGGGCGGTGAGAGGTGGGCGGGCCGAGGTAAAGGCGCTGGGGTGCGGGATTGTGGGCCCCTGCATTTTGGGGTGGGAGGCTTCAAATGTCGCCGGTTTCTCCAGGGCCCTGTCAGTTCTCCCGGCCTGAATGACCGGCGGCGCCCCTCGCGGCCCGGGTGGCAGCGTTGTGGGAGGGTGAGTCT
Organism: Ursus americanus; assembly: GCF_024610735.1. Taxonomy (NCBI): domain Eukaryota; kingdom Metazoa; phylum Chordata; class Mammalia; order Carnivora; family Ursidae; genus Ursus; species Ursus americanus. The sequence continues at coordinate 4,825,196 of NC_142130.1, read as the reverse complement.
GGCTTTGGGGCTTGGGGTTCCAGATCCCTGGCGTAGTGGCACCAAAACCCTTCGGAGGGGCCCCTGGGGGGCCGACCTAGGGTTAGGGTTAGCCCCCAGGAGACCGTCAGGCCCAACCGCACACTGTGCGGCGAGCTGAGGTGCGGCCCGAGGTGAAGGCGCTGGGGAGCGGGAGCGTGGGCACCAGCGTTTTGGCACGGGGAGCCTTTGAAGGTCACCGGGGACTCAGAAGGCCCTGCCCTTCTCTCGCCCTCTATGACCCGCGGCGCCCCTAGCGGCCCAGGTGGGGACAGTGCGGCAGGGTGAGTCCGGCTCTGGGGCTCTGAGTCACCAATCCCCAGCATTGCAGAGCCAGGCCGCTTGGGATGTCCCCTCAGGGCCGACCTAGGGTTTTGGTTAGCTGCCAGGAGCCCGGCAGGCCCTATCCACCGGCTCTGAAGCAAGCGGTGGGGTGGGCCTAGGTGAGGGCGCTGGCGAGCAGGATCCTGGGAGCCAACGTTTTTGCGCGGGGAGCCTTCAAAGGTCAGCGTGGGCTCGGAGGGCCCTGCCCGATCTCTTGCCCTGATTGACCGGCGGGGCCTCTAGTGGCTCGGGTGGCTGAAGGGCAGCAGGGTGAGTGCGGCACAGGAGCTCGGGGTCCCCATCCCCAGCGTTGCGACGCCAGGCCCCTTGGGAAGTGCCCCTCGGTGGCCGACCTATGGTTAGGGTTAGCCTCCAGGAGCCCCGCAGGCCCGATACACCGCCTGTGCGTCGAGCGAAGAGTTGGGCCGAGGCGAGGGTGCTGGTGAACATGAGCCTGGGCCCAAGCGTTTTGGTTCCGTGCGCCTTCGAAGGTCGGCAGGGGTTCGGAGGGCCCTGCCAGTTCTCCCACCCTGAATGAATGGCGGCGCCCCTAGCGGCCTGTGTGGGTTGGGGGTGGCAGCGTGCATCCGGCGCTGGGGCTTGGGGGCCCCCAATCCCTGGCCGTTGCGGCGCCAGGCCCCTTAGGAAGGGACCTTCAGGGGCTGTCCTAGGGTTAGGGTTAGCTCCCAGGGGGCCGGCAGGCCCGAGTCGCTGGCTCTGCGAAGAGCGGAGGTGCGGGCCGAGTTGAGGGTGATGCAGAGCGGGAGCGTGGTCCCCAGCGTTTTGGCGCCCTGGGCCTTCGACTGTTGCCATGGCTCAAAGGGCCCTGCCCGTTCTCCTGCCCTGAATAACCAGCGGCGCCCTTAGCAGCTCCCTTGGCGGTGGAGCGGCAGGGTGAGTCCATGCTGCGGCTCGGGGATCCCCAATCCCCAGCGTTGCGGGGCCAGGCCTCTTGGGAGGGGCTCCTCGTGGGCGGACCTAGGTTTAGAGTTAGCACCCAGGAGGCCAGCAGGCCCAATCCTCTGGCTGGGCGGCGAGAGGTGGGCGGCCCGAGGTAAAGGCGCTGGCGATCGGGAGCGTGGGCCCCTGCATTTTGGCGCAGGAGGCTTCAAATATCGCCGGTTTCTCCAGGGCCCTGTCCCTTCTCCCGCCCTGAATGACGGGCGGCGCCACTAGCGGCCCGGGTGGCGACGTGGCGGCAGGGTGAGCCAGGCTCTGGGTCTTGGGGTCCCTGATCCCCAGTGTAGCGGCACCAGGACCCTTGGGAGGGGCCCCTGGGTGGCCGAGCTAGGGTTAGGGTTAGCACCCGGGAGGCCGGCAGGCGGGATCCGCCCGCTGTGCCTGGAGCGGAGGGGCGGGCCGAGATGAGGGCGCTGGCGAGCAAGAGCCTGGGCCCAAGCGTTTTGGCACCGGGGGCCTTCGAATGTCTCCGGGGACTCGGCGGGCCCTGCCCATTCTCCTCCCTGAATGACCGGCGGCGCCCCTAGCAGCCCAGGTGGCGGCGGGGCGGCATGTAAGTCCGGGCATAGGGCTCGGGGGTCCCCAGTCCACCGCGTTGCGGCGCCAGGCCCCTTGGGAGGGGCCCCTCGGAGGCTGACCTAGGGTTAGGTATAGCCCCTAGGATGCCGGCAGGCCCTATTCGCCAGCTGTGTGGAGACTGGAGTGGCGGACTGAGGTGAGGGCACTGGTGAGCGGGGAGCGCGGGGCCCGGGTGTTTTGGCGCGGGGGGCCTTTGAAGGTCACCGTGTCTTGGAGGGCCCTTCCTGTGCTCCCGCCCTGAATGAACGGCACCACCCCAAGCACCCGGGTGGCGGCTGGGTGGCAGGGTGAGTCCAGTGCTGAGGCTCGGGGGTCCCCAATCCCCAGCGTTGCGGCGCCAGATCCCTTGGGAGGGGCCCCTCGGGGGTCGATCTAGGGTTCCGGTTAGCCCCCAGGAGGCCGGTGGACCTGATCAGCGGCTGTGCGGCACGCGGAGGGTTGGGCCGAGGTGAGGGCGCTGGCGAGACTGAGCGTGAGCCCAGGCGTTTTAGTGCGGGGGGCCTTCGAAGGTCGGTGGGGGCTCGGAGGGACCTGCCCGTTCTCCCGCTCTGAATGACCGGCGGGGCCCCTAGAGGCTCCGGTGCCTGAAGGGCAGCAGGGTGAGTCCGGCACTTGGGTTGGGGTCCCCATTCCCGGCGTTGTGGTGCCAGGCCACTTGGGAAGGGCCCCTCCGTGGCCGACCTACACTTAGGCTTAGCCCCCAGGAGGCCAGCAGGCCCGATACAGGGCCTGTGCGTCGAGCGGAGAGTTGGGCCGAGGTGAGGGTGCTGGTGAACATGAGCCTGGGCCCAAGCGTTTTGGTTCGGTGCGCCTTCGAAGGTCGGCTAGGGTTCGAAGGGCCCTGCCCCTTCTCCCAACCTGAATGAATGGCGGCGCCCCTAGGGGCACGTTTGGGGCGGGGCGGCAGCGTGCATTCAGCGCTGGGACTTGGGGGTTCCCAATCCCCGGTGTTGCGGCGCCAGGCCCCTTAGGAAGCGACCCTCGGGGCCGTCCTAGGGTTAGGGTTAGCGCCCAGGAGGCCGGCAGGCCCGATCCGCCGGCTGTGCGAGGAGTGGAGATGCAGGCCGAGTTGAGGGCGATGGCGAGCGGGAGCGTGGGCCCCAGGCTTTTGGCGTCCTGGGCCTTTGAATGTTGCCATGGCTCGGAGGGCCCTGCCCTTGCTCCTGCCCTGAATAACCAGCAACGCCCCTAGCCGCTCCGTTGGCGGTGGGGCGGCAGGGTGAATCCCAGGCTGCGGCTCGGGGATCCCCAATCCCCGGCGTTGTGGTGCCAGGCCCCTTGGGAGGGGCTCCTCGTGGACCGACCCAGGGTTAGAGTTAGCCCCCATAAGGCCGGCAGGCCAGATCCTCTGGCTGGGCGGTGAGAGGTGGGCGGGCCGAGGTAAAGGCGCTGGGGTGCGGGATTGTGGGCCCCTGCATTTTGGGGTGGGAGGCTTCAAATGTCGCCGGTTTCTCCAGGGCCCTGTCAGTTCTCCCGGCCTGAATGACCGGCGGCGCCCCTCGCGGCCCGGGTGGCAGCGTTGTGGGAGGGTGAGTCTGGCTTTGGGGCTTGGGGTTCCAGATCCCTGGCGTAGTGGCACCAAAACCCTTCGGAGGGGCCCCTGGGGGGCCGACCTAGGGTTAGGGTTAGCCCCCAGGAGACCGTCAGGCCCAACCGCACACTGTGCGGCGAGCTGAGGTGCGGCCCGAGGTGAAGGCGCTGGGGAGCGGGAGCGTGGGCACCAGCGTTTTGGCACGGGGAGCCTTTGAAGGTCACCGGGGGACTCAGAAGGCCCTGCCCTTCTCTCGCCCTCTATGACCCGCGGCGCCCCTAGCGGCCCAGGTGGGGACAGTGCGGCAGGGTGAGTCCGGCTCTGGGGCTCTGAGTCACCAATCCCCAGCATTGCAGAGCCAGGCCGCTTGGGATGTCCCCTCAGGGCCGACCTAGGGTTTTGGTTAGCTGCCAGGAGCCCGGCAGGCCCTATCCACCGGCTCTGAAGCAAGCGGTGGGGTGGGCCTAGGTGAGGGCGCTGGCGAGCAGGATCCTGGGAGCCAACGTTTTTGCGCGGGGAGCCTTCAAAGGTCAGCGTGGGCTCGGAGGGCCCTGCCCGATCTCTTGCCCTGATTGACCGGCGGGGCCTCTAGTGGCTCGGGTGGCTGAAGGGCAGCAGGGTGAGTGCGGCACAGGAGCTCGGGGTCCCCATCCCCAGCGTTGCGACGCCAGGCCCCTTGGGAAGTGCCCCTCGGTGGCCGACCTATGGTTAGGGTTAGCCTCCAGGAGCCCCGCAGGCCCGATACACCGCCTGTGCGTCGAGCGAAGAGTTGGGCCGAGGCGAGGGTGCTGGTGAACATGAGCCTGGGCCCAAGCGTTTTGGTTCGGTGCGCCTTCGAAGGTCGGCAGGGGTTCGGAGGGCCCTGCCAGTTCTCCCACCCTGAATGAATGGCGGCGCCCCTAGCGGCCTGTGTGGGTTGGGGTGGCAGCGTGCATCCGGCGCTGGGGCTTGGGGGCCCCCAATCCCTGGCCGTTGCGGCGCCAGGCCCCTTAGGAAGGGACCTTCAGGGGCTGTCCTAGGGTTAGGGTTAGCTCCCAGGAGGCCGGCAGGCCCGAGTCGCTGGCTCTGCGAAGAGCGGAGGTGCGGGCCGAGTTGAGGGTGATGCAGAGCGGGAGCGTGGTCCCCAGCGTTTTGGCGCCCTGGGCCTTCGACTGTTGCCATGGCTCAAAGGGCCCTGCCCGTTCTCCTGCCCTGAATAACCAGCGGCGCCCTTAGCAGCTCCCTTGGCGGTGGAGCGGCAGGGTGAGTCCATGCTGCGGCTCGGGGATCCCCAATCCCCAGCGTTGCGGGGCCAGGCCTCTTGGGAGGGGCTCCTCGTGGGCGGACCTAGGTTTAGAGTTAGCACCCAGGAGGCCAGCAGGCCCAATCCTCTGGCTGGGCGGCGAGAGGTGGGCGGCCCGAGGTAAAGGCGCTGGCGATCGGGAGCGTGGGCCCCTGCATTTTGGCGCAGGAGGCTTCAAATATCGCCGGTTTCTCCAGGGCCCTGTCCCTTCTCCCGCCCTGAATGACGGGCGGCGCCACTAGCGGCCCGGGTGGCGACGTGGCGGCAGGGTGAGCCAGGCTCTGGGTCTTGGGGTCCCTGATCCCCAGTGTAGCGGCACCAGGACCCTTGGGAGGGGCCCCTGGGTGGCCGAGCTAGGGTTAGGGTTAGCACCCGGGAGGCCGGCAGGCGGGATCCGCCCGCTGTGCCTGGAGCGGAGGGGCGGGCCGAGATGAGGGCGCTGGCGAGCAAGAGCCTGGGCCCAAGCGTTTTGGCACCGGGGGCCTTCGAATGTCTCCGGGGACTCGGCGGGCCCTGCCCATTCTCCTCCCTGAATGACCGGCGGCGCCCCTAGCAGCCCAGGTGGCGGCGGGGCGGCATGTAAGTCCGGGCATAGGGCTCGGGGGTCCCCAGTCCACCGCGTTGCGGCGCCAGGCCCCTTGGGAGGGGCCCCTCGGAGGCTGACCTAGGGTTAGGTATAGCCCCTAGGATGCCGGCAGGCCCTATTCGCCAGCTGTGTGGAGACTGGAGTGGCGGACTGAGGTGAGGGCACTGGTGAGCGGGAGCGCGGGCCCGGGTGTTTTGGCGCGGGGGGCCTTTGAAGGTCACCGTGTCTTGGAGGGCCCTTCCCGTGCTCCCGCCCTGAATGAACGGCACCACCCCAAGCCCCCGGGTGGCGGCTGGGTGGCAGGGTGAGTCCAGTGCTGAGGCTCGGGGGTCCCCAATCCCCAGCGTTGCGGCGCCAGATCCCTTGGGAGGGGCCCCTCGGGGGTCGATCTAGGGTTCCGGTTAGCCCCCAGGAGGCCGGTGGACCTGATCAGCGGCTGTGCGGCACGCGGAGGGTTGGGCCGAGGTGAGGGCGCTGGCGAGACTGAGCGTGAGCCCAGGCGTTTTAGTGCGGGGGGCCTTCGAAGGTCGGTGGGGGCTCGGAGGGACCTGCCCGTTCTCCCGCTCTGAATGACCGGCGGGGCCCCTAGAGGCTCCGGTGCCTGAAGGGCAGCAGGGTGAGTCCGGCACTTGGGTTGGGGTCCCCATTCCCGGCGTTGTGGTGCCAGGCCACTTGGGAAGGGCCCCTCCGTGGCCGACCTACACTTAGGCTTAGCCCCCAGGAGGCCAGCAGGCCCGATACAGGGCCTGTGCGTCGAGCGGAGAGTTGGGCCGAGGTGAGGGTGCTGGTGAACATGAGCCTGGGCCCAAGCGTTTTGGTTCGGTGCGCCTTCGAAGGTCGGCTAGGGTTCGAAGGGCCCTGCCCCTTCTCCCAACCTGAATGAATGGCGGCGCCCCTAGGGGCACGTTTGGGGCGGGGCGGCAGCGTGCATTCAGCGCTGGGACTTGGGGGTTCCCAATCCCCGGTGTTGCGGCGCCAGGCCCCTTAGGAAGCGACCCTCGGGGCCGTCCTAGGGTTAGGGTTAGCGCCCAGGAGGCCGGCAGGCCCGATCCGCCGGCTGTGCGAGGAGTGGAGATGCAGGCCGAGTTGAGGGCGATGGCGAGCGGGAGCGTGGGCCCCAGGCTTTTGGCGTCCTGGGCCTTTGAATGTTGCCATGGCTCGGAGGGCCCTGCCCTTGCTCCTGCCCTGAATAACCAGCAATGCCCCTAGCCGCTCCGTTGGCAGTGGGGCGGCAGGGTGAATCCCAGGCTGCGGCTCGGGGATCCCCAATCCCCGGCGTTGTGGTGCCAGGCCCCTTGGGAGGGGCTCCTCGTGGACCGACCCAGGGTTAGAGTTAGCCCCCATAAGGCCGGCAGGCCAGATCCTCTGGCTGGGCGGTGAGAGGTGGGCGGGCCGAGGTAAAGGCGCTGGGGTGCGGGATTGTGGGCCCCTGCATTTTGGGGTGGGAGGCTTCAAATGTCGCCGGTTTCTCCAGGGCCCTGTCAGTTCTCCCGGCCTGAATGACCGGCGGCGCCCCTCGCGGCCCGGGGTGGCAGCGTTGTGGGAGGGTGAGTCTGGCTTTGGGGCTTGGGGTTCCAGATCCCTGGCGTAGTGGCACCAAAACCCTTCGGAGGGGCCCCTGGGGGGCCGACCTAGGGTTAGGGTTAGCCCCCAGGAGACCGTCAGGCCCAACCGCACACTGTGCGGCGAGCTGAGGTGCGGCCCGAGGTGAAGGCGCTGGGGAGCGGGAGCGTGGGCACCAGCGTTTTGGCACGGGGAGCCTTTGAAGGTCACCGGGGACTCAGAAGGCCCTGCCCTTCTCTCGCCCTCTATGACCCGCGGCGCCCCTAGCGGCCCAGGTGGGGACAGTGCGGCAGGGTGAGTCCGGCTCTGGGGCTCTGAGTCACCAATCCCCAGCATTGCAGAGCCAGGCCGCTTGGGATGTCCCCTCAGGGCCGACCTAGGGTTTTGGTTAGCTGCCAGGAGCCCGGCAGGCCCTATCCACCGGCTCTGAAGCAAGCGGTGGGGTGGGCCTAGGTGAGGGCGCTGGCGAGCAGGATCCTGGGAGCCAACGTTTTTGCGCGGGGAGCCTTCAAAGGTCAGCGTGGGCTCGGAGGGCCCTGCCCGATCTCTTGCCCTGATTGACCGGCGGGGCCTCTAGTGGCTCGGGTGGCTGAAGGGCAGCAGGGTGAGTGCGGCACAGGAGCTCGGGGTCCCCATCCCCAGCGTTGCGACGCCAGGCCCCTTGGGAAGTGCCCCTCGGTGGCCGACCTATGGTTAGGGTTAGCCTCCAGGAGCCCCGCAGGCCCGATACACCGCCTGTGCGTCGAGCGAAGAGTTGGGCCGAGGCGAGGGTGCTGGTGAACATGAGCCTGGGCCCAAGCGTTTTGGTTCGGTGCGCCTTCGAAGGTCGGCAGGGGTTCGGAGGGCCCTGCCAGTTCTCCCACCCTGAATGAATGGCGGCGCCCCTAGCGGCCTGTGTGGGTTGGGGTGGCAGCGTGCATCCGGCGCTGGGGCTTGGGGGCCCCCAATCCCTGGCCGTTGCGGCGCCAGGCCCCTTAGGAAGGGACCTTCAGGGGCTGTCCTAGGGTTAGGGTTAGCTCCCAGGAGGCCGGCAGGCCCGAGTCGCTGGCTCTGCGAAGAGCGGAGGTGCGGGCCGAGTTGAGGGTGATGCAGAGCGGGAGCGTGGTCCCCAGCGTTTTGGCGCCCTGGGCCTTCGACTGTTGCCATGGCTCAAAGGGCCCTGCCCGTTCTCCTGCCCTGAATAACCAGCGGCGCCCTTAGCAGCTCCCTTGGCGGTGGAGCGGCAGGGTGAGTCCATGCTGCGGCTCGGGGATCCCCAATCCCCAGCGTTGCGGGGCCAGGCCTCTTGGGAGGGGCTCCTCGTGGGCGGACCTAGGTTTAGAGTTAGCACCCAGGAGGCCAGCAGGCCCAATCCTCTGGCTGGGCGGCGAGAGGTGGGCGGCCCGAGGTAAAGGCGCTGGCGATCGGGAGCGTGGGCCCCTGCATTTTGGCGCAGGAGGCTTCAAATATCGCCGGTTTCTCCAGGGCCCTGTCCCTTCTCCCGCCCTGAATGACGGGCGGCGCCACTAGCGGCCCGGGGTGGCGACGTGGCGGCAGGGTGAGCCAGGCTCTGGGTCTTGGGGTCCCTGATTCCCAGTGTAGCGGCACCAGGACCCTTGGGAGGGGCCCCTGGGTGGCCGAGCTAGGGTTAGGGTTAGCACCCGGGAGGCCGGCAGGCGGGATCCGCCCGCTGTGCCTGGAGCGGAGGGGCGGGCCGAGATGAGGGCGCTGGCGAGCAAGAGCCTGGGCCCAAGCGTTTTGGCACCGGGGGCCTTCGAATGTCTCCGGGGACTCGGCGGGCCCTGCCCATTCTCCTCCCTGAATGACCGGCGGCGCCCCTAGCAGCCCAGGTGGCGGCGGGGGCGGCATGTAAGTCCGGGCATAGGGCTCGGGGGTCCCCAGTCCACCGCGTTGCGGCGCCAGGCCCCTTGGGAGGGGCCCCTCGGAGGCTGACCTAGGGTTAGGTATAGCCCCTAGGATGCCGGCAGGCCCTATTCGCCAGCTGTGTGGAGACTGGAGTGGCGGACTGAGGTGAGGGCACTGGTGAGCGGGAGCGCGGGCCCGGGTGTTTTGGCGCGGGGGGCCTTTGAAGGTCACCGTGTCTTGGAGGGCCCTTCCCGTGCTCCCGCCCTGAATGAACGGCACCACCCCAAGCCCCCGGGTGGCGGCTGGGTGGCAGGGTGAGTCCAGTGCTGAGGCTCGGGGGTCCCCAATCCCCAGCGTTGCGGCGCCAGATCCCTTGGGAGGGGCCCCTCGGGGGTCGATCTAGGGTTCCGGTTAGCCCCCAGGAGGCCGGTGGACCTGATCAGCGGCTGTGCGGCACGCGGAGGGTTGGGCCGAGGTGAGGGCGCTGGCGAGACTGAGCGTGAGCCCAGGCGTTTTAGTGCGGGGGGGCCTTCGAAGGTCGGTGGGGGCTCGGAGGGACCTGCCCGTTCTCCCGCTCTGAATGACCGGCGGGGCCCCTAGAGGCTCCGGTGCCTGAAGGGCAGCAGGGTGAGTCCGGCACTTGGGTTGGGGTCCCCATTCCCGGCGTTGTGGTGCCAGGCCACTTGGGAAGGGCCCCTCCGTGGCCGACCTACACTTAGGCTTAGCCCCCAGGAGGCCAGCAGGCCCGATACAGGGCCTGTGCGTCGAGCGGAGAGTTGGGCCGAGGTGAGGGTGCTGGTGAACATGAGCCTGGGCCCAAGCGTTTTGGTTCGGTGCGCCTTCGAAGGTCGGCTAGGGTTCGAAGGGCCCTGCCCCTTCTCCCAACCTGAATGAATGGCGGCGCCCCTAGGGGCACGTTTGGCGCGGGGCGGCAGCGTGCATTCAGCGCTGGGACTTGGGGGTTCCCAATCCCCGGTGTTGCGGCGCCAGGCCCCTTAGGAAGCGACCCTCGGGGCCGTCCTAGGGTTAGGGTTAGCGCCCAGGAGGCCGGCAGGCCCGATCCGCCGGCTGTGCGAGGAGTGGAGATGCAGGCCGAGTTGAGGGCGATGGCGAGCGGGAGCGTGGGCCCCAGGCTTTTGGCGTCCTGGGCCTTTGAATGTTGCCATGGCTCGGAGGGCCCTGCCCTTGCTCCTGCCCTGAATAACCAGCAACGCCCCTAGCCGCTCCGTTGGCGGTGGGGCGGCAGGGTGAATCCCAGGCTGCGGCTCGGGGATCCCCAATCCCCGGCGTTGTGGTGCCAGGCCCCTTGGGAGGGGCTCCTCGTGGACCGACCCAGGGTTAGAGTTAGCCCCCATAAGGCCGGCAGGCCAGATCCTCTGGCTGGGCGGTGAGAGGTGGGCGGGCCGAGGTAAAGGCGCTGGGGTGCGGGATTGTGGGCCCCTGCATTTTGGGGTGGGAGGCTTCAAATGTCGCCGGTTTCTCCAGGGCCCTGTCAGTTCTCCCGGCCTGAATGACCGGCGGCGCCCCTCGCGGCCCGGGTGGCAGCGTTGTGGGAGGGTGAGTCTGGCTTTGGGGCTTGGGGTTCCAGATCCCTGGCGTAGTGGCACCAAAACCCTTCGGAGGGGCCCCTGGGGGGCCGACCTAGGGTTAGGGTTAGCCCCCAGGAGACCGTCAGGCCCAACCGCACACTGTGCGGCGAGCTGAGGTGCGGCCCGAGGTGAAGGCGCTGGGGAGCGGGAGCGTGGGCACCAGCGTTTTGGCACGGGGAGCCTTTGAAGGTCACCGGGGACTCAGAAGGCCCTGCCCTTCTCTCGCCCTCTATGACCCGCGGCGCCCCTAGCGGCCCAGGTGGGGACAGTGCGGCAGGGTGAGTCCGGCTCTGGGGCTCTGAGTCACCAATCCCCAGCATTGCAGAGCCAGGCCGCTTGGGATGTCCCCTCAGGGCCGACCTAGGGTTTTGGTTAGCTGCCAGGAGCCCGGCAGGCCCTATCCACCGGCTCTGAAGCAAGCGGTGGGGTGGGCCTAGGTGAGGGCGCTGGCGAGCAGGATCCTGGGAGCCAACGTTTTTGCGCGGGGAGCCTTCAAAGGTCAGCGTGGGCTCGGAGGGCCCTGCCCGATCTCTTGCCCTGATTGACCGGCGGGGCCTCTAGTGGCTCGGGTGGCTGAAGGGCAGCAGGGTGAGTGCGGCACAGGAGCTCGGGGTCCCCATCCCCAGCGTTGCGACGCCAGGCCCCTTGGGAAGTGCCCCTCGGTGGCCGACCTATGGTTAGGGTTAGCCTCCAGGAGCCCCGCAGGCCCGATACACCGCCTGTGCGTCGAGCGAAGAGTTGGGCCGAGGCGAGGGTGCTGGTGAACATGAGCCTGGGCCCAAGCGTTTTGGTTCGGTGCGCCTTCGAAGGTCGGCAGGGGTTCGGAGGGCCCTGCCAGTTCTCCCACCCTGAATGAATGGCGGCGCCCCTAGCGGCCTGTGTGGGTTGGGGTGGCAGCGTGCATCCGGCGCTGGGGCTTGGGGGCCCCCAATCCCTGGCCGTTGCGGCGCCAGGCCCCTTAGGAAGGGACCTTCAGGGGCTGTCCTAGGGTTAGGGTTAGCTCCCAGGAGGCCGGCAGGCCCGAGTCGCTGGCTCTGCGAAGAGCGGAGGTGCGGGCCGAGTTGAGGGTGATGCAGAGCGGGAGCGTGGTCCCCAGCGTTTTGGCGCCCTGGGCCTTCGACTGTTGCCATGGCTCAAAGGGCCCTGCCCGTTCTCCTGCCCTGAATAACCAGCGGCGCCCTTAGCAGCTCCCTTGGCGGTGGAGCGGCAGGGTGAGTCCATGCTGCGGCTCGGGGATCCCCAATCCCCAGCGTTGCGGGGCCAGGCCTCTTGGGAGGGGCTCCTCGTGGGCGGACCTAGGTTTAGAGTTAGCACCCAGGAGGCCAGCAGGCCCAATCCTCTGGCTGGGCGGCGAGAGGTGGGCGGCCCGAGGTAAAGGCGCTGGCGATCGGGAGCGTGGGCCCCTGCATTTTGGCGCAGGAGGCTTCAAATATCGCCGGTTTCTCCAGGGCCCTGTCCCTTCTCCCGCCCTGAATGACGGGCGGCGCCACTAGCGGCCCGGGGTGGCGACGTGGCGGCAGGGTGAGCCAGGCTCTGGGTCTTGGGGTCCCTGATCCCCAGTGTAGCGGCACCAGGACCCTTGGGAGGGGCCCCTGGGTGGCCGAGCTAGGGTTAGGGTTAGCACCCGGGAGGCCGGCAGGCGGGATCCGCCCGCTGTGCCTGGAGCGGAGGGGCGGGCCGAGATGAGGGCGCTGGCGAGCAAGAGCCTGGGCCCAAGCGTTTTGGCACCGGGGGCCTTCGAATGTCTCCGGGGACTCGGCGGGCCCTGCCCATTCTCCTCCCTGAATGACCGGCGGCGCCCCTAGCAGCCCAGGTGGCGGCGGGGCGGCATGTAAGTCCGGGCATAGGGCTCGGGGGTCCCCAGTCCACCGCGTTGCGGCGCCAGGCCCCTTGGGAGGGGCCCCTCGGAGGCTGACCTAGGGTTAGGTATAGCCCCTAGGATGCCGGCAGGCCCTATTCGCCAGCTGTGTGGAGACTGGAGTGGCGGACTGAGGTGAGGGCACTGGTGAGCGGGAGCGCGGGGCCCGGGTGTTTTGGCGCGGGGGGGCCTTTGAAGGTCACCGTGTCTTGGAGGGCCCTTCCCGTGCTCCCGCCCTGAATGAACGGCACCACCCCAAGCCCCCGGGTGGCGGCTGGGTGGCAGGGTGAGTCCAGTGCTGAGGCTCGGGGGTCCCCAATCCCCAGCGTTGCGGCGCCAGATCCCTTGGGAGGGGCCCCTCGGGGGTCGATCTAGGGTTCCGGTTAGCCCCCAGGAGGCCGGTGGACCTGATCAGCGGCTGTGCGGCACGCGGAGGGTTGGGCCGAGGTGAGGGCGCTGGCGAGACTGAGCGTGAGCCCAGGCGTTTTAGTGCGGGGGGCCTTCGAAGGTCGGTGGGGGCTCGGAGGGACCTGCCCGTTCTCCCGCTCTGAATGACCGGCGGGGCCCCTAGAGGCTCCGGTGCCTGAAGGGCAGCAGGGTGAGTCCGGCACTTGGGTTGGGGTCCCCATTCCCGGCGTTGTGGTGCCAGGCCACTTGGGAAGGGCCCCTCCGTGGCCGACCTACACTTAGGCTTAGCCCCCAGGAGGCCAGCAGGCCCGATACAGGGCCTGTGCGTCGAGCGGAGAGTTGGGCCGAGGTGAGGGTGCTGGTGAACATGAGCCTGGGCCCAAGCGTTTTGGTTCGGTGCGCCTTCGAAGGTCGGCTAGGGTTCGAAGGGCCCTGCCCCTTCTCCCAACCTGAATGAATGGCGGCGCCCCTAGGGGCACGTTTGGGGCGGGGCGGGCAGCGTGCATTCAGCGCTGGGACTTGGGGGTTCCCAATCCCCGGTGTTGCGGCGCCAGGCCCCTTAGGAAGCGACCCTCGGGGCCGTCCTAGGGTTAGGGTTAGCGCCCAGGAGGCCGGCAGGCCCAATCCGCCGGCTGTGCGAGGAGTGGAGATGCAGGCCGAGTTGAGGGCGATGGCGAGTGGGAGCGTGGGCCCCAGGCTTTTGGCGTCCTGGGCCTTTGAATGTTGCCATGGCTCGGAGGGCCCTGCCCTTGCTCCTGCCCTGAATAACCAGCAACGCCCCTAGCCGCTCCGTTGGCGGTGGGGCGGCAGGGTGAATCCCAGGCTGCGGCTCGGGGATCCCCAATCCCCGGCGTTGTGGTGCCAGGCCCCTTGGGAGGGGCTCCTCGTGGACCGACCCAGGGTTAGAGTTAGCCCCCATAAGGCCGGCAGGCCAGATCCTCTGGCTGGGCGGTGAGAGGTGGGCGGGCCGAGGTAAAGGCGCTGGGGTGCGGGATTGTGGGCCCCTGCATTTTGGGGTGGGAGGCTTCAAATGTCGCCGGTTTCTCCAGGGCCCTGTCAGTTCTCCCGGCCTGAATGACCGGCGGCGCCCCTCGCGGCCCGGGTGGCAGCGTTGTGGGAGGGTGAGTCTGGCTTTGGGGCTTGGGGTTCCAGATCCCTGGCGTAGTGGCACCAAAACCCTTCGGAGGGGCCCCTGGGGGGCCGACCTAGGGTTAGGGTTAGCCCCCAGGAGACCGTCAGGCCCAACCGCACACTGTGCGGCGAGCTGAGGTGCGGCCCGAGGTGAAGGCGCTGGGGAGCGGGAGCGTGGGCACCAGCGTTTTGGCACGGGGAGCCTTTGAAGGTCACCGGGGACTCAGAAGGCCCTGCCCTTCTCTCGCCCTCTATGACCCGCGGCGCCCCTAGCGGCCCAGGTGGGGACAGTGCGGCAGGGTGAGTCCGGCTCTGGGGCTCTGAGTCACCAATCCCCAGCATTGCAGAGCCAGGCCGCTTGGGATGTCCCCTCAGGGCCGACCTAGGGTTTTGGTTAGCTGCCAGGAGCCCGGCAGGCCCTATCCACCGGCTCTGAAGCAAGCGGTGGGGTGGGCCTAGGTGAGGGCGCTGGCGAGCAGGATCCTGGGAGCCAACGTTTTTGCGCGGGGAGCCTTCAAAGGTCAGCGTGGGCTCGGAGGGCCCTGCCCGATCTCTTGCCCTGATTGACCGGCGGGGCCTCTAGTGGCTCGGGTGGCTGAAGGGCAGCAGGGTGAGTGCGGCACAGGAGCTCGGGGTCCCCATCCCCAGCGTTGCGACGCCAGGCCCCTTGGGAAGTGCCCCTCGGTGGCCGACCTATGGTTAGGGTTAGCCTCCAGGAGCCCCGCAGGCCCGATACACCGCCTGTGCGTCGAGCGAAGAGTTGGGCCGAGGCGAGGGTGCTGGTGAACATGAGCCTGGGCCCAAGCGTTTTGGTTCCGTGCGCCTTCGAAGGTCGGCAGGGGTTCGGAGGGCCCTGCCAGTTCTCCCACCCTGAATGAATGGCGGCGCCCCTAGCGGCCTGTGTGGGTTGGGGTGGCAGCGTGCATCCGGCGCTGGGGCTTGGGGGCCCCCAATCCCTGGCCGTTGCGGCGCCAGGCCCCTTAGGAAGGGACCTTCAGGGGCTGTCCTAGGGTTAGGGTTAGCTCCCAGGAGGCCGGCAGGCCCGAGTCGCTGGCTCTGCGAAGAGCGGAGGTGCGGGCCGAGTTGAGGGTGATGCAGAGCGGGAGCGTGGTCCCCAGCGTTTTGGCGCCCTGGGCCTTCGACTGTTGCCATGGCTCAAAGGGCCCTGCCCGTTCTCCTGCCCTGAATAACCAGCGGCGCCCTTAGCAGCTCCCTTGGCGGTGGAGCGGCAGGGTGAGTCCATGCTGCGGCTCGGGGATCCCCAATCCCCAGCGTTGCGGGGCCAGGCCTCTTGGGAGGGGCTCCTCGTGGGCGGACCTAGGTTTAGAGTTAGCACCCAGGAGGCCAGCAGGCCCAATCCTCTGGCTGGGCGGCGAGAGGTGGGCGGCCCGAGGTAAAGGCGCTGGCGATCGGGAGCGTGGGCCCCTGCATTTTGGCGCAGGAGGCTTCAAATATCGCCGGTTTCTCCAGGGCCCTGTCCCTTCTCCCGCCCTGAATGACGGGCGGCGCCACTAGCGGCCCGGGTGGCGACGTGGCGGCAGGGTGAGCCAGGCTCTGGGTCTTGGGGTCCCTGATCCCCAGTGTAGCGGCACCAGGACCCTTGGGAGGGGCCCCTGGGTGGCCGAGCTAGGGTTAGGGTTAGCACCCGGGAGGCCGGCAGGCGGGATCCGCCCGCTGTGCCTGGAGCGGAGGGGCGGGCCGAGATGAGGGCGCTGGCGAGCAAGAGCCTGGGCCCAAGCGTTTTGGCACCGGGGGCCTTCGAATGTCTCCGGGGACTCGGCGGGCCCTGCCCATTCTCCTCCCTGAATGACCGGCGGCGCCCCTAGCAGCCCAGGTGGCGGCGGGGCGGCATGTAAGTCCGGGCATAGGGCTCGGGGGTCCCCAGTCCACCGCGTTGCGGCGCCAGGCCCCTTGGGAGGGGCCCCTCGGAGGCTGACCTAGGGTTAGGTATAGCCCCTAGGATGCCGGCAGGCCCTATTCGCCAGCTGTGTGGAGACTGGAGTGGCGGACTGAGGTGAGGGCACTGGTGAGCGGGAGCGCGGGCCCGGGTGTTTTGGCGCGGGGGGCCTTTGAAGGTCACCGTGTCTTGGAGGGCCCTTCCCGTGCTCCCGCCCTGAATGAACGGCACCACCCCAAGCCCCCGGGTGGCGGCTGGGTGGCAGGGTGAGTCCAGTGCTGAGGCTCGGGGGTCCCCAATCCCCAGCGTTGCGGCGCCAGATCCCTTGGGAGGGGCCCCTCGGGGGTCGATCTAGGGTTCCGGTTAGCCCCCAGGAGGCCGGTGGACCTGATCAGCGGCTGTGCGGCACGCGGAGGGTTGGGCCGAGGTGAGGGCGCTGGCGAGACTGAGCGTGAGCCCAGGCGTTTTAGTGCGGGGGGCCTTCGAAGGTCGGTGGGGGCTCGGAGGGACCTGCCCGTTCTCCCGCTCTGAATGACCGGCGGGGCCCCTAGAGGCTCCGGTGCCTGAAGGGCAGCAGGGTGAGTCCGGCACTTGGGTTGGGGTCCCCATTCCCGGCGTTGTGGTGCCAGGCCACTTGGGAAGGGCCCCTCCGTGGCCGACCTACACTTAGGCTTAGCCCCCAGGAGGCCAGCAGGCCCGATACAGGGCCTGTGCGTCGAGCGGAGAGTTGGGCCGAGGTGAGGGTGCTGGTGAACATGAGCCTGGGCCCAAGCGTTTTGGTTCGGTGCGCCTTCGAAGGTCGGCTAGGGTTCGAAGGGCCCTGCCCCTTCTCCCAACCTGAATGAATGGCGGCGCCCCTAGGGGCACGTTTGGCGCGGGGCGGCAGCGTGCATTCAGCGCTGGGACTTGGGGGTTCCCAATCCCCGGTGTTGCGGCGCCAGGCCCCTTAGGAAGCGACCCTCGGGGCCGTCCTAGGGTTAGGGTTAGCGCCCAGGAGGCCGGCAGGCCCGATCCGCCGGCTGTGCGAGGAGTGGAGATGCAGGCCGAGTTGAGGGCGATGGCGAGCGGGAGCGTGGGCCCCAGGCTTTTGGCGTCCTGGGCCTTTGAATGTTGCCATGGCTCGGAGGGCCCTGCCCTTGCTCCTGCCCTGAATAACCAGCAACGCCCCTAGCCGCTCCGTTGGCGGTGGGGCGGCAGGGTGAATCCCAGGCTGCGGCTCGGGGATCCCCAATCCCCGGCGTTGTGGTGCCAGGCCCCTTGGGAGGGGCTCCTCGTGGACCGACCCAGGGTTAGAGTTAGCCCCCATAAGGCCGGCAGGCCAGATCCTCTGGCTGGGCGGTGAGAGGTGGGCGGGCCGAGGTAAAGGCGCTGGGGTGCGGGATTGTGGGCCCCTGCATTTTGGGGTGGGAGGCTTCAAATGTCGCCGGTTTCTCCAGGGCCCTGTCAGTTCTCCCGGCCTGAATGACCGGCGGCGCCCCTCGCGGCCCGGGTGGCAGCGTTGTGGGAGGGTGAGTCTGGCTTTGGGGCTTGGGGTTCCAGATCCCTGGCGTAGTGGCACCAAAACCCTTCGGAGGGGCCCCTGGGGGGCCGACCTAGGGTTAGGGTTAGCCCCCAGGAGACCGTCAGGCCCAACCGCACACTGTGCGGCGAGCTGAGGTGCGGCCCGAGGTGAAGGCGCTGGGGAGCGGGAGCGTGGGCACCAGCGTTTTGGCACGGGGAGCCTTTGAAGGTCACCGGGGACTCAGAAGGCCCTGCCCTTCTCTCGCCCTCTATGACCCGCGGCGCCCCTAGCGGCCCAGGTGGGGACAGTGCGGCAGGGTGAGTCCGGCTCTGGGGCTCTGAGTCACCAATCCCCAGCATTGCAGAGCCAGGCCGCTTGGGATGTCCCCTCAGGGCCGACCTAGGGTTTTGGTTAGCTGCCAGGAGCCCGGCAGGCCCTATCCACCGGCTCTGAAGCAAGCGGTGGGGTGGGCCTAGGTGAGGGCGCTGGCGAGCAGGATCCTGGGAGCCAACGTTTTTGCGCGGGGAGCCTTCAAAGGTCAGCGTGGGCTCGGAGGGCCCTGCCCGATCTCTTGCCCTGATTGACCGGCGGGGCCTCTAGTGGCTCGGGTGGCTGAAGGGCAGCAGGGTGAGTGCGGCACAGGAGCTCGGGGTCCCCATCCCCAGCGTTGCGACGCCAGGCCCCTTGGGAAGTGCCCCTCGGTGGCCGACCTATGGTTAGGGTTAGCCTCCAGGAGCCCCGCAGGCCCGATACACCGCCTGTGCGTCGAGCGAAGAGTTGGGCCGAGGCGAGGGTGCTGGTGAACATGAGCCTGGGCCCAAGCGTTTTGGTTCGGTGCGCCTTCGAAGGTCGGCAGGGGTTCGGAGGGCCCTGCCAGTTCTCCCACCCTGAATGAATGGCGGCGCCCCTAGCGGCCTGTGTGGGTTGGGGTGGCAGCGTGCATCCGGCGCTGGGGCTTGGGGGCCCCCAATCCCTGGCCGTTGCGGCGCCAGGCCCCTTAGGAAGGGACCTTCAGGGGCTGTCCTAGGGTTAGGGTTAGCTCCCAGGAGGCCGGCAGGCCCGAGTCGCTGGCTCTGCGAAGAGCGGAGGTGCGGGCCGAGTTGAGGGTGATGCAGAGCGGGAGCGTGGTCCCCAGCGTTTTGGCGCCCTGGGCCTTCGACTGTTGCCATGGCTCAAAGGGCCCTGCCCGTTCTCCTGCCCTGAATAACCAGCGGCGCCCTTAGCAGCTCCCTTGGCGGTGGAGCGGCAGGGTGAGTCCATGCTGCGGCTCGGGGATCCCCAATCCCCAGCGTTGCGGGGCCAGGCCTCTTGGGAGGGGCTCCTCGTGGGCGGACCTAGGTTTAGAGTTAGCACCCAGGAGGCCAGCAGGCCCAATCCTCTGGCTGGGCGGCGAGAGGTGGGCGGCCCGAGGTAAAGGCGCTGGCGATCGGGAGCGTGGGCCCCTGCATTTTGGCGCAGGAGGCTTCAAATATCGCCGGTTTCTCCAGGGCCCTGTCCCTTCTCCCGCCCTGAATGACGGGCGGCGCCACTAGCGGCCCGGGTGGCGACGTGGCGGCAGGGTGAGCCAGGCTCTGGGTCTTGGGGTCCCTGATCCCCAGTGTAGCGGCACCAGGACCCTTGGGAGGGGCCCCTGGGTGGCCGAGCTAGGGTTAGGGTTAGCACCCGGGAGGCCGGCAGGCGGGATCCGCCCGCTGTGCCTGGAGCGGAGGGGCGGGCCGAGATGAGGGCGCTGGCGAGCAAGAGCCTGGGCCCAAGCGTTTTGGCACCGGGGGCCTTCGAATGTCTCCGGGGACTCGGCGGGCCCTGCCCATTCTCCTCCCTGAATGACCGGCGGCGCCCCTAGCAGCCCAGGTGGCGGCGGGGCGGCATGTAAGTCCGGGCATAGGGCTCGGGGGTCCCCAGTCCACCGCGTTGCGGCGCCAGGCCCCTTGGGAGGGGCCCCTCGGAGGCTGACCTAGGGTTAGGTATAGCCCCTAGGATGCCGGCAGGCCCTATTCGCCAGCTGTGTGGAGACTGGAGTGGCGGACTGAGGTGAGGGCACTGGTGAGCGGGAGCGCGGGCCCGGGTGTTTTGGCGCGGGGGGCCTTTGAAGGTCACCGTGTCTTGGAGGGCCCTTCCCGTGCTCCCGCCCTGAATGAACGGCACCACCCCAAGCCCCCGGGTGGCGGCTGGGTGGCAGGGTGAGTCCAGTGCTGAGGCTCGGGGGTCCCCAATCCCCAGCGTTGCGGCGCCAGATCCCTTGGGAGGGGCCCCTCGGGGGTCGATCTAGGGTTCCGGTTAGCCCCCAGGAGGCCGGTGGACCTGATCAGCGGCTGTGCGGCACGCGGAGGGTTGGGCCGAGGTGAGGGCGCTGGCGAGACTGAGCGTGAGCCCAGGCGTTTTAGTGCGGGGGGCCTTCGAAGGTCGGTGGGGGCTCGGAGGGACCTGCCCGTTCTCCCGCTCTGAATGACCGGCGGGGCCCCTAGAGGCTCCGGTGCCTGAAGGGCAGCAGGGTGAGTCCGGCACTTGGGTTGGGGTCCCCATTCCCGGCGTTGTGGTGCCAGGCCACTTGGGAAGGGCCCCTCCGTGGCCGACCTACACTTAGGCTTAGCCCCCAGGAGGCCAGCAGGCCCGATACAGGGCCTGTGCGTCGAGCGGAGAGTTGGGCCGAGGTGAGGGTGCTGGTGAACATGAGCCTGGGCCCAAGCGTTTTGGTTCGGTGCGCCTTCGAAGGTCGGCTAGGGTTCGAAGGGCCCTGCCCCTTCTCCCAACCTGAATGAATGGCGGCGCCCCTAGGGGCACGTTTGGGGCGGGGCGGCAGCGTGCATTCAGCGCTGGGACTTGGGGGTTCCCAATCCCCGGTGTTGCGGCGCCAGGCCCCTTAGGAAGCGACCCTCGGGGCCGTCCTAGGGTTAGGGTTAGCGCCCAGGAGGCCGGCAGGCCCGATCCGCCGGCTGTGCGAGGAGTGGAGATGCAGGCCGAGTTGAGGGCGATGGCGAGCGGGAGCGTGGGCCCCAGGCTTTTGGCGTCCTGGGCCTTTGAATGTTGCCATGGCTCGGAGGGCCCTGCCCTTGCTCCTGCCCTGAATAACCAGCAACGCCCCTAGCCGCTCCGTTGGCGGTGGGGCGGCAGGGTGAATCCCAGGCTGCGGCTCGGGGATCCCCAATCCCCGGCGTTGTGGTGCCAGGCCCCTTGGGAGGGGCTCCTCGTGGACCGACCCAGGGTTAGAGTTAGCCCCCATAAGGCCGGCAGGCCAGATCCTCTGGCTGGGCGGTGAGAGGTGGGCGGGCCGAGGTAAAGGCGCTGGGGTGCGGGATTGTGGGCCCCTGCATTTTGGGGTGGGAGGCTTCAAATGTCGCCGGTTTCTCCAGGGCCCTGTCAGTTCTCCCGGCCTGAATGACCGGCGGCGCCCCTCGCGGCCCGGGTGGCAGCGTTGTGGGAGGGTGAGTCTGGCTTTGGGGCTTGGGGTTCCAGATCCCTGGCGTAGTGGCACCAAAACCCTTCGGAGGGGCCCCTGGGGGGCCGACCTAGGGTTAGGGTTAGCCCCCAGGAGACCGTCAGGCCCAACCGCACACTGTGCGGCGAGCTGAGGTGCGGCCCGAGGTGAAGGCGCTGGGGAGCGGGAGCGTGGGCACCAGCGTTTTGGCACGGGGAGCCTTTGAAGGTCACCGGGGACTCAGAAGGCCCTGCCCTTCTCTCGCCCTCTATGACCCGCGGCGCCCCTAGCGGCCCAGGTGGGGACAGTGCGGCAGGGTGAGTCCGGCTCTGGGGCTCTGAGTCACCAATCCCCAGCATTGCAGAGCCAGGCCGCTTGGGATGTCCCCTCAGGGCCGACCTAGGGTTTTGGTTAGCTGCCAGGAGCCCGGCAGGCCCTATCCACCGGCTCTGAAGCAAGCGGTGGGGTGGGCCTAGGTGAGGGCGCTGGCGAGCAGGATCCTGGGAGCCAACGTTTTTGCGCGGGGAGCCTTCAAAGGTCAGCGTGGGCTCGGAGGGCCCTGCCCGATCTCTTGCCCTGATTGACCGGCGGGGCCTCTAGTGGCTCGGGTGGCTGAAGGGCAGCAGGGTGAGTGCGGCACAGGAGCTCGGGGTCCCCATCCCCAGCGTTGCGACGCCAGGCCCCTTGGGAAGTGCCCCTCGGTGGCCGACCTATGGTTAGGGTTAGCCTCCAGGAGCCCCGCAGGCCCGATACACCGCCTGTGCGTCGAGCGAAGAGTTGGGCCGAGGCGAGGGTGCTGGTGAACATGAGCCTGGGCCCAAGCGTTTTGGTTCGGTGCGCCTTCGAAGGTCGGCAGGGGTTCGGAGGGCCCTGCCAGTTCTCCCACCCTGAATGAATGGCGGCGCCCCTAGCGGCCTGTGTGGGTTGGGGTGGCAGCGTGCATCCGGCGCTGGGGCTTGGGGGCCCCCAATCCCTGGCCGTTGCGGCGCCAGGCCCCTTAGGAAGGGACCTTCAGGGGCTGTCCTAGGGTTAGGGTTAGCTCCCAGGAGGCCGGCAGGCCCGAGTCGCTGGCTCTGCGAAGAGCGGAGGTGCGGGCCGAGTTGAGGGTGATGCAGAGCGGGAGCGTGGTCCCCAGCGTTTTGGCGCCCTGGGCCTTCGACTGTTGCCATGGCTCAAAGGGCCCTGCCCGTTCTCCTGCCCTGAATAACCAGCGGCGCCCTTAGCAGCTCCCTTGGCGGTGGAGCGGCAGGGTGAGTCCATGCTGCGGCTCGGGGATCCCCAATCCCCAGCGTTGCGGGGCCAGGCCTCTTGGGAGGGGCTCCTCGTGGGCGGACCTAGGTTTAGAGTTAGCACCCAGGAGGCCAGCAGGCCCAATCCTCTGGCTGGGCGGCGAGAGGTGGGCGGCCCGAGGTAAAGGCGCTGGCGATCGGGAGCGTGGGCCCCTGCATTTTGGCGCAGGAGGCTTCAAATATCGCCGGTTTCTCCAGGGCCCTGTCCCTTCTCCCGCCCTGAATGACGGGCGGCGCCACTAGCGGCCCGGGTGGCGACGTGGCGGCAGGGTGAGCCAGGCTCTGGGTCTTGGGGTCCCTGATCCCCAGTGTAGCGGCACCAGGACCCTTGGGAGGGGCCCCTGGGTGGCCGAGCTAGGGTTAGGGTTAGCACCCGGGAGGCCGGCAGGCGGGATCCGCCCGCTGTGCCTGGAGCGGAGGGGCGGGCCGAGATGAGGGCGCTGGCGAGCAAGAGCCTGGGCCCAAGCGTTTTGGCACCGGGGGCCTTCGAATGTCTCCGGGGACTCGGCGGGCCCTGCCCATTCTCCTCCCTGAATGACCGGCGGCGCCCCTAGCAGCCCAGGTGGCGGCGGGGCGGCATGTAAGTCCGGGCATAGGGCTCGGGGGTCCCCAGTCCACCGCGTTGCGGCGCCAGGCCCCTTGGGAGGGGCCCCTCGGAGGCTGACCTAGGGTTAGGTATAGCCCCTAGGATGCCGGCAGGCCCTATTCGCCAGCTGTGTGGAGACTGGAGTGGCGGACTGAGGTGAGGGCACTGGTGAGCGGGAGCGCGGGCCCGGGTGTTTTGGCGCGGGGGGCCTTTGAAGGTCACCGTGTCTTGGAGGGCCCTTCCCGTGCTCCCGCCCTGAATGAACGGCACCACCCCAAGCCCCCGGGTGGCGGCTGGGTGGCAGGGTGAGTCCAGTGCTGAGGCTCGGGGGTCCCCAATCCCCAGCGTTGCGGCGCCAGATCCCTTGGGAGGGGCCCCTCGGGGGTCGATCTAGGGTTCCGGTTAGCCCCCAGGAGGCCGGTGGACCTGATCAGCGGCTGTGCGGCACGCGGAGGGTTGGGCCGAGGTGAGGGCGCTGGCGAGACTGAGCGTGAGCCCAGGCGTTTTAGTGCGGGGGGCCTTCGAAGGTCGGTGGGGGCTCGGAGGGACCTGCCCGTTCTCCCGCTCTGAATGACCGGCGGGGCCCCTAGAGGCTCCGGTGCCTGAAGGGCAGCAGGGTGAGTCCGGCACTTGGGTTGGGGTCCCCATTCCCGGCGTTGTGGTGCCAGGCCACTTGGGAAGGGCCCCTCCGTGGCCGACCTACACTTAGGCTTAGCCCCCAGGAGGCCAGCAGGCCCGATACAGGGCCTGTGCGTCGAGCGGAGAGTTGGGCCGAGGTGAGGGTGCTGGTGAACATGAGCCTGGGCCCAAGCGTTTTGGTTCGGTGCGCCTTCGAAGGTCGGCTAGGGTTCGAAGGGCCCTGCCCCTTCTCCCAACCTGAATGAATGGCGGCGCCCCTAGGGGCACGTTTGGGGCGGGGCGGCAGCGTGCATTCAGCGCTGGGACTTGGGGGTTCCCAATCCCCGGTGTTGCGGCGCCAGGCCCCTTAGGAAGCGACCCTCGGGGCCGTCCTAGGGTTAGGGTTAGCGCCCAGGAGGCCGGCAGGCCCGATCCGCCGGCTGTGCGAGGAGTGGAGATGCAGGCCGAGTTGAGGGCGATGGCGAGCGGGAGCGTGGGCCCCAGGCTTTTGGCGTCCTGGGCCTTTGAATGTTGCCATGGCTCGGAGGGCCCTGCCCTTGCTCCTGCCCTGAATAACCAGCAACGCCCCTAGCCGCTCCGTTGGCGGTGGGGCGGCAGGGTGAATCCCAGGCTGCGGCTCGGGGATCCCCAATCCCCGGCGTTGTGGTGCCAGGCCCCTTGGGAGGGGCTCCTCGTGGACCGACCCAGGGTTAGAGTTAGCCCCCATAAGGCCGGCAGGCCAGATCCTCTGGCTGGGCGGTGAGAGGTGGGCGGGCCGAGGTAAAGGCGCTGGGGTGCGGGATTGTGGGCCCCTGCATTTTGGGGTGGGAGGCTTCAAATGTCGCCGGTTTCTCCAGGGCCCTGTCAGTTCTCCCGGCCTGAATGACCGGCGGCGCCCCTCGCGGCCCGGGTGGCAGCGTTGTGGGAGGGTGAGTCTGGCTTTGGGGCTTGGGGTTCCAGATCCCTGGCGTAGTGGCACCAAAACCCTTCGGAGGGGCCCCTGGGGGGCCGACCTAGGGTTAGGGTTAGCCCCCAGGAGACCGTCAGGCCCAACCGCACACTGTGCGGCGAGCTGAGGTGCGGCCCGAGGTGAAGGCGCTGGGGAGCGGGAGCGTGGGCACCAGCGTTTTGGCACGGGGAGCCTTTGAAGGTCACCGGGGACTCAGAAGGCCCTGCCCTTCTCTCGCCCTCTATGACCCGCGGCGCCCCTAGCGGCCCAGGTGGGGACAGTGCGGCAGGGTGAGTCCGGCTCTGGGGCTCTGAGTCACCAATCCCCAGCATTGCAGAGCCAGGCCGCTTGGGATGTCCCCTCAGGGCCGACCTAGGGTTTTGGTTAGCTGCCAGGAGCCCGGCAGGCCCTATCCACCGGCTCTGAAGCAAGCGGTGGGGTGGGCCTAGGTGAGGGCGCTGGCGAGCAGGATCCTGGGAGCCAAGGTTTTTGCGCGGGGAGCCTTCAAAGGTCAGCGTGGGCTCGGAGGGCCCTGCCCGATCTCTTGCCCTGATTGACCGGCGGGGCCTCTAGTGGCTCGGGTGGCTGAAGGGCAGCAGGGTGAGTGCGGCACAGGAGCTCGGGGTCCCCATCCCCAGCGTTGCGACGCCAGGCCCCTTGGGAAGTGCCCCTCGGTGGCCGACCTATGGTTAGGGTTAGCCTCCAGGAGCCCCGCAGGCCCGATACACCGCCTGTGCGTCGAGCGAAGAGTTGGGCCGAGGCGAGGGTGCTGGTGAACATGAGCCTGGGCCCAAGCGTTTTGGTTCCGTGCGCCTTCGAAGGTCGGCAGGGGTTCGGAGGGCCCTGCCAGTTCTCCCACCCTGAATGAATGGCGGCGCCCCTAGCGGCCTGTGTGGGTTGGGGTGGCAGCGTGCATCCGGCGCTGGGGCTTGGGGGCCCCCAATCCCTGGCCGTTGCGGCGCCAGGCCCCTTAGGAAGGGACCTTCAGGGGCTGTCCTAGGGTTAGGGTTAGCTCCCAGGAGGCCGGCAGGCCCGAGTCGCTGGCTCTGCGAAGAGCGGAGGTGCGGGCCGAGTTGAGGGTGATGCAGAGCGGGAGCGTGGTCCCCAGCGTTTTGGCGCCCTGGGCCTTCGACTGTTGCCATGGCTCAAAGGGCCCTGCCCGTTCTCCTGCCCTGAATAACCAGCGGCGCCCTTAGCAGCTCCCTTGGCGGTGGAGCGGCAGGGTGAGTCCATGCTGCGGCTCGGGGATCCCCAATCCCCAGCGTTGCGGGGCCAGGCCTCTTGGGAGGGGCTCCTCGTGGGCGGACCTAGGTTTAGAGTTAGCACCCAGGAGGCCAGCAGGCCCAATCCTCTGGCTGGGCGGCGAGAGGTGGGCGGCCCGAGGTAAAGGCGCTGGCGATCGGGAGCGTGGGCCCCTGCATTTTGGCGCAGGAGGCTTCAAATATCGCCGGTTTCTCCAGGGCCCTGTCCCTTCTCCCGCCCTGAATGACGGGCGGCGCCACTAGCGGCCCGGGTGGCGACGTGGCGGCAGGGTGAGCCAGGCTCTGGGTCTTGGGGTCCCTGATCCCCAGTGTAGCGGCACCAGGACCCTTGGGAGGGGCCCCTGGGTGGCCGAGCTAGGGTTAGGGTTAGCACCCGGGAGGCCGGCAGGCGGGATCCGCCCGCTGTGCCTGGAGCGGAGGGGCGGGCCGAGATGAGGGCGCTGGCGAGCAAGAGCCTGGGCCCAAGCGTTTTGGCACCGGGGGCCTTCGAATGTCTCCGGGGACTCGGCGGGCCCTGCCCATTCTCCTCCCTGAATGACCGGCGGCGCCCCTAGCAGCCCAGGTGGCGGCGGGGCGGCATGTAAGTCCGGGCATAGGGCTCGGGGGTCCCCAGTCCACCGCGTTGCGGCGCCAGGCCCCTTGGGAGGGGCCCCTCGGAGGCTGACCTAGGGTTAGGTATAGCCCCTAGGATGCCGGCAGGCCCTATTCGCCAGCTGTGTGGAGACTGGAGTGGCGGACTGAGGTGAGGGCACTGGTGAGCGGGAGCGCGGGCCCGGGTGTTTTGGCGCGGGGGGCCTTTGAAGGTCACCGTGTCTTGGAGGGCCCTTCCCGTGCTCCCGCCCTGAATGAACGGCACCACCCCAAGCCCCCGGGTGGCGGCTGGGTGGCAGGGTGAGTCCAGTGCTGAGGCTCGGGGGTCCCCAATCCCCAGTGTTGCGGCGCCAGATCCCTTGGGAGGGGCCCCTCGGGGGTCGATCTAGGGTTCCGGTTAGCCCCCAGGAGGCCGGTGGACCTGATCAGCGGCTGTGCGGCACGCGGAGGGTTGGGCCGAGGTGAGGGCGCTGGCGAGACTGAGCGTGAGCCCAGGCGTTTTAGTGCGGGGGGCCTTCGAAGGTCGGTGGGGGCTCGGAGGGACCTGCCCGTTCTCCCGCTCTGAATGACCGGCGGGGCCCCTAGAGGCTCCGGTGCCTGAAGGGCAGCAGGGTGAGTCCGGCACTTGGGTTGGGGTCCCCATTCCCGGCGTTGTGGTGCCAGGCCACTTGGGAAGGGCCCCTCCGTGGCCGACCTACACTTAGGCTTAGCCCCCAGGAGGCCAGCAGGCCCGATACAGGGCCTGTGCGTCGAGCGGAGAGTTGGGCCGAGGTGAGGGTGCTGGTGAACATGAGCCTGGGCCCAAGCGTTTTGGTTCGGTGCGCCTTCGAAGGTCGGCTAGGGTTCGAAGGGCCCTGCCCCTTCTCCCAACCTGAATGAATGGCGGCGCCCCTAGGGGCACGTTTGGGGCGGGGCGGCAGCGTGCATTCAGCGCTGGGACTTGGGGGTTCCCAATCCCCGGTGTTGCGGCGCCAGGCCCCTTAGGAAGCGACCCTCGGGGCCGTCCTAGGGTTAGGGTTAGCGCCCAGGAGGCCGGCAGGCCCGATCCGCCGGCTGTGCGAGGAGTGGAGATGCAGGCTGAGTTGAGGGCGATGGCGAGCGGGAGCGTGGGCCCCAGGCTTTTGGCGTCCTGGGCCTTTGAATGTTGCCATGGCTCGGAGGGCCCTGCCCTTGCTCCTGCCCTGAATAACCAGCAACGCCCCTAGCCGCTCCGTTGGCGGTGGGGCGGCAGGGTGAATCCCAGGCTGCGGCTCGGGGATCCCCAATCCCCGGCGTTGTGGTGCCAGGCCCCTTGGGAGGGGCTCCTCGTGGACCGACCCAGGGTTAGAGTTAGCCCCCATAAGGCCGGCAGGCCAGATCCTCTGGCTGGGCGGTGAGAGGTGGGCGGGCCGAGGTAAAGGCGCTGGGGTGCGGGATTGTGGGCCCCTGCATTTTGGGGTGGGAGGCTTCAAATGTCGCCGGTTTCTCCAGGGCCCTGTCAGTTCTCCCGGCCTGAATGACCGGCGGCGCCCCTCGCGGCCCGGGTGGCAGCGTTGTGGGAGGGTGAGTCTGGCTTTGGGGCTTGGGGTTCCAGATCCCTGGCGTAGTGGCACCAAAACCCTTCGGAGGGGCCCCTGGGGGGCCGACCTAGGGTTAGGGTTAGCCCCCAGGAGACCGTCAGGCCCAACCGCACACTGTGCGGCGAGCTGAGGTGCGGCCCGAGGTGAAGGCGCTGGGGAGCGGGAGCGTGGGCACCAGCGTTTTGGCACGGGGAGCCTTTGAAGGTCACCGGGGACTCAGAAGGCCCTGCCCTTCTCTCGCCCTCTATGACCCGCGGCGCCCCTAGCGGCCCAGGTGGGGACAGTGCGGCAGGGTGAGTCCGGCTCTGGGGCTCTGAGTCACCAATCCCCAGCATTGCAGAGCCAGGCCGCTTGGGATGTCCCCTCAGGGCCGACCTAGGGTTTTGGTTAGCTGCCAGGAGCCCGGCAGGCCCTATCCACCGGCTCTGAAGCAAGCGGTGGGGTGGGCCTAGGTGAGGGCGCTGGCGAGCAGGATCCTGGGAGCCAAGGTTTTTGCGCGGGGAGCCTTCAAAGGTCAGCGTGGGCTCGGAGGGCCCTGCCCGATCTCTTGCCCTGATTGACCGGCGGGGCCTCTAGTGGCTCGGGTGGCTGAAGGGCAGCAGGGTGAGTGCGGCACAGGAGCTCGGGGTCCCCATCCCCAGCGTTGCGACGCCAGGCCCCTTGGGAAGTGCCCCTCGGTGGCCGACCTATGGTTAGGGTTAGCCTCCAGGAGCCCCGCAGGCCCGATACACCGCCTGTGCGTCGAGCGAAGAGTTGGGCCGAGGCGAGGGTGCTGGTGAACATGAGCCTGGGCCCAAGCGTTTTGGTTCGGTGCGCCTTCGAAGGTCGGCAGGGGTTCGGAGGGCCCTGCCAGTTCTCCCACCCTGAATGAATGGCGGCGCCCCTAGCGGCCTGTGTGGGTTGGGGTGGCAGCGTGCATCCGGCGCTGGGGCTTGGGGGCCCCCAATCCCTGGCCGTTGCGGCGCCAGGCCCCTTAGGAAGGGACCTTCAGGGGCTGTCCTAGGGTTAGGGTTAGCTCCCAGGAGGCCGGCAGGCCCGAGTCGCTGGCTCTGCGAAGAGCGGAGGTGCGGGCCGAGTTGAGGGTGATGCAGAGCGGGAGCGTGGTCCCCAGCGTTTTGGCGCCCTGGGCCTTCGACTGTTGCCATGGCTCAAAGGGCCCTGCCCGTTCTCCTGCCCTGAATAACCAGCGGCGCCCTTAGCAGCTCCCTTGGCGGTGGAGCGGCAGGGTGAGTCCATGCTGCGGCTCGGGGATCCCCAATCCCCAGCGTTGCGGGGCCAGGCCTCTTGGGAGGGGCTCCTCGTGGGCGGACCTAGGTTTAGAGTTAGCACCCAGGAGGCCAGCAGGCCCAATCCTCTGGCTGGGCGGCGAGAGGTGGGCGGCCCGAGGTAAAGGCGCTGGCGATCGGGAGCGTGGGCCCCTGCATTTTGGCGCAGGAGGCTTCAAATATCGCCGGTTTCTCCAGGGCCCTGTCCCTTCTCCCGCCCTGAATGACGGGCGGCGCCACTAGCGGCCCGGGTGGCGACGTGGCGGCAGGGTGAGCCAGGCTCTGGGTCTTGGGGTCCCTGATCCCCAGTGTAGCGGCACCAGGACCCTTGGGAGGGGCCCCTGGGTGGCCGAGCTAGGGTTAGGGTTAGCACCCGGGAGGCCGGCAGGCGGGATCCGCCCGCTGTGCCTGGAGCGGAGGGGCGGGCCGAGATGAGGGCGCTGGCGAGCAAGAGCCTGGGCCCAAGCGTTTTGGCACCGGGGGCCTTCGAATGTCTCCGGGGACTCGGCGGGCCCTGCCCATTCTCCTCCCTGAATGACCGGCGGCGCCCCTAGCAGCCCAGGTGGCGGCGGGGCGGCATGTAAGTCCGGGCATAGGGCTCGGGGGTCCCCAGTCCACCGCGTTGCGGCGCCAGGCCCCTTGGGAGGGGCCCCTCGGAGGCTGACCTAGGGTTAGGTATAGCCCCTAGGATGCCGGCAGGCCCTATTCGCCAGCTGTGTGGAGACTGGAGTGGCGGACTGAGGTGAGGGCACTGGTGAGCGGGAGCGCGGGCCCGGGTGTTTTGGCGCGGGGGGCCTTTGAAGGTCACCGTGTCTTGGAGGGCCCTTCCCGTGCTCCCGCCCTGAATGAACGGCACCACCCCAAGCCCCCGGGTGGCGGCTGGGTGGCAGGGTGAGTCCAGTGCTGAGGCTCGGGGGTCCCCAATCCCCAGCGTTGCGGCGCCAGATCCCTTGGGAGGGGCCCCTCGGGGGTCGATCTAGGGTTCCGGTTAGCCCCCAGGAGGCCGGTGGACCTGATCAGCGGCTGTGCGGCACGCGGAGGGTTGGGCCGAGGTGAGGGCGCTGGCGAGACTGAGCGTGAGCCCAGGCGTTTTAGTGCGGGGGGCCTTCGAAGGTCGGTGGGGGCTCGGAGGGACCTGCCCGTTCTCCCGCTCTGAATGACCGGCGGGGGCCCCTAGAGGCTCCGGTGCCTGAAGGGCAGCAGGGTGAGTCCGGCACTTGGGTTGGGGTCCCCATTCCCGGCGTTGTGGTGCCAGGCCACTTGGGAAGGGCCCCTCCGTGGCCGACCTACACTTAGGCTTAGCCCCCAGGAGGCCAGCAGGCCCGATACAGGGCCTGTGCGTCGAGCGGAGAGTTGGGCCGAGGTGAGGGTGCTGGTGAACATGAGCCTGGGCCCAAGCGTTTTGGTTCGGTGCGCCTTCGAAGGTCGGCTAGGGTTCGAAGGGCCCTGCCCCTTCTCCCAACCTGAATGAATGGCGGCGCCCCTAGGGGCACGTTTGGGGCGGGGCGGCAGCGTGCATTCAGCGCTGGGACTTGGGGGTTCCCAATCCCCGGTGTTGCGGCGCCAGGCCCCTTAGGAAGCGACCCTCGGGGCCGTCCTAGGGTTAGGGTTAGCGCCCAGGAGGCCGGCAGGCCCGATCCGCCGGCTGTGCGAGGAGTGGAGATGCAGGCTGAGTTGAGGGCGATGGCGAGCGGGAGCGTGGGCCCCAGGCTTTTGGCGTCCTGGGCCTTTGAATGTTGCCATGGCTCGGAGGGCCCTGCCCTTGCTCCTGCCCTGAATAACCAGCAACGCCCCTAGCCGCTCCGTTGGCGGTGGGGCGGCAGGGTGAATCCCAGGCTGCGGCTCGGGGATCCCCAATCCCCGGCGTTGTGGTGCCAGGCCCCTTGGGAGGGGCTCCTCGTGGACCGACCCAGGGTTAGAGTTAGCCCCCATAAGGCCGGCAGGCCAGATCCTCTGGCTGGGCGGTGAGAGGTGGGCGGGCCGAGGTAAAGGCGCTGGGGTGCGGGATTGTGGGCCCCTGCATTTTGGGGTGGGAGGCTTCAAATGTCGCCGGTTTCTCCAGGGCCCTGTCAGTTCTCCCGGCCTGAATGACCGGCGGCGCCCCTCGCGGCCCGGGTGGCAGCGTTGTGGGAGGGTGAGTCTGGCTTTGGGGCTTGGGGTTCCAGATCCCTGGCGTAGTGGCACCAAAACCCTTCGGAGGGGCCCCTGGGGGGCCGACCTAGGGTTAGGGTTAGCCCCCAGGAGACCGTCAGGCCCAACCGCACACTGTGCGGCGAGCTGAGGTGCGGCCCGAGGTGAAGGCGCTGGGGAGCGGGAGCGTGGGCACCAGCGTTTTGGCACGGGGAGCCTTTGAAGGTCACCGGGGACTCAGAAGGCCCTGCCCTTCTCTCGCCCTCTATGACCCGCGGCGCCCCTAGCGGCCCAGGTGGGGACAGTGCGGCAGGGTGAGTCCGGCTCTGGGGCTCTGAGTCACCAATCCCCAGCATTGCAGAGCCAGGCCGCTTGGGATGTCCCCTCAGGGCCGACCTAGGGTTTTGGTTAGCTGCCAGGAGCCCGGCAGGCCCTATCCACCGGCTCTGAAGCAAGCGGTGGGGTGGGCCTAGGTGAGGGCGCTGGCGAGCAGGATCCTGGGAGCCAACGTTTTTGCGCGGGGAGCCTTCAAAGGTCAGCGTGGGCTCGGAGGGCCCTGCCCGATCTCTTGCCCTGATTGACCGGCGGGGCCTCTAGTGGCTCGGGTGGCTGAAGGGCAGCAGGGTGAGTGCGGCACAGGAGCTCGGGGTCCCCATCCCCAGCGTTGCGACGCCAGGCCCCTTGGGAAGTGCCCCTCGGTGGCCGACCTATGGTTAGGGTTAGCCTCCAGGAGCCCCGCAGGCCCGATACACCGCCTGTGCGTCGAGCGAAGAGTTGGGCCGAGGCGAGGGTGCTGGTGAACATGAGCCTGGGCCCAAGCGTTTTGGTTCCGTGCGCCTTCGAAGGTCGGCAGGGGTTCGGAGGGCCCTGCCAGTTCTCCCACCCTGAATGAATGGCGGCGCCCCTAGCGGCCTGTGTGGGTTGGGGTGGCAGCGTGCATCCGGCGCTGGGGCTTGGGGGCCCCCAATCCCTGGCCGTTGCGGCGCCAGGCCCCTTAGGAAGGGACCTTCAGGGGCTGTCCTAGGGTTAGGGTTAGCTCCCAGGAGGCCGGCAGGCCCGAGTCGCTGGCTCTGCGAAGAGCGGAGGTGCGGGCCGAGTTGAGGGTGATGCAGAGCGGGAGCGTGGTCCCCAGCGTTTTGGCGCCCTGGGCCTTCGACTGTTGCCATGGCTCAAAGGGCCCTGCCCGTTCTCCTGCCCTGAATAACCAGCGGCGCCCTTAGCAGCTCCCTTGGCGGTGGAGCGGCAGGGTGAGTCCATGCTGCGGCTCGGGGATCCCCAATCCCCAGCGTTGCGGGGCCAGGCCTCTTGGGAGGGGCTCCTCGTGGGCGGACCTAGGTTTAGAGTTAGCACCCAGGAGGCCAGCAGGCCCAATCCTCTGGCTGGGCGGCGAGAGGTGGGCGGCCCGAGGTAAAGGCGCTGGCGATCGGGAGCGTGGGCCCCTGCATTTTGGCGCAGGAGGCTTCAAATATCGCCGGTTTCTCCAGGGCCCTGTCCCTTCTCCCGCCCTGAATGACGGGCGGCGCCACTAGCGGCCCGGGTGGCGACGTGGCGGCAGGGGTGAGCCAGGCTCTGGGTCTTGGGGTCCCTGATCCCCAGTGTAGCGGCACCAGGACCCTTGGGAGGGGCCCCTGGGTGGCCGAGCTAGGGTTAGGGTTAGCACCCGGGAGGCCGGCAGGCGGGATCCGCCCGCTGTGCCTGGAGCGGAGGGGCGGGCCGAGATGAGGGCGCTGGCGAGCAAGAGCCTGGGCCCAAGCGTTTTGGCACCGGGGGCCTTCGAATGTCTCCGGGGACTCGGCGGGCCCTGCCCATTCTCCTCCCTGAATGACCGGCGGCGCCCCTAGCAGCCCAGGTGGCGGCGGGGCGGCATGTAAGTCCGGGCATAGGGCTCGGGGGTCCCCAGTCCACCGCGTTGCGGCGCCAGGCCCCTTGGGAGGGGCCCCTCGGAGGCTGACCTAGGGTTAGGTATAGCCCCTAGGATGCCGGCAGGCCCTATTCGCCAGCTGTGTGGAGACTGGAGTGGCGGACTGAGGTGAGGGCACTGGTGAGCGGGAGCGCGGGCCCGGGTGTTTTGGCGCGGGGGGCCTTTGAAGGTCACCGTGTCTTGGAGGGCCCTTCCCGTGCTCCCGCCCTGAATGAACGGCACCACCCCAAGCCCCCGGGTGGCGGCTGGGTGGCAGGGTGAGTCCAGTGCTGAGGCTCGGGGGTCCCCAATCCCCAGCGTTGCGGCGCCAGATCCCTTGGGAGGGGCCCCTCGGGGGTCGATCTAGGGTTCCGGTTAGCCCCCAGGAGGCCGGTGGACCTGATCAGCGGCTGTGCGGCACGCGGAGGGTTGGGCCGAGGTGAGGGCGCTGGCGAGACTGAGCGTGAGCCCAGGCGTTTTAGTGCGGGGGGCCTTCGAAGGTCGGTGGGGGCTCGGAGGGACCTGCCCGTTCTCCCGCTCTGAATGACCGGCGGGGCCCCTAGAGGCTCCGGTGCCTGAAGGGCAGCAGGGTGAGTCCGGCACTTGGGTTGGGGTCCCCATTCCCGGCGTTGTGGTGCCAGGCCACTTGGGAAGGGCCCCTCCGTGGCCGACCTACACTTAGGCTTAGCCCCCAGGAGGCCAGCAGGCCCGATACAGGGCCTGTGCGTCGAGCGGAGAGTTGGGCCGAGGTGAGGGTGCTGGTGAACATGAGCCTGGGCCCAAGCGTTTTGGTTCGGTGCGCCTTCGAAGGTCGGCTAGGGTTCGAAGGGCCCTGCCCCTTCTCCCAACCTGAATGAATGGCGGCGCCCCTAGGGGCACGTTTGGCGCGGGGCGGCAGCGTGCATTCAGCGCTGGGACTTGGGGGTTCCCAATCCCCGGTGTTGCGGCGCCAGGCCCCTTAGGAAGCGACCCTCGGGGCCGTCCTAGGGTTAGGGTTAGCGCCCAGGAGGCCGGCAGGCCCGATCCGCCGGCTGTGCGAGGAGTGGAGATGCAGGCCGAGTTGAGGGCGATGGCGAGCGGGAGCGTGGGCCCCAGGCTTTTGGCGTCCTGGGCCTTTGAATGTTGCCATGGCTCGGAGGGCCCTGCCCTTGCTCCTGCCCTGAATAACCAGCAACGCCCCTAGCCGCTCCGTTGGCGGTGGGGCGGCAGGGTGAATCCCAGGCTGCGGCTCGGGGATCCCCAATCCCCGGCGTTGTGGTGCCAGGCCCCTTGGGAGGGGCTCCTCGTGGACCGACCCAGGGTTAGAGTTAGCCCCCATAAGGCCGGCAGGCCAGATCCTCTGGCTGGGCGGTGAGAGGTGGGCGGGCCGAGGTAAAGGCGCTGGGGTGCGGGATTGTGGGCCCCTGCATTTTGGGGTGGGAGGCTTCAAATGTCGCCGGTTTCTCCAGGGCCCTGTCAGTTCTCCCGGCCTGAATGACCGGCGGCGCCCCTCGCGGCCCGGGTGGCAGCGTTGTGGGAGGGTGAGTCTGGCTTTGGGGCTTGGGGTTCCAGATCCCTGGCGTAGTGGCACCAAAACCCTTCGGAGGGGCCCCTGGGGGGCCGACCTAGGGTTAGGGTTAGCCCCCAGGAGACCGTCAGGCCCAACCGCACACTGTGCGGCGAGCTGAGGTGCGGCCCGAGGTGAAGGCGCTGGGGAGCGGGAGCGTGGGCACCAGCGTTTTGGCACGGGGAGCCTTTGAAGGTCACCGGGGACTCAGAAGGCCCTGCCCTTCTCTCGCCCTCTATGACCCGCGGCGCCCCTAGCGGCCCAGGTGGGGACAGTGCGGCAGGGTGAGTCCGGCTCTGGGGCTCTGAGTCACCAATCCCCAGCATTGCAGAGCCAGGCCTCTTGGGATGTCCCCTCAGGGCCGACCTAGGGTTTTGGTTAGCTGCCAGGAGCCCGGCAGGCCCTATCCACCGGCTCTGAAGCAAGCGGTGGGGTGGGCCTAGGTGAGGGCGCTGGCGAGCAGGATCCTGGGAGCCAAGGTTTTTGCGCGGGGAGCCTTCAAAGGTCAGCGTGGGCTCGGAGGGCCCTGCCCGATCTCTTGCCCTGATTGACCGGCGGGGCCTCTAGTGGCTCGGGTGGCTGAAGGGCAGCAGGGTGAGTGCGGCACAGGAGCTCGGGGTCCCCATCCCCAGCGTTGCGACGCCAGGCCCCTTGGGAAGTGCCCCTCGGTGGCCGACCTATGGTTAGGGTTAGCCTCCAGGAGCCCCGCAGGCCCGATACACCGCCTGTGCGTCGAGCGAAGAGTTGGGCCGAGGCGAGGGTGCTGGTGAACATGAGCCTGGGCCCAAGCGTTTTGGTTCGGTGCGCCTTCGAAGGTCGGCAGGGGTTCGGAGGGCCCTGCCAGTTCTCCCACCCTGAATGAATGGCGGCGCCCCTAGCGGCCTGTGTGGGTTGGGGTGGCAGCGTGCATCCGGCGCTGGGGCTTGGGGGCCCCCAATCCCTGGCCGTTGCGGCGCCAGGCCCCTTAGGAAGGGACCTTCAGGGGCTGTCCTAGGGTTAGGGTTAGCTCCCAGGAGGCCGGCAGGCCCGAGTCGCTGGCTCTGCGAAGAGCGGAGGTGCGGGCCGAGTTGAGGGTGATGCAGAGCGGGAGCGTGGTCCCCAGCGTTTTGGCGCCCTGGGCCTTCGACTGTTGCCATGGCTCAAAGGGCCCTGCCCGTTCTCCTGCCCTGAATAACCAGCGGCGCCCTTAGCAGCTCCCTTGGCGGTGGAGCGGCAGGGTGAGTCCATGCTGCGGCTCGGGGATCCCCAATCCCCAGCGTTGCGGGGCCAGGCCTCTTGGGAGGGGCTCCTCGTGGGCGGACCTAGGTTTAGAGTTAGCACCCAGGAGGCCAGCAGGCCCAATCCTCTGGCTGGGCGGCGAGAGGTGGGCGGCCCGAGGTAAAGGCGCTGGCGATCGGGAGCGTGGGCCCCTGCATTTTGGCGCAGGAGGCTTCAAATATCGCCGGTTTCTCCAGGGCCCTGTCCCTTCTCCCGCCCTGAATGACGGGCGGCGCCACTAGCGGCCCGGGTGGCGACGTGGCGGCAGGGTGAGCCAGGCTCTGGGTCTTGGGGTCCCTGATCCCCAGTGTAGCGGCACCAGGACCCTTGGGAGGGGCCCCTGGGTGGCCGAGCTAGGGTTAGGGTTAGCACCCGGGAGGCCGGCAGGCGGGATCCGCCCGCTGTGCCTGGAGCGGAGGGGCGGGCCGAGATGAGGGCGCTGGCGAGCAAGAGCCTGGGCCCAAGCGTTTTGGCACCGGGGGCCTTCGAATGTCTCCGGGGACTCGGCGGGCCCTGCCCATTCTCCTCCCTGAATGACCGGCGGCGCCCCTAGCAGCCCACGTCGCGGCGGGGCGGCATGTAAGTCCGGGCATAGGGCTCGGGGGTCCCCAGTCCACCGCGTTGCGGCGCCAGGCCCCTTGGGAGGGGCCCCTCGGAGGCTGACCTAGGGTTAGGTATAGCCCCTAGGATGCCGGCAGGCCCTATTCGCCAGCTGTGTGGAGACTGGAGTGGCGGACTGAGGTGAGGGCACTGGTGAGCGGGAGCGCGGGCCCGGGTGTTTTGGCGCGGGGGGCCTTTGAAGGTCACCGTGTCTTGGAGGGCCCTTCCCGTGCTCCCGCCCTGAATGAACGGCACCACCCCAAGCCCCCGGGTGGCGGCTGGGTGGCAGGGTGAGTCCAGTGCTGAGGCTCGGGGGTCCCCAATCCCCAGCGTTGCGGCGCCAGATCCCTTGGGAGGGGCCCCTCGGGGGTCGATCTAGGGTTCCGGTTAGCCCCCAGGAGGCCGGTGGACCTGATCAGCGGCTGTGCGGCACGCGGAGGGTTGGGCCGAGGTGAGGGCGCTGGCGAGACTGAGCGTGAGCCCAGGCGTTTTAGTGCGGGGGGCCTTCGAAGGTCGGTGGGGGCTCGGAGGGACCTGCCCGTTCTCCCGCTCTGAATGACCGGCGGGGCCCCTAGAGGCTCCGGTGCCTGAAGGGCAGCAGGGTGAGTCCGGCACTTGGGTTGGGGTCCCCATTCCCGGCGTTGTGGTGCCAGGCCACTTGGGAAGGGCCCCTCCGTGGCCGACCTACACTTAGGCTTAGCCCCCAGGAGGCCAGCAGGCCCGATACAGGGCCTGTGCGTCGAGCGGAGAGTTGGGCCGAGGTGAGGGTGCTGGTGAACATGAGCCTGGGCCCAAGCGTTTTGGTTCGGTGCGCCTTCGAAGGTCGGCTAGGGTTCGAAGGGCCCTGCCCCTTCTCCCAACCTGAATGAATGGCGGCGCCCCTAGGGGCACGTTTGGGGCGGGGCGGCAGCGTGCATTCAGCGCTGGGACTTGGGGGTTCCCAATCCCCGGTGTTGCGGCGCCAGGCCCCTTAGGAAGCGACCCTCGGGGCCGTCCTAGGGTTAGGGTTAGCGCCCAGGAGGCCGGCAGGCCCGATCCGCCGGCTGTGCGAGGAGTGGAGATGCAGGCCGAGTTGAGGGCGATGGCGAGCGGGAGCGTGGGCCCCAGGCTTTTGGCGTCCTGGGCCTTTGAATGTTGCCATGGCTCGGAGGGCCCTGCCCTTGCTCCTGCCCTGAATAACCAGCAACGCCCCTAGCCGCTCCGTTGGCGGTGGGGCGGCAGGGTGAATCCCAGGCTGCGGCTCGGGGATCCCCAATCCCCGGCGTTGTGGTGCCAGGCCCCTTGGGAGGGGCTCCTCGTGGACCGACCCAGGGTTAGAGTTAGCCCCCATAAGGCCGGCAGGCCAGATCCTCTGGCTGGGCGGTGAGAGGTGGGCGGGCCGAGGTAAAGGCGCTGGGGTGCGGGATTGTGGGCCCCTGCATTTTGGGGTGGGAGGCTTCAAATGTCGCCGGTTTCTCCAGGGCCCTGTCAGTTCTCCCGGCCTGAATGACCGGCGGCGCCCCTCGCGGCCCGGGTGGCAGCGTTGTGGGAGGGTGAGTCTGGCTTTGGGGCTTGGGGTTCCAGATCCCTGGCGTAGTGGCACCAAAACCCTTCGGAGGGGCCCCTGGGGGGCCGACCTAGGGTTAGGGTTAGCCCCCAGGAGACCGTCAGGCCCAACCGCACACTGTGCGGCGAGCTGAGGTGCGGCCCGAGGTGAAGGCGCTGGGGAGCGGGAGCGTGGGCACCAGCGTTTTGGCACGGGGAGCCTTTGAAGGTCACCGGGGACTCAGAAGGCCCTGCCCTTCTCTCGCCCTCTATGACCCGCGGCGCCCCTAGCGGCCCAGGTGGGGACAGTGCGGCAGGGTGAGTCCGGCTCTGGGGCTCTGAGTCACCAATCCCCAGCATTGCAGAGCCAGGCCGCTTGGGATGTCCCCTCAGGGCCGACCTAGGGTTTTGGTTAGCTGCCAGGAGCCCGGCAGGCCCTATCCACCGGCTCTGAAGCAAGCGGTGGGGTGGGCCTAGGTGAGGGCGCTGGCGAGCAGGATCCTGGGAGCCAAGGTTTTTGCGCGGGGAGCCTTCAAAGGTCAGCGTGGGCTCGGAGGGCCCTGCCCGATCTCTTGCCCTGATTGACCGGCGGGGCCTCTAGTGGCTCGGGTGGCTGAAGGGCAGCAGGGTGAGTGCGGCACAGGAGCTCGGGGTCCCCATCCCCAGCGTTGCGACGCCAGGCCCCTTGGGAAGTGCCCCTCGGTGGCCGACCTATGGTTAGGGTTAGCCTCCAGGAGCCCCGCAGGCCCGATACACCGCCTGTGCGTCGAGCGAAGAGTTGGGCCGAGGCGAGGGTGCTGGTGAACATGAGCCTGGGCCCAAGCGTTTTGGTTCGGTGCGCCTTCGAAGGTCGGCAGGGGTTCGGAGGGCCCTGCCAGTTCTCCCACCCTGAATGAATGGCGGCGCCCCTAGCGGCCTGTGTGGGTTGGGGTGGCAGCGTGCATCCGGCGCTGGGGCTTGGGGGCCCCCAATCCCTGGCCGTTGCGGCGCCAGGCCCCTTAGGAAGGGACCTTCAGGGGCTGTCCTAGGGTTAGGGTTAGCTCCCAGGAGGCCGGCAGGCCCGAGTCGCTGGCTCTGCGAAGAGCGGAGGTGCGGGCCGAGTTGAGGGTGATGCAGAGCGGGAGCGTGGTCCCCAGCGTTTTGGCGCCCTGGGCCTTCGACTGTTGCCATGGCTCAAAGGGCCCTGCCCGTTCTCCTGCCCTGAATAACCAGCGGCGCCCTTAGCAGCTCCCTTGGCGGTGGAGCGGCAGGGTGAGTCCATGCTGCGGCTCGGGGATCCCCAATCCCCAGCGTTGCGGGGCCAGGCCTCTTGGGAGGGGCTCCTCGTGGGCGGACCTAGGTTTAGAGTTAGCACCCAGGAGGCCAGCAGGCCCAATCCTCTGGCTGGGCGGCGAGAGGTGGGCGGCCCGAGGTAAAGGCGCTGGCGATCGGGAGCGTGGGCCCCTGCATTTTGGCGCAGGAGGCTTCAAATATCGCCGGTTTCTCCAGGGCCCTGTCCCTTCTCCCGCCCTGAATGACGGGCGGCGCCACTAGCGGCCCGGGTGGCGACGTGGCGGCAGGGTGAGCCAGGCTCTGGGTCTTGGGGTCCCTGATCCCCAGTGTAGCGGCACCAGGACCCTTGGGAGGGGCCCCTGGGTGGCCGAGCTAGGGTTAGGGTTAGCACCCGGGAGGCCGGCAGGCGGGATCCGCCCGCTGTGCCTGGAGCGGAGGGGCGGGCCGAGATGAGGGCGCTGGCGAGCAAGAGCCTGGGCCCAAGCGTTTTGGCACCGGGGGCCTTCGAATGTCTCCGGGGACTCGGCGGGCCCTGCCCATTCTCCTCCCTGAATGACCGGCGGCGCCCCTAGCAGCCCAGGTGGCGGCGGGGCGGCATGTAAGTCCGGGCATAGGGCTCGGGGGTCCCCAGTCCACCGCGTTGCGGCGCCAGGCCCCTTGGGAGGGGCCCCTCGGAGGCTGACCTAGGGTTAGGTATAGCCCCTAGGATGCCGGCAGGCCCTATTCGCCAGCTGTGTGGAGACTGGAGTGGCGGACTGAGGTGAGGGCACTGGTGAGCGGGAGCGCGGGCCCGGGTGTTTTGGCGCGGGGGGCCTTTGAAGGTCACCGTGTCTTGGAGGGCCCTTCCCGTGCTCCCGCCCTGAATGAACGGCACCACCCCAAGCCCCCGGGTGGCGGCTGGGTGGCAGGGTGAGTCCAGTGCTGAGGCTCGGGGGTCCCCAATCCCCAGCGTTGCGGCGCCAGATCCCTTGGGAGGGGCCCCTCGGGGGTCGATCTAGGGTTCCGGTTAGCCCCCAGGAGGCCGGTGGACCTGATCAGCGGCTGTGCGGCACGCGGAGGGTTGGGCCGAGGTGAGGGCGCTGGCGAGACTGAGCGTGAGCCCAGGCGTTTTAGTGCGGGGGGCCTTCGAAGGTCGGTGGGGGCTCGGAGGGACCTGCCCGTTCTCCCGCTCTGAATGACCGGCGGGGCCCCTAGAGGCTCCGGTGCCTGAAGGGCAGCAGGGTGAGTCCGGCACTTGGGTTGGGGTCCCCATTCCCGGCGTTGTGGTGCCAGGCCACTTGGGAAGGGCCCCTCCGTGGCCGACCTACACTTAGGCTTAGCCCCCA
Source organism: Ursus americanus (assembly GCF_024610735.1). NCBI lineage: Eukaryota > Metazoa > Chordata > Mammalia > Carnivora > Ursidae > Ursus > Ursus americanus. The sequence goes on along the minus strand of NC_142130.1, from coordinate 4,785,036 downwards.
GGAGGCCAGCAGGCCCGATACAGGGCCTGTGCGTCGAGCGGAGAGTTGGGCCGAGGTGAGGGTGCTGGTGAACATGAGCCTGGGCCCAAGCGTTTTGGTTCGGTGCGCCTTCGAAGGTCGGCTAGGGTTCGAAGGGCCCTGCCCCTTCTCCCAACCTGAATGAATGGCGGCGCCCCTAGGGGCACGTTTGGGGCGGGGCGGCAGCGTGCATTCAGCGCTGGGACTTGGGGGTTCCCAATCCCCGGTGTTGCGGCGCCAGGCCCCTTAGGAAGCGACCCTCGGGGCCGTCCTAGGGTTAGGGTTAGCGCCCAGGAGGCCGGCAGGCCCGATCCGCCGGCTGTGCGAGGAGTGGAGATGCAGGCCGAGTTGAGGGCGATGGCGAGCGGGAGCGTGGGCCCCAGGCTTTTGGCGTCCTGGGCCTTTGAATGTTGCCATGGCTCGGAGGGCCCTGCCCTTGCTCCTGCCCTGAATAACCAGCAACGCCCCTAGCCGCTCCGTTGGCGGTGGGGCGGCAGGGTGAATCCCAGGCTGCGGCTCGGGGATCCCCAATCCCCGGCGTTGTGGTGCCAGGCCCCTTGGGAGGGGCTCCTCGTGGACCGACCCAGGGTTAGAGTTAGCCCCCATAAGGCCGGCAGGCCAGATCCTCTGGCTGGGCGGTGAGAGGTGGGCGGGCCGAGGTAAAGGCGCTGGGGTGCGGGATTGTGGGCCCCTGCATTTTGGGGTGGGAGGCTTCAAATGTCGCCGGTTTCTCCAGGGCCCTGTCAGTTCTCCCGGCCTGAATGACCGGCGGCGCCCCTCGCGGCCCGGGTGGCAGCGTTGTGGGAGGGTGAGTCTGGCTTTGGGGCTTGGGGTTCCAGATCCCTGGCGTAGTGGCACCAAAACCCTTCGGAGGGGCCCCTGGGGGGCCGACCTAGGGTTAGGGTTAGCCCCCAGGAGACCGTCAGGCCCAACCGCACACTGTGCGGCGAGCTGAGGTGCGGCCCGAGGTGAAGGCGCTGGGGAGCGGGAGCGTGGGCACCAGCGTTTTGGCACGGGGAGCCTTTGAAGGTCACCGGGGACTCAGAAGGCCCTGCCCTTCTCTCGCCCTCTATGACCCGCGGCGCCCCTAGCGGCCCAGGTGGGGACAGTGCGGCAGGGTGAGTCCGGCTCTGGGGCTCTGAGTCACCAATCCCCAGCATTGCAGAGCCAGGCCGCTTGGGATGTCCCCTCAGGGCCGACCTAGGGTTTTGGTTAGCTGCCAGGAGCCCGGCAGGCCCTATCCACCGGCTCTGAAGCAAGCGGTGGGGTGGGCCTAGGTGAGGGCGCTGGCGAGCAGGATCCTGGGAGCCAAGGTTTTTGCGCGGGGAGCCTTCAAAGGTCAGCGTGGGCTCGGAGGGCCCTGCCCGATCTCTTGCCCTGATTGACCGGCGGGGCCTCTAGTGGCTCGGGTGGCTGAAGGGCAGCAGGGTGAGTGCGGCACAGGAGCTCGGGGTCCCCATCCCCAGCGTTGCGACGCCAGGCCCGTTGGGAAGTGCCCCTCGGTGGCCGACCTGTGGTTAGGGTTAGCCTCCAGGAGCCCCGCAGGCCCGATACACCGCCTGTGCGTCGAGCGAAGAGTTGGGCCGAGGCGAGGGTGCTGGTGAACATGAGCCTGGGCCCAAGCGTTTTGGTTCGGTGCGCCTTCGAAGGTCGGCAGGGGTTCGGAGGGCCCTGCCAGTTCTCCCACCCTGAATGAATGGCGGCGCCCCTAGCGGCCTGTGTGGGTTGGGGTGGCAGCGTGCATCCGGCGCTGGGGCTTGGGGGCCCCCAATCCCTGGCGTTGCGGCGCCAGGCCCCTTAGGAAGGGACCTTCAGGGGCTGTCCTAGGGTTAGGGTTAGCTCCCAGGAGGCCGGCAGGCCCGAGTCGCTGGCTCTGCGAAGAGCGGATGTGCGGGCCGAGTTGAGGGTGATGCAGAGCGGGAGCGTGGTCTCCAGCGTTTTGGCGCCCTGGGCCTTCGACTGTTGCCATGGCTCAAAGGGCCCTGCCCGTTCTCCTGCCCTGAATAACCAGCGGCGCCCTTAGCAGCTCCCTTGGCGGTGGAGCGGCAGGGTGAGTCCATGCTGCGGCTCGGGGATCCCCAATCCCCAGCGTTGCGGCACCAGGCCCCTTGGGATGGGCCCCTCGGGGGTCGATCTGCGGTTATGATTACCCCCAGAAGGCCGGTGGACCCGATCAGCAGCTGTGCAACACGCGGAGGGTTGGGCCGAGGTGAGCGAGCTGGTGAGCCTGAGCATGAGCCCAAGTGTTTAGTGCATTGGCCTTCGAAGGTAGGCGGGGGCTGAGAGGGCCCTGACCATTCTCCTTCCCTGATTGACCGGTGGGCCCCTAGCGGCTCGGGTGGCTGAATGGCAGCAGGGTGAGTCTGGCACTTGGGCTTGGGGTCCCCATCCCCTTGGGGGGGGCTCCTCGGGGGCCAACCTAGGGTTAGGTTTAGCCCCCAGGAGGCCGGCAGGCCCTATTCGCAACCTGTGTGGAGAGTGATGTGGCGGACTGAGGTGAGGGCGCTGGTGATTGGGAGCGTGTGCCTGGGCGTTTTGGCGCAGGTGGCCTTCGAAGGTCACCATGTCTCAGAGGGCCCTGCCCTTTCTCCCGCCCTGAATGAAGGGCAGCATCCCAAGCCCCCGGGTGATGGCTGGGCGACAGGGTGAGTCAGGTTCTGAGGCTCGGAGTCCCAAATCCCCAGCTTTGCGGGGCCAGGCCCCTTGGGAGGGGCCCTCGGGGGTCGATCTAGGGTTACGGTTAGCCCCCAGGAAACCGGTGGACCCGATCAGCAGCTGGTCGGCATGCGGAGGGTTCGGCCGAGGTGAGGGAGCTGGCGAGACTGAGCATGAGCCCAAGCGTTTTATCGAAGGGGGCCTTCGAAGGTCTCCATGTCTCGGAGGGCCCTGCCAGTTCTCCCACCCCGAATGACCCGCGGCGCCCCTAGCGGCCTGGGTGGTGGCGGGACGGCTTGTGAGTCTGGTGCTGGGGCTCGGGGGTCCCCAATCTACCGCGTTGCGGCTTCAGGGCCCTTGGGAAGGGCCCCTCGGGGGCCGACCTATGGTCAGATTAGCCCCCAGGAGGCCGGCAGGCCCGATACACCACCTGTGCGTCGAGCGGAGAGTTGGGCCGAGGTGAGGGTGCTGGTGAACATGAGCCTGGGCCCAAGCATTTTGGTTCGGGGCGCCTTTGAGGTCGGTGCTGGTTCGGAGCGCCCTGCCCGTTCTCCCACCTGAATGACCAGCGGCGTCCCTAGTGGCCTGGGTGGCAACAGTGCAGCAGGGTAAATCCGGCTCTGGGACTCTGTGTCACCAATCCCCAGCGTTGCATAGCCAGGCCCCTTGGGATGTGCCTCACGGTGCCGACCTAGGTTTTTGGTTAGCCCCCAGGAGCCCGGCCGGCACTATCCACTGGCTGTGCAGCAAGCAGAGGGGCGGGCCAAGGTGAGGGCGCTGGCGAGCAGGAGCATGGGAGCCAACTTTTTTGAGCGGGGGGCCTTCGAAGGTCGCAGGGGAAATGGAAGGGCCTGCCAGTTCTCCCAACTGAATGACCCGTGGCTCCCCTAGCGGGCCGGGTGGAGGCGTTGCGGCAGGGTGAGTCTCGCTCTGGGGCTTGGGGTCCCCGATCCCCGGCGAAGCGGCACCAGGACCCTTGGGAGGGGCCCCTGGGTGGCTGACCTAGGGTTAGGGTTAGCCCCCAGGAGGCCGGCAGGTGGGATCTGCCCACTGTCTGGGGAGCGGAGGGCGCAGCTGAGGTGAGGGCGTTGGGGAGCGGGAGCGTGGGCACCAGCGTTTTGGCACGGGGAGCCTTTGAAGGCCACCAGGGCCTCGGAAGGTCCTGCCCCTTCTTTCGCCCTGAATGACCTGCAGTGCTTCTAGCGGCCCGGGTGGCGACGTGGCGGCAGGGTGAGCCTGGCTCTGGGTCTTGGGGTCCCTGATCCCCAGTGTAGCGGCACCAGGACCCTTGGGAGGGGCCCCTGGGTGGCCGAGCTAGGGTTAGGGTTAGCACCCGGGAGGCCGGCAGGCGGGATCCGCCCACTGTGCCTGGAGCGGAGGGGCGGGCCGAGGTGAGGGCGCTGGCGAGCAAGAGCCTGGGCCCAAGCATTTTGGCACCGGGGGCCTTCGAATGTCTCCGGGGACTCGGCGGGCCCTGCCCATTCTCCTCCCTGAATGACCGGCGGCGCCCCTAGCAGCCCAGGTGGCAGCGGGGCGGCATGTAAGTCCGGGCATAGGGCTCGGGGGTCCCCAGTCCACCGCGTTGCGGCGCCAGGTCCCTTGGGAGGGGCCCCTCGGAGGCTGACCTAGGGTTAGGTTTAGCCCCTAGGATGCCGGCAGGCCCTATTTGCCAGCTGTGTGGAGACTGGAGTGGCGGTCAGAGGTGAGGGCACTGGTGAGTGGGAGCGTGGGCCCGGGTGTTTTTGCGTGGGGGGCCTTTGAAGGTCCCGTGTCTCGAGGGCCCTGCCCGTTCTCCCGCCCTGAATGAATGGCAGCACCCCAAGCCCCCACGTGGCGGCTGGGTGGCAGGGTGAATCCAGTGCTGAGGTTCGGGGTTCCGCAATCCCCAGCATTGCGGCGCCAGACCCCTTGTGAGGGGCCCCTCGGGGGTCGATCTAGGTTTATGGTTAGCCCCCAGGAGGCCGGTGGACCCGATCAGCAGCTGTGCAGCACGCAGAGGGTTGGGCCGAGGTGAGGGCGATGCAGAGCGGGAGCGTGGTCCCCAGCGTTTTGGCGCCCTGGGCCTTCGAATGTTGCCATGGCTCGAAGGGCCCTGCCTGTTCTTCTGCCCTGAATGACCTGGGGCGCCCCAGCAGCCCGGGGGGTGGCGGGGGGGGCAGGGTGAGACTGCAGTCGGGGCTTGGGTTCCCCAATCCCCGGCGTTGCGGCGCCAGTCCCCTTGGGAGGGGTCCCTCTCGGGCCCAGCTTGGGTTAGGATTAGCCCCCAGGAGGGCGGCAGACCAGATCCCCCAGCTCTGCAGAGATTGAAGTTGCGTGCTGAGGTGAGGGCGCTGGCGACCGGGAGCGTCGGCCCAAGTGTTTTGGCGCGGATGGCCTTTGTAGTCACCAGAGGCTCGGAGGGCGCTGCCCATTCTCCCGCCCTGAATGACCGGTGGCCCCCGTAGCGGCCCGGTTGGTGACAGGGCAGCAAGGTGAGTCCGGCACTGGGGGGTTCCCCAATCCCCAGTGTGGCGGCGCTGGGCACTTGGGAGTGGTCCCTCAGGGGCCGACCTAGGGTAGGGTTAGCCCAAAGGAGGCCGGCAGGCCTGATCTGCCAGCTGTGCGGCGAGTGGAGTGGTGGGCCGAGGTGAGAGCGCTGGCAATTGGGAGCGTGGGCCCAAGCGTTTTGGCACGGGGGGCTTCGAAGGTCGCTAGTGTCTCGGAGGTCCCCGCCCATTCTCCCGCCCTGAATGAGGACGGCGCTCCTAGAGGTATGGGTCACGGCGAGGCGGCATGGTGAGTCTTTCGCTGGTGCTTGGGGGTCCCCAAGCCCCGGCATGGCGGTGCCAGGCCCCTTAGGAGGGGCCCCTCGGGGGCCGACATATGATTTGGGTTATCTCCCAGGAGGCCGTCAGGCCCGATCAGCCAGCTGTGCGGTGAGCGGAGGGGCGGGCCAAGGTGAGGCTGCTGGCGAGCAGGAGCGTGGGCCCAAGCGTTTTGGCGCAGGGAGCCTTCGAAAGTCTCCGGGTGCTCTGAGGGCCCTGTCCGTTCTCCCGCCCTGAATGACCGGCGGCGCCCCTATCGGCCAGGGTGGAGGCAGGGCGGCACGTTGAGTCCGGCTCAGGGGCTTGGGGGTCCCCAATCCCCATGTTGCGGCGCCAAGCCCCTTGGGAGGGGCCCTCGTGGGCAGACCTATGGTTAGGGTTAACCCCAGGATGCCAGCAGACCCGATCCGCCGGCTGTGCTGCGAGGGGAGGCGCAGGCCGAGGTGAGGGCACTGGCGAGAAGGAGCATGGGCCTAAGCGTTTTGGGGCAGGGGGGCCTTCGAATGTCTCAGGGGGCTCGGAGGGCCCTGCTGTTCTCCCGCCCTGAATGACCGGCAGCGCCCCTAGTGGCCCAGGTGGAGGCGGGGCGGCAGGGTGAGTCTGGCGCTGGGGCTTGGGGGTCCAAAATCACGGGCGTTCTGGTGCCAGGCCTGTTGGGAGAGGCCCTTCTGGGGCCGACCTAGGGTTAGTGTTAGCCCCCAGGAGGCCTGCAGGCCCAATCCGCTGGCTGTGCAGTGAGTGGAGGGGCGAGCCGAGGTGAGGTCGCTGGTGAGCGAGAGCGTGAGCCCAAGTGTATTGGCTTGGGGGGCCTTCAAGTTCGTCAGGGGCTCGGAGGGCCCTGCCCGTCCTCCTGTCCTGAAAGACCAACGGCGCCCATAGCGGCCCGGGTGGCGATGGGGAGGCACGGTGAGTCCAACGCTGGGTTTCATGATTCCTCAATCCCCGGCGTTGCGGTGCAAGGCAACGTAGGAGGGGCCCCTCGGGGGTCGACCTAGGTTTAGGGTTAGCACCCAGGATGCCAGCAGGCCCGATCCGCCCGCTGTGCGGCGAGCGGAAGGGCGGCCCGAGGTGAGGGCGCTTCGAGCGGGAGCGTGGGCCCAAGCACTTTGGCATGGGGGGCCTTCGAAGGTTGCCGAAGACCCGGAGGGCCCTGCCCGTTCTCCCGCCCTGAATGACCGGCGGCGCACCAAGCAGCCCGGGTGGCGGTGGGGCGGCAGGGTGAGTCTGGCGCTCGGGCTTGGGGGTCCCCAACCCGGAGTTGTGGCCCCAGGCCCCTTGGGAGGGTCCCCTTGGGGGCCGCCCTAGGGTTAGTGTTAGCCCCCAGGAGGCCGGCAGGCCCAATCCGCTGGCTGTGTGGCATGCAGAGGGACAGGCCGAGGTGAGGACGCTGGTGAGTGGGAGCGTGGGCTCAAGCGTTTTGGCGCGGGGGGCCTTAGAAAGTCACCAGAGGCTCAGAGGGCCCTGCCGGATCTCCGCCCTGAATGACGCGCGGCGCCCCTAGTGGCCCGGGTGGCCTGGGGGCAGCAAGTTGAGTCTGGCGCTGGGGCTCAGGAGTACCCAATCCCCAGCGTTGTGGTGCCAGGCCTCTTGGGAGCCGACCTAGGGTTAGGGTTAGCCCTCAGGAGGCTGGCAGGCCTGATCCGCCCACTGTGCGGTGAGGGGAGGGGCGGGCCAAGGTGAGGGCTCTGGGGAGTGGGAGCGTGGGCACCAGCATTTTGGCGCCCTGGGCTTTTGAATGTTGCCATGGCTTGGAGGGCCCTGCCCCTTCTCCTGGCTGAATAACCAGCGGCGCCCCTAGCGGCTCCATTGCTGGTGGGGCGACGGGGGGAGTCCCGCACTGTGGCTCGGGGATCCCCAATCCCCAGTGTTGCGGCGCCAGGCCTCTTGGTATGGGCCCCTAGGGGGCAGACCTATGCTTAGGGTTATTCCCCTGGAGGCCAGCAGGCCTGATTGGCTGGCTGTGTGGCCTGCGGAGCAGCGGTCCGAGGAGAGGGCGCTGGCAAGCGGGAGCGTAGGCCCAAGCGTTTTGGCGCAGGGCGCCTTTGAATTTCTCCGGGGGCTCGGAAAGCCCTGCCCCTTCTTTAGCCATGAAAAACTGGCGGCACCCTTAGGGGCCCGGGTGTGGCAAGGAGGCAGGGTGAGTCCGGCACTGCAGCTCGGAGGTCCACATAACCTGGCTTGCGGAGCTAGGCCCCTTGGGAGGGGCCACTCGGGGGCGGACCTAGGCTTAGGGTTAGCCCCCAGGAGGCTGGCAGGCCCTATTCGCCGGCTGTGTGGTGAGCTGATCGGCGGGCCGAGGTGAGGGCGCTGGCGAGCGGGAGCGTGGGCCCAATCTTTTTGGCGCGGGGGGCCTTCAAAGGTCGCCGGGGCTTGGAGGGCCCTGACCATTCTCCCATCCTGAATGACCGGCGGCGCCCCTAGCGGCCCAGGAGGCGGCGGGGAGGCAGGGTGAGTCCGGCGCCGGTGCTCGGGGGTCCCTAATCCCCGGCGTTGCAGCGCCAGGCCCCTTGGGAGGTGCCCCTCGGGGACCGACCTAGTAGGTTAGGGTTAGAACCCAGGAGGCTGGCAGCCGGGATCGGCTGGCTGTGCGGTGTGCGGAGCAGCGGTCCAAGGTAAGGGCGTTGGTGAGCGGGAGTGTGGGCCAAAGCGTTTTGGCGTGGGGGCCTACGAAATCACCGGGGACTCGGAGGGCCCTGCCCGTTCTTCCACCCTGAATGAGCGGCGGCGCCACTCGTGGCCTGGGTGTGGCGGGGCGGCAGGGTGAGTGCGGGACTGGGGCTCGGGGGTTCGAAATCCCTGGCGTTGCGGCGCCAGGCCACCTGGGAGGGTCCACTCGGGGCTGACCTAGGGTTAGGGTTAGCCCCCAGGAGGCCGGCAGACCCGATCCGAGGGCTATGCCACATGCGGAGGGGCTAGCGGAGGTGAGGGCGCTGGCGAGCGGGAGCGTGAGCCCAAGAGTTTTCACGCGGGGCTTTCAAAGTTCGCTGTGGGCTCGGAGGGCACTGCCTGTTCTCCTTCCCTGAATGACCAGCGGCGCCCATAGAGGCCAGGGTGGCGGCGGGGCTGCAGGGTGAGTCCGGCGCTAGGGATCCGGCATCCCCTATCCCCGGCGTGGCGAGGCCAGGCCCTGTGGGAGGGGCCCCTCGGGGGCCAACATAGGGTTTAGAGTTAGCTCTCAGGAGGCCTACAGACCTGATCCGCTGGCTGTGTGGTGTGTGGAGGGGCTGGCCGAGGTGAAGGCGCTGGAGATTGGGAGCATGGGCCCAAGCTTTTTGGCGAGGGGGCCTTCGAAGGTCGCCTGGGGCTCTGAGGGCCCTGCCCAATCTCCCGCCCTGGATGACCAGTGACGCCCCTAGCCCGCCGGGTCGAGGCAGGGCGGCAGGGTGAGTCAGGCACTGTTGCTCGCGGGTCCCCAATCCCCGGCGTGGTGGCGCCAGGCCCCTTGAGAGGGGCCCCTCGTGAGCCCACCTAGGGTTAGTGTTAGCCCCCGGGAGGCCAGCAGGCCCGATCCACTGGCTGTGCGGCCAGTGGAGGTGCGGGCTGAGGTGAGCGCGCTGGCGCGCGGTAGCATGGACCCATGCGTTTTGGCGCGGGGAGTCTTCGAAGGTCGCCGGGGGCTTGGGAGGCCTTGCCTGTTCTCTCACCATGAAAGACGGGCGGCGCCCCTAGCAGCCCTGGTTGCTGCGGGGCGACAGGGTGACTCCGGTGCTGGGCTCGGGGGTCCCCAATCCCCAGCGTTATGGCACCAGGCCCCTTGGGAGGGGCCCCTCAGGGGCCGACCTAGGGTTAGGGTTCGTCCCCAGGAGGCCGGCAAGCCTGGCGCTAAGTGGTTCTGGCAATGTAACAAAAATGCCATACACTTATCTGTAAGAAATAACAGTGTACAGGAACCCTCTTAGCCCTAACATCATCCTTTGTGAATATGGAAGCCAGCCCCAAAGTGGTCGTGCAAGTCTGACGAAAGGGCTAAGCACTTTTCTCTGAGTCACCACACTATACAGGGAAAGACCAATGTACATCATCTTTCAGGAGTAGGAAGCATTAATGAAAAGTTTCTGGAATTTCAAGGACTCTGACCCATCCTTATTGGTAATAAACCACCGTGTACAGGAAAACACCTTCAACTCTCATCAGCCTCCTCAATCCTGATTCCGATTCAACTTTGGGTGTGTAGGACTAGGGAAATATCCACATCTTATAGCTAAGAAAAACGATGTCAGGGTAATGCCCTTCAAGTCACATCAGCCTTCCTGAAGACAGAAGCAGGAATCAAGGTGGTTATGTTACCATGAGGTAAGGAAGATGAGCATATAAGTGAGAAACAACAGTGGGCAGGACCTCTCTTCCAAGGAACAGTATCTTTGCTTAATGTTGAATCCCTATGGTAAGTGGTTGTGGCCATTTGTGAGGTCAAAATCTGAAGTGTTTTGTAAAACCTCTTGGTCATTCACAGATGAGACTAAGGTAGTTGGGGACTCCTAGGCAGTGATTTGTCCACTGTCAAAAATATGAAAAGATAAAAGAGACAGATGAGGTCTCCTCAGGCATTGTCCTTTATCCTCATCCTCCGTGAGGATGGCCATCTCTCGACAGCTCAGTGGCAGGGTCTCATTCACAGTGGGGGCATCTGTTCCTCACAGACATCAGGCAGGGAAATGGATTTGGTTCTCTGTGCCAGCCCAGCCACAGCTGAGTGTCACAGCACCCTCTCGTGGGCTCATAAGAGTTTCACTGTGACCAGGCAGGTCATTGTATTTGATAAACCACTGTGAGAGTTTGCAATTGCCTTCATCTGCAACCTCCTAGATGCAAATGCAGGTCTCTGGTACCATGTGAAGTCATGTGAAGGCATCGTGAGAAAGTGTCCTTTTGCTTAAGAAAAACATCACTGGGGCTCCTGGCTGGCTCAGCCAGTTAAGCATGTGCCTTTGGCTCAGGTTATGATCGCAGGGTTGTGGGATCAAGCCTGGGTTCCCTGCTCAGCAGGAAAGGAGGTAGGGAAATAGCTTAGAACCCACAGAGAATGTGAATAAAGGGGAGTGAGATGGAACTTGGTCTGTGTTTTGCTTTAGGGATTGGAAGTTAGTTTTTTCTCAATTGTGATTGTTCTTGAAACAGAAAAGCTGTATTGGGTTTTTTTTTACCTTTAATTTTTTTCTACTAATAATTTTTTATTATGATATGTTAGTCACTATACAGTATTTCCTTAGTTTTTGATGTAGTGTTCCATGATTCATTATTTGCATATAACACCCAGTGCTCCATGCAATATGTACCTTCCTTAATACCCATCACTGGCCCATCCCAATCCCCACCTCTCTCCCCTCTGAAGCCCTCAGTTTGTTTCCCAGAGTCCATAGTCTCTCCTGGTTCATTCCCCCTTCTGTTTAGGGTCCATTGTCTAAAGGGACAGACAGTGGAAGTTCACCAAATATAAGATTGAAATTTTATTGTTCATTATAGATGCCGCCAAGTAGTTCCCAGACATTTCATTCTACTGTAGTAATTCATTATACCTGTGCAGGTGCACGTGGAAGACAATTGATGCATGTATAGTGGTAATAAAACACGCCCCTCGGTAGTAGAATAATAGAGGATGCATAGGTGTAAAATTATTCGACTACAGCTTCCATGCTTTCCCTTTGGTTCCTTATTATCTATGAAATTGACAATTTTTGTTCTCTAGGCTTAAAACTCAACGTCAGTATTCAGAGTTTTTCAATGCTGATCTTCTCCTGTATAAGTTACCAAAAACCTAAAATATGTATGAACTTTAAAAAACGCTATATTGAAACTTACAGCAGGGAAGTTCCATTCTGTGAATATTGTGTCAATGGATCTCTATTTTGACATCAGTGTTCATTAGAAATGATGACATTTCATGTGAGTATAAATATCAATGTGAAAAAGAAAAGGTAGGAAGAACCTTGAACGTTTAAGTAATTGGTGAAATGACAGATGTGTGTGTGTGTGTGTGTGTGTGAGTGTGTGTGCGTGCGTGTGTGTGTGTAATTGATTTTCAGTGAATGGTTCAGCTTCTTGTAGGGCCTCCGAGAGAGCCCAGGTGATCCTTTCAATGAGTTGGTATCTGTTTTCAGAACATGGGAATGTCTTAGTCCAATAGTCAATCAGGCAAGCTTTGAGGTCTTGAAGAGTTTCAGTCCTCAGTGATGGTGTTGCAGACCCTTGTGAGCAAACCCTAGGGTATGCTCAGAGCCCTCATTAGCTGGTACCAACGTGTGACGATTTCAGACAGCATTTCCCAAGGAAGTACCCCTTGATTCTCTGTCCTTGTCAGTTCCCTACACTTCCTTACACTAGTTATGTGATCAGTGTGTTTCAGGAAAATTCCCACATGTGATTTTTGCTATTTCTTACTAGTTCTATCTTTTTCTCATCTTCTTCTTTTATGGTAGGGGTTGGGAAGCAACCTGTGTGGTGTAGGAAGGGGTATGGTAGTTGTCTGCCTTCAGAAGACCGAATGATGCCTAGAAATTGTACTGTAGTTTGAGGTCAATTGTCCATCCTCTGAGTGTCAAGAATTCCATCACTTTACTTTGATGCTAGTCCCCTTTCTCCACATCCTCTCTGACTTTTTTTTATTTCCTGTCTTTTTAATTTTTTTCAAGATTTTATTTATTTATTCCACAGAGATAGAGACAGCCAAAGAGAGAGGGAACACAAGCAGGGGGAGTGGGAGAGGAAGAAGCAGGCTCTTAGCGGAGGAGCCTGATGTGGGGCTCGATCCCATAATGCAAGGATCACCCCCTTAGCTGAAGGCAGACGCTTAACCACTGTGCCACCCAGGTGCCCCCTGCCTTGTTAATATTAACCATTCTAACTGGTGTAAGGTGGTATCTCATTGTCATTTTGATTTGTATTTGTCTGATGGCAAGTGATGTGGAGCCTTTTTTCATGTGTCTGTTGGCCATTTGTATGTCTTCTCTGGAGAAGTATCTCTTTGTGTCTTCTGCCCATTTTTTGGGTGTCGAGATTGAGGAGTTCTTTATAGATCTTGGATACCAGCCCTTTATCTGTAATATCATTTGCAGATATCTTCTTTGATTCCATAGGTTGCCTTTTTGTTTTGTTGATTGTTTGCTTTGCCGTGCAGAAGATTTTATCTTGATGAAGTGCCAATAGTTCATTTTTGCTTTTATTTCCTTTGCCTTTAGAGACCTATCTTGCAAGAAGTTGTTGTGTCTATGTTTGAAGAATTCTTTTGATTTTGATATGATACAGGAATCCATTATCTTTCTTTCCTGATTGTATTCGAGTCCTCTGTCTTTCTTGGTTAGTCTAGCTAAGTTTGACAGTTTTGTTTATCTTTCCAAAAAAGGCAGCTCTCATTTTCATGGTTTTTATTTTTTTGTCTTTTTAGTCTCTGTTGGATTTATTTATGCATTCCTTTTTGTTATTTCCTTATTTCTACTAATTTGGGGCTTTGTTGTTTTATTTTCTACTTCTTTACCACATAAATCAGGTTGTTTATTGGAGAGCATTCTCATGGATTGATGAAGACTTGAATTTCTATGAAGGTCCCCAGTAGAGCTACTTTTGCTGCCTCCCATAAGTTTTTGTAGGTTGTCTTTTTCATCAGTGACCAGGTACTTCTAATTTTTTTTCTTCTTTGACTGTTGGTTGTTCAGTAGCATGTTGTTAAATCTCCACATATTTTTTTTAAGATTATTTTAGTATCTGACAGAGAGTGAGACAGCGAGAGAGGGAATGCAAGCAGGGGTTGGGAGAGGGAGAAGCAGGCTTCCCACTGAGCAAGGAGCCTGATTCTGGGCTAGTTCCCAGGATCCTGGGATCACGACCTGAGCTGAAGGCAGATCCTTAAGACTGAGCCACCCAGGCCCCCCAATCTCCACCTATTTTTGACTCTCCCATTTTTTTCTTGAGACTGATTTCTAGTTTCATATCACTGTGGTTGGACAAGATTTGAAGCAGAAGGTGAAGAGAGCATTCAGATGAAAGGTTTGTTTCCTGGAGGGTTTTCCTGGGGCAGACCATGAGTTCCGTGGGGACGGAGGAAGGTTTTGTGAGACGGGGGTTGGGGTTAACCCTTGTTAGAATTACTGACTACTACCATGCAGGCTGTGTGCTACCATTCACACCGTAGTCCTGATGGACTTGTACTTCATTAGAAATATTTTCTAGGAGGTGTAGGCATAGCAATCTTTAAAAGAAATGTGCCATGTGAGTTCATGCAATGACCCCAGGTCAGCAACCAGGATGTATGGTATTGTGGGGGATCAGAACCAGGCTTTCTGTGGGAAGTGACAGAAATAGGGTATGGTGAGCTCCATGACCACACTTGAGGTCCCAGGTGACCCACTGGGTGTTGGGTTCTGTGGATCTGTCTCATCAGGTGCTGTGGAATTCAGGGACACCCTCCTGTCTGTGGATTTGTGTGGAGACAGGTAGACATCAGTGTCTGGCCAGACACGAGGGTCGCACTGGACCACCACCAGAGGTGCAGCGTGAGGGGGAGCCACTGCTTGGTTTCCACGAAAGCTGACCAGGGTCTTTGATCGTGATTCCTAGCAGCTGCAAGGGGAGAGGAGGCCGGGGGTGATACACACTTCCTAGAGTTGCAGTCAGGACTAGTCTGGAGCCCACAGAAGTCAGCCACACCAGGCACAGAAGGCACCCAGTCAGTGTAGCTGTGGGCACTGCTCCCATGGCACTTTCGGGCCGGCTCCATGCTGCCACCTCCTGCTTTTCATCATCATCTTCAAGGTCATGTGCCTCTGCTCTTGCCCCATGGCCTCCGGGGTATTGTCCGTCCTCCATCTGGCCCTCGTCCCTGGTGCCCTGTGCAGTCCGATGCCAGGGTAGCCTTCTCGAGACAAACATCTGGTCCTGATGGAACACTTTCATGGATCTCATGTGATTGAGGATGATGCCCTGCCCTGGAAGGGGGCTGCAGGTCCCCAATCAGGAGAGCCATGTCTCCCTTTTCAGCATGGCCTCCCCTCCCCTCACTCTTCTTCATGGAAGCTCTACCCACTTCCTGAGATGACAGCTCTGAACTTAAAAATGAATGTTATTTTACATATCTCTAAGCCTTAGTTCATCCATGGCATGTCTTTCAACCCCATTAGTGGGTTTTTTTTTTAAGCAGTTCTGAAGGGCTGTCTGCTCAAGGAGGGGATGACCTGGGTGGGACAGCTTTCCCTCTCATCTCCCTCAGCATGTCTCTGAGCCCTGGGGCCAGCTGTCCCACTGAGGATTGAAGGATCTGAGCCAGCCCATCCTGAGCCCAGGCTGTGTCAGCTGTGTAGACGGATGCGTGTCGGAGTGGTGGGCAGCTGGCATGGGCCAGGGGCAGGCAGTGTCTCCTTCTCATTCCTTCCCTCCCTTCCTCCCAGAGGTAGCTCAGAGCAGCCTTCAACCCCTGCATCTCCAGATCCCTTGACCTATGCCTCCTGAGTTCAGCTGGCGACCTTGGAGTTTCGCATGGATTCTACCTCCCGTACCCTCTCCTGTAGCAGTTCCTGGATCAGGGGAGGGGTCGAACCCTTGTCTACTTTTGGTCTTCTTCCTGTCCCGCACCAAGCCCACCCACCTTTGCATCTTCTATATATGTGCTTGGGAGCAAGCCCATCCACAGGGAACCTATTAGCCAAATGGATCCAGGCAATGAACATTGAAGTAGAGATCCAGGATCCATAATAAACCTGCTCTGAAAACTGTCCCAAAGTCTGTGACTCTCTCACACTGAAACAGAAACAATAATAGCTTTCTGGACTGTGAAGTGACATGTGTCTCTACTTCTAATCTTGACAGAAAAGGACTATGGCTCCCGTGGCCTGGGATCCACGGTAAGAACTCAGTGAAATCTGAATTCGAGGCATAGAGTGAATAATTTTTGTAGAGTGAATCCTCCCAAGTAGGGCTTATGCACATTGCACAGGAAAAGCTTTTTCAAAGAGGTTCCTGAAAGAAAATTTTTTTTAGAAAATTTATTTTAATTCCAGTAGAGCTAACATACAGTGTTACGTTCGTTTCAGGTGTAGAATAGAGTGATTCAGTAATTCTATATATTACTCAGTGGTCATCTAGAAAAGTGTCCTCTTAATCTGCTTCATCTATTTCACTCATCCCTCTATTCACCACCTCTCTGGTAACCATCCGTTTGTTCTCTCTTGTTAAGACTTTGTATTTTGGTGTGTCTCCTTTTTCTCTTTTATTTATTTATTTTTGTTTGTTTCTTAACTTCCCCATAAGAGTGACATCCTTTGGGATTTGTCTTTCTCTGACTGACTGATTTCAGTTAGGATAATACTCTCTAGCTCCATCTATGTGGCTGCAAATGGCAAGGTTTCATTCTTTTTCAAGCTGAGTAATACTCCATTGTGTGTGTGTGTGTGTGTGTGTGTGTGTGTGTGTGTGTGAATACACACATCTGTCATCTCATTTGTCAATTTTTCTACAGACACTTGTGTTTCTTCCATATTGTGATATTGTAAATAATGGTGCAAGAAACATAGGGTGCACGTATCCTTTTAAGTTACTGTTTTCCTAGCCTTTGGGGAAATACCAGTAGAGTGATTGTTGGATCGTAGAGTAGTTCTGTATTTAATTTTTTGAGGAACCTTCATACTGTTTTCCACAGTTTGCATTCCCACCCACAGTTCACGAGGATTCCCCTTTATCCACATCCTCCCAACAGCTGCTCTTTCTTGTGCTTTTGATGTTAGCCATTCAGACAGGTTTGATGTAATACCTCATTGTCCTTTGGATTTACATTTTCCTGATGATGCGTGATGGTGAACATCTTTTCATGGGACTGTTGGCCATTTGTATCTCTTCTTTGGAGAAATGTCTGTCCATGTCTTCTGCCTATTTTTTAACTGGATTATATGTTTTTTTGGGTTCAGGTAGTATCAGTTCTATATGTTTTGGACACTATCCCTTTATTGCATATGATCATTGCAAATATCTTCTCCCTTTGAGTAGGTTGTCTTATTATTTTTACGTTTTCATTGTTCTTCTGCTGTGTGGAAACTTTTTATTTTGCTGTATTCCCAATAGTTTATTTTTGCTTTCATTTCCTTTGCCTCAGGAGACAGTCCAGAAAAACGTTGGTATGGTCCATGTCAAGAAGTTACTGTCTTCCCTCCTGTAGGATTTTTATGGATTCAGGTCTCATATTGAGGTCTTGAAACTGTTTTGTGTTTGTCTGTATTGTGTAAGAAAGCAGTCTAATTTCATTCTTTTGGGCGTAGCTGTGTAGTTTTCCCTACACCATTTGTTGTAGAGACTGTCCTTTTCCCTTTTGATATCGTTGCTTGCTTTGTGGAAGATTCATGGACCACATAATTGTGGGTTTCTGTCTGAACTTGTATCCTGTTCCTTTGGTCGCTGTGTCTATTTTTGTGCCGTACTGTCTTGTTAGGATGACTGCAGCTTTGTAGTATAACCTGAAATCTGAAATTGTGAGTCCTCCAGCTTTGTTTTTCGTTTCCACATTGCACTGGCTGTTCAGTATCTTTAGTGGTTCCATACAAATGTTTAGGATTGTTTATTCGAGGTCTTTTATTCTTTAATTTAAATTCAATTAGCCAACTTACAGTACACCATTAGTTTCAGATGTAGTCTTCAATAAATGTTCAGTCGTGTGTAACACCCAGTGCTCATTGTATCGTGTGGCCTCCTTAATGCCACTCACCCAGTTACCCCCCCCCCCCAACTTCTCCTCCAGCAATCATCAGTTTCTTGCGATAGTTAAGAGTCCATCATGGGTTTTCTCCCTCTCTGATGACTTCCCATTCTATTTTCCCTCCCTTCCCCTATGGTCTTCTTCCCTTTTTCTGATATTCCACATAGGAGTGAAAGCATATGATCATTGCCTTTCTTTCATTGGCTTATTCCACTAAGCATAATACCCTCCAGCTCCACCCAGGTCGGTGTGATGGTAAGTACTCATCCTTTCTGATGGCTGAGTAATATTCCTTATATATATGATCCACATCTTCTTTATCCATTCATCTGTCGATGGTCATCTGCACTCTTTCCACAGTTTGTCTATTATGGATATTGCTGTTATGAACACTGGGGTGCATGTGTCCCGTCTTCACTACCTCTGTCTCGTTGGGGTAAATACCCAATAGTGGAATTGCTGGGACATAGGGTAGCTTTATTTATAACTTCTTGAGGAAACTCCATATCATTTCCAAGAGTGGCTGTACCGGACTGCATTCGTACAGGTGTGTAATAGGGTTCCCGTTTCTCCACATCCTCTCCAACATGTATAGTTTCATGTCTTCTTATTTTTAGATATTTGGTCTCGTGTGATATGGCATCTATAGGGGTTTAGAATTGCATTTCCCTGAAGCCAAGTGATATGAAGCATTTATGCATGTATCTTTTGGTCACCAGTACATCGTCATCAGTGAAATAACTTCCCATTTTAATCCATCTCAAGACCTAAAGCTCGGTAAGGAACTGAAGCTGGATGATGCCATCGGTTGGAAATGTGGGAATTTCAAAAGATCTCTGTGGAGAGCAAGTTTAAAGGTCAGTGTGAAGCTACTAATTGGATCCGGGGAGATCTCTGAAAGTGGGGGTTCCCTGGGATGGGCTGAGGGGGGCCCTCCGATTTTCCTGCTATGAATCCTTGCTGTAGCCCCAAACGGACAGTTTCCTGCTGTGGGGCAGGCTGAGTCCTCTAGTCGTGCAGAGGTGAGCCTAATGCCTGGTGCCTTGGGGGCAAGCAAATGGGGAGGGTACCCTCAGCAGAAGACCCAGGGTTAGGTTAGGCCTCAAGGGACAGCAGGTCTGAACTGCCCAGTGCTCAGAGAACTCCCAGGCCGAGTGAGATGAGGGCACAAGGGCGGGCGAATATGAGCCTTGGGGTTTCATCCAGAAGGGCCCACAAATGTCGGAGTTCACCAGCAGGGGCTCTCAGGGGGTGCCCCAATTCTCTTGCTCTGAATGCTCTGTTGTGCCCCAAAATGGTACAGTTTCCTGTGGGCTGCAGGCTGAGTCCTACGGTGGGGCATGGGTGTCCCCAATCCCCCAGAGTGGGGTGCCAGGACGCTGGGGAGGGCCCCTCTGTGGCCAACCTAGGGTAAGGGTTAGGGTCCAGGAGACCGGCAGCGCCAATCCGCAGGCTGTGCAGCGAGCTCCGTGGAGGGCTGAGATGAGGCCATGGGGGAGAGTGAGCATGGGCCTCAGGGTTGGGGCACGAGGGCTGCCAAACCTGAGGACAGGCTCCGGGGGCCTCCCCAAGTTCTCGAGCCCTGTATGCTCCATAGAGCCCCAAGAGGCACAGTTTCCTGCGGGGTGGCAGGCTTTGTCCTGCAGTGGGGCTCAGGTGTCCCCAGTCCCCGGGGCTACGGCCCGGGCCCCAGGGGAGGGCCCTCCCCAGCCGACCTAGGGTCAGGGCTATGCCCCAGGAACCCGGCAGGCCTGATCTGCCAGCTTTGCGACGAGCTCGGTGGCAGGCTGAAGGGAAGACGTGGGGCGGGATGAGCGTGGGCATCAGGGTTGGGGTGTAGGGGGCCGCTGAGGATCGCTGGGGGCTCAGGTGGGCCCTACCAGTTCTCCTGCACGGGATGCTCTGTGGCACCCCAAGGGGCATGGTTTCCTGTGGGGTGGCAGATTGAGTCCCGTGGTAGGGTTCAGGTGTACCCAATCCCCAGGGTTAGGGTACAGATTAGGGTACGGGTTAGGGTTAGGGTATGGGTTACTGTTAGGGTACGGGTGAGGGTAGGGGTTAGGGTTAGGGTAAGGTGAGGGTACGGGTTGGGGTTGGCTTTAGGGGTTACAGGTTAGGGGTTATGGGTTAGGGTATGGATTAAGGTTTAGGGTACGGGTTAGGGATTAGGGTTTGGGTTTAGCGTTAGGGTTAGGGTTGGAGTTCGGGTTAGTGTTAGGGTATAGGTTAGGGTTAGTGTATGGGTTAGGGTAGGCGTTAGGTAAGGTTTAGGGTACGGGTTAGGGTACAGTTTAGGGTACAGGTTAGCGTACGGGTTAGGGTACGGTTTAGGGTTAGGGTACGGGTTAGGGTTATGGTACGTGTTTGGTTATGGTTTAGGGTTAGAGTTAGGATACGAGTTAGGGAACAGGTTAGGGATAGGGTACGGTTTAGGGTTAGGGTAGGGGTTAGGGTACATGTTAGGGTTAGGTACGGGTTAGGGTATGGGTTAGGGTCCGGGTTAGGGATAGGGTAAAGGTTAGCATATAGGTTAGGGTACGGGTTAGGGTATGGTTTAGGGTTAGGGTATGGGTTAGGGTTATGGTACGGGTTTGGTTATGGTTTAGGGTTAGAGTTAGGATACGAGTTAGGGAACAGGTTAGGGATAGGTTACGGTTTAGGGTTAGGGTACAGGATAGGGTACATGTTAGGGTTAGGTACGGGTTAGGGTATGGGTTAGAGTCCGGGTTAGGGATAGGGTATGGGTTAGCATATGGGTTAGAGTACGGGTTAGGGGTAGGGTTAGCTGAAGGTGTAGGGTTGGGGGTAGGGTTGGGGGTAGGGTAGGGGTTGGGGTAGGTTTAGGGTTTAGGGTTAGGGTTTGGGGTTTGGGGTTAGCGGTTAGGGTTAGGGTTAGGGTTTAGAATTTAGGCTTTTGGGTTTAGGGTTAGGGATTAAGGTTTAGGGATTAGTGGTAGGGTTAGGGTTTAGGGTTTAAAGTTTAGGGTTAAGGGTTTAGGGTTAGGGTTAGGTTTAGGGTAAGGGTTAAGGTTTAGGGTTAGGTTTAGGGTTAGGGGTTAGGGTTTAGGGTTAGGGTTAGGGGTTAGGGGTTAGGGTTAGGGTTAGACCCCAGTAGGCCAGCAGGCCCGATCCGCCTGCTGTGCCACGAGCAAATGGTCGGGCAGAGGTGAGGGCGATGGTGAGCGGGAGTGTGGGCTCCTGAGTTTTGGCGTGGGGGTCCTTCGAAGGTCACCAGGGCCTTGGAGGGACCTGCCCATACTCCCGCCCTGAATGACCAGCGGCGCCCTTAGCAGACCGGGTGGCGGCGTGTCAGAAGGGTGAGTGCGGTGCTGGGGCTCGGTGTCCCCAATCCCTGGCATTGCTGCACCAAGGCCCTTGTGAGAGGCCCCTCAGGGGCCTACCTAGTGTTAGGGTTAGCCCCCAGGATGCCGGCAGGCCCAATCCGCCAGCTCTGCAGCAAGCGGAGGGGTGGGCCGAGGTTAGGGCGCTGGGGAGCAGGCGCATGCAAGCCAGAGTTTTTGCGCGGGGGGCCTTCGAAGGTCGCCGGGGGCTTGGACGGCCCTGCCCGTTCTCTCGCCCTGAAAGACTGGCGGCGACCCTAGCAGCCCGCGTTGCTGTGGGGCGGCAGGGTGACTCCGGCACTGGGCTCAGGGGTCCCCAAACCCCGGCGTTGTGGTGCCAGGCTCCTGGGAGGGGGCCCTCAGGGGCCCAACTTGGGTTAGTGTTAGTCCCCAGGAGGCTGGCAAGCCCGGTGCTAAGTGGTTCTGGCAATGTAACAAAAATGCCATACACTTATCTGTAAGAAATAACAGTGTACAGGAACCCTCTTAGCCCTAATATCATCCTTTGTGAATATGGAAGCCAGCCCCAAAGTGGTCCTGGAAGTCTGACGAAAGGGCTAAGCACTTTTCTCTGAGTCACCACACTATACAGGGAAAGACCAATGTACATCATCTTTCACGAGTAGGAAGCATTAATGAAAAGTTTCTGGAATTTCGAGGACTCTGACCCATCCTTATTGGTAATAAACCACCGAGTACAGGAAAACACCTTCAACTCTCATCAGCCTCCTCAATCCTGATTCCGATTCAACTTTGGGTGTGTAGGACTAGGGAAATGTCCACATCTTATTGCTAAGAAAGAATGATGTCAGGGTAAGGCCCTTCAAGTCACCTCAGCCTTCCTGAAGACAGAAGCAGGAATCAAGGTGGTTATGTTACCATGAGGTAAGGAAGATGAGCATATAAGTGAGAAACAACAGTGGGCAGGACCTCTCTTACAAGGAACATTATCTTTGCTTAATGTTGAATGCCTATGGTAAGTGGTTGTGGCCATTTGTGAGGTGAAAATCTTAAGTGTTTTGTAAAACCTCTTGGTCATTCACAGTTGAGACTAAGGTAGTTGGGGACTCCTAGGCAGTGATTTGTTCACTGTCAAAAATATGAAAAGATAAAAGAGACAGATGAGGTCTCCTCAGGCATTGTCCTTTATCCTCATCCTCCGTGAGGATGGCCATCTCTGGACAGCTCAGTGGCAGGGTCTCATTCACAGTGGGGGCATATGTTCCTCACAGACATCAGGCAGGGAAATGGATTTGGTTCTCTGTGCCAGCCCAGCCACAGCTGAGTGTCACAGCACCCTCTCGTGGGCACATAAGAGTTTCACTGTGACCAGGCAGGTCATTGTATTTGATAAACCACTGTGAGAGTTTGCAATTGCCTTCATCTGCAACCTCCTAGAGGCAAATGCAGGTCTCTGGTACCATGTGAAGTCATGTGAAGGCATCATGAGAAAGTGTCCTTTTGCTTAAGAAAAACATCGCTGGGGCTCCTGGCTGGCTCAGCCAGTTAAGCATGTGCCTTTGGCTCAGGTTATGATCGCAGGGTTGTGGGATCGAGCCCGGGCTCCCTGCTCAGCAGGAAAGGAGGTAGGGAAATAGCTTAGAACCCACAGAGAATGTGAATAAAGGGGAGTGAAATGGAACTTGGTCTGTGTTTTGCTTTAGGGATTGGGAGTTAGTTTTTTCTCAATTGTGATTGTTCTTGAAACAGAAAAGCTGTATTTTTTTTACCTTTAATTTTTTTCTACTAATAATTTTTTATTATGATATGTTAGTCACTATACAGTATTCCCTTAGTTTTTGATGTAGTGTTCCATGATTCATTATTTGCATATAACACCCAGTGCTCCATACAATATGTACCTTCCTTAATACCCATCACTGGCCCATCCCAATCCCCACCTCTCTCCCCTCTGAAGCCCTCAGTTTGTTTCCCAGATTCCATAGTCACTCGTGGTTCATTCCCCCTTCGATTTAGGGTCCATTGTCTAAAGGGACAGACAGTGGAAGTTCACCAAATATAAATCGAAATTTTATTGTTCATTATAGATGCCACCAAGTAGTTCCCAGACAATTCATTCTACTGTGGTAATTCATTATACCTGTGCAGGTGCACGTGGAAGACAATTGATGCATGTATAGTGGTAATAAAACACGCCCCTCGGTAGTAGAATAATAGAGGATGCATAGGTGTAAACTTATTCGACTACAGCTTCCATGCTTTCCCTTTGGTTCCTTATTATCTATGAAATTGGACAATTTTTGTTCTCTAGACTTAAAACTCATTGTCAGTATTCAGAGTTTTTCAATGCTGATCTTCTCCTGTATAAGTTACCAAAAACCTAAAATATATATGAACTTTAAATATGCTATATTGAAAATGACAGCAGGGAAGTTCCATTTTGTGAATATTGTGTCAATGGATCTCTATTTTGACATCAGTGTTCATTAGAAATGATGACATTTCATGTGAGTATAAATATCAATGTGAAAAGGAAAGGTAGAAAGAACCTTGAATGTTTAAGTAATTGGTGAAATGACAGATGTGTGAGCGTGTGTGTGTGTGTGTGTGTGTGTGTGTGTGTGTGTGTGTAATTGATTTTCAGTGAATGTTTCAGCTACTTGTAGGGCCTCCGAGCGAGCCCAGGTGAACCTTTCAATGAGTTGGTATCTGTTTTCAGAACATGGGAATGTCTTAGTCCAATAGTCAATCAGGCAAGCTTTGAGGTCTTGAAGAGTTTCAGTCCTCAGCGATGGTGTTGCAGACCCTTGTGAGCAAACCCTAGGGTATGCTCAGAGCCCTCATTAGCTGGTACCAAGGTGTGACGATTTCAGACAGCATTTCCCAAAGAAGTACCTCTTGAGTCTCTGTCCTTGTCAGTTCCCTACACTTCCTTACACTAGTTATGTGATCAGTGTGTTTCAGGATAATCCCCACATGTGATTTTTGCTATTTCCTACTAGTCCTATCTTTTTCTCAACTTCTTCTTTTATGGTAGCAGTTGGGAAGCAACCTGTGTGGTGTAGGAAGGGGTGTGGTAGTTGTCTGCCTTCAGAGGACCGAATGATGCCTAGAAATTGTACTGTACTTTGAGGTCAATTGTCCATCCTCTGAGTGTCAGGAATTCCATCACTTTACTTTGATGCTAGTCTGTTCTTCAAGCTGTCCTCAGAAATAAGGACGTCATCCATCTAGGGTATACTGGTTTGTGTGTATGTTTTCATTTTAGGAAAGGCCTTGCTGTTCCGGAAAATAATACTGTAGAGCACCCTTTCCTGTTCTTATTGGCCATCAGTCAATCTTTTGTGAAGTATTCGTTTCTAAATAGACTTTTTATGGTTGATGAGCAGGAATTCTTTATTGACAAGTCTTTGTCAGTGTGTGTATTGCAAATCTTTACTTCCCAGCCTGCGGTTCACTTTTTCATTTTCATATGGTCATAAGATAAGGAGAAATGTCACATTTTTATGAAGTCCCACTGAATTCTTTTAAATGGTTAGTGCACCCTATGTCCTACCCCAAGATTGACAGGTTCTACGTTTTCTTTCAGAAACTGTCCAATGGGAAGCTACAATCCATCTCAAATTTATAAATTGCATTTTGAATTCTAATAGGGTATTTATAGACTGTTTTGGATTTTCTATGTACACAATCGTATTATCTGTGAATAGTCACAATTATCCCCTCAATTCTTATACTTTTTGTTTCTCTTGCCTTCTAACACTGGTAGATTCTCCGATGCCACTTTGAATAGAGCAGCATTGTTTGAAGATTTTAATATACCTTTCTCAATATCTGACAGAAAAAGCAGACAAAACATTGGTAAAAATGTGACCTAATTGACATATAGGGAACATTCCATAATAAGTGCAGAATACATCATTTTCCAGTGGTCATAGACTCTTTACCCAAATAGATGATAGGTGGGGCCACGAATCAAGGCTACAAATGTTAAACCCTGAAATTAACTAGATTCTATTCTTAGAGCACAGGGGAATTGAGCCACAGTCATAGCGAAAAGAAAACCAGGAAGTCCTTCAATGTTTAAAAATTAAATGGAACTTTGCTACATATCCTAAAGGTCAGAGAGGGAATCTTAATGGAAATTCTGAACCTTTTCTACATGAGGGCTCACACACAATGGCACTTTATTTGTGAAGAGCATTATAATAACCTAGACAGGAGTTGAGCCTTAAGTCAGACTTCTGCCTGCCCCAGCCACACCTGGCAGCCTTGGCCTGTGGTCCCCCTCAGCTGTCCTTTCTGGTGGCCCTGAGCTAAGGGGGTCATCATGGCCATATGGAAATGGGAAGCTCCCCTCTCATAGTGATGGCGGTGCCCACTCCCCAGCTGCCCTTTCTGGTGGCTCTGAGCTAAGGGGGTCAACATGGCCGTATGGAAATTAGAAGCTCCCCACTCTTAGTGATGACGTTGCTATCGTATCATCCTCACCAGTCCAACAACATGATTTCTGAGTGAAACATGACACAAGAGCGACTTCTTGGCCTTCCTTCAGGTTTGAAAATCATCTGGTGAGTCATCTATTAGAAATATGGATTCAAGATGTGTTCTTTCTTCTGGAAAAGAAATAGAACTAATAGCAATTATGGCTTCCTGAGCACCTGTTCTTGAGAGACATCATACTGGCTCTTTGTAGCATTTTGCCTCTTAAACCTCAAACTAGGGTGTAGATATTTTTAGGCACATTTTCAGAGGGTTAGAAAGGGACTCAGATGATATGAGTCACAGAGGATTTTAGTGTCAGAAACCTAAGTGGGATCCCCAAATTGACTCCAAATCCCTTGTTGTTCCATACAGGGTACTATTTCCCTCTTATCTCTGGTCTTCTCGATCTGGAAACCTATCAAGTATCAGGATTTTCTTGTCATGTGGACAACTGGAATGAATTCAGCGGGCCTTTTCACATCTGCCCATGGTGATCATTAAGATCATTATCTCAGTGGAGGACCTCTGGGTAAGATATTCAAAGATCCTTATGAATACAGAGAGTATAATATTTTTCTGGTATTAAAGTTATTGAAACCAACGATCTTTTTTAGTCGATACAGGCTCTGGTATGTTCAGAGGGTGCTGTAAAACAGGTCTGAAACAGTATTTTAAAACACTCAGCTCAGGCTCTTCTACAAAGTGAGCCAATGCTTATAAACATGGCTAAAATATTCCCTTACCTACGATGACTTCTCAGCCATCGTAGTGTTTATATGGTATGACTGTGACTTACATTACTCAACATTTGCAGAGAAAGAACTTAGTGAATCCAGGGGGAACTTCATGTTGAAATTAGTTGGTGACAACGAACTACCATGTTTTATTCTGCAGTCCAAGGGAATGGTGCCAGACATCTCTAAGGTGTCTAGCAGTTAAACAATTCTGATTTTAAGTGGTCTGTGTGCTTCAGCGATTTGGGCAGGAGAAGGGCAGGAGTCCAGAGACTGTGAACACTTCTTTTACCTGTGCTGACCATGGAGCAGGCAGCCTTCCGTGGGCATCATTTTGATTTCTTGGTACTCTTGTGAAAGGTGCTTTTGTCTCAAATTCCTCCATTTAGGAGTAATTATAATGATAAAAGGAATTTTTATCTTATATCATCTGTGGGCCCTGATCCTGGGCTCTCAGGGAAGCTATCCTTTAACATTTTATCCGGCTCAAAATGACTGGGCAACACCTGAAAGCATGGGCCCTATTTCTGCCCCAAGCACATGTTGTACATCTGCTTTGAGAAGAAAACAATAACCAAAAATGCCGACATAAATATAAGAAAAAATAAAGAACCTCTTTGGCTCCCATAAGATTAAAGTCATAGTGACATGTACATACTGAAAACATAAGAAAGAGTCTGTCACTTTCTGGAATCTAAGAAGATCCTCATTGTGGTGTGTAACTCTGTACATAAAACAAAACAGAAAAATATATATAAGCCTGCCCCAAATGTTCCTTCCCCGGAGCACTCCCTTCTTGGTGAAGATTGTGTCTCCCAGGCAGCTGTCCTGACTTGGGTTTGAATAAAGGTCTCTTCCTTTCTCTCTAAAACGTATTTAAAAGTTCATTCACGCAGTGTCGACAATAACAGTGTTTTC
Source organism: Ursus americanus (assembly GCF_024610735.1). Classification (NCBI taxonomy): domain Eukaryota; kingdom Metazoa; phylum Chordata; class Mammalia; order Carnivora; family Ursidae; genus Ursus; species Ursus americanus. The sequence goes on along the minus strand of NC_142130.1, from coordinate 4,758,449 downwards.
TATTTAAGTGAGAAATAAATGTTCCACTCTAGTTGCATTGGGAATAGACGAATTGAGCGTTTCTTTAGAAGAGTAAGTCTGCTTTCCAGAAAAGTCAAGGTCATTGGTCTATTGAGAATGAAGATAATTACTGCTAAACAACAAGTATGTGTTGCCCCTTCACCCAGAAACCGAAGCAGGTGTGCAGGCTTTAGGTCAGAGGTGCCTTCTTCTCCCCAGCTGACGGCACTTCTCTGCTCTGGCTCCAAGACACCCGAGGTTTTGAACGTCAGCATCGCAGTCAGCGAGGCAGCTTGTCACAGGACGCCAGTGTTCAGAGAAAGCACAGGTATGTTTGGCAAAATGTCCTATATATGTCAGGGCTGGAGGTAAAACCTCTCATTATCCCAAAACCTCCTGGGCTTTTCTCTTTTCTCTAGTTGAGCCACAAAGTAAAATTGAAGTAGCTGTCAGCATTCTGGGTTTGGTGCAAGAATTACTTAGTTTCCCTGCTGGTAGAACTTTGCAGGGGATCACAATTTTTCTGTCCATTTATTGCTTACACATGTATTTTGACCATCTGTTTCCTAGGAACCCTCTTTTATTAGAAAGGGAAGGTGAGATTCACTCTGTGCCTGTTTGTAACATCTAATTTGTTCCTCAATAACAGTGTTTATTCAATTGGGCCTAAGATATGGTTGAGTGGCCACCATCTAGAGTTAGGTGGATTTTTTTCATCTGATACAGACTTGGATGTTGTCATTTGACAAAGGTGATGTTTTATCATTGCTTAGTTTATTCATCAGAAGAGTTAAAATTAGGGTGGAGGGAAAATTCAAAATTATCCAAATGGGCCTGTTCCTGTTTAAAAGTTGAGCTTGACTTTCTAGTTTTACTAAATGTATTATCTCGATATTTTGAGGTGCCATATTCTCTCTGTAGTTTCTTTGGTGGTGGAGTCAGAAGGAGAGTCTGGGAATTCTTTTGGATAGTGGCATGCTGGTGGCTTCAAGGGGCTTGGTGTCAGGAGCCTTGGGGTGAAGTCTGCAACTGCTTGCCTGACCCTGGGTGCATCTCACAGAGGTTTTGTTTCCTCTTATGAAATTGCCAGCAGATAATGTTCTGCTTAAAGGGGAACCCTCCCATCCTGTTTGTGGGAATGCAAAGTGGTGCAGCCAGTCTGGGAAACAGTGTGTGGGTTCCTCAAAAATTTAAACATTGAACAACCACATGATCCAGCAATTGCTCTCCTAGGTATTTACCCAAAGGATACAGAAATGCAGATTCAAAGGGGTTCCATGCACCATGATGTTTATGGCAGTAATGTCCACAGTAGCCAAACTATGGAGAGAATCCCAAAGTCCATGCACTGGTGAATGGATAAAGCAGATGTGGGATACATATATATATATATATATATATATATATATATATATATATATATATATATATATATATATATATATATATATATATAATGGTATATGACCCAGCTTCAAAAAGAATGGAATCTTACCATTTGCAAGGATGTAGATGGATCTAGAGTGTATTAAGCTAAGCAAAATCAGTGAGGAAAGACAAATATCCTATACTCTAATGCTTCTGGAATTTCAGAAAAAAAAACAGATGAACAGAGTGGAGGGGTGATGAGAGAGGCAAACAAGGAAATAGACTCAACCTTGGAGAACAAACTGAGTGTTGCTGCAGGACAAGGGTGTGGGGGGAAGTGTTAAATGGGTGAGGGGTAGTAAGTAGGGCACTTGTGATGAGCACCGGGTACTGTATGCAGGTGAGGAATCACTAAATCCTACCCCTGAAGCAAATATTCCATGGCATGTGAACTAACTGGAATTTAAGTAAAAGAAGAAAGGAAAAAGTGTTCTGTTTCATGAAGAGTGAGGTAAAATTGTAGTGATTTGGGCTGTACTATTCTATAGAGGATAGATGTAAAACACCCTGTTGTAGGATACAATAGAGTCTTATCACATAAGGAGTCCTCAGGAAGCTGCAATGAAAGATTCAGATCTCAGAGCATGTTCGTGTTCCACTGATATCTTACAGTTTGCACAGGTAGGAAAGAAGGTGGAGAGAAAGGCAACAGAAGGGGAAAGTAGGTGTGAACCTTTCATTAGTTAGCGTTATAGCTTTCTCATGAAAGACTTGCACCAGTGTGATTTTGGAAGCAGAGGGGGAATCCAGGAGCTTTGCAGGAGACAGGGGAGTTCCAGGACTGGGTAAAGCAGACAGGGGTCCCAGAGGAGAGCTGATGCATTCTGCAGCAGGGTGTGTTCAGGGTGGGCTCCAGGGGTGGCTGTGGGTCTCCTGGGTGAGAGTTGTGACAGGTGAGGGCTGTGTGCAAGTTCCTGGCTGAGGACAAGTGAGGCACAGGCAGAGAGCTGGCAGAGAACCTTCTTCTGAGCCACCAGCCTCACCCAACACACACAGCCTCATCTTCTGTCCCTGTCACTCCAATTCAGACTTCTCCAAAGGTGAGTGAGAACACATCAAGAGCATTCTGAACAGAAGGGAAACCATGTGCAAAGGCTCTGGGCCAGGAGAATTCCAGGTATGTCCAGGAGCAGCAAGAAGGCCCTGTGGCCACAGGAGACAGCTTAGGACATGACCTCAGAGAGGTGACAGAGGGTGACAGAAAGCCATTCCAGGGCTATAACCCCATGAGACCCTGTTTCACTGGGCCATCCTGGCTACAGTGTTGAGAACAGATGACAGAGGGTTGAAGATGGCAAGGCAGGTCAATGACAAAGCTTTTCCAGGAACTCAGGCACTGTGGACCAGACAGGTGGCCTTGGATGGAGTGGTTAGACCTATTCTGGTTCCATTTTGAAGATGGAGCTCACAGGATTTGCTGATGGGTTAGCTATTAGGAGCAGGAGAATGGAGGAATTGGGGTAACTCCCAGCTGTTGTGGGTTGTCCTGATCGAGGGAAGGAGAGGGTTTCTCGGGGGTAGGAGGTAGTCTGTGCTCTGCATGCTGAGGAAGGTGCCTTTCCCAGTGGATCTGATGAGGTTTGTGTCTGGGAGGACCTTTCACATCTCCTCCCTCATCAATGCTCAGGTACAAGTATCCCCCACTTGTTAAACGTTCACAGTAAGACACTGGGCTTTCTTGAAAGAACTACGTTATTACCCAGCTTCAGTAAGAGGAAGAGACCTGAAGAGGATTTCCCTCTTATGAAAAAAGGTGAACAGTGAGAATCGTGTTCAGCATCTGTTTTGGGGAGAAGCACGACAGAGGCGGCGTGCACCCCAACCAGCTCCTTTCTCTGGGAACCGCTCTCTGCATCCAGCCACCAGCACTTTGAATGGTGTCTGTGGGCTTCTGCTGTGCTTTATCTTCATTTATGCTGGGCCTCTGTTAGAAACTTGTGTCCTGAGGCCTAAGAAAACCCAAAGAGAAGGAATTTTGGAGTCTGAGCACACTCTCTAATTGTTTGTGTAAATTAATGGTCATTCCTTCTTGACACCATTTCTGCTGTGCAAGGTTTCTCAGAAGCCCTGTACTTTCAAAGAGCAGGGAAACCTATACCCCATGCTGCGGGGTTAGTTTTAGTCTCCATGCTGGACAGAACATTTCATGACTATAGGATTTTCTGACTCAAACATTTAGACTTTGACCACCTTCACCCGTTTCTACCACCCCATCCCCGTATCTGGCACCTACCAATCTGCTCTCAGGATCTATGCGTTCAGTATTTTTTTATTCCACGTGGAATGTACATGAGAGCATCTGATATTGGTCTTTCTGTGTCTGAGTTACTTGGCAAAAGGCCCCCAAGGTCTGTGTTTCCATGTCTAGTTCTTGTGAATAATGCTGCAGTGAACGTGGGAGTGTATCTGTCTTTTTGAGGCAGCATTTTTGTGTTCTTCAAATCAATACTCAGTAGAGCCATTACTGGGTCATGGGGTAGTTTATTTATTTTTTCAGGAACCTCCATACCGTTTGTCACAGTGGCTGCACCAATTTCCATACCCACCAACAGTGCACAGTGTCTCCTCATCTGCACACCCTTGACCCCACCTGGTGTCTGTCTCTGGGACAATTGCTGTTCCAACAGTTGTGAGAGGATAGCCGATTGTGGGTTTGACTGATGTTTCCCTGACGATGATTAGTGAAGCTGAACAACTTTTTCTGTCTGTTGGCACCTGTGTGCCATCTTTGGAAAGTATCTATTCACATATTCCTCCCATTTTTTATATAGTTTTTTTTTGTTTTGATTTGTATGAGTGTTGTGTGTATTTTGGATATTAGCCTCTTCTCACACATATGATTCGCAGATATTTTTTTCTTATTGGGTCAGTGGCCTTTTAAGTTTTTGATGGTTTCTTTTGCCATGTGGAAGATTTCAGTTTGATGTTGTTCCACTTGTTTATTTTTGCTTTTGTTGCCTTTGCATTTGGTGTCCAATCTGAAGACTCTTTGCCAAAACCAATGTCAAGAGACTTAGTACCTGTATCTTCTTGGAGGTTTATGGATTCAGGTCTTATGTTCAAATCATTCATCCATTAAAAATTTTGTGTGTGGTATTAAGAAAGTGGCCCAGTTATATTCTTCTGCATTTAGTGTCCAGTTTGTCTGTTACCGCTCACTGAAGAGACAGTCCTTCCCTCATGGCATATCTTCTGCTGCTGTGTCCTAAGTTAGGATCATCTACGTGTGGGTAAGTTTCTGAGCTTTCTGTTCTGTTCCACTGACCTGGTGTCTGTGTTTATGCTATTACCATCCTGTTTTGATGACAACAGCTTTGTAATCTACCTTGAAATCCAGGAGTGTGTTGACTGCACCTCTTTCTCCAGGTTGCTTTGGGTATTTGGGGTCTTTTGTGATTCCATCCAAGTTTGAGGACTGTTTTCTATTTCCTCGAATAATGCCACTGGAATTCAGATAGGGATTTCATCACATCTGTCGATTGCTTTGGGTATGATGGACATGTTCACATAATTAACTCTTCCAGTTAAGGAGCATGGCGTATGCTTCCATTTGTTTGTGTTGCCTTACAAATCTTTGACCCATACATTCTGCCCCCCTCGACACATATTTTTCATTTCTTTATGCCATGTGTTGAGTGTACTATGTCTTTCTCATTCTTGGTCACTTTTATTTCAAGATTTTTTAATGCAATTTTAAATGGCGTTGCTTTTTAAATTTCTCTGTGCAAAAGTGTGTCATCAGTATACAGAAATGCAAGAAGTTGGGTCATCTGGTTGGCTCCATAAGTGAAGCGTCTACCTTTAGCTCAGGTCATGATCCCAGAGTTCTGGCATTGAGCCCCTTGTTGGGCTGCCTGCTTAGCAAGGGTATGCTTTTCCCTCTTTCTGGCACTCCCCCTGCTCGTGCTTTTTCTCTTCCTGTCAAATAAATAAATAAACTCTGAAAAAAATAAAGACAAATGGTTTCTGTATATTGACTTTATATCCTGCAGCTTTCTTGAATTTTTTTATTCTAACAGTTTTTTTTGTGTGTGTGTGGAATCTTTCAGGATTTCATGTCATTTGCAAATTGTGCCAGTTTTCCTGTATGGATTTCATATCTTTGTCTTTTTTTAAATTTGTTATTCACCCTACAGTACTTCATTTGTTTTTGATGTAGTGCTCCATGATTCATTGTTTGCATATAACACCTAGTGCTCATTATGACACGTGCCCTCCTTTTTTTTTAAAAGAATTTATTTATTTATTCGACAGAGATAGAGACAGCCAGCGAGAGAGGGAACACAAGTAGGGGGAGTGGGAGAGGAAGAAGCAGGCTCACAGCGGAGGAGCCTGTTGTGGGGCTCGATCCCATAACGCCGGGATCACACCCTGAGCCGAAGGCAGACGCTTAACTGCTGTGCCACCCAGGCGCCCCAACACGTGCCCTCCTTAATACCCGTCACCAGGATAACCCATTCTCCTTCCCCTCCCTTTCTGCAACCTTCAGATTGTTTCCCACTGTCAGTAGTCTCTCATGGTTCATCTCCCCCTCTCATTCCCCCCCTTCACTTTTCCCTTCCTTCTTCTAATGTCCTCCATGCTATTCCTTCCATTCCACATAGGAGTGAAACCATATGATAATTGTCTTTCTCTGCTTGACTTAATTTCACTTAGCATAATCCCCTCCTGGTCCATCCACGTTGGTGCAAATGGTGGGTATTCATCATTTCTGATGACTGAGTAATATTCCATTGTATAGATGAACCACATCTTCTTTGTCCATTCATCTGCTGAAGGATATCTTGGCTCTTCCACAGTTTGTCTATTATGGACATTGCTGCTATGAACATTGGGATACAGGTGCCCTTCTTCTCATTACTCTGTGTCTATGGGGTAAATCCCCAGTAGTGCAATTGGTGGGTCGTAGGATAGCTCTGTGTTTAACGTCTTGAGGATCCTCCATATTGTTTTCAAAAATGGCTTTGCCAGCTTGAATTCTCACGAGTGGTGTAAGAGGGCTCCGCTTTCTCCACATCCTCTCTTTTTTTTATTTCCTCTGTTGCTATTTTTTTTCAAGATCTTATTTATTTATTCCACAGAGATAGAGACAGCCAGCGAGAGAGGGAACACAAGCAGGGGGAGTGGGAGAGGAAGAAGCAGGCTCATAACGGAGGAGCCTGATGTGGGGCTCGATCCCATAATGCCAGGATCACGCCCTGATCCGAAGGCAGATGCTTAACCACTGTGCCACCCAGGTGCCCCCTGCCTTGTTAATTTTAACCATTCTAACTGGTGTAAGGTGGTATCTCATTGTCATTTTGACTTGTATTTGCCTGATGGCAAGTGATGTGGAGCATTTTTTCATGTGTCTGTTGGCCATTTGTATGTCTTCTCTGTAGAAGTATCTGTGTCTTCTGCCCATTTTTGGGTGTCGAGTTTGAGGAGTTCTTTATAGATCTTGGATACCAGCCCTTTATCTGTAATATCATTTGCAGATATCTTCTTAGATTCCATAGGTTGCCTTCTTGTTTTGTTGATCTTTTACTTTGCCGAGCAGAAGCTTTTTATCCTGATGAAGTGCCAATAGTTCATTTTTGTTTTTATTTCCTTTGCCTTTAGAGACCTATCTTGCAAGAAGTTGTTGTGTCTAAGTTTGAAGAGTTCTTTTGATTTTGATATGAGAAAGGAATCCATTATCTTTCCTTCCTGATTGTATTCGAGTCCTCTGTCTTTCTTGGTGAGTCTAGCTAAGTTTGTCAGTTTTGTTTATCTTTCCAAAAAAGGCAGCTCTCATTTTCATTGGTTTTTTACTTTTTTTGCCTTTTAGTCTCTGTTGGATTTATTTATGCATTCCATTTTGTTATTTCCTTATTTCTACTAATTTGGGTCTTTGTTTGTTGTTTTATTTTCTACTTCTTTACCACATAAATCAGGTTGTTTATTGGAGAGCATTCTCATGGATTAATGAAGACTTGAATTTCTATGAATGGCCCCCATAAAGCTACTTTTGCTGCATACCATAAGTTTTTGTAGGTTGTCTTTTTCATCAGTGTCAAGGTACTTGTAACTTTTTTTTGATTACTTCTTTGACTGTTGGTTGTTCAGTAGCATGTTGTTAAATCTCCACATTTTTTTTAAGATTATTTATGTATCTGACAGAGAGTGAGACAGCGAGAGATGAACGCAAGCATGGGGGTGGGAGAGGGAGAAGTGGGCTTCCCACTGAGCAAGGAGCCTGATTCGGGGCTAGATCCCAGGATCCTGGGATCACGACCTGAGCTGAAAGCAGATCCTTAATGACTAAGCTACCCAGGCCCCAAAAATCTCCACCTATTTTTGATTGTCCCATTGTTTTCTTGAGACTGATTTCTAGTTTCATATCATTGTGGTTGGACAAGATTTGAAGCAGAAGGTGAAGAGAGCATTCAGATGAAAGGTTTGTTTCCTGGAGGGTTTTCTGAGCGCAGACCATGAGTTCAGTGGGGATGGAGGAAGGTTTTGTGAGACAGGGGGTAGGGTTAACCCTTGTTAGAATTACTGACTACTACCATGCAGGCTGTGTGCTACCATTCACACCGTAGTCCTGATGGACTTGTACTTCATTAGGAATATTTTCTAGGAGGTGTAGTCATAGCCTTCACTTAAAGAAAGTTGCCATGTGGGTTCATGTCATGACCCCAGGTCAGCAACCAGGATGTATGGTATTGTGGGGGATCAGAACCAGGCTTTCTGTGGGAAGTGACAGAAATAGGGTATGGTGATCTCCATGACCATACTTGAGGTCCCAGGTGACCCACTGGGTGTTGGGTTCTGTGGATCTGTCTCATCAGGTGCTGTGGAATTCAGGGACACCCTCCTGTCTGTGTGTTTTGTGTGGAGACAGGTAGACATCAGTGTCTGGCCAGGCACGAGGGTCACACTGGACCACCACCAGAGGTGCAGCGTGCGGGGGAGCCACTGCTTGGTTTCCACGAACGCTGACCAGGGTCTTTGAACGTGATTCCTAGCAGCTGCAAGGGGAGAGGAGGCCAGGGGTGGTACACACTTCCTAGACTTGTGGTCAGGACTAGTCTGCAGCCCACTGAAGTCAGCCACACCAGGCACAGAAGGCACCCAGTCAGTGTAGCTGTGGGCACTGCTCCCATGGGACTTTCGGGCCGGCTCCATGCTGCCACCTCCTGCTTTTCATCATCATCTTCAAGGTCATGTGCCTCTGCTCTTGCCCCATGGCCTCTGGGGTATTGTCCGTCCTCCATCTGGCCCTCGTCCCTGGTGCCCTGTGCAGTCCGATGCCAGGGTAGCCTTCTTGAGACAAACATCTGGCCCTGATGGGACACTTCCATGGATCTCGTATGTTGCGAGGATGATGCCCTGCCCTGGAAGGGGGCTGCAGGTCCCCAATCAGGAGAGCCATGTCTCCCTTTTCAGCATGGCCTGTCCTCCCCTCAGTCTTCTTCAGGGAAGCTCTCCCCACTTCCTGAAAGGACAGCTCTGAACTTAAAAATGAATGTTATTTTACACATCTCTATGCCTTAATTCCTCCATGGCATGTCTTTCAACCCCGTTAGTGGGTTTGTTTGTTTTTTTTTTAGCAGTTCTGAAGGGCTGTCTGCTCAAGGAGGGGATGACCTGGGTGGGGCAGCTTTCCCTCTCATCTCCCTCAGCATGTCTCTGAGCCCTGGGGTCAGCTGTCCCACTGAGGATTGAGGGACCCGAGCCAGCCCATCCTGAGCCCAGGCTGTGTCAGCTGTGTAGACGGATGCTTGTCGGAGTGGTGGGCAGCTGGCATGGGCCAGGGGCAGGCAGTGTCTCCTTCTCATTCCTTCCCTCCCTTCCTCCCAGAGGTAGCTCAGAGCAGCCTTCAACCCCTGCATCTCCAGATCCCTTGACCTATGCCTCCTGAGTTCAGCTGGTGACCTTGGAGTTTCGCATGGATTCTACCTCCTGTACCCTCTCCAGTAGCAGTTCCTGGATCAGGGGAGCGGTCGGACTCTTGTCTGCTTTTGGTCTTCTTCCTGTCCCGCACCAATCCTACCCACCTTTGCATCTTCCATGTATGTGCTTGGAAGCAAGCCCATCCACAGGGAACCTATTAGTCAAATGGATCCAGGCAATGAACATTGAAGTAGAGATCCAGGATCCATAGTATACCTTCTCTGAAACCTGTCCCAAAGTCTGTGACTCTCTCACACTGAAACAGAAACAATAATAGCTTTCTGGACTGTGAAGTGACATGTGTCTCTACTTCCAGTCTTGAATGCATAGGTGCTGAGCCTGGACAGAAAAGGACCATGGCTCCCGTGGGCTGGGATCCACAGTAAGAACTCAGTGAAATCTGAATTCAAAGCATAGAGTGAATAATTATTGTAGAGTGAATCCTCCCAAGTAGGGCTTATGCACATTGCACAGGAAAAGCTTTTTCAAAGAGGTTCCTGAAAGAAAATTTTTTTTAGAAAATTTATTTTAATTCCAGTAGAGCTAAAATACAGTGTTACATTCGTTTCAGGTGTAGAATAGAGTGATTCAGTAATTCTATATATTACTCAGTGGTCATCAAGAAAAGCATCCTATTAATCCCCTTCATCTATTTCACTCATCCCTCTATCCACCTCCTCTCTGGTAACCATCCGTTTGTTCTCTATTGTTAAGAGTTTGTATTTTGGTGTGTCTCCTTTTTCTCTTTTAGTTATTTATTTTTGTTTGTTTTTTTAAATCCCCATTAGAGTGACATCGTATGGGATATGTCTTTCTCTGACTCACTGATTTTAGTTAGGATAATACTCTCTAACTCCATCCATGTTTCTGCAAATGCCAAGGTTTCATTCTTTTTCAAGCCGAGTAATACTCCAGTGTGTGTGTGTGTGTGTGTGTGTGTGTGTGTGTGTGTGTGAATACACACATCTATCACCTCATTTGTCAATTTTTCTACAGACACTTGGGTTGCTTCCATATTGTGATATTGTAAATAATGGTGCAAGAAACATAGGGGTGCACGTATCCTTTTACGTTACTGTTTTCCTATTCTTTGGGTAAATACGAGTAGTGTGATTGTTGGATCATAGGGTAGTTCTATATTTAATTTTTTGAAGAACCTTCATATTGTTTTCCACGGTGGCCTCCACAGTTTGCATTCCCACCCACAGTTCATGAGGATTCCCCTTTATCCACATCCTCCCAACAGCTGCTCTTTGTTGTGCTTTTGATGTTAGCCATTCTGACAGGTTTGAGGTATTACCTCATTGTCCTTTGGATTTACATTTTCCTGATGATGGGTGATGGTGAACATCTTTTCACGGGACTGTTGGCCATTTGTATTTTTTCTTTGGAGAAATGTCTGTCCATGTCTTCTGCCTATTTTTTAACTGGATTATTTGTTTTTGTGGGCTGAGTAGTATCAGTTGTATATGATTTGGACACTATCCCTTTATTGCATATGATCTTTGCAAATATCTTCTCCCTTTGAGTAAGTTGTCTTATTATTTTTACGTTTTCATTGTTCTTCTGCCGTGTGTAAACTTTTTATTTTGCTGTATTCCCAATAGTTTATTTTTGCTTTCATTTCCTTTGCCTCAGGACACAGTCTAGAAAAACGTTGGTATGGTCCATGTCAAGAAGTTACTGTCTTCCCTCCTGTAGGATTTTTATGGATTCAGGTCTCATATTGAGGTCTTGAAACTGTTTTGCATTTGTCTTTATTGTGTAAGAAAACAGTCTAATTTCATTCTTTTCTGCGTAGCTGTCTAGTTTTCCCAACACCATTTGTTGTAGAGACTGTCCGTTTCCCTTTTGATATCGTTGCTTGCTTTCTGGAACATTCATGGACCACATAATTGTGGGTTTCTGTCTGAACTTGTATCTTGTTCCTTTGGTCGCTGTGTCTATTTTTGTGCCGTACTGTCTTGTTAGGATGACTGCAGCTTTGTAGTATAACCTGAAATCTGAAATTGTGAGTCCTCCAGCTTTGTTTTTCTTTTCCACATTGCACTGGCTGTTTGGAATCTTTAGTGGTTCCATACAAATGTTTAGGATTGTTTATTCGAGGTCTTTTGTTCTTTAATTTAAATTCAATTAGCCAACTTACAGTACATCATTAGTTTCAGATGTAGTCTTCAATAAATTTTCAGTTGTGTGTAACACCCAGTGCTCATTGTATCGTGTGACCTCCTTAATGCTACTCACCCAGTTACCCCCCCAACTTCTCCTCCAACAATCATCAGTTTCTTGCGATAGTTAAGAGTCCATCATGGGTTTTCTCCCTCTCTGATGACTTCCCATTCTATTTTCCCTTCCTTCCCCTATGGTCTTCTTCCTTGTTTCTGATATTCCACATAGGAGTGAAAGCATATGATCATTGTCTTTCTTTCATTGACTTATTCCACTCAGTATAATACCCTCCAGCTCCACCCAGGTCGGTGTGATGGTAAGTACTCATCCTTTCTGATGGCTGAGTAATATTCCATTATATATATATATATAATCCACATCTTCTTTATCCATTCTTCTATCCATGGTCATCTACACTCCTTCCACATTTTGTCTATTATGGATATTGCTGCTATGAACACTGGGGTGCATATGTCCTGTCTTCACTACCTCTGTCTCTTTGGGGTAAATACCCAGTAGTGCAATTGCTGGGACATAGGGTAACTTTATTTATAACTTCTTGAGGAAACTCCGTACCATTTTCAAGAGTGGCTGTACCGGACTGCATTCGTACAGGGGTGTAAGAGGGTTCCCATTTCTCCACATCCTCTCCAACATGTATAGTTTCATGTCTTCTTATTTTTAGATATTCGGCCTCGTGTGATATGGCATCTATAGGGGTTTAGATTTGCATTTTCCTGAAGCCAAGTGATATGAAGCATTTATGCATGTATCTTTTGGTCACCAGTACGTCATCATCAGTGAAATGACTTCCCATTTTAATCCATCTCAAGACCTAAATCTGGGTAAGGCACTGAAGCTGGATGATGCCATCGGTTGGAAGTGTGGAGAATTTCAAAAGATCTCCGTGGAGAGCAAGTTTAAAGGTCAGTGTGAAGCTACTAATTGGTTCTGGGGAGATCTCTCAAAGTGGGGATTGCCTGGGATGGGCTGCGGGTGGCCCTCCGATTTTCCTATGAATCCTTGCTGCAGCCCCAAATGGACAGTTTCCTGCTGTGGGGCAGGCTGAGTCCTCTAGTCGTGCAGAGGTGAGCCCAATGCCTGCTGCCTTGGAGGCAGGCAAACAGGGAGGGACCCTCAGCAGAAGACCCAGGTTTAGGTTAGGCCTCAAGAGACAGCAGGTCCGAACTACCCAGTGCTCAGAGAACTCCCAGGCCGAGTGAGATGAGGGCACAAGGGCGGGTGAGTGTGAGCCTTGGGGTTTCATCCGGAATGGCCCACAAAGGTCGGGTTTCACCAGAAGGGGCTCTCAGGGGTGCCCCAATTCTCTTGCCCTGAATGCTCTGTTGTGCCCCAAAATGGTACTGTTTACTGTGGGCTTCAGGCTGAGTCCTACCGTTGGGCTTGGGTGTCCCCAATCCCCTAGAGTGGGGTGCCAGGACCCTGGGGAGGGACCCTTCTGTGGCCAACCTAGGGTAAGTGTTAGGGTCCAGAAGCCTGGCAGGGACAATCTGCAGGCTGTGCAGGGAGCTCTGTGGAGGGCTGAGAGGAAGCCATGGGGGAGGGTGAGCATGGGCCTCAGGGTTGGAGCACGGGGGGCTGCCAAAAGTGTGGATGGGCTCCGGGGGCCTCCCCAAGTTCTCATGTCCTGTAGGCTCCGTAGAGCCCCAAAGGGCACGGTTTCCTGTCGTGTGGCAAGCTGAGTCCTGCAGTGGGGCACAGGTATCCCAATTCCCCGGGGCTGCGGTGTAAGGCTCCTGGGGAGGCCTCCACACCCGCGGCCGACCTAGGGCTAGGGTTAGTCCACAGGAGCCCCGCAGGCCCAATCTGTTGGCTGTATGGCGAGCTACACGGGCTGAGGTGAGGGTGTGGGGAGGGTGAGCGTGGGCCTCAGGGTTGGGGTGCGGGAGGCCGCCGAAGTTCGCTGGTGGCTCAGGAGGCTCCTCCTGGTTCTCCCGCCCTGAATGCTCTATGGCCTCCCAAGGTGCACGATTTCCTGCGGGGTGGCAGACTGAGTCCTGCTGTGGGGCTCAGGTGTCCCGAATCCCCGCAGCTGTGGCTCCAGGCTCCTGGGGAGGGGCCCCTCCACAGATGAACTAGGTTTAGGGTTGGGGCCCAGGAACCCCGCAGGCCAGATCTGCCCACAATGTGGCGAGCTCCGCTGCGGGCTGAGGTGAGGGTGTGGGGTGGGGTGAGCATGGGCTTCAAGGTTGGGTTTACGGATCGCCGAAGTTTGCTGGGGTCTCTGGGGGCCTCCTGGTTCTCCCGCCCTGAATGCTCTATACCCTCCCAAGGGGCACGGTTTCCTGCAGGCTGGCAGGCTTTGTCCTGCAGTGGGGCTCAGGTGTCCCCAGTCCCTGGGGCTGTGGCACCGGGCCCCAGGGGAGGGGCCCTACCCAGCAGACCTAGGGTCAGGTCTAGGCCCCAGGAACCCGGCAGGCCTGATCTGCCGGCTCTGCGACGAGCTTGGTGGCAAGCTGAAGGGAAGGCATGGGGAGGGATGAGCGTGGGCCTCAGGGTTGAGGTGTAGGGGGCTGCCGAGGATCACTGGGGGCTCAGGGGGGCCCTACCAGTTCTCCTGCACGGTATGCTCTGTGGCGCCCCAAGGGGCATGGTTTCCTGAGGGGTGGCAGGCTGAGTCCCGTGGTGGGGCTCATGTGTACCCAATCCCCGGGGTTAGGTTACGGATTAGGGTATGGGTTAAGGTTAGGGTATGGGTTACGGTTAGGGTATGGGTGAGTGTAGGGGTTAGGGTTAGGGTAAGGAGAGGGTACAGGGTGGGGTTGGGTTCAGGGGTTACAGGTTAGAGGTTATGGGTTAGGGTACAGACTAGGGTTTAAGGTACGGGTTAGGGTTTAGGGTTTGGGTTTAGGGTTAGGGTTAGGGTTGGAGTACGGGTTAGGTTTAGGGTACGGGTTAGGGTTAGGTTATGGGTTAGGGTACGCATTAGGGTACGGTTTAGGGTATGGGTTAGGGTACAGTTTAGGGTAAGTGTTGGCGTCCGGAAATGGGTACGGTTTAGGGTACAGGTTAGTGTTAGGGTACGGGTTAGGGTTAGGGTACAGTTTAGGGTTATGGTACAGGTTAGGTTACGTTTTAGGGTTAGGGTGAGGGAACGGGTTAGGGATCGGGTTAGGGATAGGTATAGGGTATGGTTTAGGGTTAGGGTATGGTTTAGGGGACTGGTTAGGGTACAGGTTAGTTTTAGGTATGGGTTAGGGTATGGGTTAGGGTCCGGGTTAGGGATAGGGTACGGGTTAGGGTATGGGTTAAGGTTAAGGTAAGGGTACTGGTTAGGGGTAGGGTACGGGTTACAGTTTAGGGTTTAGGGTTACGGTTAGGGTACGGGTTAGGGTTAGGTACGGGTAGGGTTAGGGTACGGGTTAGGGTTAGGTACGGGTAGGGTTAGGGTACGGGTTATGGTATGAGTTATGGTATGGGTTAGGGTCAGGGTTTAGGGTTTAGGGTTAAGGTTATAGTACGGGTTAGGGTACTTTTAGGGTTGTGGTTAGGTTTAGGGTACGGTTTAAGTTACGGGTTAAGGTACATTTTAAGGTTAGGGTTACATACGGGTTAGGGTACGGGTTAGAGTACATGTTAGGGTTTCGGTTAGGGTTAGGGTAGAGGTTAGGGTTAGGGTTAGGGTACGGGTTAGAGTTAGGGTTAGAGTACGGGTTAGGGTACGGGTTAGGGTTAGGTTTAGGGATAGGTTACGGGTTAGGGGTCGGTTAGCTGAAGGGGTAGGCTTAGGGGTAGGGTTAGGGGTATGGTAGGGGTCTGGGTAGGGTTAGGGTGTTTGGGGTTTGGGGTTAATGGTTAAGGTTAGGGTTTAGTGTTTAGGGTTTTGGGATTAGGGTTAGGGGTTAGGGTTTAGGGGTTAGTGTTAATGTTAGGGTTTAGTGTTTAAGGATTAGGGTTTAGGGTTAGGTATAGGGTAGGGTTAGGGTTAGGGTTAGGGTTAGGATTAGGGGTTAAGGTTTAGGGTTTAAGGTTAGGGGTAAGGGTTAGGGTGAGGTTTAGACCCCAGTATGCCAGCAGGACTGATGCGCCAGCTGTGCGGCAAATGGAGGAGGGAGCCGAGGTGAGTGCGCTGGCGAGCGGGATTATGGTATCCAGCGTTTTGGCGCATGGGGCCTTTGAATGTCGCTAGAGACTCGGAGGGCCCTGCCCGTTCTCCTGCCCTGAATGACCGGCGGCGCCCCTAGCGGCCCGCGTGGTGGCGGGTTGGCAGTGTGAGTCTGGCACTGCCGTTTGGGGGTCCCCAATGCCATGCGTTGCAGTGCAAGGCCCCTTGGGAGGGGCCCCTCTGGGGCCGTCCTAGAGGTAGTGTTAGCACCCAGGAGTCCGGCAGGCATGATCCACCAGCTGTGCGGTTGAGGAGGGCCAGGCCGAGGTGAGGGCGCCACCGAGCTGGAGCATGGGCCCAAGCATTTTGGCGTGGGGGGCCTTGGAAGGTCACTGGGGTTTGGAGGGCCCTGCGGGTTCTCCCTCCCTGAATGGCCAGCGGCGCCCCTAGTGGCCTGGTTGGTGGCGGGAAAGCATGGTGAGTACGGCGCTGGGGCTCGTGGGTCCCCAATCCCTGGCGTTGCTGCACCAGGCCCCTTGGGAGGTTCCCCTCAGGGGCCAACCTAGGGTTAGGGTTAGCCCCCAGGAGGCTGGCAGGCCCGATCTGCTTTATGTGTGAGGAGCGGAGTTGCGGTCCGAGTTTTGGGCTATGGCGAATGGGAGCTTGGTTCCCAGCACTTTGGCACCCTGGGCCTTCGAATGTTGCCATGGCTCATAGTGCCCTGCCCATTCTCCTGCCCTGAATAAGCAGCTGCGACCCTAGCGGGTCCGTTGGTGGTGGGGCGGCAGGGTGAGTCCCGCACTGCGGCTCCGGGATCCCCAATCCTCAGCGTTGCGGCGCCAGGCCCCTTGGAAGGGGCTCCTCCTGGGCTGACCTAGGGTTAGAGTTAGTCCCCAGGAGGCCGGCAGGCCCAATCCTCTGGCTGGGTAGCGAGAGGTGGGAAGGCCGAGGTAAAGGCCCTGGGAAGCGGGAGCGTGGGCCCCTGCATTTTCGCGTGGGAGGCTTCAAATGTGGCAGGTTTCTCCAGGGCCCTGACTGTTCTACCACCCTGAATGACCGGCAGCGCCCCTAGCGGCCCGGGTGGCGACAGTGTGGCAGGGTGAGTCCGGCTCTGGGGCTCTGAGTTACCAATCCCAAGTGTTGCAGAGCCAGGCCCCTTGGGATGTGCCCCACGGGGTCGACCTAGGTTTTGGTTAGCCCCCAGGAGCCTGGCAGGCACTATCCACTGGCTCCAGCAAGCGGAGGGGCGGGCCGAGGTGAGGGCGCTGGGGAGCGGGAGCGTGGGAGCCAACTTTTTTGAGTGGGACGCATTTGAAGGTCGCCGGGGAAATGGAAGGCCTTGCCAGTTCTCCCAACTGAATGACCCGCGGCGCCCTTAGCGGCCTGGGTGGCGGCAGGGCAGCAGGTGAGTCCGGCGCTGGGGCTTGGGGGTCTCCAATCCACTGCGTTGCTGCACCATGCCCCTTGGGAGGGTGCCCTCGGGTGCTGACCTAGGGATAGGGTCGGACCCCAGGACACCAGAAGGCTCAATCCGCCAGCTGTGCGGCAAAAGGAGTAGTGGGTCGAGGTGAGGTCTCTGTGGAGCGGGAGCGTGGGCCCAAGCGTTTTGGCGCGGGGGGCCTTCGAATGTCTTCGGGGACTCGGCGGGCCCTACCCATTCTCCTCCCTGAATGACCGGCGGCGCACCTAGCTGACCTGGTGGCGGCGGGGCGGCAGGGTGAGTCAGGCGCTTTGGCTCTGGTATCTCCAATCCCCAGCGTTGTGGCGCCAGGCCCCTTGGGAGCGGCCCCTCGGTTGCCAACCTAGGGTTAGGTTTAGCCCCTAGGAGGCTGGCAGGCCCTATTCACCAGCTGTGTGGATAGCGGAGTGGCAGACTGAGTTGAGGGCGCTGGTGAGCGGGAGCATGGGTCTGGGCGTTTTGACGCCGGGGGCCTTTGAAGGTCACCGTGTCTCGGAGGGCCCTGCCCTTTCTCCCTCCCTGAATAATAGCAGCACCCCAAGACCCCGGGTGGCAGCTGGGCGGCAAGGTGAGTCCGGTGCTGGGGCTCAGGGGTCCCCAATCCCAGGCGTTGCGTCCCCAGGCCCATTGGGAGGGGCCGCTCGGGGGCTAATCTAGGGTTGAGATTACCCCCAGAAGGCCAGTGGACCCGATCAGCGGCTGTACAACAAGCGGAGCGTTGCCCCAAGTTGAGGGCGCTGGCGAGCCTGAGCATGACCCCAAGCGCTTTAGCGCGGGGGGCCTTCAAAGGTCAGCGGGGGCTCGGAGGGCCCTGCCTTTTCTCCTACACTGAATAAATGGCGGCGCCCCTAGAGGCCCGTGTGGGGCGGGGCGGCAGGGTGCATCTGGCGCTTGGGCTTGGGGGTCCCCAATCCCCGGTGTTGCAGCGCCAGGCCCCTTAGGAAGGGAACATCAGGGGCCGTCCTAGGGTTAGGGTTAGCGCCCAGGAGGCCGGCAGGCCCGATCCGCCTGCTGTGCAAGGAGCGGAGTTATGGGCCGAGTTGAGGGCGATGGCGAGCGAGAGCTTTGGCCCCAGCGTTTTGGCACGCTGGGCCTTGGAATGTTGCCATGGCTTGGAGGGCCTTGCCCCTTCTCCTGCCCTGAATAAACAGCGGCACCCTAGCGGCTCTGTTGGCGGTGGGGGGGAGGGTGAGTCCCGTGCTGTGGCTTGGGGTCCCCATCCCCAGTGTTGCAACGCCAGGCCACTTGGGAGGGGCTCGTAGGGGGCCGACCTAGGGTTAGAGTTAGCACCCAAGAGGCGGCAGGCCCAATCCTCTGGCTGGGCGGCAAGAGGTGCGGGCCGAGTTGAGGGTGCTGGTGAACATGAGCGTGGGCTCAAGCGTTTTGATTCTGGGCGCCTTCGAACATAGGCCAGGGTTCGGAGGGCCCTGCCCATTCTCCCACCCTGAATGAACGGCGGCACCCCTAGTGGCCCGTGTGAGGTGGGGCGCCAGGGTGCATCTGGCACTGGGTCTTGGGGGTCCCCAATTCCCGGCGTTGCGAAGCCAGGCCCCTTGGGGAGGGCCCCTCCGGGGCCGACCTATGGTTAGGGTTAGCTCCCAGTAGGCCAGCAGGCCCTGGGCCTTCGAATGTTGCCATGGCTCGAAGGGCCCTGCCCATTCTCCTGCCCTGAATAACCAGCGGCGCCCTTAGAGGCTCCGTTGGCAGTGGGGTGGCAGGGGGAGTCCTGCGCTGCGGCTCGGGGATCCCCAATCCCCAGCGTTGCAGGGCCAGGCCCCTTGGGAGGGGCTCGTAGGGGGCCGACCTAGGGTTAGAGTTAGCACCCAGGAGGCAGCAGGCCCAATCCTCTGGCTGGGCGGCGAGAGGTGCCCGGACCGATGTAAAGGCTCTGGCGAGCGGGAGCGTGGGCCCCTGCAATTTGGCGGGAGGCTTCAAATGTCGCCAGTTTCTCCAGGGCCCTGTCCATTCTACCGCCATGAATGACCGGCGGCGCCCCTAGAGGCCCGGGTGGTGACAGTGCTGCAGGGTGAGTCCGGTTCTGGGCTCTGAGTCACCAATCCCCAGCGTTGCAGAGCCAGGCCCCTTGGGATGTGCACCACGGTGCAGACCTAGGGTTTTGGTTAGCCCCAGGAGCTTGGCAGGCACTATCCACCGGTTCTGAATCAAGCGGAGGGGCAGGCCGAGGTGAGGGCGCTGGGAGCAGGAGCATGGGAGCCAATGTTTTTGCACGGGGGGCCTTTGAAGGTCAGCGGGGGCTCGGAGGTCCCTGCCCGTACTCCTGTCCTGATTGACCGGTGGTCCCCTGACGGCTTGGGTGGCTGAAGGGCAGCAGGGTGAGTCCGGGACTTGGGCACGGGGTCCCCATCCCCAGCTTTGCATCACCAGGACCCTTGGGAAGGGCCCCTCAGGGGCTGACCTATGGTTAGGGTTAGCCCCCAGGAGCCCCGCATGCCCGATACACCACCTGTGCAACGAGAGGACAGTTGGGCCGAGGTGAGGGTGCTGGTGAACGTGAGCCAGGGCCCAAGGGTTTTGGTTCCGGGCGCCTTCGAAGGTCGGCGGGCCCTGGCAGTTCACCCACCCTGAATGAATGGCGGCGCCCCTAGCAGCTTGTGTGGGGTGGGGCGGCAGCGTGCGTCTGGCGCTGGGGCTTGGGGGTCCGCAATCCCTGGCTTTGCGGCACCAGGCCCCTTAGGAAGGGTTTCCTCAGGGGCCGTCCTAGGGTTAGGGTTAGTGCCCAGGAGGCCGGCAGGCCCAAGTCGCCAGCTGTGCGAGGAGCAGAGGTGCCGGCCGAGTTGAGGGTGCTGGTGAAAATGAGCGTGGTCCCAAGCGTTTTGATTCGGGGAGCCTTGGAGCATAGGCAGGGGTTCGGAGGGCCCTGCCCATTCTCCCGTCCTGAATGAACGGCGGCGCCCCTAGCGGCCCGGGAGGGGAGGGACGACTGGGTGCATCGGGCCCTGGGGCTTGGGGGTCCCCAATCCCCGGGGATGCGGCGCCAGGCCCCTTGGGAGAGGCCCCTCGGGGGCAACCTAGGGTTAGGTTTAGCCCCCAGGAGGCCGGCAGGCCCTTCTCGCCAGCTGTGTGGAGAGTGAAGTGGCGGACGGAGGTGAGGGCGCTGGTGAGTGGGAGGGTGGGTCTGCCGTTTTTGCGCGGGGGGGGGGGGGCCTTCGAAGGTCGCCATGTCTCGGATGGCCCTGCCTGTTCTCCCGCTCTGAATGATCGGCAACACCCCAAGCCCCTGGGTGGCGGCTGGGCGGCAGGGTGAGTCAGGTGCTGAGGTTCAGGTTCCCCAATCCCCGGCGTTGCTGTGCCAGGCCCCTTGGGAGTGGACCTTTGGGGATCGATCTAGGGTTATGGTTAGCTGCCAGGAGGCCGGTGGACCCGATCAGCGGCTGTGCTGCACGCGGAGGGTTGGGACGAGGTGAGGGCACTGGCGAGACTGAGCATGCGCCCAAGCTTTTTAGTGTGGGGGGCCTTTGAAGGTAGGCGGGGCCTCGGAGGGACCTGCCCATTCTCCCGCTCTGAATGACCAGCGGGGCCCCTAGCGGCTCCGGTGGCTGAAGTGCAGCAGGGTGAGTCCAGCAATTGGGCTCGGGGTCCCCATCCCCAGCGTTGTGGCGCCAGGCCCCTTGGGAAGGGCCCCTTGGGGGCCGACCTATGGTTAGGGTTAGCCTCCAGGAGACCCGCATGCCCGATACACCACCTGTGCGTCGAGCGGAGAGTTGGGCCGAGGTGAGGGTGCTGGTGAACATGAGCCTGGGCCCAAGCATTTTGGTTCGGGGCGCCTTCGAATGTCGGCGGGGGGTCGGAGGGCCCTGGCTGTTCTCCCACCCTGAATGAACGGCGGCGCCCCTAGCGGCCCGTGTGAGGCGGGTCGCCAGGGTGCATCCGGCACTGGGTCTTGGGGGTCCCCAATCCCCGGCGTTGCGATGCCGGGCCCCTTGGGGAGGGCCCCTCGGGGGCCGACCTATGGTTATGGTTAGCTCCCAGGAGGCCGGCAGGCCCTGGGCCTTCAAATGTTGCCATGGCTCGAAGGGCCCTGCCCATTCTCCTGCCCTGAATAACCAGCGGCGCCCTTAGCAGCTCCGTTGGCGGTGGGGCGGCGGGGGGAGTCCCGCGCTGCGGCTCGGGGATCCCCAGTCCCCAGCGTTGCGGAGCCAGGCCCCTTGGGAGGGGCTCATAGGGGGCCGACCTAGGTTTAGAGTTAGCACCCAGGAGGCGGCAGGCCCAATCCTCTGGCTGGGCGGCGAGAGGTGCGCGGGCCGAGGTAAAGGCTCTGGCGAGTGGGAGCGTGGACCCCTGCATTTTGGTGGGAGGCATCAAATGTTTCTGGTTTCTCCAGGGTCCTGTCCATTCTCCCGCCCTGAATGACCGCGGCGCCCCTAGCAGCCGGGGTGGCGGCAGTGTGGCAGGGTGAGTCTGGTTCTGGGGCTCTGAGTCACCAATCCCCAGCGTTGCAGAGCCAGTCCCCTTGGGATGTGCCCCATGGGGCCGACCTAGGGTTTTGGTTAACCCCAGAAGCTTGGCAGGCCCTATCCACCAGCTCTGAATCAAGCGGAGGGGCGGGCCGAGGTGAGGGTGCTGGTGAACGTGAGCCAGGGCCCAAGGGTTTTGGATCGGGGTGCCTTTGAAGGTCGGCAGGGGTTCAGAGGGCCCTGCCAGTTCTCCCACCCTGAATGAACAGCGGCGCCCCTAGTGGCCCGAGTGGGGAGGGGCTATACGGCGCATCCGGCGCTGGGGCTTCGGTGTCCCCAATCCCTGGCGATGCGGCGCCAGGCCCCTTGGGAGAGGCCCCTCGGGGGCAACCTAGGGTTAGGTTTAGCCCCCAGGAGGCCGGCAGGCCCTATTCGCCAGCTGTGTGGAGAGTGGAGTGGCGGACGGAGGTGAGGTCGCTGGTGAGTGGGAGGGTGGGTCTGCTGTTTTTGCCCGGGGGGGCCTTCGAAGGTCGCCGTGTCTCGGAGGGCCCTGCCTGTTCTCCTGCTCTGAATGATCGGCAACACCCCAGGCCCCCGGGTGGC
The DNA here is from genome assembly GCF_024610735.1 of Ursus americanus. Taxonomy (NCBI): domain Eukaryota; kingdom Metazoa; phylum Chordata; class Mammalia; order Carnivora; family Ursidae; genus Ursus; species Ursus americanus. Next base: position 4,736,392 of record NC_142130.1, on the reverse strand, counting down.
GGCTGGGCGGCAGGGTGAGTCAGGTGCTGAGGTTCGGGGTCCCCAATCCCCGGCGTTGCTGCGCCAAGCCCCTTGGGAGTGGACCTTTGGGGATCGATCTAGGGTCATGGTTTGCCTCCAGGAGGCCAGTGGACCCGATCAGCGGCTGTGCGGCACGCGGAGGGTTGGGACGAAGTGAGGGCACTGGCAAGACTGAGCATGCGCCCAAGTTTTTAGTGTGGGGGGCCTTCGAAGGTCGGCGGGGCCTCGGAGGGACCTGCCAATTCTCTCGCTCTGAATGACCGGCGGGTCCCCTAGTGGCTCGGGTGGCTGAAGGGCACCAGGGTGAGCCTAGCACTTGGGCTCGGGGTCCCCATCCCCGGCGTTGCGGCGCCAGGCCACTTGGGAAGTGCCCCTCGGGGGGCCGACGTACAGTTAGAGTTAGCCCCCAGGAGGCCGGCAGGCCCTATACACCACCTGTGCGTCGAGCGGAGAGTTGGGCTGAGGTGAGGGTGCTGGTGAACGTGAGTGTGGGCCCAAGCGTTTTGATTCGGGGCGCCTTCAAGCATAGGCAGGGGTTCGGAGGGCCCTGCCCATTCTCCCACCCTGAATGAACGGAGGCGCCCCTAGCGGCCCGGGTGGGGAAGGGCGACAGGGTGCATCTGGCGCTGGGGCTTGGGGGTCCCCAATCCCCGGCGATGCAGCGCCAGGCCCCTTAGGAAAGGACCCTCAGGGGCCGTCCTAGGGTTAGGATTAGCGCCCAGGAGGCCGGCAGGCCCGATCCGCCATCTGTGCGAGGAGTGGAGATGCGGGCCCAGTTGAGGCCAATGGCAAGCAGGAGCATGGTCCCCTGCGTTTTGGCGTCCTGGGCCTTCGAATGTTCCATGGGTCGGAGGGCCCTGCCCGATCTCCTGCCCTGATTGACCGGCGGGGCCTCTAGCGGCTCGGGTTGCTGAAGGGCAGCAGGGTGAGTCGGGCACATGGGCTCAGAAGTCCCTGCCCCTTCTCCCTCCCTGAATGACCAGCGGTGCCCCTAGTGGCCCAGGTGGCTATAGTGCCTCAGGGTTTGTCCCGCTCTGGGGCTCTGAGTCACCAATCCCCAGCGTTGCAGAGCCAGGCCCCTTGGGATGTGCCCCACGGGGCCACATAGGGTTTTGGTTAGCCCCCAGGAGCCTGGCAGGCCCTATCCACCGGCTCTGAATCAAGCGGAGGGGCGGGCCGAGGTGAGGGCGCTGAGAGCAGGAGCATGGGAGCCAATGTTTTTGCGCGCGGGGCCTTCGAAGGTCAGCGCGGGCTCAGAGATCCCTGCCCGTTCTCCTGTCCTGATTGACCCGTGGTCCCCTAGCGGCTTGGGCGGCTGAAGGGCAGCAGGGTGAGTCCGGCACTTGGGCACGGGGTCCCCATCCCCAGCGTTGTGACTCCAGGCCCCTGGGGAAGTGCCCCTTGGGGGCCGACCTATGGTTAGGGTTAGCCCCCAGGAGCCACGCAGGCCCGATACACCACCTGTGCATCGAGAGGACAGTTGGGCCGAAGTGAGGGTGCTGGTGAACATGAGCCTGGGCCCAAGCGTTTTGGTTCTGGGCGCCTTCGAAGGTCAGCGGGGGTTCGGAGGGCCCTGCAAGTTCTCCCACCCCGGATGAATGGCGGCGCCCATAGCGGCCCGTGTGGGGCGGGGCGGCAGCGTGCATCCGGCGCTGGGGCTTGGGGGTACCCAAACCCCGGCGTTGCGGTGCCAGGCCCCTTCAGAATGGACCCTCAGGGGCCGTCCTAGGGGTCTAGTTAGCGCCCAGGAAGCCGGCAGGCCTGAGTCGCCGGCTGTGCAAGGAGCGGAGGTGCGGGCCGAGTTGAGGGTGCTGGTGAACATGACCCTGGGGCCAAGCGTTTTGATTCGGGGCACCTTCGAAAGTAGGTGGGGGCTCGGAGGGCCCTACCTGTTCTCCCGCCCTGAATGACCAGCGGCGCCCCTAGCGGCCTGGGTGGCGGCAGGGCGGCACAGTGAGTCCGGCGCTGGGGCTCAGGGGTCCACAATCCCCGGTGTTGCGGTGCCAGGACCCTTGGGAGGGGCCCTCGGGGGTCGATCTAGGTTTACGGTTAGCCCCCAGGAAGCCGGTGGACCCGATCAGTGGCTCTGCAGCACGCGGAGGGTTGGGCCGAGGTGAGGGCGCTGGCGAGACTGAGCATGAGCCCAAGTGTTTTAGCGCGGGTGGTCTTCGAAGGTCGGTGGGGGCTTGGAAGGACCTGCCCGTTCTCCCGCTCTGAATGACCGGTGGGGCCCCTAGAGGCTCCAGGGCCTGAAGGGCACCAGGATGAGACTGGCACTTGGGTTCTGGTCCCCATTCCTGGCGTTGTGGCGCCAGGCCATTTGGGAAGGGTCCCTCCGTGGCCGACCTACAGTTAGGGTTAGCCCTCAGGAGGTCAGCAGGCCCGATACACCGCCTGTGCGTCGAGGGGAGAGTTGAGCGAGGTGAGGGTGCTGGTGAACATGAGCCTGGGCCCAAGCGTTTGGTTCAGGGCGCCTTCGAAGGTCTTTGGGCGTTCGAAGGGCCCTGCCCCTTCTCCCACCCTGAATGAATGGCAGCGCCCCCAGCGGCAAGTGTGGGGTGGGGCGGCAGGGTGCATCCAATGCTGGGGCTTGGGGGTTCCCAATCCCTGGCGTTGCGGCGCCAGGCTCCTTAGGAAAGGACCCTCAGGGGCCTTCCTAGGGTTAGGATTAGCGCCCAGGAGCCCGGCAGGCCCGATTCGCCATCTGTGCGAGGAGTGGAGATGCGAGCCCAGTTGAGGCCAATGGCAAGCGGGAGCATGGTCCCCAGCGTTTTTGCATCCTGGGCCTTTGAATGTTGCCATGGCTCAGAGGGCCCTGCCCTTTCTCCTGCCCTGAATAACCAGCGACGCCCCTAGCAGCTCCGTTGGCAGTGGGACGGCAGGGTGTGTCCCGTGCTGCGGCTCAGGGATCCCCAATCCCCAGCGTTGTGGGGCCAGGCCCCTTGGGAGGGGCTCCTCGTGTGCCAACCTAGGGTTAGAGTTAGCCCCCAGGAGGCTAGCAGGCCGATCCTCTGGCTGGGCGGCGAGAGGTTGGCGGGCCGAGGTAAGGGCGCTGGGGAGTGGGATTGTGGGCCCCTGCATTTTGGTGCAGGTGTCTTCAAATGTCGCCAGTTTCTCCAGGGCCCTGTCAGTTCTCCTGCCCTGAATGACCAGCGGCGCCCCTAGCGGCCCGGGTGGCAGCGTTGTGAGAGGGTGAGTCTGGCTCTGGGGCTTGTGGTGCCAGATCCCAGGCATAGTGGCACCAGGACCCTTGGGAGGAGCCCCTGTGGGGCCGACCTAGGGTTAGGGTTAGCCCCAAGGAGACCGTCAGGCCTAATCCGCACGCTGTGCGGCGAGCGGAGGTGTGGGCCGAGGTGAGGGCACTGGGGAGCGGGAGCGTGGGCACCAGCGTTTTGGCGCGGGGAGCCTTTGAAGGTCATGGGTGGCTTGGAAGGCCCTGCCCTTCTCTTGCCCTCTATGAACAGCGGCGCCTCTAGCGGCCCGGGTGGGGACAGTGCAGCAGGGTGAGTCTGGCTCTGGGGCTCTGAGTCACCAATCCCCAGCATTGCAGAGCCAGGCCGCTTGGGATGTCCCCACAGGGCCCACCTAGGGTTTTGGTTAGCTGCCAGGAACCCGGCAGGCCCTATCCACCGCCTCTGAAGCAAGCGGAGGGGCAGGCCTAGGTGAGGGCGCTGGGGAGCAGGATCCTGGGAGCCAATGTTTTTGCGCGGGGAGCCTTCAAAGGTCAGCGTGGGCTCGGAGGGCCCTGCCCTATCTCCTGCCCTGATTGACCGGCAGGGCCTCTAGCGGCCGGTGGCTGAAGGGCAGCAGGGTGATTCCGGCACATGGGCTTGGGGTCCCCATTCCCAGCGTTGCGACACCAGGCCCCTTGGGAAGGGCCCCTTGGGGGCTGACCTATGGTTAGGGTTACCCTCCAGGAACCCCGCAGGCCCGATACACCCCCTGTGTGTCGAGGGGAGAGTTGGGCCGAGGTGAGGGTGCTGGTGAACATGAGCCTGGGCCCAAGCGTTTTGGTTCGGTGCGCCTTCGAATGTCGGTAGGGGTTCGGAGGGCCCTCCAGTTCTCCCACCCTGAATGAATGGCGGCGCCCCTAGCGGCCCGTGTGGGGTGGGGCGGCAGCGTGCATCCAGTGCTGGGGCCTGGGGTTCCCCAATCCCCGGCGTTGCGGCTTCAGGCCCCTTAGGAAGGGAGCTTCATTGGCTGTCCTAGGGTTAGGGTTAGCACCCAGGAGGCTGGCAGGCCCGAGTCGCCGGCTGTGCGAGGAGTGGAGGTGCGGGCCAGGTTGAGGGCGATGCCCAGCAGGAGCATGGTCCCCAGCATTTTGGCTCCCTGGGCCTTCGAATGTTGCCATGGCTCGGAGGGCCCTGCCCTTTCTCCTGCCCTGAATAACCAGCGACGCCCCTAGCGGCTCCGTTGGCAGTGGGGCGGCAGGGTGAGTCCCGTGCTGCGGCTCGGGGATACCCAATCCCCAGCGTTGTGGGGCCAGGCCCCTTGGGAGGGGCCCCTCGGGGACTGTCCTAGGGTTAGGTTAACCCTCAGGAGGCCAGCAGTCCCGATCCGCCGGCTGTGCAGTGAGCGGAGGGATTGACCATGGTAGGGCGCAGTCGAGCGGTAGCGTGGTACCCAGCGTTTTGGCGTGGGGGCCTTCTTATTTCACCGGAGGCTCGGAGGGCCCTGCCGGTTATCCTGCCCTGAATGCCCGGCGGCGCTCCTAGTGGCCTGCGTGGTGGCGGGGTGGCAGGGTGAGCCCGGAGCTGGGGCTTGCGGGTCCCCAATCCCTGCCGTTGCGGCACCAAGCCTCTTGGGAGGGGCCACTCTGGGGCCCACCTAGGGTTAGGGTTAGCCCCGAGGAGCCCGGAAGGCCTGATCCACCAGCTGTGTGGCTAGAGGGGGTCGGGCCGAGGTGAGGGTGCTGTAGAGCGGGAGCATGGGCCTCAGCGATTTGGCGTGGGGGACCTATGAATGTCGCTGGGGGATCTGAGGGCACTGCCCGTTCCCCCACCCTGAATGACCGGTGGCGCCCAAAGTGGCCCGGGTGGTGGCGGAGGGGTAGGTTGAATACATTGCTGGGGCTTGGGGGTCCTCAATCTCCGGCGTCGTGGCACCAGGCCCTTTGGGAGTGCCCTTTGGGGGCGGACGTATGGTTAGGGTTAGCCCCCAGGAGGCCGGCAGGCCCGATACGATGGCTGTGGGGCGAGTGGAGGGGTGGGCCAAGGTGAGGGCGCTGGCGAGTGGAAGCGTGGTACCCAACGTTTTGGCATGGGGGCCTTCGAATGTCGCCAGGGGTCTGAGGATCCTGCCCTTTCTCCCACCCTGAATGACTGGCGGCACCCTTAGCAACCTGGGTGGTGGCAGAGAGGCATGGTGAGTCTGGCGCTGAGGCTCGGGAATCCCCAATCCCAGGCGTTGGGGCGCCAGGCCCCTAGGATGGGCCCCTTGGTGCCAACCTAGGGTTAGGTTTAGCCCCTAGGAGGCCTGCAGGCCTGATTTGCCAGCTGTGTGACAAGTGGAGGGGCGGACTGAGGTGAGGGCCCAGGTGAGTGGGATCATGGGCCCCAGTGTTTTGGCGCAGATGGCCTTCGAAAGTCACTGGGTTCTCGAGAGCCCTGCCCGTTCTTCCACCCTGAATGACCTGCGATGCCCCAGTGGGTCCTGTGTCGGCGGGGTGGCAGGGTGATTCCGGCACTGCAGCTAGGGGGTCCCCAATCCCAGGCATTGAGGCGCCAGTCCCCTTGGGAGTGGCCCCTCGGGGGCCGACCTAGGGTAGGGTCAGCCCCCAGGAGGCCGGCAGGCCCGATAAGCCACTGGGGCGAGCGGAGGGGCGGGCTGAGGTGAGGGTGCTGGTGAGTGGGAGCGTGGCCATAGCGGTTTGGCTCCGGGGGCCTTCGAATGTCCCGCAGCTCAGAAAGCCCTGCCCCTTCAACCGACCTGAATGACCGGCAGCGCCCCTAGCAGCCCGGGTGACGTGGGACGGCAGGGTGAGTCCGGCGTTAGGAATCGGGAGTCCCCAATCCCCGGCGTTGTGGGATCAAGCCCCTTCGGATGGGCCCCTCGTGGGCCGATCTAGTGTTAGAGTTAGCTCCCAGGAGGCCGGCAGGCCCGATATGCCAGCTAGACTGCGAGAGGAGGGGCGGGCCGTAGTAAAGGTGCTGGCGAGCGGGAGCGTGGGCACCAGCGTTTTGACTTGGGACTTTCAAAGGTCACCGGGGTCTCGAGGGCCCTGCCCGTTCTCCCACCCTGAATGAACAGCGATGCCCCAGCGTGCCCGGTGTGAGCGGGGAGGCAGGGTGAGTCTGGCGCTGGGTCTCGGGGGTCCCCAATCCCCAGCGTTGCGTGGGCAGGCCCCGTGGGAGGGGCTCCTCGTGGGCCGACCTAGGGTTAGAGTTAGCACCCAGGAGGCTGGCAGGCCCAATACTCTGGCTTGGCAGAGAGAGGTGGTTTGCCAGAGGTAAAGGTGCTGCCAAGCGGGAGCGTGGGCCCCTGCATTTTGGCGTGGGAGGCTTCAAATGTCGCAGGTTTCTCCAGGGCCCTGTCCGTTCTCCCGCCCTGAATGACCAGCGGCACCCCTAGCGGCCCAGGTGGCGGCATTGCGGCAGGGTGAGTCTGGCTCTGGGACTTGGGGTCCCCGATCCCTGGTGTAGCGGCATCAGGATCCTTGGGAGGGGCCCCTGAGGGGCTGACCTAGGGTTAGGGTTAAGACACAGGAGGCCAGCAGGCCCGATCCGCCTCCTGTGCTGAGAGTTGAGGGGCGAGCCGAGGTGAGGGCGCGGGGAGCGGGAGCCCGGGCACCAGCGTTTTGGTGCCGGGAGCCTTTGAAGGTCACCTGGGGCTCGGAAGGCCCTGCCCCTTCTCCCGCCCTGATTGACCTGCAGCGCCCCTAGCAGCCCGGGTGGCGACAGTGGGGCAGGGTGAGTCTGGCTCTGGGGCTCTGAGTCACCAACCCCCAGCATTGCAGAGCCAGGCCCCTTGGGATGTCCCCCATGGGGCCGACCTAGGGTTTCAGTTAGCCCTCAGGAGCCCGGCAGGCCCTATCCACCAGTTCTGCAGCAACCGGAGGGGCGGGCCAAGGTGAGGGCGCTGGGGAGCAGGAGCGTGGGAGCCACCTTTTTTGCTCGAGGGTCCTTAGAATGTCACAGGGGAAATGGAATGCCCTGCCAGTTTTCCCACCCTGAATGACCCGCGGCGCCCCTAGCGGCCCGGGTGGTGGCGGGGTGGCAGGTGAGTCCGGTGCTGGGGCTCGGGGGTCCCCAATCCACCGTGTTGCACTGCCAGGCCCCTTGGGAGGGGCCCCTGGAGGGCTGGCCTAGGGTTAAGGTCAGCCCCTAGGACGCCAGCAGGCTCAATCCACCAGCTGTGCAGCGAATGGAGTGGTGGGTTGAGGTGAGGTCTCTGTGGAGCGGGAGCTTGGGCCCAAGCGTTTTGGCTCCAGGGGCCTTCAAATGTTTCCGGGGACTCGACGGGCCCTGCCCATTCTCCTCCCTAACTGACCGACAGGGCCCCTAGACGCCCAGGTGGTGGCAGGGCGGCAGGGTGAGTCAGGCGCTGAGGCTCGGGTATCCCCAATCCCCGGCGTTGCAGCGACAGGCCCCTTGGGAGGGTCCCCTCGGGGGCCAACCTAGGGTTAGGTTTAGCCCCTAGGAGGCTGGCAGGCACTATTCGCCGGCTGTGCAGTGAGCTGATCGGTGGGCCGAGGTGAGGGCGCTGGCAAGCGGGAGCGTTAGCCCAAACGTTTTGGCGCGGGGGGCATTCAAAAGTCACCGGGGCTCGGAAGGCCCTGACCATTCTCCCATCCTGAATGACGGGCGGTGCCCCTAGAGTCCCAGGAGGCGGCAGGACGGCAGGGTGAGTCCGGCGCCGGTGCTCGGGGGTCCCCAATCCCTGGAGTTGCGGCACCAGGACCCTTGGGAGGTGCCCCTTGGGGACTGACCTAGGGTTAGGGTTAGACCCCAGGAGGCCGGCAGCCCCGATTGGCTGGCTGTACGGTGTGTGGAGCAGCGGCCGAGGTAAGGGCGTTGGCGAGCGGGAGCGTGGGCCAAAGTGTTTCGGCGTGGAGGCCTACGAAAGTCGCTGGGGGCTCAGAGGGCCCGGCCCGTTCTTCCGCCCTGAATGACCGGCGGCGCCAGTCGCAGCCCGGGTGTGGCGGGGTGGCAGGGTGAGTGCAGCACTGGGGCTTGGGGGTTCAAAATCCCTGGCGTTGCGGCGCCAGGCCACCTGGGAGGGTCCACTCAGGGCCGACCTAGGGTTAGGGTCAGCCCCCAGGAGGACAGCAGGCCCGATACACTGCCTGTGCGTCAAGCGGAGAGTTGGGCCGAGGTGAGGGTGCTGGTGAACATGAGCCAGGGCCCAAGCGTTTTGGTTCGGTGCACCTTTGAATGTCGACAGGGGTTCAGAGGGCCCTCCAGGTCTCCCAACCTGAATGAATGGCGGCGCCTCTAGCAACCCGTGTGGGGCGGGGCGGCAGCGTGCATCTGGCGCTGGGGCATCGGGGTCCCCAATCCCTGGCATTGCAGCACCAGGCCCTTAGGAAGGGAGCTTCAGGGGCTGTCCTAGGGTTAGGGATAGCGCCCAGGATGCCGGCAGACTCGAGTTCCCAGCTCTGCGAAGAGCAGAGGTGTGGGCCGAGTTGAGGGTGATGCAGAGCGGGAGAGTGGTCCCCAGCGTTTTGGCGCCCTGGGCCTTCGAATATTGCCATGTCTCAAAGGGCCCTGCCCGTTCTCCTGCCCTGAATAACCAGCGGCATGCTTTGCGGCTCCGCTGGCGGTGGGGCGGCAGGGTGAGTCCCGCACTGCGGCTCAGGGATCCCCAATCCCCAGCGTTGCTGGGCCAGGCCCCTTGGGAGGGGCTCCTCATGGGCAGACCTAGGGTTAGAGTTAGCACCCAGGAGGCCAGCAGGCCCAATCCTCTGGCTGGGCGGCAAGAGGTTCACGGGCCGAGGTAAAGGCTCTGGCGAGCGGGAGTGTGGGCCCCTGCATTTTGGCATGGGAGGCTTCAAATGTAGCTGGTTTCTCCAGGGCCCTGTGTGTTCTCCCGCCCTGAGTGAGCAGTGGCGCCCCTAGCGGCCTGGGTGGGGACAGTGCGGCAGGGTGAGTCTGGCTCTGGGGCTCTGAGTCACCAATCCCCAGCGTTGCAGAGCCAGGCCCCTTGGGTTGTGCCCCATGGGGCCGACCTAGGATTTCAGTTAGCCCCCAGGAGCCTGGCAGGCACTATCCACTGGCTCTGCAGCAAGTGGAGGGGCGAGCCGAGGTGAGGGCGCTGGCGAGCAGGAGGATGGGAGCCAATGTTTTCGCGCGGGGGGCCTTCGAAGGTCAGCGGGGGCTCCGAGGGCCCTGCCCATTCTCCCGCCCTGATTGACCAGTGGTCTCTAGCGGCTCGGGTGGCTGAAGGGAAGCAGGGTGATTCCGGCACTTGGGCTCGGGGTCCCCATCCCCAGCGTTGTGACACCAGGCCCCTGGGAAGTGCCCCTTGGGGGCCGAACTATGGTTAGGGTTAGCCCCAGGAGGCCGGCAGGCCCAATACACCACCTGGGCGTCGCCAGAGAGTTAGGCTGAGGTGAGGGCGCTGGTGAACATGAGCCTGGGCACAAGCATTTTGGTTCTGGGCGCCATGGAAGGTGGACGGGGATTCGGAGGCCCCTGCCAGTTTTCCCACCCAGATTGAATGTTGGCGCCCCTAGCGGCCCGTGTGGGGCGGGGCGGCAGGGTGCACCGGCGCTGGGGCTAGTGGGTCACCAATCCCTGGCATTGCACCTCAAGGCTCCTTAGGAAGGGACCCTCAGGGGCCGTCCTAGGGTTAGGGTTAGCGTCCAGGAGGCCGGCAGGCCCTATCCACCGGCTGTGCGAGGAGCGGAGGTGTGGGCCGAGTTGAGGGCAATGGCGAGCCGGAGCGTGGGCCCCAGCATTTTGGCGCCCTGGGCCTTCGAATGTTGCCATGTCTCGGAGGGCCCTGCCCATTCTCCTGCCCTAAATAACCAGCGGCGCCCCTAGCGGCTCCGTTTGCGGTGGGGCTGCAGGGTGAGTCCTGAGCTGCGGCTTGGGGATCCCCAATCCCCAGCATTGTGGGGCCAGGCCCCTTGGGAGGGGCTCCTCATGGGCCGACCTAGGGTTAGAGTTGGCACCCAGGATGCCGGCAGGCCCAGTCCTCTGGCTGGGCGGCGAGAGGTGGGTGGGCCGAAGTAAAGGCACTGGGGAGCGGGAGCCTGGGCCCCTGCATTTTGGCGTGGGAGGCTTCAAATGTCACCCGTTTCTCCAGGGCCCTGTCCATTCTCCCGCCCTGAATGAGCGGCTGCGCCCCTAGTGGCCAGGGTGGCGGCGTTGTGGCAGGGTGAGTCTGGTTCTGGGGCTTGGGGTCCCTGATCCCTGGCATAGAGGCACCTGCATTCTTGGGAGGGACCCTGGGGGGCTGGCCTACGGTTCGGGTTAGCCCACACAAGGCCGGCAGGCCTGATATGCCCTCTGTGCAGGGAGCAGAGGGATGGGCCGAGGTGAGGGCGCTGGGGAGCGGGAGCGTGGGCACCAGGGTTTTGGCGCGGGGAACCTTCGAAGGTCGCCGGTGGCTCAGAGGACCCTGTCTGTTCTCGCGCCCTGAATGACCAGCGGCTCCCCTAGTGGCCGGAGTGGCAGCAGGGAGGCAGGTGAGTCTGGCGATGGGGCCTGTGGTCCTAGTCCCAGGCTTGGTGGCGCCAGTTCCCTTGGGAGGGGCCCCTCTGGGGCCTACCTAGCTTTAGGGTTACTCCAGGAGTCCAGCGGCCTGATCCGCTGGCTGTGCGTAGAGCGGAGGGGCAGGCCGATGTGAATGTGCTGGCGAGCGGGAGCGTGGGCCCAAGCGTTTTGGCGTGTGGGGCCTTCGACGGTCAATGGGGGCTCCGAAGGCCCTGCCCCTTCCCCAGCCCGGAATGACCGGCGGCACCCTAGCGGCCCTGGTGGCGGCGGGGCGGCAGGGTGCGTCTGGTGTTGCGTCTCGGGGGTCCCCAATCCCTGGCGTGGCAGCGCCAGGCCCCTTGGGACGGGCCCCTCTGGGGCCGACCTAGGGTTAGGGTTAGCCCCCAGGAGGATTGCAGGCCCGATCCGCCAGCTGTTCAGAGAGTGGAGGGGCAGGCCGACGTGAGGGCGCTGGTGAGTGGTAGCATTGGCCCAAGCATTTTGGTGCGGAAGGCCATGGATGTTCGCCGGGGGCTCAGAGGGCCAGTTCTGCCAGTTCTCCCGCCCTGAATGACCAGCGGCGCCCCTAGCGGCCATGGTGGCGGCAGGGCGGCAGGGTGAGTCTGGAGCTGGGGCTCAGGCATCCTCAATCCCCGGCGTGGCGGCTCCAGGCACTTGGGAGGGGAACCTCAGGGGCTGACCTAGGGTTAGGGTTAACTCAAAGGAGGCCGGCAGGCCCGATACACCGGCTGTGCAGTGAGTGGAGTAGTGGGCCGAGGTCAGGGCACTGGCGAGCGGGAGCGTGGGTCCAAGCGTTTTGGCGAGGGGGCCTTCGAAGGTCGCCGGGGGCTCAGAAGGCCCTGCCCGTTCTCCAGACCTGAATGACCGGCGGTGCCCCTAGTGGCCCGGGTTGCGGTGGGGCGGCACGGTAAGTCCGATGCTGGGGCACGGGGGTCCCCCATACTCGGCATTGGGGCACCAGACCCCTTGGGAAGGGCCCTCGGGGTCCGAACCAGCATTATTGTTAGCCCCCAGGAGGCCGGCAGACCTAATCCGCCAGCTGTGTAGCGAGCAGTGGGGCAGGTCAAGGTGAGGGCACTGTAGAGCGGGAGCATGGGCCCAAGGGTTTTGGCGTGGGGGGATTCGAAAGTCGCCAGGGGTTCAGAGCGCACTTCCCGTTCTACCGCGCTGAAAGCCCGACAGAGCACCTAGCAGCTCGGGTTGCAGAGGGGCGGCAGGGTGAGTCCGGTGCTGGGGCTTGGGGATCCCCAATCCCTGGCGTTTCGGCACCAGACCCCTTGGGATGGGCCCCTCGGGGGCTGACTTAGGGTTTGGGTTAGCCTCCAGGAGGCCAGCAGGCCTGATCCACCAGCTGTGCAGCGAGTGGAGGGTTGTTCGGAGGTGAGGTTGCTGGCGAGCGGGAGCATGGGCCCAGGCGTTTTGGCGTGGGGGTCCTTTGAAGGTCGCCGGGGGCTCCGAGGGCCCTGCACGTTCTTCTGCCCTGAATGACCAGCGGCTACCCTAGTGGCCCGGGTAGAGGACAGGTGGTAGGGTGAGTCAGGTGCTGGGGCTCGGGGTCCCCAATCCTCAGCGTTGGGGTGCCAGGCCCCTTCAGAAGGGCTCTAGGTGAATGACCAAGGGTTACTGTTAGCCCCCAGAAGGCCGGCAGACCCGATATGCCGGCTGTGTGGCGAGCAGAGGGGCGGGCCTAGGTGAGGGCGCTGTGGAGCGGAAGCGTGGGCCCAAGCGTTTTGGCTTGGGGGGCATTCAAAAGTTGCCGGGGGCTCAGAGCGCCCTTCCCGTTCTACTGCACTGAATGCCCGACGGCGCACCTAGCGGCCCGGTTTGCAGAGGGGCAGCAGTGTGAGTCTGGCGCTGGGGCTCAGGGGTCCCCAATCCCTGGTGTTGCAGCGCCAGGCCCCTTGGGAGGGGCCCCTCGTGTGCGACCTAGTGTTAGGGTTAGCCCCCAGGAGGCCAGCAGGCCCGATCCGCCAGCTGTGCGGGGAGCGGAGGGGCCGGCTGAGGTGAGGGCGCTGACTAGCGGGAGCGTGGGCACAAGCGTTGTGGCGCAAGGGGCCTTCGAAGGTCGCCAGGGGCTCGGAGGGCCCTACCCATTCTCCGCCCTGAAAGACCTGGGGCACACCTAGTGGCACGGTTGGCGGCGGGGCGGTAGGTTGAGTCCGACGCTGGGGCTCTGGTGGCCCCAATCCCCGGCGTTGTGGCACCAGGACCCTTGGGAGGGGCCGCTCTAGGGCTGACCTAGGGTTATGGTTATCCCCCAGGAGGCCAGCAGGCCCGATCCGCTGGATGTTCGACGATCAGAGGGGCTTGCTGAAGTGAGGGCGATGCCTAGCGGCATTGTGGGCGCAAGCATTTTTATGCAGGGTGCCTTTGAAGGTCTCCCGGGCTCAGAGGGCCCTGCCCTTTCTCACGCCCTGAATGAACTGCGGCGACCCTAGCGGCCCGGGTGGTTGGCGGGGCGGCAGGGGGAGTCAGGCGCTGGGGTTCGGGGGTTGCAGCGCCAGGCCACTTGGGATGGGCCCCTTGGTGGTCGACCTAGGGTTAGAGTTTGCCCCCAGGAGGCCAGCAGGCCCGATCCACGGGATCTGCTATGAGCAGAGGGGCTGGCCAAGGTGAGGGCACTGGCGAGCAGGAGCGTGGGCCCAACCGTTTTGGCGCGGGAGGCCTTTGTAGGTCGCCCGCGCTCAGAGGGCCCTACACGTTCTCCGGGCCTGAATGACCGGTGGCGACCCTAGCGGCCTGGCCACCGGCAGAGCGGTAAGGTTAGTCCGGTGCTGGGGTTCAGTGGTCCCCAATCCCCACGTTGCCATGCCAGGCCCCTTGGGAGGGGCTCCTCGGGGGCCGACCTAGGGTTTGACTTAGCCCCCAGGAGTTGGGAAGGCCCGATCCACCCCCTGTCCGATGAGCGATGGGGCGGGCCGAGGTGAGGGCGCTGGCAAGCGGGAGCGTGGGCCCAAGCGTTTTGGCTTGGGGGGCCTTCGATGGTTGCCAGGGGCTCGGAGGGCCTTGCCCATTCTGCCGCCATGAATGACCGGCGGCACCCCTACCGGCCCGGGTGGCAGCGGGGCAGTAAGGTGAGTCCGGCGCTGGGGATCGGGGGTTCCCGATCCCCAGCGTTGTGGCGCCAGGCCCCTTGGGAAGGGCCACTAGTGGGCCGAACTACGGATAGGGATAGTCCCCAGGAGGCCGGCAGCCCCGATCCCCCGATCTGCCGGCTGTGAGTCTAGCGGAGGGGCGGGCCGAGGTGAGGGGGCTGGTGAGCGGGAGCATGGGCCCAAGCGGTTTGGAGCGGGGGGCCTTCGAAAGTCGCCGGGGGCTCAGAGGGCCCTGCCCCTTCTCCTGCCCTAAATGACCGGCGGCTCCAATAGGGGCCCGCGTGGGGGTGGAGCGGCAGGGTGAGTCCGGCGCTGGGCCTGGGAGTCCCCAATCCCAGGCGTTAGGGCGCCAGGCCCCTTGGGATAGGCCCCTAGGGGGCCTACCTAGGGTTAGGGTTAGCCCCCAGGAGGCGGGGAGGCCCTATCCGCCTGCTCCCTGTGCAGCGAGCAGAGGGGCAGGCTGAGGTAAGGGTGATGGCGAGCGGGAGTGTGCTCCCAAGCTCTTTGACACGGGGGCCTTCGAAGGTCGCTGTGGTCTCGGAGGGCCCTGCCCATTCTCCCGCACTGAATGACCGGCGGTGCCCCTTGTGGCCCGGGTGGCATTGGGGGCATGGTGAGTCCAGCGCTGGGGCTCAGGAGTCCCCAATCCCCGTTGTTGCGGCGCCAGGCCCCTTGGGAGGGGCCACTAGGGGGCCGACCTAGGGTTTGGGTTAACCCCCAGAAGGCCCACAGGCCTGATTCACCAGCTGTGCGGCGAGCGGAGGGGAGGGCCGAGGTAAGGGCGCTGGCGAGCGGGAACGTGGGCCCAAGCGTTTTGGTGCGGGGGTCCTTCGAAGGTCACCGGTGGCTTGGAGGGCCCTGGCCATTCTCCCTCTCTGAATGAACAGCGGTGCCCCTAGTGGCCCAGGTGGTGGTAGGGCGGGAGGGTCAGCTGGGCGCTGGGGCTCAGGAGTCCCCAGTCCCCAGTGTTGAGGCAATAGGAACCTGGGATGGGCCCCTCGGGGGCCCACCAAAGGTTACGGTAACACCCAGGAGGCTGGCAGTCCTGATCCACCGGCTGTGCAGTGAGCGGAGGGGCGGACCGAGGTGAGGGCGCAGGCGAGTGGGAGCCCAAGCATTTTGGTGCAGGGTGCCTTCGAAGGTCGCCAGGGGCTCGGAGGGATCTGCCCGTACTCCCTCCCTGAATGACCGACGGTGTTCCTAGAGGCCCGGGTGGTGGCGGGGCAACACGGTGAGTCCGGCGCTGGGGTTCGGGGGTCCCCAATCCCAGGCATTGCGGTGCCAGGCCCCTTTGGAGGGGCCCCTCAGGGGCCAACCTAGGGTTATGGGTAGACCCAGGAGGAGGGCAGGCCTCATCCACCGGCTCTGCAGGGAACAGAGGGGCAGGCCGAGGTGAGGGCACTGAGGAGCAGGAGCGTGGGCTCAAGCGTTTTGGATGGGGGGGCCTTCAAAGGTCACCGTGGGCTCGGAGGGCCCTGCCTGTTCTCCCACACTGAATGACCAGCGGCACCCCTAGCGGCCCGGGTGGCGGCGGGGCAGCAGGGTGAGTCCGGCGCTGGGGATCGGGGGTCCCTAATACCCGGCGTTGCGGCGCCAGGCCCCTTGGGACGGGCCCCTCTTGGGCTGACCTAGGGATAGGGTTAGCCCCCAGGAGACTGTCAGGCTCATTCCGCCCATGTGCAGTGAATGGAGGTGTGGGTCGAGGTGAGGTAGCTGGAGAGCGGGAGCGTGGGACAGAGCATTTTGGCTTTGTCTCGGGGTGCCTTCGAAGGTCGTGGGTGGCTTGGAGGGTCCTGCCTGTTCTGTCGCCCTGAAGGACTGGCGACGCCCCTAGCACCCCATGTGGTGGCGGGGCGGCAGGGTGCCTCTGGCGCTGGGACTTGGGGGTCCCCAATCCCTGGCATGCAGTGCCAGGCCACTTGGGAGGGGCCCCTCAGGGGCGACCTAGGGATAGGGATAGCCCCCAGGAAGCCAGCAGGCCCGATCCGCCAGCTCTGCAGCAAGCATGGGAGGGGCCGAGGTTAGGGCGCTGGCGAGCAGGAGCATGCGAGCCAGAGATTTTGCGCGGGGGGGCCTTCGAAGGTCGCCGGGGGCTTGGAGGGCCCTGCCCGTTCTCTCGCCCTGAAAGAATGGCGGAGCCCCTAGCAGCCCGGGTTGCTGCGGGGGGGCAGGCTGACTCCGGTGCTGGGCTCAGGGGCCTCAATCCCCGGCGTTGTGGCGCAAGGCCTCTTGGGAGGGGCCCCTCGGGGGCCAACCTAGGGTTAGGGTTCGTCCCCAGGAGGCCGGCAAGCCCGGCGCTAAGTGGTTCTGGCAATGTAACAAAAATGCCATACACTTATCTGTAAGAAATAACAGTGTACAGGAACCCTCTTAGCCCTAACATCATCCTTTGTGAATATGGAAGCCAGCCCCAAAGTGGTCCTGGAAGTCTGATGAAAGGGCTAAGCACTTTTCTGAGTCACCACACTATACAGGGAAAGACCAATGTACATCATCTTTCACGAGTAGGAAGCATTAATGAAAAGGTTCTGGAATTTCGAGGACTCTGACCCATCCTTATTGGTAATAAACCACCGTGTACAGGAAAACACCTTCAACTCTCATCAGCCTCCTCAATCCTGATTCCGATTCAACTTTGGGTGTGTAGGACTAGGGAAATGTCCACATCTTATTGCTAAGAAGGAACGATGTCAGGGTAATGCCCTTCAAGTCACCTCAGCCTTCCTGAAGACGGAAGCAGGAATCAAGGTGGTTATGTTACCATGACGTAAGGAAGATGAGCATATAAGTGATGAACAACAGTGGGCAGGACCTCTCTTCCAACGAACAGTATCTTTGCTTAATGTTGAATCCCTATGGTAAGTGGTTGTGGGCATTTGTGAGGTCAAAATCTTGAGTGTTTTGTAAAACCTCTTGGCCATTCACAGATGAGACTAAGGTAGTTGGGGACTCCTAGGCAGTGATTTGTCCCCTGTCAAAAATATGAAAAGATAAAAGAGACAGATGAGGTCTCCTCAGGCATTGTCCTTTATCCTCATCCTCCGTGAGGATGGCCATCTCTGGACAGCTCAATGACAGGGTCTCATTAACAATGGGGGCATCTCTTCCTCACAGACATCAGGCAGGGAAATGGATTTGGTTCTCTGTGCAAGCCCAGCTACAGCTGAGTGTCACAGCACCCTCTCATGGGCTCATAAGAGTTTCACTGTCACCAGGCAGGTCAATGTATTTGATAAATCACTGTGAGAGTTTGCAATTGCCTTCATCTGCAACCTCCTAGAGGCAAATGCAGATCTCTGGTACCATGTGAAGTCATGTGAAGGCATTGTGAGAAAGTGTCCTTTTGCTTAAGAAAAACATGGCTGGGGCTCCTGGCTGGCTCAGCCAGTTAAGCATGTGCCTTTGGCTCAGGTTATGATCGCAGCATTCTGGGATCGAGCCCGGGCTCCCTGCTCAGCAGGAAAGGAGGTAGGGAAATAGCTTAGAACCCACAGAGAATGTGAATAAAGGGGAGTGAGATGGAACTTGGTCTGTGTTTTGCTTTAGGGATTGGAAGTTAGTTTTTTTACAATTCTGATTGTTCTTGAAACAGAAAAGCTGTATTGGGTTTTTTTTACCTTTAATTTTTTTCTAATAATAATTTTTTATTATGATATGTTAGTCACTATACAGTATTTCCTTAGTTTTTGATGTAGTGTTCCGTGATTCATTATTTGCATATAACACCCAGTGCTGCATGCAATATGTACCTTCCTTAATACCAATCACTGGCCCATCCCAATCCCCCACCCCTCTCCCCTCTGAAGCCCTCAGTTTGTTTCCCAGAGTCCATCGTCGCTCGTGGTTCATTCCCCCTTCTGTTTAGGGTCCATTGTCTAAAGGGACAGACAGTGGAAGTTCACCAAATATAAGATCGAAAATTCATTGTTCATTATAGATGCTGCTAAGTAGTTCCCAGACATTTCATTTTACTGTAGTAATTCATTATACCTGTGCAGGTGCACGTGGAAGACAATTGATGCATGTATAGTGGTAATAAAACACGCCCCTCAGTAGTAGAATAATAGAGGATGCACATGTGTAAAATTATTCGACTACAGCTTCCATGCTTTCCCTTTGGTTCTTTATTATCTATGAAATTGGACAATTTTTGTTCTCTAGGCTTAAAACGCATTGTCAGTATTCAGAACTTTTCAATGCTGATCTTCTCCTGTATAAGTTACCAAAAACCTAAAATATGTATGAACTTTAAAAAATGCTATATTGAAAATGACAGCAGGGAAGTTCCATTTTGTGAATATTGTGTCAATGGATCTCTATTTTGACATCAGTGTTCATTAGAAATGATGACATTTCATGTGAGTATAAATATCAATGTGAAAAAGAAAAGTTAGGAAGAATCTTGAATATTTAAGTAATTGGTGAAATGACGTGTGTGTGTGTGTGTGTGTGTGTGTGTGTGTGTGTGTGTGTGTAATTGATTTTCAGTGAATGGTTCAGCTTCTTGTAGGGCCTTCGAGAGAGCCCAGGTGAACCTTTCAATGAGTTAGTATCTGTTTTCAGAACATGGGAATGTCTTAGTCCAATAGTCAATCAGGCAAGCTTTGAGGTCTTGAAGAGTTTCAGTCCTCAGCGATGGTGTTGCAGACCCTTGTGAGCAAACCCTAGGGTATGCTCAGAGCCCTCATTAGCTGGTACCAACGTGTGACGATTTCAGACAGCATTTCCCAAAGAAGTACCTCTTGAGTCTCTGTCTTTGTCAGTTCCCTACACTTCCTTACACTAGTTATGTGATCAGTGTGTTTCAGGATAATCCCCACATGTGATTTTTGCTATTTCCTACTAGTCCTATCTGTTTCTCATCTTCTTCTTTTATGGTAAGGGTTGGGAAGCAACCTGTGTGGTGTAGAAAGGGGTGTGGTAGTTGTCTGCCTTCAGAGGACCGAATGATGCCTAGAAATTGTACTGTACTTTGAGGTCAATTGTCCATCCTCTGAGTGTCAGGAATTCCATCACTTTACTTTGATGCTAGTCTGTTCTTCAAGCTGTCCTCAGAAATAAGGACGTCATCCATCTAGGGAATACTGGTTTGTGTGTATGTTTTCATTTTAGGAAAGGCCTTGCTGTTCCGGAAAATAATACTGTAGAGCACCCTTTCCTGTTCTTATTGGCCATCAGTCAATCTTTTGTGAAGTATTCGTTTATAAATAGACTTTCTATGGTTGATGAGCAGGAATTCTTTATGGACAAGTCTTTGTCAGTGTGTGCATTGCAAATCTTTACTTCCCAGCTTGCGGTTCACTTTTTCATTTTCTTATGGTCATAAGATAAGGAGAAATGTCACATTTTTATGAAGTCCCACTGAATTCTTTTAAATGGTTAGTGCACCCTATGTCCTACCCCAAGATTGACAGGTTCAAAGTTTTCTTTCAGAAACTGTCCAATGGGAAGCTACAATCCATCTCAAATTTATAAATTGCATTTTGAATTCTAATAGGGTATTTATAGACTGTTTTGGATTTTCTATGTACACAATCATATTATCTGTGAATAGTCACAATTATCCCCTCAATTCTTATACTTTTTGTTTCTCTTGCCTTCTAACATTGGTAGATTCTCCGATGCCACGTTGAATAGAGCAGCATTGTTTGAAGATTTTAATATACCTTTCTCAATATCTGACAGAAAAAGCAGACAAAACATTGGTAAAAATATGACCTAATTGACATATAGGGAACATTCCATCATAAGTGCAGAATACATTATTTTCAAGTAGTCATAGACTCTTTACCCAAATAGATGATAGGTGGGGCCACGAATCAAGGCTACAAATGTTAAACCCTGAAATTAACTAGATTCTATTCTTAGAGCACAGGGGAATTGAGCCACAGTCATAGCTAAAAGAAAACCAGGTCGTCCTTCAATGTTTAAAAATTAAATGGAACTTTGCTACATATCCTAAAGGTCAGAGAGGGAATCTCAATGGAAATTCTGAACCTTTTCTACATGAGGGCTCACACACAATGATACTTTATTTGTGAAGAGCATTATAATAACCTAGACAGGAGTTGAGCCTTAAGTCAGACTTCTGCCTGCCCCAGCCACACCAGGCAGCCTTGGCCTGTGGTCCCCCTCAGCTGTCCTTTCTGGTGGCCCTGAGCTAAGGGGGTCAACATGGCCATATGGAAATGGGAAGCTCCCCACTCATAGTGATGACGGTGCCCCCTCCCCAGCTGCCCTTTCTGGTGGCTCTGAGCTAAGGGGGTCAACATGGCCGTATGGAAATTAAAAGCTCCCCACTTTTAGTGATGACGTTGCTATCGTATCATACTCACCAGTCCAACAACATGATTTTCTGAGTGAAATATGACACAAGAGCGACTTCTTGGCCTTCCTTCAGGTTTGAAAATCATCTGGTGAGTCATCTATTAGGAATATGGATTCAACATGTGTTCCTTCTTCTGGAAAAGAAATAGACCCAATAGCAATTATGGCTTCCTGAGCACCTGTTCCTGAGAGACATCATACTGGCTCTTTGTAGCATTCTGCCTCTTAAACTTCTCAACTAGGGTGTAGATATTTTTAGGCACATTTTCAGGTGGTTAGACAGGGACTCAGATGATATGAGTCACAGAGGATTTTAGTGTCAGAAACCTAAGTGGGATCCCCAAATTGACTCCAAATCCCTTGTTGTTCCATACAGGGTACTATTTCCCTCTTATCTCTGGTCTTCTCGATCTGGAAACCTATCAAGTATCAGGATTTTCTTATCATGTGGACAACTGGAACGAATTCAGCTGGCCTTTTCACCTCTGCCAATGGTGATCATTAAGATCATTATCTCAGTGGAGGACCTGTGGGTAAGATGCTCAAAGATCCTTATGAATACAGGCAGTATAATATTTTCCTGGTATTAAAGTTACTGAAACCAACTATCTTTTTGAGTCGATTCAGGCTCTGGTATGTTCAGAGGGTGCTGTAAAACAGGTCTGAAATAGTACTTAAAAACTCTCAGCTCAGCCTCTTCTACAACGTGAGCCAATGCTTATAAACATGGCTAAAATATTGCCTTACGTATGATGACTTCCCAGCCATTGTAGTGTTTATATGGTATGACTGTGACTTACATTAGTCAACATTTGCAGAGAAAGAACTTAGTGCATCCAGGGGGCACTTCATGTTGAAATTAGTTTGTGACAATGAGCTACTGTGTTTTATTCTGCAGTCCGAGGGAATGGTGCCAGACATCTCTAAGGTGTCTAGCAGTTCTACAATTCTGATTTTAGTGGTCTGTGGGCTTCAGCGATTTGGGCAGGAGAAGGGCAGGAGTCCAGAGACTGTGAACACTTCTGTTACCTGTGCTGACCATGGAGCAGGTAGCCTTCTGTGGGCATCATTTTGATTTCTTGGTACTCTTGTGAAAGGTGCTTTTGTCTCAAATTCCTCCATTTAGGAGTAATTATAATGATGAAAGTAATTTTTATCTTATATCATCTGTGGGCCCTGAACCTGGGCTCCCAGGGAAGCTATCCATTAACATTGTACCCGGCTCAAAATGACTGGGCAAAACCTCAGAGCATGGGCCCTGTTTCTGCCCCAAGCACACGTTGTACATCCGCTTCAAGAAGAAAACAATAACCAAAAATGCCAACATAAAGATAAGAAAAAATAAAGAACCTCTTTGGCTCCCATAAGATTAAAGTCATACTGACATGTACATACTGAAAACATAATAAAGAGTCTGTCACTTTCTGGAATCTAAGAAGATCCTCATTGTAGTGTGTAACTCTGTATCTGAAACAAAACAGAAAAAAATATATAAGCCTGCCCCAAATGTTCCTTCCCTGGAGCACTCCCTTCTTGGTGAAGATTGTGTCTCCCAGGCAGCTGTCCTGACTTGGGTTTGAATAAAGGTTTCTTCCTTTCTCTCTAAAATGTTTTTAAATGTTCATTCACGCAATGTCGACAATAACAGTGTTTTCTATTTAAGTGAGAAATAAATGTTACACTCTAGTTGCATTGGGAATAGAGGAATTGAGGGTTACTTTAGAAGAGTAAGTCTGCTTTCCAGAAAAGGCAAGGTCATTGGTCTATTGAGAAGGAAGATAATTACTGCTAAACAATAAGTATGTGTTGCCCCTTCGCCCAGAAACTGAAGCAGGTGTGCAGGCTTTAAGTCAGAGGTGCCTTCTTCTCCCCAGCTGACAGCACTTCTCTACTCTGGCTCCAAGACACCCGAGGTTTTGAACGTCAGCACCGGAGTCAGCAAGGAAGCTTGTCACAGGACGCCAGTGTTCAGAGAAAGCACAGATATGTTTGGCAAAATGTCCTATCTATGTCAGGGCTGGAGGTAAAACCTCTCATTATCCCAAAACCTCCTGGGCTTTTCTCTTTTCTCTAGTTGAGCCACAAAGTAAAATTAAAGTAGCTGTCAGCATTCTGGGAGGTGCAAGAATTACTTAGTTTCCCTGCAGGTAGAACTTTGCAGGGGATCACAATTTCTCTGTCCATTTATTGCTTACAAATGTATTTTGACCATCTGTTTCCTAGGAACCCTCTTTTATTAGAAAGGGAAGGTGAGATTCACTCTGTGCCTGTTTGAAACATCTAATTTGTTCCTTCATCTAACAGTGTTTATTCAATTGGGCCTAAGATATGGTTGATTGGGCAGCATCTAGAGTTAGGTGGATTTTTTTCATCTGACACAGACGTGGATGATGTCATTTGACAAAGGTGATGTTTCATCATTGATTAGTTTATTCACCAGAAGAGTTAAAATTAGGGTGGAGGGAAAATTCAAAATTATCCAAAGCGGCCAGTTCCTGTTTAATAGTTGAGCTTGACTTTCTAGTTTTACTAAATGTATTATCTCGATATTTTGAAGTGGCATATTCTCTCTGTAGTTTCTTTTGTGGTGGAGTCAGAAGGAGAGTCTGGGAATTCTTTTGGATAGTGGCATGCTGGTGGATTCAAGGGGCTTGGCGTCAGGAGCCTTGGGGTGAAGTCTGCAACTGCTTGCCTGACCCTGGGTGCATCTCCCAGAGGTTTTGTTTCCTCTTATGAAATTGCCAGCAGATAATATTCTGCTTAAAGGGGAACCCTCCCATCCTGTTGGTGGCAATGCAAAGTGGTGCAGCCAGTCTGGGAAACAGTGTGGGGGTTCCTCAAAAAGTTAAACATTGAACAACCACATGATCCAGCAATTGCTCTCCTAGGTATTTACCCAAAGGATACAAAAATGCAGATTGAAAGGGGGAACATGCACCATGATGTTTATAGCACCAAAGTCCACAGTAGCCAAACTATGGAGAGAATCCCAAAGTCCATGCACTGATGAATGGATAAAGCAGATGTGGGATACATATATATAATGGCATATGACCCAGCTTCAAAAAGAATGAAATCTTACCATTTGCAAGGATGTGGATGGACCTAGAGTGTATTAAGCTAAGCAAAATCAGTGAGTAAAGACAAATATCCTATGCTCTCACGCTTGTGGAATTTCAGAAAGAAAATAGATGAACAGAGTGTTGGGGTGATGAGAGAGGCAAACAAGGAAATAGACTCAACCTTGGAGAACAAACTGAGTGTTGCTGCAGGACAGGAGCGTGGGGGGAAGAGTTAAATGGGTGAGGGGTATTAAGGAGGGCACTTGTGATGAGCACTGGGTACAGTATGCAGGTGAGGAATCACTAAATCCTACCCCTGAAGCAAATATTCCATGGCATCTGAACTAACTGGAATTTAAGTAAGAGAAGAAAGGAAAAAGTGTTCTGCTTCATGAAGAGTGAGGTAAAATTGTAGTGAATTGGGCTATACTCTTCTATAGATGATAGTTGTAAAACACCCTGTTGTAGGATACACTAGTTTCTTATCACATAAGGAGTCCTCTGAAAGCTACAATGAAAGATTCAGATTTCAGAGCATGTTCATATTCCACTGATATGTTACAGTTTGCACAGGTAGGAAAGAAGGTGGAGAGAAAGGCAACAGAAGGGGAAAGTAGGTGTGAACCTTTCATTAGTTAGCATTATAGCTTTCTCATGAAAGCCTTGCGCCAGTGTGATTTTGGAAGAAGAGGAGGAATCGGGAGCTTTTCAGGAGAAAGGAGAGTTCCAGGTCTGAGTAAAGCTGACAGGGGTCCCAGAGGAGAGCTGAATGCATTCTGCAGCAGGGTGTGGGCGGGGTGGGCTCCAGGGGTGGCTGTGGGTCTCCTGGGTAAGAGTTATGACAGGTGAGGGCTGTGTGCAAGTTCCTGGCTGAGGACAAGGGAGGCACAGGTGGAGAACTGGCAGAGAACCTTCTTCTGGGCCACCAGCCTCACCCAACACACACAGCCTCATCTTCTGTCCCTGTCACTCCAATTCAGACTTCTCCGAAGGTGACTGAGAACACATCAAGAGCATTCTGAACAGAAGGGAAACCATGTGCAAAGGCTCTGGGGCAGGAGAATTCCAGGTATGTCCAGGAGCAGCAAGAAGGCCCTGTGGCCACAGGAGACAGCTTAGGACATGAGCTCAGAGAGGTGACAGAGGGTGACAGAAAGCCATTCCAGGGGTATAACCCCATGAGACCCTGTTTCACTGGGCCATCCTGGCTACAGTGTTGAGAACAGATGACAGAGAGTTGAAGATGGCAAGGCAGGTCAATGATGAAGCTTTTCCGGGAACTCAGGCACTGTGGACCAGACAGGTGGCCTTGGATGGAGTGGTTAGAACTATTCTGGGTCCATTTTGAAGATGGCGCTCACAGTTTTTGCTGATGGGTTAGCTATTAGGAGCAGGAGAAGGGAGGAATTGGGGTAACTCCCAGCTGTTGTGGGTTGTCCTGATCGAGGGGAAGGAGAGGGTTTCTGGGAGTAGGAGGCAGTCTGTGTTCCGCATGCTGAGGAAGGTGCCTTTCCCAGTGGATCTGCTGAGGTTTGTGTCTGGGAGGACCTTTCACATCTCCTCCCTCAGCAATGCTGAAGTACAAGTATCCCCCACTTTTTAAACATTCACAGTAAGACACTTGGTTTTCTTGAAAGAACCCCGTTATTACCCAGCTTCAGTAAGAGGAAGAGACCTGAAGAGGATTTCCCTCTTATGAAAAAAGGTGAACAGTGAGAATTGCGTTCAGCATCTGTTTTGGGGAGAAGCACGACAGAGGCGGCGTGCACCCCAACCAGCTCCTTCCGCTGGGAACCACTCTCCGTATCCAGACACCAGCACTTTGAATGGTGTCTGTGAGCCTCTGCTGTGCTTTATCTTCATTTATGCTGGGCTTCCATTAGAAACTTGTATCTTGAGGTCTAAGAAAAGCCAAAGAGAAGGAATTTTGGAGTCTGAGCACACTGTCTAATTGTTCCGTGTAAATTAATGGCCATTCCTTCTTGACACCATTTCTGCTGTGCAAGGTTTCTCAGAAGCCCTGTACTTTCAAAGAGCAGGGAAACCTATACCCCATGTGGCGGGATTTGTTTTAGTCTCCATGCTGGACAGAACATTTGATGACTGTCGGATTTTCTCACTCAAACATTGAGACTTTGGCCATCTTCACCTGTTTCTACCACCTCATCCCTGAATCTCGCACCTACCAATCTGCTCTCAGTATCTATGCGTTCACTATTTGTTTATTCCATGTGGAATGTACATGAGAGCATCTGGTATTGGTCTTTCTGTGTCTGAGTTACTTGGCATAAGGCCCCCAAGGTCTGTGTTTCCATGTCTGGTTCTTGTGAAGAATGCTGCAGTGAACGTGGGAGTGCATCTGTCTTTTTGAAGCAGTATTTTTGTGTTCTCCAAATCAATACTCAGTAGAGCCATTACTGGGTCATGTGGTAGTTGTATTTATTTTTTTCAGGAACCTCCATACCGTTTGTCACAGTGGCTGCACCAATTTCCATTCCCACCAACAGTGCACAGTGTCTCCTCATGTGCACACCCTTGACTCCACCTGGTGTCTGTCTCTGGGATAATTGCTGTTCCAACAGTTGTGAGGGGATAGCCGATTGTGGGGTTGACTGATGTTTCCCTGACGATGATGAGTGATGTGGAACAACTTTTTCTGTCTGTTGGCACCTGTGTGCATCTTTGAAAGTATTCACATATTCCCCCCATTTTTTTTTATACAGTATTCTTTTTGTTTTGATTTGTATGAGTGTTGTGTGTATTTTGGATATTAGCCTCTTCTCACACATATGATTCGCAGGTATTTTTTTCTTATTGGGTCCGTGGCCTTTTAAGTTTTTGCTGGTTTCTTTTGCCGTGTGGAAGATTTCAGTTTGATGTTGTTCCACTTGTTTATTTTTGCTTTTGTTGCCTTTGCATTTGGTGTCCGATCTGAAGACTCTTTGCCAAAACCAATGTCGAGAGACTTAGTACCTGTGTCTTCTTGGAGGTTTATGGATTCAGGTCTTATGTTCAAATCATTCATCCATTAAAAATTTTGTGTGTGGTGTAAGAAAGTGACTCAGTTATATTCTTCTGCATTTAGTGTCCCGTTTGCCTGTTACCGCTCACTGAAGACACAGTCCTTCCCTCATGGCATATCTTCTGCTGCTGTGTCGTAAGTTAGGATCATCTACGTGTGGGTAAGTTTCTGAGGTTTCTGTTCTGTTCCACTGACCTGGTGTCTGTGTTTATGCCAGTACCATCCTGTTTTGATGACAACAGCTGCGTAATCTAGCTTGAAATCCAGGAGTGTGTTGACTGCACCTTTCTTTCTCCAGGTTGCATTGGGTATTTGGGGTCTTTTGTGATTCCATCCAAGTTTGAGGACTGTTTTCTATTTCCTCGAATAATGCCACTGGAATTCAGATAGGGATTTCATCACATCTGTCGATTGCTTTGGGTACGATGGACATGTTCACATAATTAACTCTTCCAGTTAAGGAGCATGGCGTATGCATCCATTTGTTTGTGTTGCCTTCCAAATCTTTGACCCATACATTCTGCCCCCCTCGACACACATGCTTTTCATTTCTTTTCTGCCATGTATTTAGTGTACTATGTCTTTCTCATTTTTGGTTACTTTTATTCCTATTTTTTTTTTTGGTGCAATTGTTAATGGCATTGCTTTTTAAATTTCTCTTTGCGAAAGTGTGTCATAAGTATACAGAAATGCATGAAGTTGGGTCATCTGGGTGGCCCCATAGGTGAAGCGTCTGCATTCAGCTCAGGTCATGATCCCAGAGTTCTGGGATCGAGCCCCGTGTTGGGCTCCCTGCTTAGCGAGGGTCTGCTTCTCCCTCTTTCTGACACTCCCCTTGCATGTGCTTTTCTCTTCCTGTCAAATAAATAAATAAAATCTGAAAAAAAATAAAGACAACAGGTCTCTGTATATTGACTTTATATCCTGCAGCTTTCTTGAATTTGTTTAAACTAACAGTTTTTTTTTTTTGTGGAATTTTTCGGGATTTCATGTCATTTGCAAATAGTGACAGTTTTCCTGTATGGGTTTCATACCTTTCTCTTTTTTTAAAATGATGTTAGTCACCCTACAGTACTTCATTTGTTTTTGATGTAGTGTTCCATGATTCATTGTTTGCATATAACACCTAGTGCTCATTATGACACGTGCCCTCCTTAATACCCATCACCAGGATAACCCATTCCCCCACCCCTCCCTTTCTGCAACCTTCAGTTTGTTTCCCAGTGTCAATAGTCTCTCATGGTTCATCTCCCCCTCTCATTCCCCCCCCTTCACTTTTCCCTTCCTTCTTCTAATGTCCTCCATGCTACTCCTTCCATTCCACATAGGAGTCAAACCTTATGATAATTGTCTTTCTCTGCTTGACTTAATTTCACTTAGCACAATCCCCTCCTGGTCCATCCACGTTGGTGCAAATGGTGGGTATTCATCCTTTCTGATGACTGAGTAATAGTCCATTGTATAGATGAACCACATCTTCTTTGTCCATTCATCTGCTGAAGGACATCTTGGCTCCTTCTACAGTTTGGATATTATGGACATTGCTGCTATGAACATTGGGATACAGGTGCCCCTTCTTTTCATTACTCTGTGTCTATGGGGTAAATACCCTGTAGTGCAATTGGTGGGTCGTAGGATAGCTCTGTGTTTAATGTCTTGAGGAACCTCCATATTGTTCAAAAGTGGCTATACCAGTTGAATTCTCACGAGTAGTGTAAGAGGGCTCCCCTTTCTTCACATCCTCTCTGACTTTTTGTACTTTCCTGTCTTGTTAATTTTTTTTCTAGATTTTATTTATTTATTCCACAGAGATAGAGACAGCCAGCGAGAGAGGGAACACAAGCAGGGGGAGTGGGAGAGGAAGAAGCAGGCTCATAGCGGAGGAGCCTGATGTGGGGCTCGATCCCATAATGTCAGGATCACGCCCTGAGCCGAAGGCAGACGCTTAACCACTGTGCCACCCAGGTGCCCCCTGCCTTGTTAATTTTATCCATTATAACTGGTGTGAGGTGGTGTCTCATTGTCGTTTTGATTTGTATTTGCCTGATGGCAAGTGATGTGGAGCATTTTTTCATGTGTCTGTTGGCCATTTGTATGTCTTCTCTGAAGAAGTATCTTTTGTGTTTTCTGCTCATTTTTGGGGTGTCGAGTTTGAGGAGTTCTTTATAGATCTTGGATACCAGCCCTTTATCTGTAATATCATTTGCAGATATCTTCTTCGATTCCATAGGTTGCCTTTTCATTTTTTTTTTTAATGATTTTTTATTTTATTATGTTAGTCACCATACAGTACATCCCCGGTTTCCAAGGTAAGGCTCGATGATTCATTAGTTGTGTATAACACCCAGTGCACCATGCAATACGTGCCCTCCTTACTACCCATCACCGGTCTATCCCATTCCCCCACCCCCCTCCCCTCTGAAGTCCTCAGTTTGTTTCTCATAGTCCATAGTCTCTCATGTTTCATTCCCCCTTCTGATTACCCCCCCTTTCTTTATCCCTTTCTTCCCCTACTGATCATCCTAGTTCTTATGTTCCATAGATGAGAGAAATCATATGATAGTTGTCTTTCTCTGCTTGACTTATTTCACTTAGCATTATCTCCTCCAGTGCTGTCCATGTTGTAGCAAAAGTTGAGAACTCGTTCTTTCTGATTGCTGAGTAATATTCCATTGTATATATGGACTACAACTTCTTAATCCAGTCATCTGTTGAAGGGCATCTCGGCACCTTCCACAATTTAGCTATTGTGGACATTGCTGCTGTGACCATTGGGGTGCATATGGCCCTTCTCTTCACTACGTCTGTATCTTTGGGGTAAATACCCAGTAGTGCAATGGCTGTATCATAGGGTAGCTCAATTTTTAACTTTTTAAGGGACCTCCACACTGTTTTCCTGAGTGGCTGTAACAACTTGCATTCCCACCAACAATGTAGGAGGGATCCCCTTTCTCCACATCCTCTCCAACAATTGTTGTTTCTTGCCCTGTCTATTTATGC
Source organism: Ursus americanus (assembly GCF_024610735.1). NCBI lineage: Eukaryota > Metazoa > Chordata > Mammalia > Carnivora > Ursidae > Ursus > Ursus americanus. The sequence continues at coordinate 4,707,207 of NC_142130.1, read as the reverse complement.
CATTCTAACTGGCGTAAGGTGGTATCTCAGTGTGGTTTTGATTTGAATTTCCTTGATGGCTAATGATTTTGAACATTTTTTCATGTGTCTGTTAGCCATTTGTATGTCTTCATTGGAAAAGTGTCTGTTCATATCTTCTGCCCATTTTTTGATTTGCTTATTTTTTTGATTTGTTTATTTGTTTCTCGTGTATTGAGTTTGAGAAGTTCTTTGTAGATCTTGGATACCAGTCCTTTATCTGTAGTGTCATTTGCAAATATATTCTCCCATTCTGTGGGCTGCCTCTTAGTTTTTCTGACTGTTTCCTTGGATGTGCAGAAACTTTTAATCTTGATGAAGTCCCATAAATTCATTTTATCTTTTGTTTCTCTTGCCTTTGGGGATGTATCATGAAAAAGGTTGCTTTGGCCGATGTCGTAGAGGTTGTTGCCTATGTTCTCCTCTAGAATTTTGATGGATTCCTGTCTCACATAGAGGTCTTTCATCCATTTGGAGTTTATTTTTGTGTATGGTGTGAGATAGTGGTCAAGTTTCATTCTCTTGCATGTAGCTGTCCAATTTTCCCAGCACCATTTATTGAAGAGACTGTCTTTTTCCCACCGGATGTTTTTTCCTGCTTTATCAAATATTAGTTGCCCAAAGAGCCGAGGGTCCATTTCTGGGCTCTCTATTCTGTTCCATTGGTCTATGTGTCTGTTTTTGTGCCAGTACCATGCTGTCTTTGTGATCACAGCTTTGTAGTACAGCTCGAAATCCGGCATTGTGATGCCCCCAGCTTTGTTTTTCCTTTTCAACAGTTCCTTGGAGATTCGGGGCCTTTTCTGTTTCCCTACAAATTTAAGGACTGTTTGTTCCAGTTCTTTGAAAAATGTCCTTGGTATTTTGATCGGGATAGCATTGAAAGTGTAGATTGCTCTGGGTAGCATGGACATTTTAACTATGTTAATTCTTCCGATCCATGAGTATGGAATATCTTTCCATCTTTTTATGTCTTCCTCAATGTCTTTCAAGAGTGATTTATAGTTTCTAGAATATAGGTCCTTTACATCTCTGGTTAAGTTAATTCCAAGGTAACGTATGGTTTTTGGTGCTATTGTAAATGGGATGGATTCCCTAATTTCTCTTTCTTCGGTCTCGTTATTCGTGTATAGAAATGCAACTGATTTCTGAGCATTTATTTTGTATCCTGCCATGTTACTGAATTGCTCTATAACTTCTAATAGTTTGGGAGTGGCTTCTTTTGGGTTTTCCATATAGAGTATCATGTCATCTGCAAAGAGAGACATTTTGACTTCTTCTTTGCCAATTTGAATACCTTTGATCCCTTTTTGTCGTCTGATTGCTGTTGCAAGGACTTCTAGTACTATGTTGAATAATAGTGGCGAGAGTGGGCATCCTTGTCGAGTTCCTGATCTTAAGGGAAAGGCTTCCAGCTTTTCCCCATTGAGAATAATATTTGCAGTAGGCTTTTCATAGATGGCTTTTATGAGATTGAGAAATGTACCTTCTATTCCTACACTCTGAAGGGTTTTAATCAGGAAAGGATGCTGTATTTTGTCAAATGCTTTTTCGGCATCGATTGAGAGGATCATATGGTTCCTGAGTCTTTTCTTGTTGATATGATGTATCACGCTGATTGATTTGCGAATATTGAACCACGCTTGCATCCCAGGTATGAATCCCACTTGATCGTGATGGATAATCCTTTTAATGTACTGTTGGATTCTATTAGCAAGTATCTTGTTGAGGATTTTGGCGTCCATATTCATTAGGGAAATCGGTCTGTAATTCTCCTTTTTGATGGGGTCTTTGCCTGGTTTGGGGATCAAGGTAATATTGGCCTCATAGGATGAGTTTGGTAGCTTTCCTTCTGTTTCTATTTTTTGAAATAGCTTTAGGAGAATAGGTATTATTTCTTCTTTGAATGTTTGGTAGAATTCCCCAGGAAAACCGTCCGGGCCTGGAGTTTTGTTATTTGGAAGGTTGTTTATCACTGACTCAATTTCTTCATAATTAATTGGCCTGTTTAAGGAATCAATTTCTTCCGGTTTCAATCTTGGTAGTTTATAGGTTTCCAGGAAGGATTCCATCTCTTCCAGATTGCTTAGTTTATTGGCATATAGCTGTTGATAAAAATTTCTAATAATCCTTCCAATTTCAATGGTGCTCGTCGTGACCTCTCCTTTTTCATTCATAATTTTAATAATCTGGGTCCTTTCTCTTTTCTTTTGGATAAGTCTTGCCAGTGGTCTGTCAATTTTATTGATTCTCTCAAAGAACCAGCTTCTAGTCCTGTTGATCTGCTCTACTGTACTTCTGGTTTCTGCTTGATTGATTTCAGCTCTAATTATGGTCAACTGCTTCCTCGTGCGTGGATTAGGCCTGTCCCTCTGTTGCTGTTCCAGCTTCTTGAGGTGAGAATATAAAAAGTGCATTTTAGATTTTTCTATTCTTTTGAGTGAGGCTTGGATGGCTATGTATTTCCCCCTTAGGACTGCCTTTGCAGTATCCCATAGGTTTTGGACTGTTGTATTTTCATTCTCATTGGTCTCGATAAATTGTTTAATTTGATTTTTGATTTCCTGGTTTATCGAGTCATTCCTGAGCAGTATGGTTCTTAGTCTCCAAGTGTTTGAGTTTCTTCCAAATTTTTCCTTGTGGTTGAGTTCCAATTTCAGAGCGTTGTGGTCTGAGAATATGCAGGGGATAATTTCAGTCTTTTGGTATCGGTTGAGACCTGTTTTGTGTCCCAGAACATGGTCTATTCTTGAGAATGTTCCATGGGCATTAGAATAGAATGAGTATTCTTTGGTTCTGGGGTGTAGTGTTCTATATATATCTAAGAGGTCCAACTCGTCGAGTATGGCATTCAAAGCCTTTGATTCTTCGCTTAGTTTTTGCCAGGGTGTTCTGTCTATTTCTGAGAGTGGAGTGTTGAGGTCCCCTACTATTAATGTATTTTTATCTATATGTCTCTTTATTCTGGTTAAGAGTTGGCTTGTGTATCTTGCTGCTCCCCTGTTGGGGGCATATATATTTATAATTGTCATATCCACTTGTTGAATACTTCCCTTAAGAATAATATAGTGCCCTTCTGCGTCTCTAACTATAGTCTGTAGTTTAAAATCCAATTTATCTGATATGAGAATTGCTACCCCAGCTTTCTTTTGAGGTCCATTTGCGTGAAAGATGGTACTCCATCCCCTTACTCTCAGTCTGAATGCATCTTTGGGTTTGAAATGAGTCTCTTGTAGACAGCAAATGGATGGGTCATTTCTTTTTATCCAATCTGCAACCCTGTGGCATATTATGGGATGGTTCAAACCATTTACATTAAGACTGATTACTGAGAGATATGATTTTAATGTTGCCATGTTGCCAGTAAAGTCTTTGTTTGTATTGGCTGTGACTTTCTGTTCTGTATCACTCTTGGGGCCTTTTTACTTTTATAGAACCCCCCGTAATATCTCCTGTAGGGCTGGTTTCGTGGTTACAAAATTGGTTAGTGACTGGCGATTCTGAAATGTCTTTATTTCTCCATCAATTCTGAATGACAGCCTCGCTGGATAAAGGATCCTTGGCTGCATGTTTTTCTCTGAAAGAGCTTTAAATATGCTCCCCCAACCCTTTCTCTCATTCCAGGTCTGTGTAGACAGGTCTGACGTAATTCTGATGCTTTTGCCTTGGTACGTGAGAAATTTCTTTGCCCTGGCCACTTTCAATACTGTATCCTTGCATCTAATATTTGCGAAATGCACTATGACGTCACGTGGTGTAGGTTTGTCGTGGTTGAGCTTGGGAGGGGTCCTCTCTGCCTCTTGGACACGAATGTTTGTTTCCCTTGCTAGATTAGGGAAGTTTTCAGCTACAATTTGTTCAAATATCTCTTCTAGACCTCTGTTTTTCTCTACCCCCTCGGGGATGCCGATGATTCTAACATTGGATCGTTTCATTGAGTCAGTAATCTCCCGTAACCTACATTCGTGGGCGTGGATTTTTTTTAGACCTTCTTCTATTTTCATTTTTTCCTCTATTAACCCATCCTCCAATTCACTAACACGTTCCTCTGCTTCGGTGACCCTGGCTGTCAGAGCCTCTAGTTTTGCCTGCATTTGGCTCATAGAATTTTTAATTTCTGTCAGATTCGCTCTCATTTCTGTCCTTAGGGATTCTATATTCTCAGTAACCTTTTCGTTAATAGTTTTTTCAATTCTACTCATCATTTTGACCATCGTTACTCTGAATTCCATTTCTGATAATTTGGTTACATCCATATCCATTATTTCTGTGGCAGAGGCCACAGACTCACTGTCTTTTCTTTGCTGGGGGGGGGGGGCTTCTCCTTCTTGTCATTCTGATGAAGAGAGGTTGTGGGGTTTCCAGAGCCCAAATTATTGACTGGGTCCCAGGCCGTGCAACTTGTTTTATAGGGATCTTAGGGATGTGGGCTTCTTCTTTAAAGATTTTATTTATTTATTTATGTGGCAGCCAACCAGCGAGAGAGGGAACAGAAGCAGGGGAGTGGGAGAGGAAGAAGCAGGCTCCCAGCGGAGGAGCCCGATGAGGGACTCCTTTCCGGAACGCCGGGATCACGCCCTAAGCTGAAGACAGGCACTTAATGACTGTGCCACCCAGGCGCCCGGGTTGTGGGCTTCTTGATTTTTCAGCCTGCCTTCTGGGGGAGGGGCCTGCCGCGCTGATACTCAGGCAGCCCTGTTTGGGTAGAGTCTCGGCATCCCCTGCGAGGGGGGATGGGGATGGGCACTCCCTGATCCGGTATTTCCAGGCTTTTGTTCTCTGGCGGCTTTCCCTGGCGGTTTGCTGTGACTCTTCTGAGAGTCTGAGCAGCAGCGGCCAAATTTCAGCCTCTGTCACGGAACAGAAGTATTGTGGCCCGTTCTCTACTAATGTTCTGGCCACTTTAACTCTGTTCCTGTGGTGCTGCTCAACCCTGCAGCGTCCCAGGATGTGCGTCCCACAGCCGGTGTCCCAGCCCTCACTTCCAGGGCCGGCGCGTCTCTGTCCTTTGTGTTTCTAATGCCGCCAGCTGCCAGCCGCCCCACGCGCGCTCCCGGATCTCCCGATCTCAGTCTGGATCCAGTGAGCGCACCGGGATTCCGGTGTTCCGCGAGATGCCTGGTGGCGTGCGCACCCGGCTCACGGTCTCAGTCTGCTGTTTTGCGGGTGCCGTCCGCGAGCCCCACCCGCTCTCCCGTGCAAGTGGCTACCGCTTCCCGGCGGCTCCCTCCCCCTTCTGTTTATCTTCCGATATCTGTGCACAGTTTCATGGCTCCCCGCTTCGTACCTCAATACTCAGCGCTGGAGATGTTCATTTGTAGAGATCCAGATGCGTCTTCCTGCATCTCAGGCTGGTTCCGTGGTTGTTTAGGCCAGTCTGGTACCTATCCAGCTCGACTTGGAGGACCGGCTGAAAACGGTGTCTCCTACTCCTCCGCCATCTTAACTCCTCCCCCATCTTTTCGTTTTGTTGATCGTTTGCTTTGCCGTGCAGAAGCTTTTTATCCTGATGAAGTGCCAATAATTCATTTTTGCTTTTTTTTTCCTTTGCCTTTAGAGACGTGGCTTGCAAGAAGTTGTTGTGTCCAAGTTTGACTAGTTCTTTTGATTTTGATATGATATAGGAATCCATTATCTTTCTTTCCTGATTGTATTCGAGTCCTCTGTCTTTCTTGGTGAGTCTAGCTAAGTTTGTCAGTTTAGTTTATCTTTCCAAAAAAAGGCAGCTCTCATTTTTATTGTTTTTGGTTTTTTGGTCTTTTTAGTCTCTGTTAGATTTATTTATGCATTCCTTTTCGTTATTTCCTTATTTCTACTAATTTGGGGCTTTGTTTGTTGTTTTATTTTCTACTTCTTTACCACATAAATCAGGTTGTTTATTGGAGAGCATTCTCATGGATTGATGAAGGCTTGAATTTCTATGAATGTCCCCCATAAAGCTACTTTTGCTGCAACCCATAAGTTATTCTAAGTTGTCTTTTTCATCAGTGTCAAGGTACTTCTAATTTTTTTTTTTTGATTTCTTCTTTGACTGTTGGTTGTTCAGTAGCATGTTGTTAAATCTCCACATATTTATTTAAGATTATTTAAGTATCTGACAGAGAGTGAGACAGTGAGAGAGGGAACAGAAGCAGCGGGGTGGGAGAGGGAGAAGCGGGCTTCCCGCTGAGCAAGGAGCCTGATTCCAGGCTAAATCCCAGGATCCTGGGATCAGGACCTGAGCTGAAGGCAGATCGTTAACAACTGAGCCACCCAGGCCCCCCAATATCCACCTATTTTTGACTGTCCCATTTTTTTCTTTGACTGATTTCTAGTTTCATATCATTGTGGTTGGACAAGATTTGAAGCAGAAGGTGAAGAGAGCATTCAGATGAAAGGTTTGTTTCCTGGAGGGTTTTCTGAGGGCAGACCATGCGTTCCGTGGGCAGGAGGAAGGTTTTGTGAGACAGGGGGGTGGGGTTAACCCTTGTTAGAATTACTGACTACTACCATGCAGGCTGTGTGCTACCGTTCACACCATAGACCTGATGGACTTGTACTTCATTAGGAATATTTTCTAGGAGGTGTAGGCATAGCCTTCACTTAAAGAAAGGTGCCATGTGGGTTCATGGCATGACCCGAGGTCAGCAACCAGGATGTATTGTACTGTGGGGGATCAGAACCAGGCTTTCTGTGGGAAGTGACAGAAATAGGGTGTGGTGAGCTCCATGACCATAGGTGAGGTCCCGAGTGACCCACTGGGTGTTGGGTTCTGTGGATCTGTCTCATCAGGTGCTGTGGAATTCAGGGACACCCTCCTGTCTGTGGATTTGTGTGGAGACAGGTAGACATCAGTGTCTGGCCAGGCACGAGGGTCGCACTGGACCACCACCAGAGGTGCAGCGTGCGGGGGAGCCACTGCTTGGTTTCCACGAAAGCTGACCAGGGTCTGTGACCGTGATTCCTAGCAGCTGCAAGGGGAGAGGAGGCCGGAGGTGGTGCACACTTCCTAGACTTGTGGTCAGGACTAGTCTGGAGCACACTGAAGTCAGCCACACCGGGCACAGAAGGCACCCAGTCAGTGTAGCTGTGGGCACTGCTCCCATGGTACATTCGGGCCGGATTCATGCTGCCAGCTCCTGCATTTCGTCATCATCTTCAAGGTCATGTGCCTCTGCTCTTGCCCCATGGCCTCCGGGGTATTGTCCGTCCTCCATCTGGCCCTCGTCCCTGGTGCCCTGTGCAGTTCGATGCCAGGATAGTCTTCTCGAGACAAATATCTGGCCCTGATGGAACACTTCCATGGATCTCGTGTGATGCGATAATGATGCCCTGCCCTGGAAGGGGGCTGCAGGTGCCCAATCAGGATAGCCATGTCTCCCTTTTCAGCATGGCCTGCCCGCCCCTCAGTCTTCTTCAGGGAAGCTCTCCCCACTTCCTGAGATGACAGCTCTGAACTTAAAAATGAATGTTATTTTACATATCTCTATGCTTTAGTTCATCCATGGCATGTCTTTCAACCCCGTTAGTGGGTTTTTTTTTTTTTTTAGCAGTTCTGAAGGGCTGTCTGCTCAAGGAGGGGATGACCTGGGTGGGGCAGCTTTCCCTCTCATCTCCCTCAGCATGTCTCTGAGCCCTGGGGCCAGCTGTCCCACTGAGGATTGAGGGACCCGAGCCAGCCCATCCTGAGCCTAAGCTGTGTCAGCTCATAGACGGATGTGTGTTGGAACAGTGGGCAGCTGGCATGGGCCAGGGGCAGGCAGTGTTTCCTTCTCATTCCTTCCCTACCTTCCTCCCAGAGGTAGCTCAGAGGAGCCTTTAACCCCTACATCTCCAGATCCCTTGACCTGTGCCTCCTGTGTTCAGCTGTTGACCTTGGAGTTTCGCATGGATTCTACCTCCCGTACCCTCTCCTGTAGCAGTTCGGGGATCAGGGGAGGGGTCGGACCCTCTCTGTTTTTGGTCTTCTTCCTGTCCCACACCAAGCCCACCCACCTTTGCATCTTCCATGTATGTGCTTGGAAGCAAGCCCATCCACAGGGAACCTATTAGCCAAATGGATCCAGGCAATGAACATTGAAGTAGAGATCCAGGATCCATAATAAACCTGCTCTGAAACCTGTCCCAAAGTCTGTGACTCTCTCACACTGAAACAGAAACAATAATAGCTTTCTGGACTGTGAAGTGACATGTGTCTCTACTTCCAATCTTGAATGCATAGGTGCTGAGCCTGTACAGAAAAGGACCATGGCTCCTGTTGGCTGGGATCCATGGGAAGAACTCAGTGAAATCTGAATTCAAAGCATAGAGTGAATAATTATTGTAGAGTGAATCCTCCCAAGTAGGGCTTATGCACATTGCACAGGAAAAGCTTTTTCAAAGAGGTTCCTGAAAGAAAATTTTTTTTAGAAAATTTATTTTAATTCCAGTAGAGCTAACATACAGTGTTACATTCGTTTCAGGTGTAGAATAGAGTGATTCAGTAATTCTATATATTACTCAGTGGTCATCAAGAAAAGCATCCTATTAATCCCCTTCATCTATTTCACTCATCCCTCTATTCACCTCCTCTCTGGTAACCATCCGTTTGTTCTCTATTGTTAAGAGTTTGTATTTTGGTGTGTCTCCTTTTTCTCTTTTAGTTATTTATTTTTGTTTGTTTTTTTAAATTCCCCATTAGAGTGACATCGTATGGGATATGTCTTTCTCTGACTCACTGATTTTAGTTAGGATAATACTCTCTAACTCCACCCATGTGTCTGCAAATGCCAAGGTTTCATTCTTTTTTAAGCCGAGTAATACTCCAGTGTGTGTGTGTGTGTGTGTGTGTGAATACACACATCTATCACCTCATTTGTCAATTTTTCTACAGACACTTGGGTTGCTTCCATATTGTGATATTGTAAATAATGGTGCAAGACACATAGGGGTGTACGTATCCTTTTAAGTTACTGTTTTCCTATTCTTTGGGTAAAGACGACTAGTGTGATTGTTGGATCATAGGGTAGTTCTATATTTAATTTTTTGAGGTACCTTCATACTGTTTTCCATGGTGGCCACCACAGTTTGCATTCCCACCCACAGTTCGCGAGGATTCCCCTTTATCCACATCCTCCCAACACCTGCTCTTTGTTGTGCTTTTGATGTTAGCCATTCTGACAAGTTTGAGGTATTACCTCATTGTCCTTTGGATTTACATTTTCCTGATGATGGGTGATGGTGAACATCTTTTCACGGGACTGTTGGCCATTTGTATTTCTTCTTTCGAGAAATGTCTGTCCATGTCTTCTGCCTACTTTTAAACTGGATTATTTGTTTTTTGGGGGTCGAGTAGTATCAGTTCTATATGTTTTGGACACTATCCCTTTATTGCATATGATCTTTGCAAATATCTTCTCCCTTTGAGTAGGTTGTCTTATTATTTTTACATTTTCATTGTTCTTCTGCCATGTGGAAACTTTTTATTTTGCTGTATTCCCAATAGTTTATTTTTGCTTTCATTTCATTTGCCTCAGGACACAGTCTAGAAAAACGTTGGTATGGTCCATGTCAAGAAGTTACTGTCTTCACTCCTGTAGGATTTTTATGGATTCAGGTCTCATATTGAGGTCTTGAAACTGTTTTGTGTTTGTCTGTATTGTGTACGAAAGCAGTCTAATTTCATTCTTTTGTGCGTAGCTGTGTAGTTTTCCCAACACCGTTTGTTGTAGAGACTGTCCTTTTCCCTTTTGATATCGTTGCTTGCTTTGTGGAAGATTCATGGACCACATAATTGTGGGTTTCTGTCTGAACTTGTATCCTGTTCCTTTGGTCGCTGTGTCTATTTTTGTGCCGTACTGTCTTGTTAGGATGACTGCAGCTTTGTAGTATAACCTGAAATCTGAAATTGTGAGTCCTCCAGCTTTGTTTTTCTTTTCCACATTGCACTGGCTGTTCGGAATCTTTAGTAGTTCCATACAAATGTTTAGGACTGTTTATTCGAGATCTTTTATTCTTTAATTTAAATTCAATTAGCCAACTTACAGTACATCATTAGTTTCAGATGTAGTCTTCAATAAATTTTCAGTCGTGTGTAACACCCAGTGCTCATTGTATCGTGTGGCCTCCTTAATGCTACTCACCCAGTTACCCCACCCCCCAACTTCTCCTCCAACAATCATCAGTTTCTTGCGATAGTTAAGAGTCCATCATGGGTTTTCTCCCTCTCTGATGACTTCCCATTCTATTTTCCCTTCCTTCCACTATGGTCTTCTTCCTTGTTTCTGATATTCCACATAGGAGTGAAAGCATATGATCATTGTCTTTCTTTCATTGACTTATTCCACTCAGCATAATACCCTCCAGCTCCACCCAGTTTGGTGTGATGGTAAGTATTCATCCTTTCTGATGGCTGAGTAATATTCCATTATATATATGATCCACATCTTCTTTATCCATTCATCTATCCATGGTCATCTGCACTCCTTCCACAGTTTGTATATTATGGATGTTGGTGCTATGAACACTGTGGTGCATGTGTCCCGTCTTCACTACCTCTGTCTCTTTGGGGTAAATACCCAATAGTGGAATTGCTGGGACATAGGGTAGCTTTATTTATAACTTCTTGAGGAAACTCCGTACCATTTTCAAGAGTGGCTGTACCGGACTGCATTCGTAAAGGGGTGTAAGAGGGTTCCCGTTTCTCCACATCCTCTCCAACATGTATAGTTTCATGTCTTCTTATTTTTAGATATTCGGCCTCGTGTGATATGGCATCTATAGGGGTTTAGTTTTGCATTTCCCTGAAGCCAAGTGATATGAAGCATTTATGCATGTATCTTTTGGTCACCAGTACGTTGTCATCAGTGAAATGGCTTCCCATATTAATCCATCTCAAGACCTAAAGCTGGGTAAGGCACTGAAGCTGGATGTTGCCATCGGTTGGAAGTGTGGAGAATTTCAAAAGATCTCCATGGAGAGCAAGTTTAAAGGTCAGTGTGAAGCTACTAATTGGATCCGGGGAAATCTCTGAGAGTGGGGTTTGCCTGGGATGGGCTGTGGGTGTCCCTCTGATTTTCCTATGAATCCTTGATGCAGCCCCAAATAGAGAGTTTCCTGCTGTGGGGCAGGCTGAGTCCTCTAGTCGTGCAGAGGTGAGCCCAATGCCTGGTGCCTTGGAGGCAGGCAAACGGGGAGGGACCCTCAGCAGAAGACCCAGGGTTAGGTTAGGCCTCAAGAGACAGCAGGTCTGGACTGCCCAGTGCTCAGAGAACTCCCAGGCCGAGTGAGATGAGGGCACAAGGGCGGGTGAGTGTGAGCCTTGGGGTTTCATCTGGAAGCGCCCACAAATGTTGGGGATCACCAGAAGGTGCTCTCAATTCTCTTGCCCTGAATGCTCTGTTGTGCCCCAAAATGGTACAGTTTCCTGTGGGCTGCAGGCTGAGTCCTACGGTGGGGCTTGGGTGTCCCCAATCCCCCGGAGTGGAGTGCCAGGACACTGGGGAGGGGCCCCTCTGTGGCCAACCTAGGGTAAGGGTTGCGGTCCAGGAGCCAGGCAGGGATAATCTGCAGGCTATGCAGCAAGCTCTGTAGAGGGCTGAGAGGAGGCCATGGGGGAGGGTGAGCATAGGCCTCAGGTTTGGGGCACGGGGGGCTGCCAAGGTGGGGATGGGCTCTGGGGGCCTCCCCAATTTCTCGTGCCCTGTAGGCTCCGTAGAGCCCCAAGGGGCACGGTTTCCTGTCGGGTGGCAAGCTGAGTCCTGCGGTGTGGCACAGGTATCCTAATTCCCCGGGGCTGCAGTGTAGGGCTTCTGGGGAGGCCCCCACACCCGCAGCTGACCTAGGGCTCGGGTTAGGCCCCAGGAGCCCCGCATGCCCGATCTGCTGGCTGTATGGCGAGCTACACGGGCTGAGGTGAGGGTGTGGGGAGGGTGAGCGTGGGCTTCAGGGTTGGGGTGCGGGAGGTGCCGAAGTTTGCTGGTGGCTCAGGAAGGCCCTCCTGGTTCTTCCACCCTGAATGCTCTATGGCCTCCCAAGGCACACGGTTTCCTGCGGGGTGGCAGACTGAGTCCTGCTGTGGGGCTCAGGTGTCCCGAATCCCTGTGGCTGTGGCTCCAGGCTCCTGGGGAGGGGACCCTCCACAGATGAACTAGGGTTAGTGTTGGCGCCCAGGAACCCCGCAGGACAGATGTGCCCACTATGTGGGGAGCTCCGCCGCGGGCTGAGGTGAGGGTGCGGGGTGGGGTGAGTATGGGCTTCAAGGTTGGGTTTAGGGATCGCCGAAGTTCGCTGGGAGCTCTGGGGGCCCTCCTGCTTCTCCCGCCCTGAATGCTCTACAGCCTCCCAAGGGGCACGGTTTCCTGCAGGCTGGCAGGCTTTGTCCTACAGTGGGGCTCAGGTGTCCCCAGTCCCTGGGGCTTCAGCACCGGGCCCCAGGGGAGGGGCCCTACCCAGCCGACCTAGGGTCATGTCTAGGCCCCAGTAACCCGGCAGGCCTGATCTGCCGGCTCAGTGACGAGCTCGGTGGCAAGCTGAAGGGAAGGCGTGGGGCGGGATGAGCGTGGGCCTCAGGGTTGGGGTGTAGGGGCCGCCGAGGATCGCTGGGGGCTCAGGGGGGCCCTACCAGTTCTCCTGCACGGGATGCTCTGCGGCACCCCAAGGGGCATGGTTTCCTGAGGGGTGGCAGGCTGAGTCCCGTGGTGGGGCTCTGGTGTACCCAATCCCCGGGGTTAGGGTACCGATTAGGGTACGGGTTAAGGTTAGGGTATGGGTTACGGTTAGGGTATGGGTGAGGGTAGGGGTTAGGGTTAGGGTAAGGAGAGGGTACGGGTTAGGGTTGGGTTTAGGGGTTACAGGTTAGAGGTTATGGGTTAGGGTACAGATTAGGGTTTAGGGTACAGATTAGGGTTTAGGGTTTGGTTTTAGGGTTAGGGTTAGGGTTGGAGTACGGGTTAGGTTTAGGGTACGGGTTAGGGTTAGTGTACGGGTTAGGGTACACATTAGGGTACAGTTTAGGGTAAGTGTTGGCATACAGATTAGGTTATGGTTTAGGGTATGGGTTAGGTGTAGGGTACGGGTTAGGGTTAGGGTACAGTTTAGGGTTATGGTACAGGTTAGGTTACGGTTTAGGGTTAGGGTTAGGGTATGGGTTAGGGAATGGGTTAGGGATAGGGATAGGGTACAGTTTAGGGTTAGGATATGGGTTAGGGTATGGGTTAGGGTACGGGTTAGGGATAGGGTACGGGTTAGGGTATGGGTTAGGGCATGGGTTAGGGTATGGGTTACGGTTAAGGTAAGGGTACTGGTTAGGGTTATGATACGGGTTACAGTTTAGGGTTTCAGGTTACGGTTAGGGTACGGGTTAGGGTTAGTGTACGGGTAGGGTTAGGGTACGGGTTATGGTACGAGTTAGGTTTAGGGTTAGGTTTAGGGTTAAGGTTAGGGTACGGGTTAGAGTACAGGTTAGAGTTCGTGTTAGGGTTATGGTTAGGGTTAGGGTACAGGTTAGGGTTAGGGTTAGGGTGCGGGTTAGATTTAGGGTTAGAGTATGGGTTAGGGTACGGGTTAGGGTTATGTTTATGGTTAGGTTACATTTTAGGGGTAGGGTTAGCTGAAGGGTAGGGTTGGGGTAGGGATAGGAGTATGGTAGGGGTCGGGGTAGGTTTAGGGTTTAGGGTTAGGGTTTGGGGTTTGGGATTAGTGGTTAAGGTTAGGGTTTAGTGTTTAGGGTTTCGGGATTAGGGTTAGGGGTTAGGGTTTAGGGTTTAGTGTTAATGTTAGGGTTTAGGGTTTAAGGATTAGGGTGTAGGGTTAGGTTTAGGGTAGGGTTAGTGTTAGGGTAACGGTTAGGGATTAGGGTTAGGGTTAGGGGTTAAGGTTTAGGGTTTAAGGTTAGGGGTTAGGGTTTAGGGTTAGGGTTAGACCCCAGTACGCCAGCAGGACCGATGTGCCGGCTGTGCGGCGAGCGGAGGTTTGGTCCGAAGTGAGGTTGCTGGCGAGCGGGAGTATGGTATCCACCGTTTTGGCGCAGGGATCCTTTGAACGTCGCTAGAGGCTCAGAGGGCCCTGCCCATTCTCCCGCCCTGAATGACTGGCGGTGTCCCTAGCGGCCCGGGTGGTGGCGGGGTGGCAGTGTGAGTCTGTTGCTGCGTTTTGGGGGTCCCCAATGCCATGTGTTGCAGCGCAAGGCCCCTTGGGAGGGGCCCCTCTGGGGCTGTCCTAGGGTTAGTGTTAGCACCCAGGAGTCCGGCAGGCATGATCCGCCAGCTGTGCGGTAGCAGAGGGCTGGGCCTAGGTGAAGGCGCCGGCGATCTGGATTGTGGGCCCAAGCATTTTGGCGCAGGGGGCCTTGTAAGGTCGCCGCGGAATTGGAGGGCCCTGCCAGTTCTCCCGCTCTGAATGGCCAGCGGCACCCTAGTGGCCCGGGTAGTGGCGGGGCAGCACGGTGAGTATGGCGCTGGGGCTCGGGGGTCCCCAATCCCTGGTGTTTCTGTGCCAGGCCCCTTGGGAGGTTCCCCTCAGGGGCCAACCTAGGGTTAGGGTTAGCCCCCCGGAGGCTGGCAGGCCCGATCCGCTGGCTGTGCGGTGAGCAGTGGGGCGGGCCGAGGTGAGGGCGCTGGTGAACGGGAGCATAGGCCCAAGCATTTTGGCTCATGGGGCCTTAGAAGTTCACTGGGACTCGGAGGGCCTTGCCCATTCTCCCGCCCTGAATTACCGGTGGCGCCCCTAGTGGCCCGGGTGCTGGCGGGGCGGCAGGGTGAGTCCGGCGCTGGGGCTTGGGGTCATCAATCCCCGGTGTTGCGGCGACAGGCCCCTTGGGAGGGGCCTCTCGGGGGCCAACCTAGGATTAGAGTTAGCCCCCAGGAGGCCAGCAGGCCTTATCCGACAGCTGTGCGGAGAGCAGAGTGGAGGACTGAGGTGAGGGCGCTGGCGAGCTCCAGTGTGGGCCCCAGAGTTTTGGCACTGATGGCCTTCAAAAGTCACCAGAGTCTCGAGGGCCCTCCCCATTCTCCCACCCTGAAGGACCAGCGACGCCCCAGCGGGCCCGATGTCGACGGGGTGGCAGGGTGAGTCTGGCGCTGCGGCTCGGGTGTCCTCAATCCCCGGCTTTGGTCACCAGTCCCCTTGGGAGGGGCCCCTCTGGGGCCAACCTAGGGTTAGGGTTAGCCCCCAGGAGGCCGGCAGGCCCCATACGCCAGCGGTGCGGCGAGCAGAGGGGCGGGCCGTGGTGAGGGCTCTGGCGAGCTGGAAGGTGGTACCCAAAGTTTTGGCGCTGGGGGCCCTCGAATGTCGCCGGGGACTCGGAGGGCCCAGCCCATTCTCCCGCCCTGAATGACTGGCGGCTCTCCTAGCAGCCCGAGTGGTGGCGGGGCAGCAGGGTGGGTCTGGCGCTGAGGCTCAGGGGTCCCCAATGCCAGGCGTTGCGGCACAAGGCCCCTTGGGAGCGGCGCCTTGGGGGCCGACCTAGGGTAAAGGTTAGCTCCTGGAGGCCGGCAGGCACGATCCACCATCTGGGGCGAATGGAGGTGCGGTTGAAGATCAGGGCGCTGGCGAGCAGGAGAGTGGGCCCCAGCGTTTTGACGCTGGGGGCCTTCGAAGGTCACCAGGGCAGGGAGGGCCCTGCCCGTTCTCCCGCCCTGAATGATCGGCGATGCCCTAGCGGCCCGGGTGTGGGCAGGGCGGAAGGGTGAGTCCAGCGTTGCGACTCGGGGGTCCCCAATCCCTGGCGTTCGGAGGCAGTCCCTTTGGGAGGGGCCCCTTGGGGTCCGACCTAGGGTTAGGGTTAGGCCGCCAGGCTCGATCCACCAGCTCTGTGGCGAATGGAGGGGTGGGCCAAGGTGAGGTCGCTGGCGAGCGGAAGCGTGGGCCCCAACATTTTGGCTCGGTGGGCCTTCGAATGTTGCAGGGGGCTCAGAGGGCCCTGCTCGTTCTCCCGCCATGAAGGACCGGCGACACCCCTAGCTCCCCGGGTGGCAGCGGGGTGGCAGGGTCAGTCCGGCACTGGGGCTCGGGTTTCCCCAATCCCCAACGTTGCGGCGCCTGGCCCCTTTGGAGGGGCCCCTCGCGGACTGTCGTAGGGTTAGGTTAACCCCCAGGAGGCCAGCAGTCCCGATCCGCCGGCTGTGCAGTGAGCAGAGGGATTGAACGTAGTAGGGCGCAGTCGAGCGGTAGCGTGGTACCCAGCGTTTTGACGTGGGGGGCCTTCTTATTTCACTGGAGGCTCGGAGGGCCCTGCCGGTTATCCCGCCCTGATTGCCCGGCGGTTCCCCTAGTGGCCCATGTGGCGGCGGGGCGGCAGGGTGAGCCTGGCACTGGGGCTTGCGGGTCCCCAATCCCTGCCTTTGCAGCACCAAGCCTCTTGGGAGGGGCCACTCTGGGGCCCACCTAGGGTTAAGGTTAGCCCCAAGGAGCCCGGGAGGCTGGATCCGCCAGCTGTGTGGCTAGAGGGGGGGCGGGCCGAGGTGAGGGCGCTGTAGAGCGGGAGCGTGGGCCTCAGCGTTTTGGCGTGGGGGAGTTACGAATGTCGCTGGGGGCTCGGAGGGCCCTGCCCGTTCCCCCACCCTGAATGACCAGCGGTGCCCCAAGTGGCCCGGGTGGTGGCGGAGGGGTAGGTTGAGTACATCGCTGGGGCTTGGGGGTCCCCAATCTCCGGCGTCGCAGTGCCAGGCCCTTTGGGAGTACCCTTTGGGGGCCCACCTAGGGTTAGGGTTAGCCCCCAGGAGGCCAGCAGGCCCGATACGATGGCTGTGGGGCGAGTGGAGGGGTGGGCCGAGGTGAGGGCGCTGGCGAGTGGAAGCGTGGTACCCAACGTTTTGGCACGGGGGGCCTTCGAATGTCGCCAGGGGTCTGAGGATCCTGTCCTTTCTCCCGTCCTGAATGACTGGCGGCACCCTTAGCGGCCTGGGTGGTGGCGGTGAGGCAGGGTGAGTCTGGCGCTTTGGCTCGGGAAGCCCCAATCCCAGGTGTTTTGGCGCCAGGCCCCTAGGATGGGCCCCTTGGGGCCGACCTAGGGTTAGGTTTAGCCCCTAGGAGGCCTGCAGGCCCGTTTCGCCGGATGTGCGACCAGCGGAGGAGCGGATTGAGGTGAGGGCCCAGGTGAGTGGGTGCATGGGCCCCAGCGTTTTGTCACGGATGGCCTTCGAAATTCGCTGGGTTCTCGAGAGCCCTGCCCGTTCTCCCACCCTGAATGATCTGCGATGCCCCAGTGAGTCCGGTGTTGGCAGAGTGGCAGGGTGATTCCGGCGCTGCAGGTAGGGGGTCCCCAATCCCAGGCATTGCAGCGCCAGTCCCCTTGGGAGTGGCTCCTCGGGGGCCGACCTAGGGTAGGGTCAGCCCCCAGGAGGCCGGCAGGACCAATACACCACTGTGGGGCGAGCGGAGGGGCAGGCCGAGGTGAGGGTGCTGGTGAGCGGGAGAGTGGCCACAGCGATTTGGCTCCGGGGGCCTTCGAATGTCCCGCAGCTCAGAAAGCCCTGCCCCTTCAACCAACCTGAATGACCCGCGGTGCCCCTAGTGGCCCGGGTGTCGTGGGATGGCAGGGTGAGTCAGGCGTTAGGAATTGGGAGTCCCCAGTCCCCGGCGTTGCGGGATCAAGCCCCTTAGGTTTGGCCCCTCGTGGGCTGATCTAAGGTTAGGGTTAGCTCCCAGGAGGCCGGCAGGCCCGATATGCCAGCTAGACTGTGAGAGGAGGGGTGGGCCGAAGTAAAGGTGCTGGCAAGAAGGAGCGTGGGCACCAGCGTTTTGACTTGGGGCTTTCAAAGGTCGCCGGGGTCTCGAGGGCCCTGCCCGTTCTCCCACCCTGAATGAACAGCGATGCCCCAGCATGCCCGGTGTCAGCGGGGAGGCAGGGTGAGTCTGGCACTGGGGCTCAGGGAACCCCAATCCCCGCGTTGTGGCACCAGGCCCCTTGGGAGGGGCCCCTCTGGGGCCAACCTAGGGTAAGGCTTAACCCCCAGAAGGCCGGCAGGCCTGATCCGCCAGCTGTGCGGCAAACAGGGGGTGGGCTGAGGTAAGGGCGCTGTCGAGCGGGAGTGTGGGCCCAAGCGTTTTGGCGTGGGGGGCCCTCGAAGGTCACCGGGGGCTCGGAGGGCCATGCCCCTTCTCCCGCCCTGAAGGACTGGCGGCGCCCCTAGCGGCCCGGTTGCCAGTGGGGCGGCAGGGTGAATCCGGAGCTGGGGCTCGGGGATCCCCAATCCCCGGCGTTGCGGCTCCAGGCCCCTTGGGAGGGGCCTCTCGGGGGCTGACCTAGGGTTATTGTCAGCCCCCAGGAGGCTGGCAGGCCCGATTTGCCAGCTGTGCGGCCAATGGAGGGGTGGGCCGAGGTGAGGGCGCTGGCGAGCGGGAGCGTGGGTCCAAGCATATTGGCGCGGGGGGCCATCAAAGGTCGCCGGGGGCTCGGAGGGCCCTGCCCGTTCTCCCACCCTGAATGCCCGACGGCACCACTAGCAGCCTGGGTGGTGGTTGTACGGCAGGGTGAGTCCGGCACATGGACTCAGGGGTCCCCATTCCTGTCTTTGCAGCGCCAGGCCCCTTGGGAGGGGCCCCTGGGGGGCCGACCTAGGGTTAGGGATAGCCCCCAGGAGGCCGGCAGGCCCAATCCGCCGACTGTGCGGGAGCGGAGGGGCGGGCCGAGGTGAAGGCGCTGGTGAGTGGGAGCATGGGCCCAAGCATTTTGGTGCGGGGAGGCCTTCGAAATTCGCCGGGGGCTCGGAGTGCCTTGCCCGTTCTCCCGCTCTGAATGACCAGTGGGGCCCCTAGAGGCTCGGGTGGCTGAAGGGTAGCAGAGTGAGTCCAGCACATGGGCTCGGGGTTCCCATCCCCGACGTTGCGGCGCCAGGCCACTCGGGAAGGGCCTTTCGGGGGCCAACCTACAGTTAGGGTTAGTCCCCAGGAGGCCGGCAGGCCCTATACACCACATGTGCGGCGAGCGGAGGGGTGGGCCAAGGTGAGGGTGCTGGTGAACATGAGCCTGGCCCGAAGCGTTTTGGTTCGGGGTGCCTTCGAAGGTTGGAGGGAGTTCGGAGGGCCCTGTCAGTTCTCCAACACTGAATGAGGTGGCGCCCCTAGAGGCACCACCGGCTGTGCGGCGAGCGGAGGGGCGGGCCGAGGTGAGGGCGCTTTCGAGTGGGAGCGTGGGCTCAAGCGTTTTGGCGCGGGGGGCCTTCGAAAGTCGCCGGAGGCTCAGAGGGCCCTGCCCATTCTCCTGCCCTGAATTTCGCGCGTCGCCCCTAGCGGCCAGGGTGGCCTGGGGGCGGCAAGTTGAGTCCGGCGCTGGGGCTCGGGGGAACCCAATCCCTGGCGTTGCAGTGCCAGGCCTCTTGGGAGCCGGCCTAGGGTTACGGTTAGCTCCCAGGAGGCCAGCAGGCCCGATCCGCCGGTTGTGCAGTGAGCGGAGGGGCGGGCCGAGGTGAGGGCACTGGCGAGCGGGAGCGTGGGCCCAAGCCTTTTGGCATGGTGGGCCTTCGAATAACAAGGGGACTCGGAGGGCCCTGCCCGTTCTCCCGCACTGAATGTCTTGCGGCGCCCCAGCGACCTGTGTGGTGGCGGGGCGCCTGGGTGAGTCCAGCACTGGGGCTCAGGGTTCCCCAATCACAGGTGTTGCGGCTCCAGTTCCCTTGGGCGGGGCACCTCGGAGGCCGACCTAGGGTTAGGGTTAGCCCCCAGGAGGGCGGCAGCCCAGATCACCCAGTTGTGCGGCAAGCAGAGGGGTGGGCCCAGGTGAGAGTGCTTGAGAGCGAGAGCGTGGGCCCAAGCATTTTGACGTGGGGGGCCTTCGAAGGTCTTTGGGGGTTCGGAGGGCCCTACCCGTTCTCCCGCCCTGAATGACCGGCGGTGTCCCTAGAGGCCCGGGGGGCGGGGGGGCAGCAGGGTGAGTCCGGTGCTGGGGATCGGGGGTCACCAATCTCCGGCATGCGGCGCCAGGCCCCTTGGGATGTACACCTCGGGGGTTGTCCTAGGGTTAGGGTTAGACCTCAGGAGGCTGACAATCCTGAAACGCCAGCTGTGCGGCGAGCGGATCGGCGTGATGAGGTGAGGGCACTGGCGAGGGGGACCGTGAGAGCATTTTGGGGCGGGGCACTTTCTAATGTCACCTTGGGCTTGGAGCGCCCTGCCTGTTCTCCCACACTGAATGAACGGCGGCTCCCCTAGCAGCCCGGGTGGCGGCGGGACGACAAGATGAGTCTTGGCTGGGGCTCTGGGTCCCCAATCCCCACGTTGCATTGCCAGGCCCCTTGGGAGGGCCCCTCGTGGAGTGACCTAGGGTAGGGTTAGCCCCCAGGAGGCCGGCAGGCCCGATCCGCCGGCTGTGAAGCGAGTGGGGGCGTGGGCGGAGGTGAGGGCGCTGGCGAGAAGGAGCATGGGCCCAAGAGTTTTGGGGTGTTGGGCCTTCAAAGGTCACAGGGGCTCAGGGGTCCCCAATCCCCGGCGTGGTGGTGACAGGCCACTTGGGAAGGGCCCCTCAGGACCGACCTTGGGTTAGGGTTATCCCCCAGTAGGCCGGCAAGCCTGATGCGCTGGCTGTGCGGCAAGTTGAGGGGCGGGCCGAGTCGAGGGCACTGGTGATCGGGAGCGTGGGCCCAAGCCTTCGCAGGTCGCCAGGGGCTCCGAGGGCCCTGCCGGTTCTCCCGCCCTGAGTGACCAGCGGCGCCCCAGGCGGCCCGGGTGGTGGCAGGGCTGCACAGTGAGTCCGGTGCTGGGGCTCGGGGGTCCCCAATCCCCACGTTGCGGTGCCAGGACCCTTGGGCGGGGCCCCTCGGGGGTTGACCTAAGGTTAGGATTATCCCCCAGGAGGGCAGCAGGCCTGATCCGCCTGATGTGCAGCGAGAGGAGGGGCGGGCCGAGGTGAGGGCACTGGAGCGGGGCGTGGTCCCAAGCGTTATGGCGCAGGGGACCGTTGAATGTTGCCTGGGGCTTGAAGGGCCCTGCCTGTTCTCCCGCCCTGAATGATCCTCGGGGCCCCTAGCGGCCCCGGTGGCAGCGGGGGGACAGGGTGAGTCCAGCGCTGGGGCTTGGGTGTCCCCAATTCCCGGCGTGGCGGCGTCAGCCCCCTTGAGAGGGGACCCTCGGGTGCTGAACTAGCTTTATTGTTACCAACCAAGAGGCTGTCAGGCCCGATTGGCTGGCTGTGCGGTGAGCTGAGGGGCGTGCGAGGTGAGGCTGCTGGCGAGCGGGAGCGGGGACCAAGCGTTTTGGCGCAGGGGGCCGTCGAAGGACCCAGGGGCTCGGAGGTCCCTGCCCGTTCTCCCGCCAAGAATGACCGGCGGCGCCACTAGCGCCTCGGGTGGCAGCAGGGCAACTGGGTGAGTCCGTGGCTGGGGCTCGGGGGTCCCCAATCCCTGGCATTGCGGCGCCAGGCCCCTTGGGAGGAGCCCCTCTGGGGCGACGTAGGGTTATGGTTATCCCACAGTAGGCCGGCAGACCCGATCCGCCAGCTGTGCGGTGAGCGAAGGGGTAGGCCGAGGTGAGGGCGATGGCGAGCGGGAGCATGGGCCCAAGCGTTTTGGTGCAGGAGGCTTTCGTAGGTAGCCGGTGCCTAGGAGGGCCCTGCCCATTCTCCCGCCCTGAATACCCGGCAGCGCCCCTAGCGGCCCGGGTGGCAGCGGGGCGACAGGGTGAGTCTGGTGCTGGGGCTCGGGGGTCCCCAATCCCCTGCGGTGCGGTGCCAAGCCCTTTGGGATGGGCCCCTCGAGGACCGACCTTGGGTTAGGGTTAGCCCCTAGGAGGCCGGCAGGCCCGATCCGCCAGCTGTGCGGCGAGTGGAGGGTGGGGCGAGGTGAGGGTGCTGGCGAGTGGGAGCATGGGACCAAGCATTTTGGTACGGGGAGCCTTCGAAGGTCACCAGGGGCTGGGAGTGATCTGCCTGTTCTCCCTCCCTGAATGAACGACGGGGCTCCTAGTGGCCCGGGTGGTGGTGGGGCGAGATGGTGAGTCCGGCGCTGGGGCTCGGGGGTCCCCAATCCCAGGCATTGTGGTGCCAGGCCCCTTCAGAGGGGCCCCTCAGGGGCCAACCTAGGATTATGGGTAGCCCCCAGGAGGAGGGCAGGCCTCATCCGCCGGCTCTGCATTGAGCGGAGGGGCGGGTCGAGGTCAGGGCGCTGAGGAGCGGGAGCGTGGGCTCAAGCGTTTTGGATGGGGGGGCCTTCGAAGGTCGCCATGGGCTCGGAGGGCCCTGCCCGTTCTCCCGCCCTGAATGACCAGCGGCACCCCTAGCGACCTGGGTGGCGGCGGGGCGGCAGGGTGATTTCGGCGCTGGGGCTCGGGGGTCCTTAATACCCGGCGTTGTGGCGCCAGGCCCTTGGGACGGGCCCCTTGGGGGCCGACCTAGAGTTAGGGTTAGCCCCCAGGTTAGCCCCCAGGTAGTTCCGCACATGTGCGGTGAATGGAGGTGTGGGTCGAGGTGAGGTAGCTGGCGAGCGGGAGCATGGGCCAGAGCATTTTGGCTTTGGCTTGGGGTGCCTTCAAATGTTGCAGGTGGCTCGGAGGGTCCTGCCCATTCTGTCGCTCTGAAGGACTGGCAATGCCCCTAGCGCCTCATGTGGCGGCAGGGCGGCAGGGTGCGTCAGGCACTGGGACTTGAGGGTCCCCAATCCATGGCATGCGATGCCAGGCCACTTGGGGGGGCCCCTCCGGGGCAACTTAGGGATAGGGTTAGCCCCCAGGAAGCCAGCAGGCCTGATCCGCCAGCTCTGCAGCAAGTGGAGGGGTGGGCCGAGGTTAGGGCGCTGGCGAGCAGGAGCGTGGGAGCCAGAGTTTTTGCGTGGGAGGCTTTCGAAGGTCACAGGGGGATCGGAGGGCCCTGCCCATTCTCCCTTCCTGAATGACTGGCAATGCCCCTATCGCCCTGGGTGCTTGCGGGGTGGCAGAGTGAGTCCAGCACTGGGGCATGGGGGTCCCAAATCCCCGGCATTGCGGTGCCAGGCTCCTTGGGAGGGGCCCCTCGGGGCCGACCTAGGGTAAGTGTTAGCCCCCAGGAGTCCAGCAGGCCCATTCCGCCAGCTCTGCGGCAGACGGAGGGGCAGGCCGAGGTGAAGGCGCTGGAGAGAGGGAGTGTGGGCCCAAGCGTTTTGGCATGGGGGGCCTTCAAAGGTCGCCAGGGGCTTGGAGGGCCCTGCCCATTCTCTCGCCCTGAAAGACTGGTGGCGCACATAGCAGCCCGGGTCTTTGTGGGGTGGCAGGGTGACTCTGGAGCGGGGCTCCGGTGTCCCCAATCCCCGGCGTTGTGGCGCCAGGGCCCTTGGGAGGGGCCCCTCGGGGGCCAACCTAGGGTTAGGGTTCGTCCCCAGGAGGCCGGCAAGCCCGGCGCTAAGTGGCTCTGGCAATGTAACAAAAATGCCATACACTTATCTGTAAGAAATAACAGTGTACAGGAACCCTCTTAGCCCTAACATCATCCTTTGTGAATATGGAAGCCAGCCCCAAAGTGGTCGTGGAAGTCTAACGAAAGGGTTAAACACTTTTCTCTGAGTCACCACACTATACAGGGGAAAACCAATGTACATCATCTTTCACGAGTAGGAAGCATTAATGAAAAGGTTCTGGAATTTCGAGGACTCTGACCCATCCTTATTGGTAATAAACCACCGTGTACAGGAAAACACCTTCAACTCTCATCAGCCTCCACAATCCTGATTCCGATTCAACTTTGGGTGTGTAGGACTAGGGAAATGTCCACATCTTATTGCTAAGAAAGAACGATGTCAGGGTAATGCCCTTCAAGTCACCTCAGCCTTCCTGAAGACGGAAGCAGGAATCAAGGTAGTTATGTTACCGTGAGGTAAGGAAGATGAGCATATAAGTGAGAAACAACAGTGGGCAGGACCTCTCTTCCAACGAACAGTATCTTTGCTTAACGTTGAATCCCTATGGTAAGTGGTTGTGGGCATTTGTGAGGTCAAAATCTGAAGTGTTTTGTAAAACCTCTTGGCCATTCACAGATGAGACTAAGGTAGTTGGGGACTCCTAGGCAGTGATTTGTCCACTGTCAAAAATATGAGAAGATAAAAGAGACAGATGAGGTCTCCTCAGGCATTGTCCTTTATCCTCATCCTCTGTGAGGATGGCCATCCCTGGACAGCTCAGTGGAAGGGTCTCATTCACAGTGGGGGCATCTGTTCCTCACAGACATCAGGCAGGGAAATGGATTTGGTTCTCTGTGCCAGCCCAGCCACAGCTGAGTGTCACAGCACCCTCTCATGGGCTCATAAGAGTTTCACTGTCACTAGGCAGGTCATTGTATTTGATAAACCACTGTGAGAGTTTGCAATTGCCTTCATCTGCAACCTCCTAGAGGCAAATGCAGGTGTGTGGTACCATGTGATGTCATGTGAAGGCATTGTGAGAAAGTGTCCCTTTGCTTAAGAAAAACATGGCTGGGGCTCCCGGCTGTCTCAGCCAGTTAAGCATGTGCCTTTGGCTCAAGTTATGATCGCAGGGTTGTGGGATCGAGCCCGGGCTCCCTGCTCAGCAGGAAAGGAGGTAGAGAAATAGCTTAGAACCCACAGAGAATGTGAATAAAAGGGAGTGAAATGGAACTTGGTCTGTGTTTTGCTTTAGGGATTGGAAGTTAGTTTTTTCTCAATTGTGATTGTTCTTGAAACAGAAAAGCTGTATTGGGTTTTTTTTACCTTTAATTTTTTTTCTAATAATAATTTTTTATTATGATATGTTAGTCACTATACAGTATTTCCTTAGTTTTAGATGTAGTGTTCCATGATTCATTATTTGCATATAACACCCAGTGCTCGATGCAATATGTACCTTCCTTAATACCCATCACTGGCCCATCCCAATCCCCCAACCCTCTCCCCTCTGAAGCCCTCAGTTTGTTTCCCAGAGTCCATAGTCTCTCGTGGTTCATTCCCCCTTCTGTTTAGGGTCCATTGTCTAAAGGGACAGACAGTGGAAGTTCACCAAATATAAGATCGAAATTTCATTGTTCATTATAGATGCCGCCAAGTACTTCCCAGACATTTCATTCTAATGTAGTAATTCATTATACTTGTGCAGGTGCACGTGGAAGACAATTGATGCATGCAGAGTGGTAATAAAACACGCCCCTCAGTAGTAGAATAATAGAGGATGCATATGTATAAAATTATTCGACTACAGCTTCCATGCTTTCCTTTTGTTTCTTTATTATCTATGAAATTGGACAATTTTTGTTCTCTAGACTTAAAACTCATTGTCAGTATTTAGAGTTTTTCAATGCTGATCTTCTCCTGTATAAGTTACCAAACACCTAAAATATGCATGAACATTAAAAAACGCTATATTGAAAATTACAGAAGGGAAGTTCCATTTTGTGAATATCGTGTCAATGGATCTCTATTTTGACATCAGTGTTCATTAGAAATGATGACACTTCATGTGAGAAAAAATATCAATGTGAAAAAGAAAATGTAGGAAGAACCTTGAATGTTTAAGTAATTGGTGAAAGTGACAGGTGTGTGTGTGTGTGTGTGTGTGTGTGTGTGTGTGTGTGTGTGTAATTGATTTTCAATGAATGGTTCAGCTTCTTGTAGGGCCTCCGAGCGAGCCCAGGTGAACCTTTCAATGAGTTGGTATCTGTTTTCAGAACATGGGAATGTCTTAGTCCAATAGTCAATCAGGCAAGCTTTGAGGTCTTGAAGAGTTTCAGTCCTCAGCGATGGTGTTGCAGACCCTTGTGAGCAAACCCTAGGGTATGCTCAGAGCCCTCATTAGCAGGTACCAACGTGTGACAATTTCAGACAGCATTCCCCAAAGAAGTACCGCTTGAGTCTCTGTCCTTGTCAGTTCCCTACACTTCCTTACACTAGTTATGTGATCAGTGTGTTTCAGGATAATCCCCACATGTGATTTTTGCTATTTCCTACTAGTCCTAACTGTTTCTCATCTTCTTCTTTTATGGTAGCGCTTGGGAAGCAATCTGTGTGGTGTAGGAAGGGGTTTGGCAGTTGTCTGCCTTCAGAGGACCAAATGATGCCTAGAAATTGTACTGTAGTTTGAGGTCAATTGTCCATCCTCTGAGTGTCAGGAATTCCATCACTTTACTTTGATGCTAGTCTGTTCTTCAAGCTGTCCTCAGAAATAAGGACATCATCCATCTCAGGAATACTGGTTTGGGTGTATGTTTTCATTTTAGGAAAGACCTTGCTGTTCCTGAAAATAATACTGTAGAGCACCCTTTCCTGTTCTTATTGGTCATCAGTCAATCTTTTCTGAAGTGTTTGTTTATAAATAGACTTTTTATGGTTGATGAGCAGGAATTCTTTATTGACAAGTCTTTGTCAGTGTGTGTATTGCAAATCTTTACTTCCCAGCCTGCGGTTCACTTTTTCATTTTCTTATGGTCATAAGATAAGGAGAAATGTCACATTTTTATGAAGTACCACTGAATTCTTTTAAATGGTTAGTGCACACTATGTCTTACCCTAAGATTGACAGGTTCTAGGTTTTCTTTCAGAAACTGTCCAATGGAAAGCTACAATCCATCTCAAATTTATAAATTGCATTTTTAATTCTAATAGGGTATTTATAGACTGTTTTGGATTTTCTATGTACACAATCGCATTATCTGTGAATAGTCACAATTATCCCCTCAATTCTAATACTTTTTGTTTCTCTTGCCTTCGAACACTGGTAGATTCTCCGATGCAACATTGAATAGAGCAGCATTGTTTCAAGATTTTAATATACCTTTCTCAATATCTGACAGAAAAAGCAGACAAAACATTGGTAACAAATGTGACCTAATTGACATATAGGGAACATTCCATAATAAGTGCAGAATACATTATATTCAAGAGGTCATAGAATCTTTACCCAAATAGATGATAGGTGGGGTCACGAATCAAGTCTACAAATGTTAAACCCTGAAATTAACTAGATTCTATTCTTAGACCACAGGGGAAATGAGCCACAGTCATACCGAAAAGAAAACCAAGAAGTCCTTCAATGTTTAAAAATTAAATGGAACTTTGCTGCATATCCTAAAGGTCAGAGAGGGAATCTCAATGGAAATTCTGAACCTTTTATACATGAGGGCTCACACACAATGGCACTTTATTTGTGAAGAGCATTATAATAACCTAGACAGGAGTTGAGCCTTAAGTCAGACTTCTGCCTGCCCCAGCCACACCTGGCAGCCTTGGCCTGTGGTCCCCCTCAGCTGTCCTTTCTGGTGGCCCTGAGCTAAGGGGGTCATCATGGCCACATGGAAATGGGAAGCTCCCCACTCATAGTGATGACGGTGCCCCCTCCCCAGCTGCCCTTTCTGGTGGCTCTGAGCTAAGGGGGTCAACATGGCCGTATGGAAATTAGAAGCTCCCCACTCTTAGTGATGACGTTGCTATCATATCATCCTCACCAGTCCAACAACGTGATTTCTGAGTGAAATATGACACAAGAGCAACTTCTTGGCCTTCCTTCAGGTTTGAAAATCATCTGGTGAGTCATCTATTAGAAGTATGCATTCAACATGTGTTCTTCTGGAAAGGAAATAGACCAATAGCAATTATTGCTTTGAAAACCTGTTCCTGAGAGACATCATACTGGCTCTTTGTAGCATTCTGCCTCTTAAACTTCTCAACTAGGGTGTAGATATTTTTAGGCACATTTTCAGGTGGTTAGACAGGGACTCAGATGATATGAGTCACAGAGGATTTTAGTGTCAGAAACCTAAGTGGGATCCCCAAATTGACTCCAAATCTCTTGTTGTTCCATACAGGATACTATTTCCCTCTTATCTCTGGTCTTCTCGATCTGGAAACCTATCAAGTATCAGGATTTTCTTGTCATGTGGACAAATGGAACGATTTCAGCGGGCCTTTTCACATCTGCCCATGGTGATCATTAAGATCATTATCTCAGTGGAGGACCTCTGGGTAAGATATTCAAAGATCCTTAGGAATACAGACAGTATAATATTTTCCTGGTATTAAAGTTACTGAAACCAACTATCTTTTTGAGTCGATTCAGGCTCGGGTATGTTCAGAGGGTGCTGTAAAACAGGTCTGAAATAGTATTTAAAAACACTCAGCTCAGCCTCTTCTACAAAGTGAGCCAATGCTTATAAACATGGCTAAAATATTGCCTTACCTACGATGACTTCCCAGCCATCGTAGTGTTTATATGGTATGACTGTGACTTACATTAGTCAACATTTGCAGAGAAAGAACTTAGTGCATCCAGGGGGCACTTCATGTTGAAATTAGTTTGTGACAACGAGCTACTGTGTTTTATTCTGCAGTCCGAGGGAATGGTGCCAGACATCTCTAAGGTGTCTAGCAGTTCTACAATTCTGATTTTAAGTGGTCTGTGGGCTTCATAGATTTGGGCAGGAGAAGGGCAGGAGCCAAGAGACTGTGAACACTTCTGTTACCTGTGCTGACCATGGAGCATACAGCCTTCCATGGGCATCATTTTGATTTCTTGGTTCTCTTGTGGAAGGTGGTTTTGTCTCAAATTCCTCCATTTAGGAGTAATTATAATGATGAAAGGAATTTTTATCTTTTATCATCTGTGGGCCCTGATCCTGGGCTCCCAGGGAAGCTATCCTTTAACATTTTACCCAGCTCAAAATGACTGGGCAACACCTCAAAGCATGGGCCCTATTTCTGCCCCAAGCACATGTTGTACATCTGGTTCCAGGAGAAAACAATAACCAAAAAATGCCAACATAAATATAAGAAAACATAAAGAACCTCTTTGGCTCCCAAAAGATTAAAGTCATACTGACATGTACATACTGAAAATATAAGAAAGAGTCTGTCACTTTCTGGAATCTAAGAGGACCCTCATTGTGGTGTGTAACTCTGTACGTAAAACAAAACAGAAAAAAATATATAAGCCTGCCCCAAATGTTCCTTCCCCGGAGCACTCCCTTCTTGGTGAAGATTGTGTCTCCCAGGCAGCTATCCTGACTTGGGTTTGAATAAAAGTCTCTTCCTTTCTCTCTAAAATATTTTTAAAAGTTCATTCACGCAATGTCGACAATAACAGTGTTTTCTATTTAAGTGAGAAATAAATGTTCCACTCTAGTTGCATTGGGAATAGACGAATTGAGGGTTTCTTTAGAAGAGTAAGTCTGCTTTCCAGAAAAGGCAAGGTCATTGGTCTATTGAGAATGAAGATAATTACTGCTAAACAACAAGTATGTGTTGCCCCTTCACCCAGAAACCAAAGCAGGTGTGCAGGCTTAAGGTCAGGGTTGCACTCTTCTCCCCAGCTGACAGCACCTCTGCTCTGGCTCCAAGACACCTGAGGTTTTGAACGTCAGTATCGGAGTCAGTGAGGCAGCTTGTCACAGGACGCCAGTGTTCAGAGAAAGCACAGGTATGTTTGGCAAAATGTCCTATCTATGTCAGGGCTGGAGGTAAAACCTCTCATTATCCCAAAACCTCCTGGGCTTTTCTCTTTTCTCTAGTTGAGCCACAAAGTAAAATTGAAGTAGCTGTCAGCATTCTGGGAGGTGCAAGAATTACTTAGTTTCCCTGCAGGTAGAACTTTGCAGGGGATCACAATTTCTCTGTCCATTTATTGCTTACAAATGTATTTTGACCATCTGTTTCCTAAGAACCCTCTTTTATTAGAAAGGGAAGGTGTGATTCACTCTGTGCCTGTTTGTAACATCTAATTTGTTCCTTCATCTAACAGTGTTTATTCAGTTGGGCCTAGGATATGGTTGAGTGGGCAGCATCTAGAGTTAGGTGGCTTTTTTTCATCTGATACAGACTTGGATGATGTCATTTGACAAAGGTGATGTTTCATCATTGATTAGTTTATTCATCAGAAGAGTTAAAATTAGGGTGGAGGGAAAATTGAAAATTATCCAAAGCGGCCTGCTCCTGTTTAAAAGTTGAGCTTGAATTTCTAGTTTTACTAAATGTATTATCTCGATATTTTGAGGTGCCTTATTCTCTCTGTAGTTTCTTTGGTGGTGGAGTCAGAAGGAGAGTCAGGGAATTCTTTTGGATAGTGGCATGCTGGTGGCTTCAAGGGGCTTGGCATCAGGAGCCTTGGGGTGAAGTCTGCAACTGCTTGCCTGACCCTGGGTCCATCTCCCAGAGGTTTTGTTTCCTCTTATGAAATTGCCGGCAGATAATGTTCTGCTTAAAGGGGAACCCTCCCATCCTGTTGGTGGCAATGCAAAGTGGTGCAGCCAGTCTGGGAAACAGTGTGGGGGTTCCTCAAAAAGTAAACATTGAACAACCCCATGATCCAGCAATTGCTTTCCTATGTAATTACCCAAAGGATACAAAAATGTGGATTCGAAGGGGGTCCATGCACCATGATGTTTATAGCAGCAATGTCCACAGTAGCCAAACTATGGAGATAATCCCAAAGTCCATGCACTGATGAATGGATAAAGCAGAAGTGGGATACATATATATAATGGAATATGACCCAGCTTCAAAAAGAATGAAAACATACCATTTGCAAGGATGTGGATGGACCTAGAGTGTATTAAGCTAAGCAAAATCATTGAGGAAAGACAAATATCCTATGCTCTCACGCTTGTGGAATTTTAGAAAAAAAAACAGATGAACAGAATGGAGGGGTGATGAGAGAGGCAAACAAGGAAATAGACTCAACCTTGGAGAACAAACTGAGTGTTGCTGCAGGACAGGGGCGTGGGGGGAAGAGTTAAATGGGTGAGGGGTCTTAAGGAGGGCGCTTGTGATGAGCACCGGGTACTGTATGCAGGTGAGGAATCACTAAATCCTACCCCTGAAGCAAATATTCCATGGCATGTGAACTAACTGGAATTTAAGTAAGAGAAGAAAGGAAAAAGTGTTCTGTTTCATGAAGAGTGAGGTAAAATTGTAGTGATTTGTGCTGTACTATTCTATAGATGAGAGTTGTAAAACACCCTGTGGTAGGATACACTAGTTTCTTATCACATAAGGAGTCCTCAGAAAGCTGCAATGAAAGATTCAGGTCTCAGAGCATGTTCATGTTCCACTGATATGTTACAGTTTGCACAGGTAGGAAAGAAGGTGGAGAAAAAGGCAACAGAAGGGGAAAGCAGGTGTGAACCTTTCATTTGTTAGCATTATAGCTTTCTCATGAAAGCCTTGCGATTTTGGAAGCAGAGGGGGAATCCGGGAGCTTTGCAGGAGACAGGGGAGTTCCAGGTCTGGGTAAAGCTGACAGGGGTCCCAGAGGAGAGCTGAATGCACTCTGCAGCAGGGTGTGGGCAGGGGTGGCTGTGGGTCTCCTGGGTGAGAGTTGTGACAGGTGAGGGCTGAGTGCAAGTTCCTGGCTGAGGACAAGTGAGGCACAGGCAGAGAGCCAGCAGAGAACCTTCTTCTGGGCCACCAGCCTCACCCAACACACAGCCTCATCTTCTGTTCCTGTCACTCCAATTCAGACTTCTCTGAAGGTGAGTGAGAACACATCAAGAGCATTCTGAACAGAAGGGAAAGCAAGTGCAAAGGCTCTGGGGAAGGAGAATTTCAGGTATGTCCAGGAGAAGCAAGATGGCCCTGTGGCCACAGAGACAGCTTAGGACATGACCTCAGAGAGGTGACAGAAAGCCATTCCAGGGCTATAACCCCATGAGACCCTGTTTCACTGGGCCATCCTGGCTACAATGTTGAGAAAAGATGACAGAGGGTTGAAGATGGCAAGGCAGGTCAATGACGAAGCTTTTCCAGGAACTCAGGCACTGTGGACCAGACAGGTGGCCTTGGATGGAGTGGCTAGACCTATTCTGGGTCCATTTTGAAGATGGAGCTCGCAGGATTTGCTGATGGGTTAGTTATTAGGAGCAGGAGAACGGAGGAATTGGGGTACTCCCAGCTCTTGTGGGTTGTCCTGATCGATGAGAAGGAGAGGGTTTCTCATGGGGTAGGAGGTAGTCCGTGTTCCGCATGCTGAGGAAGGTGCCTTTCCCGGTGGATCTGCTGAGATTTGTGTCTGGGAGAACCTTTCACATCTCCTCCCTCAGCAATGCTCAAATACAAGTATCCCCCACATTTTAAACGTTCACAGTAAGACACTGGGCATTCTTGAAAGAACTACATTATTACCCAGCTTCAGTAAGAGGAAGAGACCTAAAGAGGATTTCCCTCTTATGAAAAAAGGTGAACAGTGAGAATTGCGTTCAGCATCTGTTTTGGGGAGAAGCACGAGAGAGGCGGCGTGCACCCCAACCAGCTCCTTCCGCTGGGAACCGCTCTCCGCATCAAGCCACCAGCACTTTGAATGGTGTCTGTGAGCCTCTGCTGTGCTTCATCTTCATTTATGCTGGGCCTCCATTAGAAACTTGTGTCCTGAGGCCTAAGAAAAGCCAAAGAGAAGGAATTTTGGAGTCTGAGCACACTGTCTAATTGTTCCATGTAAATTAATGGCCATTCCTTCTTGACACCATTTCTGCTGTGCAAGGTTTCTCAGAAGCCCTGTACTTTCAAAGAGCAGGGAAAACTATACCCCATGCTGCAGGGTTAGTTTTAGTCTCCATGCTGGAGAGAACATTTCATGACTGTCGGATTTTCTCACTCAAACATTGAGACTTTGCACACCTTCAGCCATTTCTACCACCCCATCCCCGAATCTGGCACCTACCAATCTGCTCTCAGTATCCATGTGTTCAGTATTTGTTTATTCCACGTGGAATGTACATGAGAGCATCTGGTATTGGTCTTTCTGTGTCTGAGTTACTTGGCAAAAGGCCCCCAAGGTCTGTGTTTCCATGTCTGGTTCTTGTGAATAATGCTGCAGTGAACGTGGGAGTGTATCTGTCTTTTTGAGGCAGCATTTTTGTGTTCTTCAAATCAATACTCAGTAGAGCCATTACTGGGTCATGTGGTAGTTGCATTTAGTTTTTCAGGAACCTCCGTACCGTTTGTCACAATGGCTGCACCAATTTCCATTCCCACCAACAGTGCACAGTGTCTCCTCGTCTGCACACCCTTGACCCCACCTGGTGTCTGTCTCTGGGACAATTGCTGCTCCAACAGTTGTGAGGGGATAGCCGATTGTGGGTTTGACTGATGTTTCCCTGACAATGATGAGTGATGTCGAACAACTTTTTCTGTCTGTTGGCACCTGTGTGCCATCTTTGGAAAGTATCTATTCACATATTCCCCCATTTTTTAATACAGATTTTTTTTTGGTTTTGATTTGTACGAGTGTTGTGTGTATTTGGATATTAGCCTCTTCTCACACATATGATTCGCAGATATTTTTTCTTATTGGGTCAGTGGCCTTTTAAGTTTTTGATGGTTTCTTTTGCCAAGTGGAAGATTTCCGTTTCAAGTTGTTCCACTTGTTTATTTTTGCTTTTGTTGCTTTTGCATTTGGTGTCCGATCTGAAGACTCTTTGCCAAAACTAATGTCGAGAGACTTAGTACCTGTGTCTTTTTGGAGGTATATGGATTCAGGTCTTATGTTCAAATCGTTCATCCGTTAAAAATTTTGTGTGTGGTGTAAGAAAGTGACCCAGTTATATTCTTCTGCATTTAGTGTCCAGTTTGCCTGTTACCGCTCACTGAAGAGACAGTCCTTCCCTCATGGCATATCTTCTGCTGCTGTGTCCTAAGTTAGGATCATCTACGTGTGGGTAAGTTTCTGAGCTTTCTGTTCTATTCCACTGACCTGGTGTCTGTGTTTATGCCAGTACCATCCCGTTTTGATGACAACAGCTTTGTAATCTAGCTTGATATCCAGGAGTGTGTTGACTGCACCTTTCTTTCTCCAGGTTACTTTGGGTATTTGGGGTCTTTTGTGATTCCATACAAGTTTGAGGACTATTTTCTATTTCCTCGAATAATGCCGCTGGAATTCAGATAGGGATATCATCACATCTGTCGATTTCTTTGGGTACGATGGACATGTTCACATAATTAACTCTTCCAGTTAAGGAGCATGGCATAAGCTTCCATTTGTTTGTGTTGCCTTCCAAATCTTTGACCCATACATCCTGCCCCCCTCGACACACGTGTTTTTCATTTCTTTTCTGCCATGTGTTGAGTGTACTATGTCTTTCTCATTTTTGGTTACTTTTATTCCTAGATTTTTTTTGATGCAATTGTAAATGGCATTGCTTTTTTAATTTCTCTTTGTGAAAGTGTGTCATCAGTATACAGAAATGCAAGAAGTTGGGTCATCCGGGTGGCCCCATAGGTGAAGCGTCTGCCTTCAGCTCAGGTCATGATCCCAGAGTTCTGGGATCGAGCCCCGTGTTGGGCTCCCTGCTTAGCGAGGGTCTGCTTCTCCCTCTTTCTGACACTCCCTCTGCTCGTACTTTTTCTCTTCCTCTCAAATGAATAAATAAAATCTGAAAAAAAAAGACAACAGGTCTCTGTATATTGACTTTACATCCTGCAGCTTTCTTGAATTTGTTTATTCTAACAGATTTTTTTTTTGTGTGTGGAATCTTTCGGAATTCATGTCCTTTGCAAATAGTGACAGTATTCCTGTATGGATTTCATATCTTTCTCTTTTTTTTAAAATGATGTTAGTCACCCTACAGTACTTCATTTGTTTTTGATGTAGTGTTCCATGATTCATTGTTTGAATATAACACGTAGTGCTCATTATGACACGTGCCCTCCTCTTTTTTTAAAAAGAATTTACTTATTTATTCAACAGAGATAGAGACAGCCAGCGAGAGAGGGAACACAAGCAGGGGGAGTGGGAGAGGAAGAAGCAGGCTCACAGCGAAGGAGCCTGTTGTGGGGCTCGATCCCATAACGCCGGGATCACGCCCTGAGCCGAAGGCAGACGCTTAACCGCTGTGCCACCCAGGCGCCCCAACAGGTGCCCTCCTTAATACCCATCACCAGGATAACCCATTCCCCTTCCCCTCCCTTTCTGCAACCTTCAGTTTGTTTCCCAGTGTCAATAGTCTCTCATGGTTCATCTCCCCCTCTCACTCCCCCCCTTCACTTTTCTCTTCCTTCTCCTAATGTCCTCCATGCTATTCCTTCCATTCCACATAGGAGTGAAACCATATGATAATTGTCTTTCTCTGCTTGACTTAATTTCACTTAGCATAATCCCCTCCTGGTCCATCCACGTTGGTGCAAATGGTGGGTATTCATCCTTTCTGATGACTGAGTAATAGTCCATTGTATAGATGAACCACATTTTCTTTGTCCATTCATCTGCTGAAGGACATCTTGGCTCCTTCCACAGTTTGGATATTATGGACTTTGCTGCTATGAACATTGGGATACAGGTGCCCCTTCTTTTCATTACTCTGTGTCTATGGGGTAAATACCGAGTAGTGCAATTGGTGGGTCGTAGGATAGCTCTGTGTTTAAGGTCTTGAGGAACCTCCATATTGGTTTCAAAAGTAGCTGTACCAGCTTGAATTCTCACGAGTAGTGTAAGAGGGCACCCCTTTCTTCACATCCTCTCTGACTTTTTTTATTTCTGTCTTGTTAATTTTGTTTCAAGATTTTATTGATTTATTCCACAGAGATAGAGACAGCCAGCGAGAGAGGGAACACAAGCAGGGGGAGTGGGAGAGGAAGAAGCAGGCTCATGACGGAGGAGCCTGATGTGGGGCTCGATCCCATAAGGCCAGGATCACGCCCTGAGCCGAAGGCAGACGCTTAACCACTCTGACCCCCAGGTGCCCCCTGCCTTGTTAATTTTAACCATTGTAACTGGTGTAAGGTGGTATCTCATTGTCGTTTTGATTTGTATTTGCCTGATGGCAAGTGATGTGGAGCATTTTTTCATGTGTCTGTTGGCCATTTGTATGTCTTCTCTGGAGAAGTATCTCTTTGTGTCTTCTGCCCATTTTTTGGGTGTCGAGTTTGAGGAGTTCTTTATAGATCTTGGATACCAGCCCTTTATCTGTAAAATCATTTGCAGATATCTTCTTCAATTCCATAGGATGCCTTTTTGTTTTTTGATCATTTGCTTTGCCAAGCAGAAGCTTTTTAACCTGATGAAGTGCCAATCGTTCATTTTTGCTTTTATTTCCTTTGCCTTTAGAGACGTGGCTTGCAAGAAGTTGTTGTGTTCAAGGTTGAAGACTTCTTTTGATTTTGATATGAGGCAGGAATCCATTATCTTATTTTCCTGATTGTATTTGAGTCCTCTGTCTTTCTTGGTGAGTCTAGCTAAGTTTGTCAGTTTTGTTTATCGTTCCAAAAAAGGCCACTCTCATTTTCATTGTTTTTTTTTTTGTCTTTTTAGTCTCCGTTTGATTTATTTATGCATTCCTTTTTGTTATTTCCTTATTTTTACTAATTTGGGGCTTTGTTGTTGTTTTTTTTTTCTACTTGTTTACCACATAAATCAGGTTGTTTATTGGAGAGCATTCTCATGGATTGATGAAGGCTTGAATTTCTATGAATGTCCCCCATAAAGTTACTTTTGCTGCATCCTATAAGTTTTTGTAGGTTGTCTTTTTCATCAGTGTCAAGGTACTTCTAAAAATTTTTTTATTTCTTCTTTGACTGTTGGTTGTTCAGTAGCATGTTGTTAAATCTCCACATATTTTTTTAAGATTATTTAAGTATCTGACAGATAGTGAGGCAGCGAGAGACGGAACGCAAGCAGGGTGGTGGGAGAGGGAGAAGCAGGGTTCCGACTGAGCAAGGCCCTGATTTGGAGGTAGATCCCAGAATCCTTAGATCAAGACCTGAGCTAAAAGGATATCCTTAATAACTGAGCCACCCAGGCCCCCCAATCTCCACCTATTTTTGACTGTCCCATTTTTTTCTTGAGACTGATTTCTAGTTTCATATCATTGTGGTTGGACAAGATTTGAAGCAGAAGGTGAAGAGAGCATTCAGATGAAAGGTTTGTTTCTTGGAGGGTTTTCTGAGGGCAGACCATGAGTTCAGTGGTGATGGAGGAAGGTTTTGTGAGATGGGGGATGGGGTTAACCCTTGTTAGAATTACTGACTACTACCATGCAGGCTGTGTGCTACCGTTCACACCATAGACCTGATGGACTTGTACTTCATTAGAAATATTTTCTAGGAGGTGTAGGCATAGCCTTCACTTAAAGAAAAGTGCCATGTCAGTTCATGGCATGACCCCAGGTCAGCAACCAGGATGTATGGTATTGTGGGTGATCAGAAACAGGCTTTCTGTGGAAGTGACAGAAATAGTTTATGGTGAGCTCCATGACCATAGGTGAGGTCCCAAGTGACCCACTGGGTGTTGGGTTCTGTGGATCTGTCTCATCAGGTGCTGTGGAATTCAGGGACACCCTCCTGTCTGTGGATTTGTGTGGAGACAGGCAGACATCAGTGTCTGGCCGGGCACGAGGGTCGCACTGGACCACCACCAGAGGTGCAGCATGCGGGGGAGCCACTGCTTGGTTTCCATGAAAGCTGACCAGGGTCTGTGGCCATGATTCCTAGCAGCTGCTTGGGGAGAGGAGGCCGGGGGTGGTGCACACTTCCTAGAGTTGTGGTCAGGACTAGTCTGGATCCCACTGAAGTCAGCCACACTGGGCACAGAAGGCACCCAGTCAGTGTAGCTGTGGGCACTGCTCCCATGGTACTTTCGGGCTGGCTCCATGCTGCCACCTCCTGCTTTTCATCATCATCTTCAAGGTCATGTGCCTCTGCTCTTGCCCCACGGCCTCCGGGGTATTGTCAGTCCTCCATTTGGCCCTCGTCCCTGGTGCCCTGTGCAGTCCGATGCCAGGGTAGCCTTCTCGAGACAAACATCTGTCCCTGATGGAACACTTCCATGGATCTCGTGTGATGCGAGGATCATTCCCTGCCCTGGAAGGGGGCTGCAGGTCCCCAATCAGGAGAGCCATGTCTCCCTTTTCAGCATGGCCTGCCCTCCCCTCAGTCTTCTTCAGGGAAGCTCTCCCCACTTCCTGAGATGACAGCTCTGAACTTAAAAATGAATGTTATTTTACATATCTCTATGCTTTAGTTCATCCATGGCATGTCTTTCAACCCCGTTAGTGGGTTTTTTTTTAGCAGTTCTGAAGGGCTGTCTGCTCAAGGAGGGGATGACCTGGGTGGGACAGCTTTCCCTCTCATCTCCCTCAGCGTGTCTCTGAGCCCTGGGGCCAGCTGTCCCACTGAGGATTGAGGGACCTGAGCCAGCCCATCCTAAGCACAGTCTGTGTCAGCTCACAGACTGATGCGTGTCGGAGTGGTGGGCAGCTGGCATGGGCCAGGGGCAGGCAGTGTCTCCTTCTCATTCCTTCCCTCCCTTCCTCCCAGAGGTAGCTCAGAGCAGCCTTCAACCCCTGCATCTTCAGATCCCTTGACCTATGCCTCCTGTGTTCAGCTGGTGACCTTGGAGTTTCGCATGGATTCTACCTCCTGTACCCTCTCCCATAGCAGTTCCTGGATCAGGGGAGGGGTCGGACCCTTGTCTGTTTTTGATCTTCTTCCTGTCCCGCACCAAGCCCACCCACCTTTGCATCTTCCATGTATGTGCTTGGAAGCAAGCCCATCCACAGGGAACCTATTAGCTAAATGGATCCAGGCAATGAACATTGAAGTAGAGATCTAGGATCCATAATAAACCTGCTCTGAAACCTGTCCCAAAATCTGTGACTATCGCACACTGAAACAGAAACAATAATAGCTTTCTGGACTGTGAAGTGACATGTGTCTCTACTTCCAATCTTGAATGCATAGGTGCTGAGCCTGGACAGAAAAGGACCATGGCTCCTGTGGGCTGGGATCCACGGTAAGAAATCAGTGAAATCTGAATTTGAGGCATGGAGTGAATAATTATTGTAGCGTGAATCCTCCCAAGTAGGGCTTATGCACATTGCACAGGAAAAGCTTTTTCAAAGAGGTTCCTGAAAAAAAAATCTTTTTTAAAAATTTATTTTAATTCCATTAGAGCTAACATACAGTGTTACATTCGTTTCAGATGTACAATAGAGTGATTCAGTAATTCTATATATTACACAGTGGTCATCAAGAAAAGTGTCCTCTTAATCCCCTTCATTTATTTTACTCATCCCTCTATCCACCTCCTCTCTGGTAACCATCCGTTTGTTCTCTATTGTTAAGAGTTTGTATTTTGGTGCGTCTCCTTTTTCTTATTTATTTATTTATTTATTTATTTATTTATTTATTTATTTTTGTTTGTTTCTTAAATTCCCCATTAGAGTGACATCTTTTGGGATTTGTCTTTCTCTGACTGACTATTTTTAGTTAGGATAATACTCTCTAGCTCCATCCATATGGCTGCAAATGGCAAGGTTTCATTCTTTTTGAAGCCGAGTAATACTCCATTGTGTGTGCGTGTATGTGGGTGTGTGTGTGTGGGTGTGTGAATACACACATCTATCATCTCATTTGTCAATTTTTCTACAGACACTTGGGTTGCTTCCATATTGTGATATTGTAAATAATGGTGCAAGACACATAGGGGTGTACGTATCCTTTTAAGTTACTGTTTTCCTATTCTTTGGGTAAAGACGAGTAGTGTGATTGTTGGATCATAGGGTTGTTCTATATT
The DNA here is from genome assembly GCF_024610735.1 of Ursus americanus. Lineage (NCBI taxonomy): Eukaryota > Metazoa > Chordata > Mammalia > Carnivora > Ursidae > Ursus > Ursus americanus. The sequence goes on along the minus strand of NC_142130.1, from coordinate 4,667,835 downwards.
TAATGTTTTGAGGAACCTTCATACTCTTTTCCATGGTGGCCACCACAGTTTGCATTCCCACCCACAGTTCACGAGGATTCCCCTTTATCCACATCCTCCCAACACCTGCTCTTTGTTGTGCTTTTGATGTTAGCCATTCTGACAGGTTTGAGGTATTACCTCATTGTCCTTTGGATTTACATTTTCCTGATGATGGGTGATGGTGAACATCTATTCATGGGACTGTTGGCCATTTGTATTTCTTCTTTGGAGAAATGTCTGTCCATGTCTTCTCCCTATTTTTTAACTGGATCATTTGTTTTTGGGGGGTCGAGTAGTATCAGTTGTATATGTTTTGGACACTATCCCTTTATTGCATATGATCTTTGCAAATATCTTCTCCCTTTGAGTAGGTTGTCTTATTATTTTTACGTTTTCATTGTTCTTCTGCTGTGTGGAAACTTTTTATTTTGCTGTATTCCCAATAGTTTATTTTTGCTTTCATTTCCTTTGCCTCAGGACACAGTCTAGAAAAACGTTGGTATGGTCCATGTCAAGAAGTTACTGTCTTCCCTCCTGTAGGATTTTTATGGATTCAGGTCTCATATTGAGGTCTTGAAACTGTTTTGTGTTTGTCTGTATTGTGTACAAAAGCAGTCTAATTTCATTCTTTTGTGCGTAGCTGTGTAGTTTTCCCAACACCATTTGTTGTAGAGACTGTCCTTTTCCCTTTTGATATCGTTGCTTGTTTTGTGGAAGATTCATGGACCACATAATTGTGGGTTTCTGTCTGAACTTGTATCCTGTTCCTTTGGTCGCTGTGTCTATTTTTGTGCCATACTGTCTTGTTAGGATGACTGCAGCTTTGTAGTATAACCTGAAATCTGAAATTGTGAGTCCTCCAGCTTTGTTTTTCTTTTCCACATTGCACTGGCTGTTTGGAATCTTTAGTGGTTCCATACAAATGTTTAGGATTGTTTATTCGGGGTCTTTTGTTCTTTAATTTAAATTCAATTAGCCAACTTGCAGTACATCATTAGTTTCAGATGTAGTCTTCAATAAATTTTCAGTCGTGTGTAACACCCAGTGCTCATTGTATCGTGTGACCTCCTTAATGCTACTCACCGAGTTACCCCCTGCCCCCAACTTCTCCTCCAACAATCATCAGTTTCTTGTGATAGATAAGAGTCCATCATGGGTTTTCTCCCTCTCTGATGACTTCCCATTCTATTTTCCCTTCCTTCCCCTATGGTCTTCTTCCTTGTTTCTGATATTCCACATAGGAGTGAAAGCATATGATCATTGTCTTTCTTTCATTGACTTATTCCACTCAGCATAATACCTTCCAGCTCCACCTAGGTCGGTGTGATGGTAAGTATTCATCCTTTCTGATGGCTGAGTAATATTCCATTATATATATGATCCACATTTTCTTTATCCATTCATCTATCCATGGTCATCTGCACTCCTTCCGCAGCTTGTCTATTATGGAAATTGCTGCTATGAACACTGTGGTGCATGTGTCCCGTCTTCACTACCTCTGTCTCTGGGGGTAAATACCCAGTAGTCCAATTGCTGGGACATAGGGTAGCTTTATTTCTTTTTTTTTTAAGATTTTATTTTTATTTATTTATTTGACAGAGATAGCCAGCGAGAGAGGGAACACAAGCAGGGGGAGTGGGAGAGGAAGAAGCAGTCTCATAGCGGAGGAGCCTGATGTGGGGCTCGATCCCATAATGCCGGGATCACGCCCTGAGCCGAAGGCAGACGCTTAACCACTGTGCCACCCAGGCGCCCCAGGGTAGCTTTATTTCTAACTTCTTGAGGAAACTCCGTACCATTTTCAAGAGTGGCTGTACCGGACTGCATTCGTACAGGGGTGTAAGAGGGTTCCCGTTTCTCCACATCCTCTCCAACATGTATAGTTTCATGTTTTCTTATTTTTAGATATTCAGCCTTGTGTGATATGGCATCTATAGGGGTTTAGATTTGCATTTCCCTGAAGCCAAGTGATATGAAGCATTTATGCATGTATCTTTTGGTCACCAGTACGTCATCATCAGTGAAGTGACTTCCCATTTTAATCCATCTCAAGACCTAAAGCTGGGTAAGGCACTGAAGCTGGACGATGCCATCGGTTGGAAGTGTGGAGAATTTCAAAAGATCTCCGTGGAGAGCAAGTTTAAAGGTCAGTGTGAAGCTACTAATTGGATCTGGGGAGATCTCTGAAAGTGGGGGTTGCCTGGGATGGGCTGAGTGGGGCCATCCGATTTTCCTATGAATCCTTGCTGCAGCCCCAACTGGACATTTTCCTGCTGTGGGGCAGGCTGAGTCCTCTAGTTGTGCAGAGGTGAGCCCAATGCCTGCTGCCTTGGAGGCAGGCAAATGGGGAGGGACCTTCAGCAGAAGACCCAGGGTTAGGTTAGGCCTCAAGAGACAGCAGGTCCGAACTGCCCAGTGCTCAGAGAACTCCCAGGCCGAGTGAGATGAGGACACAAGGGCGGGTGAGTGTGAGCCTTGGGGTTTCATCCGGAAGGGCCCACAAAGGTCAGGGTTCACCAGAAGGGGCTCTCAGGGGTGCCCCAATTCTCTTGCCCTGAATGCTCTGTTGTGCCCCAAAATTGTACAGTTTACTGTGGGTTGCAGGCTGAGTCCTACGGTGGAGCTTGGGTGTCCCCAATCCCCCGGAGTGGGGTGCCAGGACCCTGGGGAGGGACCCCTCTGTGGCCAACCTAGGGTAAGGGTTAGGGTCCAGGAGCCCGGCAGGGACAATCTGCAAGCTGTGCAGCGAGCTCTGTGGAGGGCTCAGAGGAGGCCATGGGGGAGGGTGAGCATGGGCCTCAGGGTTCTGGCATGGGGGGCTGCCAAAGGATGGGGATGGGCTCCGGGGGCCTCCCCAAGTTCTCGTGCCCTGTAGGCTCCGTAAAGCCCCAAGGGGCACGGTTTCCTGTCGGGTGGCAAGCTGAGTCCTGCGTTTGGACACAGGTATCCCAATTCCCCGGGGCTGCGGTGTAAGGCTCCTGGGGAGGCCCCACACCCACAGCCGACCTAGGGCTAAGGTTAGGCCCAGGAGCCCCGCAGGCCCGATCTGCTGGCTGTATGGCTAGTTACACGGGCTGAGGTGAGGATATGGGGAGGGTGAGCGTGGGCCTCAGGGTTGGGGTGCGGGAGGCCACCGAAGTTCGCTGGTGGCTCAGGAAGAGCAAGCGTGTGGCTCATGAAGGCCCTCCTGGTTCTCCCGCCCTGAATGCTCTATGTCCTCCCATAGAGCGTGGGCCTCAGTGTTGGGGTGCGGGAGGCCTCCCATAGAGCATGGGCCTCAGGGTTGGGGTGCGGGAGGCCACCGAAGTTCGCTGGTGGCTCAGGAAGAGCAAGCATGTGGCTCAGAAAGGCCCTCCTGGTTCTCCCGCCCTGAATGCTCTATGGCTTCCCAAGTTGCACGGTTTCCTGCAGGGTGGCAGACTGAGTCCTGCTGTGGGGCTCAGGTGTCCTGAATCCCCGCGGCTGCGGCTCCAGGCTCCTGGGGAGGGGCCCCTCCACAGATGAACTAGGGTTAGAGTTGGGGCCCAGGAACCCCGCAGGCCCGATCTGCCCAGTATGTGGCGAGCTCCACCGCGGGGTGAGGTGAGGGTGTGGGGTGGGGTGAGCATGGGATTCAAGGGTGGGTTTAGGGATCGCTGAAGTTCGCCGGGGGCGCTGGGGGCCCTCCTGGTTCTCCCGCCCTGAATGCTCTCCAGACTCCCAAGGGGCACGGTTTCCTGCGGGCTGGCTGGCTTTGTCCTGCAGTGGGGCTCAGGTGTCCCCAGTCCCTGGGGCTGCGGCACTGGGCCCCAGGGGAGTGGCCCTACCCAGCCAACCTAGGGTCAGGTCTAGGCCTCAGGAACCAGGCAGGCCTGATCTGCCAGCTCTGCGACAAACTCGGTGGCAAGCTGAAGGGAAGGCTTGGAGCGGGATGAGCGTGGGCCTCAGGGTTGGGGTGTAGGGGGCCTCTGAGGATCGCTGGGGGCTCAGGGGGACCCTACCAGTTCTCCTGCAGGGGATGCTCTGAGGCCCCCCAAGGGGCATGGTTCCTGAGGGGTGGCAGGCTGAGTCCCGTGGTGGGGCTCAGGTTTACCCAATCCCCGGGGTTAGGGTATGGATTAGGGTATGGGTTAAGGTTAGGGTATGGGTTACAGTTAGGGTATGGGTGAGGGTAGGGGTTAGGGTAAGGAGAGGGTACGGGTTAGGGTTGGGTTTAGGGGTTACAGGTTAGAGGTTATTCGTTAGGGTACAGATTAGGGTTTAGGGTACGGGTTAGAGTTTAGGGTTTGGGTTTAGGGTTAGGGTTAGGGTTGGAGTACAGGTTAGGTTTAGGGTACGGGTTAGGGTTAGGGTATGGGTTAGGGTACGCATTAGGGTACGGTTTATGGTACGGGTTAGGGTACGGTTTAGGGTAAGTCTTTGCGTATGGATTTGGGTATGGCTTAGGGTACGGGTTAGGGTTAGGGTATGGGTTACGTAACGGGTTAGGGATAGGGATTGGGTACGGTTTAGGGTTAGGGTATGGGTTAGGGTACGGGTTAGGGTACAGGTTAGGGTTAGGTATGGGTTAGGGTATGGGTTATGGTACGGGTTAGGGTATGGGTTAAGGTTAAGGTAAGGGTATGGGTTAAGGTTAAGGTAAAGGTACTGGTTAGGGTTAGGGTACGGGTTACAGTTTAGTGTTTAGGGTTACGGTTAAGGTACAGGTTAGGGTTAGGGTACAGGTAGGGTTAGGGTATGGGTTATGGTACGAGTTAGGGTATGTGTTAGGGTCAGGGTTTAGGGTTTAGGGTTAAAGTTAGGGTATGGGTTAGGGTACTTGTTAGGATTACGGTTAGGTTTAGTGTACGGTTTAAGTTACGGGTTAGGGTACATGTTAGGGTTAGGGTTAGGGTTCGGGTAGAGTTAGGGTTAGGGTACGGGTTAGGGTTAGGTTTAGGGTTAGGTTACGGTTTAGGGGTAGGGTTAGCTGAAGGGGTAGGGTTAGGGGTAGGTTTAGGGGTATGGTAGGGGTTGGGGTAGGGTTAGGGTTTAGGGTTTGGGGTTTGGGATTTGGGGTTAGTGGTTAAGGTTAGGGTTTAGTGTTTAGTGTTTCGGGATTAGGGTTAGGGGTTAGGGTTTAGGGTTTAGTGTTAATGTTAGGGTTTAGGATTTAAGGATTAGGGTTTAGGGTTAGGTTTAGGGTAGGGTTAGGGTTAGGGTATGGGTTATGTGTTAGGGTTAGGATTAGGGGTTAAGGTTTAGGGTTTAATGTTAGGGGTTAGTGTTTAGGGTTAGAGTTAGACCCCAGTAGGCCAGCATGACCGATGTGCCGGCTGTGCGGCGAGCGGAGGAGTGGGTCGAGGTGAGGGCGCTGGCGAGCAGGAGTATGGTATCCAGCGTTTTGGCACAGGGGACCTTTGAACATCCCTAGAGTCTCGGCGGGCCCTGCCCATTCTCCCGCCCTGAATGACCGGCGACGCCCGTAGCGCCCCGGGTCGTGGCGGGGTGGCAGTGTGAGTCTGGCACTGCGGTTTGCGAGTCCCCAATGCCATGCGTTGCAACGCAAGGCCCCTTGGGAGGGGCCCCTTTGGGTTACTGTTAGCACCCAGGAGTCCTGTAGACATGATCCCCCAGCTGTGCGGTAGCGGAGGGCCAGGGTGAGGTGAGGGCGCTTGCGAGCTGGGGCATGGGCCCAAGCATTTTGGCATCGGGGGCCTTGTAAGGTCGCCTGGGGATTGGATGGCCCTGCCGGTTCTCCTGCCCTGAATGGCCAGTGGCACCCCTAGCGGCCCGGGTCGTGGCGGGGTGGCACGGTGAGTATGGCGCTGGGGCTCGGGGGTCACCAATCCCTGTCGTTGCTGCGCCAGGCTCCTTTTGAGGTTCCCCTTGGGGGGCAACCTAAGGTTAGGGTTAGCCCCCAGGAGGCTGGCAGGCCCGATCCGCTGGCTGTTTGGCGAGCAGAGGGGCGGGTCGAGGTGAGGGTGCTGGTGAGTGGGAGCATGGGCCCAAGCATTTTGGTGCCTGGGCCCTTAGATATTCACTGGGACTCGGAGGGCCCTGCCCATTCTCCCGCCCTGAATGACCGGCGGCGCCCCTAGTGGCCTGGGTGCCAGCGGGGTGGCAGGGTGAGTCCCGCGCTGGGGCTTGGGGGTCATCAATCCCTGGTGTTGCGGTGACAGGCCCCTTGGGAGGGGCCCCTCAGGGCCCAACCTAGGGTTAGGTTTAGCCCCCAGGAGCCCAGCAGGCCCAATCTGCCTCCTGAGCGGCGAGCAGGGGGGCGGGCCAAGGTGAGTGCGCTGGCGAGCGGGAGCGTGGTCCCAAGCGTTTTGGAGCGGGGGGCCTTCGAAGGTCACAGGGGGCTTGGAGGGCCCTGCCAGTTCTCTCGCCTGAATGACCGGCGGCGCCCCTAGTGGCCCAGGTGATGGCGGGGCAGCAGGGTGAGTCCGGTGCTGAGGCTTGGGCTTCCCTATACCCGACGTTGCAGTGCCAGGCCCCTTGGGATGGGCCCCTCTGGGGCCGATGTAGGGCTAGAATTAGCCCACAGGAGACCGGCAGGCCCAATCCACCATCTTGAGGTGAATGGAGTCGCGGTCCTAGGTGAGGGCGCTGGCGAGCGGAGCGTGGGCCCCAGTGTTTTGGTGCTGGGGGCCTTCAAAGTTCACCGGGGCTCAGAGGGCCCTGCCTGTTCTCCCGCCCAAAACGACCGGTGGCGCCCTAGCACCACTGGTGTCAGCGGGGCAGCAGGGTGAGTCCTCAGGGTTGGGGTGTAGGGGGCTGCCGAGGATTGCTGTAGGGGCTCAGGGGGGCCCTACCAGTTCTCCTGCACGGGATGCTCTGCGGCGCCCCAAGGGGCATGGTTTCCTGAGGGTTGGCATGCTGAGTCCTGTGTTGGGGCTCAGGTGTACCCAATCCCCGGGATTAGGGTACGGATTAGGGTATGGGTTAAGGTTAGGTATGGGTTAAGTTTAGGGTATGGATGAGGGTACGGGTTAGGGTTAGGGTACGGGTTAGGGATAGCGATTGGGTACGGTTTAGGTTTAGGGTATGGGTTAGGGTATAGGTTAGGGTACAGGTTAGGGTTAGGTATGGGTTAGGGTATGGGTTAGGGTCCGGGATAGAGATAGGGTACAGGTTAGGGTATGGGTTAGGGTACGGGTTAGGGTATGGGTTAAGGTTAAGGTAAGGGTACTGGTTAGGGTTAGGGTACAGATTAGTGTTAGGTATGGGTTAGAGTATGGGTTTGGGTCTGGGTTAGAGATAGGGTACGGGTTAGTGTATGGGTTAGGGTATGGGTTAGGTTATGTGTTAAGGTTAATGTAAGGGTACTGGTTAGGGTTAGGGTACAGATTAGTGTTAGGTATGGGTTAGGGTATGGGTTTGGGTCTGGGTTAGAGATAGGGTACGGGTTAGGGTATGGGTTAGGGTACGGGTTAGGTTATGTGTTAAGGTTAATGTAAGGATACTGGTTAGGGTTAGGGTACGGGTTACAGTTTAGGGTTTAGGGTTACGGTTAGGGTACGGGTTAGGGTACGGGTAGGGTTAGGGTACGGGTTATGGTACGAGTTAGGGTATGGGTTAGGGTCAGGGTTTAGGGTTTAGGGTTAAAATTAGGGTAAGGTTAGGGTACTTGTTAGGGTTACGGTTAGGTTTAGGGTACGGTTTAAGTTACAGGTTAGGGTACAATTTAGGGTTAGGGTTAGGGTATGTCTTAGGGTACAGGTTAGAGTACGTGTTAGGGTTACGGTTAGGGTTAGGGTACAGGTTAGGGTTAGGTTACGGGTAGAGTTAGTGTTAGGATATGGTTAGGGTTAGGTTTAGGGTTAGGTTATGGGTTAGGGGTAGGGTTAGCTGAAGGGGTAGGGTTAGGGTAGGGTTAGGTGTATGGTAGGGGTCGGGGTAAGGTTAGGGTTTGGGGTTAGTGGTTAAGGTTATGGTTTAGTGTTTAGGGTTTCGGGATTAGGGTTAGGGTTTAGGGTTTAGTGTTTAGTGTTAATGTTAGGGTTTAGGGTTTAAGGATTAGGGTTTATTGTTAGGTTTAGGGTAGGGTTAGTGTTAGGGTAAGGGTTAGGGGTTAGGGTTAGGGTTAGGCATTAAGGTTTAGGGTTTAAGGTTAGGGGTTAGGGTTTAGCGTTAGAGTTAGACCCCAGTAGGCCAGCAGGACCAATGCGCCAGCTGTGCAGGGAGCGGAGGAGTGGGACGAGGTGAGGGCGCTGGAGAACAGGAGTATGGTATCCAGCGTTTTGGTGCAGGGGGCCTTTGAATGGCGCTAGAGGCTTGGAGGGCCCTGCCCGTTTCCCGCCCTGAATGACCTGCTGCGCCCCTAGCGGCCTGGGTGGTGGTGGGTTGGCAGTGTGAGTCTCGCACTGTGATTTGGGGGTTCCCAATGCCATGCGTTGCCACGCAAGGCCCCTTGGGAGGGGCCCCTCTGGGGCCATCCTAGGGTTACTGTTAGCACCCAGGAGTCCGGTAGACATGATCCACCAGCTGTGCGGTAGCGAAGGGCCAGGCCGAGGTGAGGGCGCTGGCGAGCTGGAGTGTGGGCCCAATCATTTTGGCGCGGGGGGCCTTGGAAGGTCGCTGGAGGATTGGAGGGCCCTGCCGGTTCTCCCGCCCTGAAAGGCCAGAGGCGCCCCTAGTGGCCCGGGTGGTGGCAGGGCAGCACGGTGAGTATGGCGCTGGGGCTCGGGGGTCCCCAATCCCTGGCGTTTCTGCACCAGGCCCCTTGGGAGGTTCCCCTTGGGGGCCAACCTAAGGTTAGGGTTAGCCCCCAGGAGGCTGGCAGGCCAGATCCGCTGGCTCTGCAGCGAGCAGAGGGACGGGTCGAAGTGAGGGCGCTGGTGAGCGGGAGCATGGGCCCAGGCATTCTGGTGCATGGGCCCTTAGAAGTTCACCGGGACTCAGAGGGCCCTGCCCCTTCTCCCGCCCTGAATGACCGGCGGCACCCCTAGTGGCCTGGGTGCCAGTGGGGCGGCAGGGTGAGTCCGGCGCTGGGGCTTGGGGGTCATCACTCCCCGGTGTTGCGGTGACAGGCCCCTTGGGAGGGGCCCCTCGGGGGCCAACCTAGGGTTAGGATTAGCCCCCAGGAGCCCAGCAGGCCTGATCCGCTTGCTGAGCGGCGAGCAGAGGGGCGGGCCGAGGTGAGTGCGCTGGCGAGCGGGAGTGTGGGGTAAAGCATTTTGGAGCAGGATTCCTTCGAAAGTCACTGGGGGCTCAGAGGGCCCTGCCCATTCTCTCGCCTGAATGACCGGCGGCGCCCCTAGCGGCCCGGGTGATGGCGGGGTGGCAGGGTGAGTCCGGTGCTGAGGCTCGGGCTTCCCTATACCCGACGTTGCAGTGCCAGGCCCCTTGGGAGGGGTCCCTCGGGCCCGACCTAGGGTTAGGGTTAGCCCCCAGGAAGCCGGCAGGCCCGATCCGCCCGCTGTGCAGCGAGCGGAGGGGCAGGCCTAGGTGAGGGCGCTGGGGAGCGGGAGCGTGGGCACCAGCGTTTTGGCACGGGGGGCCTTTGAAGGTCACCGGGGGCTCAGAAGGCCCTGCCCCTTCTTTCACCCTGAATCACCGGCGACGCCCCTAGCGGCCTGGGTGGCGACAGTGCAGCAGGGTGAGTCCGGCTCTGGGGCTCTGAGTCACCAATCCCAAGCGTTGCAGAGCCAGGCCCCTTGGGATGTGCCCCACGGGGCCGACCTAGGGTTTCGGTTAGCCCCCAGGAGCCCGGCAGGCCCTATCCACCAGCTCTGAATCAAGCGGAGGGGTGGGCCGAGGTGAGCGCGCTGGCGAGCAGGAGCGTGGGAGCCAACTTTTTTGCGCAGGGGCCTTCGAAGGCCGCCGGGGAAACGGAGGGCCTTGCCAGTTCTCCCACCCTGAATGACCCGCGGCGCCCCTAGCAGCCCGGGTGGTGGCAGGGCGGCAGGTGAATCTGGCGCTGGGGCTCAGGGTTCCCCAATCCACCGCGTTGGGGCACCAGGCCGCTTTTGAGGGGCCCCTCGGCGGCTGACCTAGGGTTAGGGTCAGACCCCAGGACGCCAGAAGGCTCAATCTGCCAGCTGTGCGGCGAAAGGTGTGGTAGGTCAAGGTGAGGTCTGTGTGGAGCGGGAGCGTGGGCCCAAGCGTTTTGGTGCAGGGGGCCTTCGAATGTTTCTGGGGATCCGGCAGGCCCTACCTATTCTCCTCCCTGAATGACCGGCGGTGCACCTAGCTGCCCTGGTGGCGGCGGGGCAGCAGGGTGAGTCAGGCTCTTTGGCTCTGGTATCTCCAATCCCCAGCGTTGCGACGCCAGGCCCCTTGGGAGCGGCCCCTCGGGTGCCAACCTGGGGTTAGGTTTAGCCCGTAGGAGGCCGGCAGGCCCTATTCGCCAACTGTGTGGATAGCGGAGTGGCGGACGAAGGTGAGGGCGCTGGTGAGCGGGAGCGTGGGCCCGGGCGTTTTGGCGCCGGGGGCCTTTGAAGGTCACCGTGTCTCAGAGGGCCCTGACCTTTCTCCCTCCCTGAATAATAGCAGCACCCCAAGACCCCTGGTGGCAGCTGGGCGGCAGGGTGAGTCCGGCGCTGGGGCTCAGGGGTCCCCAATCCCAGGAGTTGCGGCGCCAGGCCCTTTGGGAGGGGCCGCTCGGGGGTCAATCTAGGGTTACGGTTAGCCCCCAGAAGGCTGGTGGACCCAATCAGTGGCTGTGCAACAGGCGGAGGGTTGCCCCGAGGTGAGGGCGCTAGCGAGCCTGAGCATGACCCCAAGCGTTTTAGCTCAGGGTGCCTTCTAAGGTCAGCGGGGGTTCGGCGGGCCCTGCCGGTTCATCCACCCTGAATGAATGGCGGCGCCCCTAGCGGCCCGTGTGGGGCGGGGTGGCAGCGTGCATCTGGCGCTGGGGCACGGGGGTCCCCAATCCCCGGCGTTGCGGCGCCAGGCCACTTAGGAAGAGACCCTCAGGGGCCGTCCTAGGGTTAGGGTTAGCGCCCAGGAGACCGGCAGGCCCGATCTGCCGGCTGTACAAGGAGCGGAGGTGCAGGCCGAGTTGAGGGCGATGGGGAGCGGGAGCGTGGGCCCCAGCGTTTTGGCGTGCTGGGCCTTGGAATGTTGCCATGGCTCGGAGGACCCTGCCCCTTCTCCTGCCCTGAATAAACAGCGGCGCCCCTAGCGGCTCCATTGGCAGTGGGGCAGCAGGGTGAGTCCCGCGCTGTGGCTCGGGGTCCCCATCCCCAGCGTTGTGACTCCAGGCCCCTTGGGAGGGGCCACTCGGGGGCCAACCTAGGGTTGGCTTTAGCCACCAGGAGGCCGGCAGGCCCTATTCGCAACCTGTGTGGAGACCGGAGTGACGGACCAAGGTGAGGGCGCTGGTAGTGGGAGGGTGTGCCTGGGTGTTTTGGCCCGGGGGGCCTTCAAAGTTTGCCGTGTCTCAGAGGGCCCTGCCCGTTCTCCCGCCCTGAATGAACTGCAGCACCCCAAGCCCCTGGGTGACGGCTGGGCGGCAGAGTGAGTCAGGTGCTGAGGCTCGGGTCCCCAATCCCCGGTGTTGCAGCGCCAGGCCCCTTGGGAGAGGCCACTCGGGTTAGTCTAGGGTTAAGGTTAGCCCCCAGGAAGCCGGTGGACCCAATCAGCAGCTCTTCGGCACAAGGAGTGTTTGGCCGAGGTGAGGGCGCTGGAGAGACTGAGCATGAGCACAGGCGTTTTAGCCCCGGGGGGCCTTCGAAGGTCCGCAGGGGCTTGGAGGGACCTGCCCCTTCTCCTTCGCTGTATGACCCCCAGGGCACCTAAGGCTCGGGTGGCTGAAGGGCAGCAGGGTGAGTCCGGCACTTGGGCTCAGGGGTCCACAATCCCCGGTGTTGCGGTGCCAGGACCCTTGGGAGGGGACCTCGGGGGTCAATCTAGGGTTACGGTTAGCCCCCAGGAAGCCGGTGGACCCGATCAGCGGCTGTGCAGCACGCGGAGGGTTGGGCCGAGGTGAGGGCGCTGGCGAGACTGAGCATGAGCCCAAGCGTTTTAGTGCGGGGGGCCTTCGAAGGTCGGTGGGGGCTCAGAGGGACCTGCCCGTTCTCCCGCTCTGAATGACCGGCGGGGCCCCTAGAGGCTCCAGTGCCTGAAGGGCAGCAGGGTGAGTCCGGCACTTGGGTTGGGGTCCCCATTCCCGGCGTTGTGGCGCCAGGCCACTTGGGAAGGGCCCCTCCATGGCCGACCTACAGTTAGGGTTAGCCTCCAGGAGCCCCGCAGGCCCGATACACCACCTGTGCATCGAGGGGAGAGTTGGGCCGAGGTGAGGGTGCTGGTGAACATGAGCCTGGGCCCAAGCATTTTGGTTCGGTGTGCCTTCGAAGGTCGGCAGGGTTTCGGAGGGCCCTGCCCGTTCTCCCACCCTGAATGAATGGCGGTGCCACTAGCAGCCGGTGTGGGGCGGGGCGGCAGCGTGCATCTGGCGCTGGGGCCTGGGGGTACCCAATCCCCAGCGTTGTGGTGCCAGGCCCCTTAGGAAGGGACCCTCAGGGGCCGTCCTAGGGTTCTAGTTACCGCCCAGGAGGCCGGCAGGCCTGAGTCGCCGGCTGTGCAAGGAGCGGAGGTGCAGGCCGAGTTGAGGGTGCTGGAGAACATGAACCTGGGCCCAAGTGTTTTGGTTCAGGGCGCCTTCGAAGGTCGGTGGGCATTCAAAGGGCCCTGCCCCTTCTCCCACCCTGAATGAATGGCGGCGGCCCTAGAGGCTCGTGTGGGGCGGGGCGGCAGGGTGCATCCAGCGCTGGGGCTTGGGGATCCCAATCCCTGGCGTTGTGGCACAAGGCCCCTTAGGAAAGGACCCTCAGGGGCCGTCCTAGGGTTAGGGTTAGCGCCCAGGAGGCCAGCAGGCCCGATCCGCCGGCTGTGCGAGGAGTGGAGGTGTGGGCTGAGTTGAGGGGGATGTGGAGTGGGAGCGTGGGCCCCAGCGTTTTGGCGTCCTGGGCCTTCGAATGTTGCCACGTCTCGGAGGGCCCTGCCCATTCTCCTGCCCTGAATAACCAGCGGCGCCCCTAGCAGCTCCGTTGGCGGTGGGGCTGCAGGGTGAGTCCTGAGCTGTGGCTTGGGGATCCCCAATCCCCAGCATTGTGGGGCCAGGCCCCTTGGGAGGGGCTCCTCGTGGGCTGACCTAGAGTTAGAGTTAGCACCCAGGAGGCCGGCAGGCCTAATCCTCTGGCTGGGCGGCGAGAGGTGGGCGGGCCAAGGTAAAGGCGCTGGAAAGCGGGAGAGTGGGCCCCTGCATTTTGGCGCCGGAGGCTTCAAATGTACCTGGTTTCTCCAGGGCCCTGTCCCTTCTCCTGCATTGAATGAGCGGCAGCACCCCAAGCGGCCTGGGTGGCAGCGTTGCAGCAGCGTGAGTCTTGTTCTGGGTCTTAGGGTCCCCGATCCCCTGTGTATAGGCACCAGAATCTTTGGGAGGGACCCTGGAGGGCCGACCTATGGTTAGGGTTAGCCCACACAAGGCCGGCATGCCGGATCCACCCACTGTGCAGGGAGCAGAGGGGCAGGCCGAGGTGAGGGCGCTGGGGAGCGCGAGCGTGGGCACCAGGGTTTTGGCGCAGGGAGCCTTCAAAGGTCGCCAGTGGCTCGGAGGACCCTGTCCCTTCTTGAGCCCTGAATGACCGGCGGCGCCCCTAGTGGCCCGAGTGGCAGCAGGGAGGCAGGGTGAGTCTGGCAATGGGGCCTGTGGTCCTAGTCCCAGGCTTTGTTGTGCCAGACCCCTTGGGAGGGGCCCCTCTGGGGCCTGCCTAGCTTTAGGGTTACCTCCAGGAGTCCGGCAGCCTGATCCGCTGGCTGTGCATCAAGCGGAGGGGCGGGCCGACGTGAATGTGCTGGCAAGCAGGAGCGTGGGCCCAAGCGTTTTGGCGCGGGGGGACTTCGAAAGTCACTGGGGGCTCAGAGGGCCCTGCCCGTTCTCTGGCCCTGTGAGGACGTTGCCCCTAGGGGGCCAGGGCATGGCGGGGCGGCAGGGTGAGTCTCGAGCTAGGGCTCGTGGGTCCCCAATCCCCAGTGTGGCGGCGCCAGGCACTTGGGAGTGGTCCCTCGGGGGCCTACCTAGGCTTAGGGTTAGCCCAAAGGAGGCCGGCAGGCCCTTTCTGCTGGCTGTGTGGCGAGAGGAGTGGTGGGCCGAGGTGAGGGCGCTGGCGAGCGGGAGCGTGGGCCCAAGCGTTTTGGCACGGGACTCCTTCAAAAGTCGCCGGGGGCTCAGACATCCTTGCACCTTCTCCCGCCCTGAATGACTGGCGGCGCCCCTAGCAGCCCGGGTGGCGGCGGGGTGGCTGGGTGAGTCTGGCGCTCATGCTCCTGGGTCCCCAATCTCTGGCGTGGCGGAGCCAGTACCCTTGGGAAGGGCCCCTCGGGGGCCGACCTATGTTTAGGGTTAGCCCCCAGGAGCCCAGCAGGCCCGATCCGCCAACTGTGTGGCGAGCGGAGGGGAGGGCTGAGGTGAGCGTGCTGGCGAGCGGGAGCTCCGGCCCAAGCATTTTGGCGCAGGGGGCCTTCGAAGGTCGCCGGGGGCTTGGAGGGCCCTGCCCCTTCCTCCGCCCTGAAGGACCGGCGGCTCCCCTAGCAGCCCGGGTGGCGGCGGGGTGGCAGTGAAAGTCCGGCGCTGGGGCTCGATTGTCCCCAGTCCCCGGCGTGACAGCGCCAGTCCCCTTGGGAGGGCTCCTCAGGGGCTGAACTAGGGTTAGGGTTAGGCCCGATCCCATGGCTGTGTGGCGAGCGGAGGGTGGGGCCCAGGTGAGGGCAATGGTGAACAGGAGCGCGCGCCCTAGCGTTTTGGCGCAGGTTGCCTTCGAAGGTCGCAGGGGGCGCGGAGGTCCCTGCAAGTTCTCCCACTCTGAATGAGGACGGCGAACCTAGTGGGCCAGGTCTTGGCAGGGCAGCAGGGTGAGTCCGGCGCTGGTGCTCGGGGGTTCCCAATCCCCAGCGTGGTGGTGCCAGACCCCTTGGGAGGGGACCCTCGACAGCCCACCTAGGGTTAGGGTTAGACCCCAGGAGGCCGCCATACCCGATCCGCTGGTTGTGCGGCTTGCGGAGGGGCTGGCCGAGGTGAGGGCACTGGTGAGCAGAAGCGTGGGCCAAAGCATTTTGGTGCGGGGGGCCTTCGAATGTCACCGGGGGCTTGGAGGGCCCTGCCCGTTCTCCAACCTAGATGACCGGTGGTGCCCCTAGCGGCCCGGGTGTCGGCGGGGTGGCAGGGTGTGTCCGGCGGTTTGGCTCGGGGGTCCCCAATCACCGGCGTGGCAGCGCCAGGCCCCTTGGAAGGGGCCTCTCGTGAGCTGACCTAGGGAGGGTTAGCCCCCAGGAGGCCAGCAGGCCCGATCCGCCGGCTGTGCGGTGAGCGAGGGGTGGGCTGAGGTGAGCACGCTGGCGAGCGGGAGCGTGGGCCCAAGCATTTTGGCACAGGGGGCCTTAGAATGTTACCGGGGGCTGGGAAGGCCCTGCCCGTTCTCCCGCCGTGAATGACCGGTGGCGCCCCTAGCGGCCAGTGTGGTGGTGGGCCAGCAGGGTGAGTCCGGAGCTGGGGCTCGGTGGTCCCCAATCTCCGGCGTGGCAGCGCCGGGCACTTGGGAGTGGTCCCTCGGGTGCCGACCTAGCGTTAGGGTTAGCCCAAAGGAGGCCAGCAGGCCCCATCCACCGGCTGTGCAGATTATGGAGTGGCGGGCCAACGTGAGGGCTCTGGCTAGCGGGAGCATGGGCCCAAGTGTTTTTGCGCGGGGGGCCTTCCAAGGTCGCCGGGGGCTCAGAGGTCCCTGCCCATTCTCCCGCCCTGAATGAGCGTCAGCGCCCCTAGCAGCCCGGGTGGCTGCAGGGCGGCAGGGTGAGTTTGGCGCTGGTGCTTGGGGGTCCCCAAGCAGGGGCGTGGCAGTTCCAGGCCCCTTGGGAGGGGCCCCACGGGGGCTGACATAGGGTTTGTGTTAGCCCCCAGGAGGCCGGCAGGCCCGATCTGCCAGCTGTGCGGCATGCAGAGGGGCAGGCTGAGGTAAAGGTGCTGGAGAGCGGGAGCGTGGGCCCAGGCGTTTTGGCACGGGGGCCTTCGAAGATCGAGGGTGGCTCGGAAGGCTCTGCACGTTCTCTAGCCTGGAATGACCGGCGGCGCCCCTAGCGGCCCTGGTGGCGGCGGGGCGGCAGGGTGCGTCTGGTGTTGCGGCTCAGGGGTCCCCAATCCCTGGCGTGGCAGCGCCAGGCCCCTTGGGATGGGCCCCTCTGGGGCCGACCTAGGGTTAGGGTTAGCCCCCAGGAGGATTGCAGGCCCGATCTGCCAGCTGTTCAGAGAGTGGAGGCGCATGCCGAGGTGAGGGCGCTGGTGAGTGGTAGTGTTGGCCCAAGCGTTTTGGCGCGGGAGTCCTTGGATGTTCGCCGGGGGCTCGGAGGGCCCTGCCAGTTCTCCCGCCCTGAATGACCGGCGGTGCCCCTAGTGGCCACGGTGGCAGCAGGGCACAGGGTGAGTCTGGAGCTGGGGCTCAGGGGTCCCCAATCCGCGGTGTGGCGGCTCCAGGCACATGGGGGGGAACCTCAGGGGCTGACCTAGGGTTAGGGTTAGCTCAAAGGAGGCCGGCAGGCCCGATACACCAGCTGTGCAGTGAAGGGAGTGGCGGGCCGAGGTCAGGGCGCTGGCGAGCAGGAGTGTGAGCCCAAGCGTTTTGGCGAGGGGGCCTTCGAAGGTCGCCGGGGGCTCGGAAGGGCCCTGCCCGTTCTCCCGCCCTGAATGACCAGCGGCGCCCCTAGCAGGCCAGGTGACGGCGGGGCGGCAGGGTGTGTTCAGAGCTGGGGCTCGGGCGTCCCCAATCTCTGTCGTTGTGGTGCCAGGCCCCTTGGGAGGGGCCCCTCCGGTGCCGACCTAGATTTAGGGTTATCCCCCAGGGCACCGGCAGGCCCGATCCGCCAGCTGTGCGGCGACGGTGGGACGGGCTGAGGTGAGGGCGCTGGTGAGTGGGAGTGTGGGCCCAAGCGTTTTGGCGTGGGGGGCCTTCAAAAGTTGCCGGGGGCTCGGAGGGCCCTGCCCGTTCTCCCGCCCTGAAAACTGGCGGCGCCCCTGGCGCCCCGGGTTGCGGTGGGGTGGCTGGGTGAGTCCGGTGCTGGGACTCAGGGGTCCCCAATCCCAGGCCCTGCAGCTCCAGGCTCCTTGGGAGGGGCCCATAGGGGGCCGACCTAGGTTTAGGGTTAGCCCCCAGGAAGCTGGCAGTCCTCATCCGCTGGCTGTGCTGCGAGCAGAGCGGCGTGCCGAGGTGAGGGCGCTGGTGTACGGGGGCGTGGGCCCAACCTTTTGGCGCGGGGGGCCTTCGAAAGTACCTGGGGGCTTGGAAGGCCCTGTCCGTTCTCCCGACCTGAATGACCGCCGATGCCCCTAGTGGCCCGGGTTGAGGTGGGGTGGCACGGTAAGTCCGGCGCTGGGGCACGGGGGTCCCCAATACTCGGCGTTGGGGTGCCAGGCCCCTTGGGATGGGCCCTCAGGGTCCGAACCAGCGTTAGTGTTAGTCCCAGGAGGCCGGCAGACCCGATCCGCCAGCTGTGTAGCGAGCAGTGGGGCAGGCCGAGGTGAGGGCACTGTAGAGCGGGAGCATGGGCCCAAGCGTTTTGGCGTGGGGGCATTCGAAAGTCACCGGAGGTTCAGAGCACACTTCCCGTTCTACCGCGCTGAAAGCCCGACGGCGCACCTAGCGGCTCGGGTTGCAGAGGGGCGGCAGGGTGAGTCCGGTGCGGGGGCTCGGGGATCCCCAATCCCTGGCGTTTCGGCACCAGACCCCTTGGGAGGGGCCCCTCGGGGGCTGACTTAGGGTTTGGGTTAGCCTCCAGGAGGCCAACAGGCCCGATCCGCCAGCTGTGCAGCGAGCTGATGGTTGGGCAGAGGTGAGTTCGCTGGCGAGCGGGAGCATGGGCCCAAGCGTTTTGGCGTGGGGGGCGTTCAAAGGTCGCTGGGGGCTCGGAGGTCCCTGCCCAATCTCCCGCCCTGAATGAGGACGTTGCCCCTAGCAGGCCAGGTCACAGTGAGGAGGTAGGGTGAGTCCAGCGCTGGGGCTCGGGAGTCCCCAATCCCCGGCATGGCGGTGCCAGGCCCCTTGGGAGGAGCCCCTTGGGGGCTGACCTAGGGTTAGAGTTAGCCCCCCGGAGGCCAGCAGCCCCGATCTGCCCACTGTACGGCGAGTGATGTGGCGGGCCGAAGTGAGGGTTCTGGCGAGCAGGAGCGTGGGCCCGAGTGTTTTTGCACGGGGGGCCTTCGAAGGTCGCCGTTGGCTCGGAGGGCCCTGCCCGTTCTCCCGCCCTTAATGACCGGCGGGGACCCTAGCGGCCCGGGTGGCAGCAGGGCGGGAGGGTGAGTCTGGCAATGGGGCTCGGGGGACACCAAACCCCAGCGTGGTGACGCCAGGCACCTTGGGAAGGGCCCCTCGGGGGCTGACTTAGGTTTAGGGTTAGCCCCCAGGAGGCCGGCAGGCCCGATCCGCTGGCTGTGCAGCGAGTGAAGGGGTGGGCTGAGGTGAGGGCGTTGGCGAACGGGAGCGTGGGCCCAAGCGTTTTGGCGAGGGTGGCCTTCGAAGGTCGCCGGGGGCTCGGAGGGCCCTGCCTGTTCTCCCGCTCTGAATGACTGGCAGCGCCCCTAACAGCCCAGGTGGAGGTGGGGCGGTAGGGTGGCTCCAGAGCTGGGGATCTGGGGTCCCCAATCCCTGGCGTGGCGGCGCCAGGCCCATTGGGAGGGGCCCCTCGGGGGCTGATGTAGGGTTTGGGTTAGCCCCCAGGAGGCTGGCAGGCCCGATCCACCGCATGTGCGGTGTGCGGAGGGGCTGGCCTAGGTGAGGGCACTGGCGAGCGGGACTGTGGGCCCAAGCGTTTTGGCGCGGGGGTCTTCGAATGTCGCCCAGGGCTCTGAGGGCCCTGCCCGTTCTCCCGCCTGAATGAGGACAGCGCCCCGAATGGGCCGGGTCACGGCGCAGCGGCAGGGTGAGACTGCCGCCGGGGCTCGGGGGTCCCCGAGCCCCAGCGTGGCAGAGCCAGGCCCCTTGGGAGGGGCCCCTTGGGCACCGACGTAGGGTTTGTGTTAGCTCCAGGAGGCAGGCAGGACCTATCCGTAGGCTGTACTGCGAGCGGAGGGGCGGGTCGATGTGAATGCACTGGCGAGCGGGAGCGTGGGCCCAAGTGTTTTGGCGAGAGGGCATTCGAAGATTGCTGGGGGCTCAGAGAGCCCTGCCAGTTCTAACGCCCTGAATGACCGGCGGCGCCCCTAGTGGCCCGGGTGGCGGTAGGGCGGCAGGATGAGTCAGGCTGTGGGGCTTGGGGGACCCCAATCCCAGGCGTGGTGGCACCAGGCACCTTGGAAGGGGCCCCTTGGGGGCCAAACTAGGTTTAGGGTTAGCCCCCAGGAAGCCAGCAGGCCCTTTCCGCCAGCTGTGTGAAGAGCAGAGGATGGGCCGAGGTGAGGGCGCTGGCGAATGGGAGCTTGGGCCCAATCGTTTTGGCGCGGGGGGCCTTCGAATGTCGCCGGGAGCTCGGAGGGCCCTGCCCGATCTCCCGCCCTGAATGAGGACAGCACCCCAGCGGGCCGGGTCGCAGCGGGGCAGCAGGGTGAGTTCGGCGCTGGTGCTCCGGGGTTCCCAATCCCCAGCGTGGCAGCGCCTGCCCCTTGGGAGGGGCCCCTCATGAGCCGACCTAGGGTTAGGGTTAGCCCAAAGGAGGCCGGCAGGCCCCTTCCACCGGCTGTGCGGATTACAGAGTGGCGGGCCAAGTTGAGGGCTCTGGCGAGCGGGAGAGTGGGTCCAGGCGTTTTGGCGCAGGGGCCTTTGAAGTTCGAGGGTGGCTCGGAAGGCTCTGCATGTTCTCCAGCCGGGAATGACCGGTGGCGCCCCTAGCGGCCCGGGTGGCGGCAGAGTGGCAAGGTGCATCTGGTGTTAGGGCTCAGGGGTCCCCAATCCCCAGCGTGGCAGTGCCACGCCCCTTGGGATGGTCCCCTCTGAGACTGACCTAGGGTTAGGGTTAGCCCCCAGGAGAATGGCAGGCCCGATCCGCCAGCTGTGCAGAGAGTGGAGGGGCAGGCCGACGTGAGGGCGCTGGTGAGTGGTAGCGTTGGCCCAAGCGTTTTGGTGCAGGAGGCCTTGGATGTTCGCCGGGGGCTCGGAGGGCCCTACCCGTTCTCCCGCTCTGAATGAATTGCGGCGCCCCTAGCGGCCTGGATGGCGGCGGGGCAGCAGCGTGAGTTTGGCTCTGGGGCTCGGTGTCCCCAATCCCTGTATTGTGGCACCAGGCCCCTTGGAAGGGGCCCATCGGGGGCCGACCAAGGGTTAGGGTTAGCACCCAGGAGGCTGGCAGGCCCAATCCACCGGTTGTGTGACGAGTGGAGGGGGCGGGCCGAGGTGAGGGCGCTGGCGAGCGGGAGCGTGGACCCAAGCGTTTTGGCGCAGGGGTCCTTCGAAGGTCGCGGGGGGCTCGGAAGGGCTTGCCCGTTCTGCCACCCTGAATGACTGGCGGCACCCCAGCAGCCCGGTGGCGTCGCGGCGGGCATGTGAGTCCGGCACTGGGGCTTGGGGGTCCCAATCCCCGGCGTTGGGCAGGCAGGCCCCTTGGGAGATTCCCGCGGGGGCCGACCTAGGGTTAGGGTTATCCCCCAAGAGCCTGTTAGGCCCGATCTGCCAGCTGTGCGGCGAGCAGAGTGGTGGGCTGAGGTGAGGGTATTGGTGAGTGGGAGCATGGACCCAAGCATTTTGGCGCAGGTTGCCTTCGAAGATCGCCGGGGGATCGGAGGACCCTGCACGTTCTCCCTCCCTGAATGACCGGCGGCGCCCCTAGTGGCCCAGGTGGCGGCGGGGTGACAGGGTGAGTCTGGCGCTGGGGCTCGGGAGTCCCCAATCCCAGGCATTGCGGTGCCAGGCCCCTTCGGAGGGGCCCCTCAGCAGCCCACCTAGGGTATATGGGTAGCCCACAGGAGGAGGGCAGGCTTCATCCGCCAGCTCTCTGGCGAGCGGAGGGGCAGGCCGAGGTGAGGGCGCTGAGGAGCGGGAGCGTGGGCTCAAGCGTTTTGGATGGGGAGGCCTTCGAAGGTCACCACGGGCTCGGAGGGCCCTGTCCGTTCTCCCGCCCTGAATGACCAGTGGCACCCCTAGTGGACCGGGTGTCGGTGGGGTGGCAGGGTGAGTCCAGCGCTGGGGCTCGGGGGTTCCCAATCCCCGGTGTTGCGCTGCCAGGCTCCTTGGGATGGACCACTCGGGGGCCGACCTAGGGTTAGGGTTAGCCCCCAGGAGGCCGGCAGGCCCGATCTGCGGCTGTGCGGTGAGCAGAGGGGCGGGCTGAAGTGAGGGCCCTGACTAGCGGGAGCGTGGGCCCAAGCGTTTTGGCACGGGGGGCCTTCGAAGGTCTCCGGTGGCTCGGAGGGCCCTTCACGTTCCTCCGCCCTGAATGACCGGCGGCGCCCCTACTGGCCCGGGTGGCGGCGGGGCGACAGGTTGAGTCCAATGCTGGGGCTCTGGGGTCCCCAATCCCTGGCGTTGTGGCGCCAGGCCCCTTGGGAGGTGCCCCTCGGGGGCCGACCTAGGCTTAGGGTTAGCCCCCAGGAGGCCGGTAGGCCTGATCCGCTGGCTGTGTGGCAAACGGAGGGACGGGCCGATGTGAGGGCGCTGGAGAGAGTGAGCCCGGGCCCAAGCGTTTTGGTGCAGGGGACCTTCGAAAGTCGCTGGGGGCTCGGAGGGCCCTGTCCGTTCTCCCGCCCTGAGTGACCAGTGGCGCCCATAGTGGCCCGGGTGGTGGCGGTCCGGCAGGGTGAGTCTGACACTGGGGCTCAGGGGTCCCAATCCCGGCATTGCGGCTCTAGGCCCCTTGGGAGGGGCTCCTCGGGGGCTGACCTAGGATTAGGATTAGCCCCCAGGACGCCGGCAGGCCCAATCTGCCAGTTGTGTGGCGAGTGGAGGGACTGGCAGAGGTGAGGGCGCTGGCGAGCGGGAGTGTGGGCTGAAGCATTTTGGCGGAGGTACCTTTGAAGGTCGCCTGGGGCTTGGAGGGCCCTGCCCTTTCTCATGCCCTGAATGACCGGCGGCTCCGCTAGCGGCCCGGGTGTCGGTGGGGCAGCACGGTGAGTCCGGCGCTGCGGCTCGGGGTTCAGCAATCAGAGACGTGGCGCCAGGCCCCATTGGATGAGCCCCTCGAGGGCCGATCTAGGTTTAGGGTTAGCCCCCAGGGGGCCAGAGGCCTGATCCGCCGCCTGTGCAGCGAGCGGAGGGGCAGGCCCAGGTGTGGGCGCTGGAGAGCGGGAGTGTGGGCCCAAGAGTTTTGGCGTGGGGGGCCTTCGAAGGTGGTCGGGGGTTCGAAAGGCCCTTCCCGTTCTTCTGCCCTGAATGACCGGCGGCGCCCCTAGTGGCCCGGGTAGTGGCGGGGCGGCAGGTTGAGTCTGACGCTGGGGCTCTGGGGTCCCAAATCCCGGG
This sequence comes from Ursus americanus, assembly GCF_024610735.1. Taxonomy (NCBI): domain Eukaryota; kingdom Metazoa; phylum Chordata; class Mammalia; order Carnivora; family Ursidae; genus Ursus; species Ursus americanus. The sequence goes on along the minus strand of NC_142130.1, from coordinate 4,645,483 downwards.
CTTTGCGGCGCCAGGCCCCTTGGGAGGGGCCCCACGGGGGCCGCCCTAGTGATAGTGTTAGCCCACAGGAGGCCGGCAGGCCCTATCCGCCGGCTGTCAGGCGAGCGGAGGGAGGGGCCGAGATGAGGGCGCTGGCGAGAAGGAGCATGGGCCCAACCATTTTGGCATGGGGGGCTTCAAAGTTCGAAGAAGGCTCGGAGGGCCCTGCCCGTTCTCCCGCCCTGAATGACGCGCGGCGTCCCTAGCGGACCGGATGGCCGGGTGGCGGCAAGTTGAGTCCGGCGCTGGGGCTTGGGGGTACCCCATCTCTGGCGTTGCGGTACCCAGCCTCTTTGGCGCCGAGCTAGGATTAGGGTTAGCCCACAGGAGGCTGGCAGGCTCAATCCACCAGCTGTGGGGCGAGCGGAGGGGCAGGCGGAGGTGAGGGCGCTGGCGAGCGGGAGCGTGGGCCAGAGCATTTTGGCTTTGGCTCGGGGTGCCTTCGAAGGTCGCAGGTGACTCGGAGGGTCCTGCCCCTTCTGTTGCCCTGAAGGACTGGCGACGCCACTAGTGCACCATGTGGTGGTGGGGTGGTAGGGTGCATCCGGCACTGGGACGTGGGGGTCCCCAATCCCTGGCATGTGGCACCAGGCCACTTGGGAGCGGCCCTTTGAGGGTGACCAAGGGATAGGATTAGCCCCCAGGAAGCCAGCAGGCCTGATCCGCCAGCTCTGCAGCGAGCTTAGGGGTGGGCCGAGGTTAGGGTGCTGGCGAGCAGGAGGGTGGCAGCCAGAGTTTTTGCACGGGGGGCCTTCGAAGGTCGCAGGCAGATCGGAGGGCCCTACCCGTTCTCCCTTCCTGAATGAATGGCAACGCCCCTAGCACCCTGGGTGCTTGGGGGTGGCAGAGCGAGTCCAGCACTGGGGCTCGGGGGTCCCAAATCCCCAGCATTGTGGTGCCAGGATCCTTGGGAGGGGCACCTCAGGGGCCGACCTAGGGTAAGTGTTAGCACCCAGGAGTCCAGCAGGCCCGTTCCCCCAGCTCTGCGGCAGGCATAAGGGCAGGCCGAGGTGAGGGCGCTGGCGAGAGGGAGTGTGGGCCCAAGCTTTTTGGCTTGGGGGGACTTCGAAAGTCACTGGGGGCTTGGACGGCCCTGCCCGTTCTCTCGCCCTGAATGACTGGTGGCGCCCCTAGCAGCCCGCGTTGCTGCGGGGCAGCAGGGTGACTCCGGCGCTGGGATCGGGGGTCCCCAATCCCCGGCGTTGTGGCACCAGGCCCCTTGGGAGAGGCCCCTCGGGGGCCGACCTAGGGTTAGGGTTCGTCCCCAGGAGGCCGGCAAGCCTGGCGCTAAGTGGTTCTGGCAATGTAACAAAAATGCCATACACTTATCTGTAAGAAATAACAGTGTACAGGAACCCTCTTAGCCCTAACATCATCCTTTGTGAATATGGAAGCCAGCCCCAAAGTGGTCGTGGAAGTCTGACGAAAGGGTTAAGCACTTTTCTCTGAGTCACCACACTATACAGGGAAAGACCAATGTATATCATCTTTCATGAGTAGGAATCATTAATGAAAAGGTTCTGGAATTTCGAGGACTCTGACCCATCCTTATTGGTAATAAACCACCGTGTACAGGAAAACACCTTCAACTCTCATCAGCCTCCTCAATCCTGATTACGATTCAACTTTGGGTGTGTAGGACTAGGGAAATGTCCACATCTTATTGCTAAGAAAGAACGATGTCAGGGTAATGCCCTTCAAGTCACCTCAGCCTTCCTGAAGACGGAAGCAGGAATCAAGGTGGTTATGTTACCATGAGGTAAGGAAGATGAGCATATAAGTGAGAAACAACAGTGGGCAGGACCTCTCTTCCAACGAACAGTATCTTTGCTTAATGTTGAATCCCTATGGTAAGTGGTTGTGGGCATTTGTGAGGTCAAAATCTGAAGTGTTTTGTAAAACCTCTTGGCCATTCACAGATGAGACTAAGGTAGTTGGGGACTCCTAGGCACTGATTTGTCCACTGTCAAAAATATGAGAAGATAAAAGAGACAGATGAGGTCTCCTCAGGCATTGTCCTTTATCCTCATCCTCTATCACATCCTATCACAGCACCCTCTCGTGGGCTCATAAGAGTTTCACTGTCACCAGGCAGGTCATTGTATTTGATAAACCACTGTGAGAGTTTGCATTTGCCTTCATCTGCAACCTCCTAGAAGCAAATGCAGGTCTCTGGTACCATGTGAAGTCATGTGAAGGCATTGTGAGAAAGTGTCCTTTTGCTTAAGAAAAACATGGCTGGGGCTCCTGGCTGGCTCAGCCAGTTAAGCATGTGCCTTTGGCTCAGGTTATGATCCCAGGGTTCTGGGATCGAACCCGGGCTCCCTGCTCAGCACAAAAGGAGGTAGGGAAATAGCTTAGAACCCACAGAGAATGTGAATAAAGGGGAGTGAAATGGAACTTGGTCTGTGTTTTGCTTTAGGGATTGGAAGTTAGTTTTTTCTCAATTGTGATTGTTCTTGAAACAGAAAAGCTGTATTGGTTTTTTTTTTACCTTTAATTTTTTTCTACTAATAATTTTTTATTATGATATGTTAGTCACTACACAGTATTTCCTTAGATTTTGATGTAGTGTTCCGTGATTCATTATTTGCATATAACACCCAGTGCTCCATGCAATATGTACCTTCCTTAATACCCATCACTGGCCCATCCCAATCCCCCACCCCTCTCCCCTCTGAAGCCCTCAGTTTGTTTCCCAGAGTCCATAGTCTCTCGCGGTTCATTCCCCCTTCTGTTTAGGGTCCATTGTCTAAAGGGACAGACAGTGGAAGTTCACCAAATATAAGATAGAAATTTCATTGTTCATTATAGATGCCGCCAAGTAGTTCCCAGACATTTCATTCTACTGTAGTAATTCATTATACCTGTGCAGGTGCACGTGGAAGATAATTGATGCATGTATAGTGGTAATAAAACACGCCCCTCAGTAGTAGAATAATAGAGGATGCATATGTGTAAAATTATTCGACTACAGCTTCCATGCTTTCCCTTTGGTTCCTTATTATCTATGAAATTGGACAATTTTTGTTCTCTAGGCTTTAAACTCATTGTCAGTATTTAGAGTTTTTCAATGCTGATCTTCTCCTGTAAAAGTTACCAAAAACCTAAAATATGTATGAACTTTAAAAAATGCTATATTGAAAATTAGAGCAGGGAAGTTCCATTTTGTAAATATTGTGTCAATGGATCTCTATTTTGACATCAGGGTTCATTAGAAATGATGACATTTTATGTGAGTATAAATATCAATGTGTAAAAGAAAAGGTAGGAAGAACCTTGAATGTTTACGTAATTGGTGAAATGACAGGTGTGTGTGTGTGTGTGTGTGTGTGTGTGTGTGTGTGTGTGTGTGTAATTGATTTTCAATGAATGGTTCAGCTTCTTGTAGGGCCTCCGAGAGAGCCCAGGTGAACCTTTCAATGAGTTGGTATCTGTTTTCAGATCATGGGAATCTCTTTGTCCAATAGTCAATCAGGCAAGCTTTGAGGTCTTGAAGAGTTTCAGTCCTCATCAATGGTGTTGCAGACCCTTGTGAGCAAACCCTAGGGTATGCTCAGAGCCCTCATTAGCTGGTACCAAGGTGTGACGATTTCAGACAGCATTTCCCAAAGAAGTACCTCTTGAGTCTCTGTCCTTGTCAGTTCCCTACACTTCCTTACACTAGTTATGTGATCAGTGTGTTTCAGGATAATCCCCACATGTGATTTTTCTATTTCCTACTAGTCCTATCTTTTTCTCATCTTCTTCTTTTATGGTAGGGGTTGGGAAGCAACCTGTGTGGTGTAGAAAGGGGAGTGGTAGTTGTCTGCCTTCAGAGGACCGAATGATGCCTAGAAATTGTACTGTAGTTTGAGGTCAATTGTCCATCCTCTGAGTGTCAGGAATTCCATCACTTTACTTTGATGCTAGTCTGTTCTTCAAGCTGTCTTCAGAAATAAGGACGTCATCCATCTAGGGAATACTGGTTTGTGTGTATGTTTTCATTTTAGGAAAGGCCTTGCTGTTCCTGAAAATAATACTGTAGAGCACCCTTTCCTGTTCTTATTGGCCATCAGTCAATCTTTTGTGAAGTATTCGTTTATAATAGACTTTCTATGGTTGATGAGCAGGAATTCTTTTTTGACAAGTCTTTGTCAGTGTGTGTATTGCAAATCTTTACTTCCCAGCCTGCGGTTCACTTTTTCATTTTCTTATGGTCATAAGGTAAGGAGAAATGTCACATTTTTATGAAGTCCCGCTGAATTCTTTTAAATGGTTAGTGCACCCTGTGTCCTACCCCAAGATTGACAGGTTCTACGTTTTCTTTCAGAAACTGTCCAATGGGAAGCTACAATCCATCTCAAATTTATAAATTGCATTTTGAATTTAATAGGGTATTTATAGACTGGTTTAGATTTTCTATGTACACAATTGTATTGTCTGTGAATAGTCACATTTATCCCCTCAATTCATATACTTTTTGATTCTCTTGCCTTCTAACACTGGTAAATTCTCCAAAGAAACGTTGAATAGAGCAGCATTGTTTGAAGATTTTAATATACCTTTCTCAATATCTGACAGAAAAAGCAGACAAAACATTGGTAACAAATGTGACATAATTGACATATAGGGAACATTCCATAATAAGTGCAGAATACATTATTTTCAAGTGGTCATAGACTCTTTACCCAAATAGATGATATGTGGGGCCACGAATCAAGTCTACAAATGTTAAACCCTGAAATTAACTAGATTCTATTCTTAGACCACAGAGGAATTGAGCCACAGTCATAGCGAAAAGAAAACCAAGAAGTCCTTCAATGTTTAAAATTAAATGGAACATTGCTACATATCCTAAGGGTCAGAGAGGAAATCTCAATGGAAATTCTGAACCTTTTCTACATGAGGGCTCACACACAATGATACTTTATTTGTGAAGAGCATTGTAATAACCTACACAAGAGTTGAGCCTTAAGTTAGAGTTCTGCCTGCCCCAGCCACACCTGGCAGCCTTGGCCTGTGGTCCCCCTCAGCTGTCCTTTCTGGTGGCCCTGAGCTAAGTGGGTCAACATGCCCATATGGAAATGGGAGGCTCCCCACTCATAGTGATGACGGTGCCCCCTCCCCAGCTGCCCTTTCTGGTAACTCTCAGCTAGGGGGGTCAACATGGCCGTATGGAAATTAGAAGCTCCCCACTCTTAGTGATGACATTGCTATCGTATCGTCCTCACCAGTCCAACAACATGATTTCTGAGTGAACTATGACACAAGAGTGACTTCTTGGCCCTCCTTCAGGTTTGACAATCATCTGGTGAGTCATCTATTCGAAATATGGATTCAACATGTGTTCTTTCTTCTGGAAAAGAAATAGACCCAATAGCAATTATGGTTTCCTGAGCACCTGTTCTTGAGACACATCATACTGGGTCTTTGTAGCATTCTGCCTCTTAAACTTCTCAACTAGGGTGTAGATATTTTTAGGCACATTTTCAGGTGGTTAGACAGGGACTCAGATGATATGAGTCACAGAGGACTTTAGTGTCAGAAACCTAAGTGGGATCCCCAAATTGACTCCAAATCCCTTGTTGTTCCATACAGGGTACTATCTTCCTCTTATCTCTGGTCTTCTCGATCTGGAAACCTATCAAGTATCAGGATTTTCTTGTCATGTGGACAACTGGAACGAATTCAGCTGGCCTTTTCACCTCTGCCCATGGTGATCATTAAGATCATTATCTCAGTGGAGGACCTCTGGGTAAGATACTCAAAGATCCTTAGGAATACAGACAGTATAATATTTTTCTGGTATTAAAGTTCCTGAAACCAACTATCTTTTTTAGTCCATTCAGGCTCTGGTATGTTCAGAGGGTGCTGTAAAACAGGTCTGAAATAGTGTTTAAAAACACTCAGCTCAGCCTCTTCTACAAAGTGAGCCAATGCTTATAAATATGGCTAAAATACTGCCTTACCTACGATGACTTCCCAGCCATCGTAGTGTTTATATGGTATGACTGTGACTTACATTAGTCAACATTTGCAGAGAAAGAACTTAGTGCATCCAGGGGGCACTTCATGTTGAAATTAGTTTGTGACAACGAGCTACTGTGTTTTATTCTGCAGTCCAAGGGAATGGTGCCAGACATCTCTAAGGTGTCTAACAGTTCTACAATTGTGATTTTAAGTGGTCTGTGTGCTTCAGCGATTTGGGCAGGAGAAGGGCAGGAGTCCAGAGACTGTGAACACTTCTGTTACCTGTGCTGACCATGGAGCAGGCAGCCTTCTGTGGACATCATTTTGATTTCTTGGTACTCTTGTGAAAGGTGCTTTAGTCTCAAATTCCTCCATTTAGGAGCAATTATAATGATAAAAGGAATTTTTATCTTATATCATCTGTGGGCCCTGATCCTGGGCTCCCAGGGAAGCCATCCTTTAACATTTTACCAGCTTAAAATGACTGGGCAAAAACCTCAAAGCATGGGCCCTATTTCTGCCCCATGCACATGTTGTACATCTGCTTCCAGGAGAAAACAAGAACCAAAAAATGCCAACATAAATATAAGAAAAAATAAAAAACCTCTTTGGCTCCCATAAGATTAAGGTCATACTGACATGTACATACTGAAAACATAAGAAAGAATCTGTTACTTTCTGGATCCAAGAAGATCCTCATTGTAGTGTGTAACTCTGTATGTAAAACAAAACAGAAAAAAATATATAAGCCTGCCCAAATGTTCCTTCCCTGGAGCACTCCCTTCTTGGTGAAGATTGTGTCTCCCAGACAGCTGTCCTGACTTGGGTTTGAATAAAGGTTTCTTCCTTTCTCTCTAAAATGTTTTTAAAAGTTCATTCATGCAGTGTCGACAATAATAGTGTTTTCTATTTAAGTGAGAAATAAATGTTCCACTCTAGTTGCATTGGTAATATAGGAATTGAGGGTTTCTTTAGAAGAGTAAGTCTGCTTTCCAGAAAAGTCAAGGTCATTGGTCTATTGAGAATGAAGATAATTACTGCTAAACAACAAGTATGTGTTGCCCCTTGCCCAGAAACCGAAGCAGGTGTGCAGGCTTTAGGTCAGAGGTGACTTCTTCTCCCCAGCTGACAGCACTTCTTTGCTCTGGCTCCAAGACACCCGAGGTTTTGAACGTCAGCATCGGAGTCAAGAGGCAGTTTGTCACAGGACGCCAGTGTTCAGAGAAAGCACATGTATGTTTGGCAAAATATCCTAACTATGTGAGGGCTGGAGGTAAAACCTCTAGTTATCCCAAAACCTCCTGGGCTTTTCTCTTTTCTCTAGTTGAGCCACAAAATAAAATTGAAGTAGCTGACAGCATTCTGGGTTTGGTGCAAGAATTACTTAGTTTCCCTGCTGGTAGAACTTTGCAGGGGATCACAGTTTCTCTACTCATTTATTGCTTACAAATGTATTTTGACCATCTGTTTCCTAAGAACCCTCTTTTATTAGAAAGGGAAGGTGAGATTCACTCTGTGCCTGTTTGTAACATCTAATTTGTTCCTTCATCTAACAGTGTTTATTCAATTGGGCCTAAGATATGGTTGAGTGGCCAGCATCTAGGGTTAGGTGGCTTTTTTTGCATCTGATACAGACTTGGATGATGTCATTTGACAAAGGTGATGTTTCATCATTGATTAGTTTATTCATCAGAAGAGTTAAAATTAGGATGGAGGGAAAATTGAAAATTATCCAAAGCGGCCTGTTCCTGTTTAAAAGTTGAGCTTGACTTTCTAGTTTTACTAAATGTATTATCTCGATATTTTGAGGTGCCATATTCTCTCTGTAGTTTCTTTTGTGGTGGAGTCAGAAGGAGAGTCTGGGAATTCTTTTGGATAGTGGCATGCTGGTGGCTTCAAGGGCATGGCGTCAGGAGCCTTGGGGTGAATTCTGCAACTGCTTGCCTGACCCTGGGTACATCTCACAGAGGTTTGGTTTCCTCCTATGAATTTGCAGGCAGATAATGTTCTGCTTAAAGGGGAACCCTCCCATCCTGTTGGTGGCAATGCAAAGTGGTGCAGCCAGTCTGGGAAACAGTGTGGGGGTTCTTCAAAAAGTTAAACATTGAACAACCCCATGATCCAGCAATTGCTCTCCTAGGTATTAACCCAAAGGATACAGAAATGCAGATTCAAAGGGGGAACATGCACCATGATGTTTATAGCAGCAATGTCCACAGTAGCCAAACTATGGAGAGAATCCCAAAGTCCATGCACTGATGAATGGATAAAGCAGATGTGGGATATATATATATATATATATATATATATATATATATATATATATATATATATAATGGAGTATGACCCAGCTTCAAAAAGAATGAAATCTTACCATTTACAAGGATGTGGATGGATCTAGAGTATATTAAGCTAAGCAAAATCAGTGAGGAAAGACAAATATCCTATCTCTCACACTTGTGAAATTTCAGAAAGAAAATAGATGAACAGAGTTGAGGGGTGATGAGAGAGGCAAACAAGGAAATAGACTCAACCTTGGAGAACAAACTGAGTGTTGCTGCAGGACAGGGGCATGGGGGGAAGAGTTAAATGGGTGAGGGGTATTAAGGAGGGCACTTGTGATGAGCACCGTGTACTGTATGCAGATGAGGAATCACTAAATCCTACCCCTGAAGCGAAAATTCCATGGCATGTGAACTAACTGGAATTTAAGTAAAAGAAGAAAGGAAAAAGTGTTCTGCTTCATGAAGAGTGAGGTAAAATTGTAGTGAATTGGGCTGTACTATTCTATAGAGGATAGATGTAAAACACCCTGTTGTAGGATACACTAATTTCTTATCACATAAGGAGTCCTCAGAAAGCTGCAATGAAAGATTCAGATCTCAGAGCATGTTCATGTTCCACTGATATGTTAACAGTTTGCACAGGTAGGAAAGAAGGTGGAGAGAAAGGCAACAGAAGGAGAAAGTAGGTGTGAACCTTTCATTAGTTAGTGTTATAGCTTTCTCATGAAAGCCTTGTGCCAGTGTGATTTTGGAAGAAGATGAGGAATCCGGGAGCTTTGCAGGAGACAGGGGAGTTCCAGGTCTGGGTAAACTGACAGTGGTCCCATAGGAGAGCTGAATGCATCCTGCAGCAGAGTGTGGACAGGGTGGGCTCCAGGGGTGGCTGTGGGTCTCCTGGGTGAGAGTTGTGACAGGTGAGGGCTGTGTGCAAGTTCCTGGCTGAGGACAAGTGAGGCACAGGCAGAGAGCTGGCAGAGAACCTTCTTCTGGGCCACCAGCCTCACCCAACACACACAGCCTCATCTTCTGTCCCTGTCACTCCAATTCAGACTTCTCCGAAGGTGAGTGAGAACACATCAAGAGCATTCTGAACAGAAGGGAAAGCATGTGCAAAGGCTCTGGGCCAGGAGAATTCCAGTTATTTCCAGGAGCAGCAAGAAGGCCCTGTGGCCACAGGAGACAGCTTAGGACATGAGCTCAGAGAGGTGAAAGAGGGTGACAGAAAGTTATTCCAGGTCTATAACCCCATGAGACGCTGTTTCACTGGGCCATACAGGCTACAGTGTTGAGAACAGATGACAGAGTGTTGAAGATGGCAAAGCAGGTCAATGACGAAGCTTTTCCAGGAACTCAGGCACCGTGGACCGGACAGGTGGCCGTTGATGGAGTGGTTAGACCTATTCTGGGTCCATTATGAAGATGGAGCTCACAGGATTTGCTGATGGGTTAGCTATTAGGAGCAGGAGAACGGAGGAATTGGGGTAACTCCCAGCTGTTGTGGGTTGTCCTGATCGAGAGGAAGGAGAGGGTTTCTCGGGGGGTAGGTGGTAGTCCGTGTTCTGCATGCTGAGGAAGGTGCCTTTCCCGGTGGATCTGCTGAGGTTTGTGTCTGGGAGGACCTTTCACATCTCCTCCCTCAGCAATGCTGAAGTACAAGTATCCCCCACTTTTTAAACATTTACAGTAAGACACTGGGCTTTCTTGAAAGAGCTACATTATTACCCAGCTTCAGTAAGAGGAAGAGACCTGAAGAGGATTTCCCTCTTATGAATAAAGGTGAACAGTGAGAATCGTGTTCAGCATCTGTTTTGGGGAGAAGCACGACAGAGGCGGCGTGCACCCCAACCAGCTCCTTCCGCTGGGAACCGCTCTCCGCATCCAGACACTAGCACTTTGAATTGTGTCTGTGCGCCTCTGCTGTGCTTCGTCTTCATTTATGCTGGGCCTCCGTTAGAAACTTGTGTCCTGAGGCCTAAGAAAAGCCAAAGAGAAGGAATTTTGGAGTCTGAGCACACTGTCTAATTGTTCGTGTAAATTATGGTCATTCCTTCTTGACACCATTTCTGCTGTGCAAGGTTTCTCAGAAGCCCTGTACTTTCAAAGAGCAGGGAAACCTATACCCCATGCTGCGGGGTTAGTTTTAGACTCCATGCCTGACAGAGCATTTCATGACTGTAGGATTTTCTCACTCAAACATTGAGACTTTGACCATCTTCACCCATTTCTACCACCCCATCCCCGAGTCTGGCACCTACCAACCTGCTCTCAGTATCTATGCGTTCAGTATTTGTTTATTCCACGTGGAATGTACATGAGAGCATCTGGTATTGGTCTTTCTGTGTCTGAGTTACTTGGCATAAGGCCCCCAAGGTCTGTGTTTCCATGTCTGGTTCTTGTGAATAATGCTGCAGTGAACGTGGGAGTGCATCTGTCTTTTTGAGGCAGCATTTTTGTGTTCTCTGAATCAATAGTCAGTAGAGCCATTACTGGGTCATGGGGTAGTGTATTTATTTTTCCAGGAACCTCCATACCGTTTGTCACAGTGGCTGCACCAATTTCCATTCCCACCAACAGTGCACAGTGTCTCCTCATCTGCACACCCTTGACCCCACTTGGTGTCTGTCTCTGGGACATTTGCTGTTCCAACAGTTGTGAGGGGATAGCCTATTGTGGGGTTGACTGATGTTTCCCTGACGATGATGAGTGATGTCGAACAACTTTTTCTGTAAGTTGGCACCTGTGTGCCATCTTTGGAAAGTATCTATTCACACATTCCCCCCATTTTTTTATACAGTTTTTTTTTGTTTGTTTTGATTTGTATGAGTGTTGTGTGTATTTTGGATATTAGCCTCTTCTCACACATATGATTCACAGATATTTTTTTCTTATTGGGTCCGTGGCCTTTTAAGTTTTTGCTGGTTTCTTTTGCCGTGTGGAAGATTTCAGTTTGATGTTGTTCCACTTGTTTATTTTTGCTTTTGTTGCCTTTGCATTTGGTGTCCGATCTGAAGACTCTTTGCCAAAACCAATGTCGAGAGACTTAGTACCTGTGTCTTCTTGGAGGTTTATGGATTCAGGTCTTATGTTCAAATCATTCATCCATTAAAAATTTTGTGTGTGGTGTAAGAAAGTGACCCAGTTATATTCTTCTGCATTTAGTGTCCAGTTTGCCTGTTACCGCTCACTGAAGACAGAGTCCTTCCCTCATGGCATATCTTCTGCTGCTGTGTCGTAATTTAGGATCATCTACGTGTGGGTAAGTTTCTGAGCTTTCTCTTCTGTTCCACTGACCTGGTGTCTGTGTTTATGCCAGTACCATCCTATTTTGATGACAGCAGCTTTGTAATCTAGCTTGAAATCCAGGTGTGTGTTGACTGCACCTTTCGTTCTCCAGGTTCCTTTGGGTATTTGGGGTCTTTTGTGATTCCATCCAAGTTTGAGGACTGTTCTGTATTTGCTTGAATAATGCCACTGGAATTCAGACAGGGATTTCATCACATCTGTCGATTGCTTTGGGAACGATGGACATGTTCACATAATTAACTCTTCCAGTTAGGGAGCATGGCGTATGCATCCATTTGTTTGCGTTGACTTCCAAATCTTTGACCCATACATTCTGCCCCCCTCGACACACATGTTTTTCATTTCTTTTCTGCCATGTGTTGAGTGTACTATGTCTTTCTCATTCTTGGTTACTTTTATTCCTAGATTTTTTTTTTTTGGTGCAATTGTTAATAGCATTGCTGTTTAAATTTCTCTTTGCGAAAGTGTGTCATCAGTATACAGAAATGCAAGAAGTTGGGTCATCCTGGTGGCCCCATAGGTGAAGCGTCTGCATTCAGCTCAGGTCATGATCCCAGAGTTCTGGTATCGAGCCCCGTGTTGGGCTCCCCGCTTAGCAAGGGTCTGCTTCTCCCTCTTTCTGACACTCCCCTTGCATGTGCTTTTTCTCTTCCTGTCAAATAAATAAAATCTGAAAAAAAGTAAAGACAACAGGTCTCTGTATATTGACTTTATATCCTGCAGCTTTCTTGAATTTGTTTAAACTAACAGGTTTTTTTTTGTGGAATTTTTCGGGATTTCATGTCATTTGCAAATAGTGACAGTTTTCCTGTATGGATTTCGTATCTTTCTCTTTTTTTAAAATGATGTTAGTCACCCTACAGTACTTCATTTGTTTTTGATGTAGTGTTCCATGATTCATTGTTTGCATATAACACCTAGTGCTCATTATGACACGTGTCCTCCTTAATACCCATCACCAGGATTACCCATTCCCCTACCCCTCCCTTTCTGCAACCTTCATTTTGTTTCCCAGTGTCAATAGTCTCTCATGGTTCATCTTCCCCTCTCATTCCCCCCCTTCACTTTTCCCTTCCTTCTTCTAATGTCCTCCATGCTACTCCTTCCATTCCACATAGGACTCAAACCTTATGATAATTGTCTTTCTCTGCTTGACTTAATTTCACTTAACATAATCCCCTCCTGATCCATCCACATTGGTGCAAATGGGGGGTATTCATCCTTTCTGATGACTGAGTAATATTCCATTGTATAGATGAACCACATCTTCTTTGTCCATTCATCTGCTGAAGGACATCTTGGCTCCTTCCACAGTTTGGCTATTATGGACATTGCTGCTATGAACATTGGGATATAGGAGCCCCTTCTTTTCATTACTCTGTGTCTATGGGGTAAATACCCAGGAGTGCAATTGGTGGGTCGTGGGATAGCTCTGTGTTTAATGTCTTGAGGAACCTCCATATTGTTCAAAAGTGGCTATACCAGCTTGAATTCTCACGAGTAGTGTAAGAGGGCTCCCCTTTCTTCACATCCTCTCTGACTTTTTGTACTTTCCTGTCTTGTTAATTTTTTTCTAGATTTCATTTATTTATTCCACAGAGATTGAGACAGCCAGCGAGAGAGGGAACACAAGCAGGGGGAGTGGGAGAGGAAGAAGCAGGCTCATAATGGAGGAGCCTGATGTGGGGCTCGATCCCATAATGCCAGGATCACGCCCTGATCCGAAGGCAGATGCTTAACTGCTGTGCCACCCAGGTGCCTCCTGCCTTGTTAATTTTAACCATTGTAACTGGTGTAAGGTGGTATCTCATTGTCGTTTTGATTTATATTTGCCTGATAGCAAGTGATGTGGAGCATTTTTTCATGTGTCTGTTGGCCATTTGTATGTCTTCTCTGGAGAAGTATCTCTTTGTGTCTTCTGCCCATTTTTGGGGTGTCGAGTTTGAGGAGTTCTTTATAGATCTTCTATACCAGCCCTTTATCTGTAATATCATTTGCAGATATCTTCTTCGATTCCATAGGTTGCCTTTTTGTTTTGTTGATCGTTTGCTTTGCCATGCAGAAGCTTTTTATCCTGATGAAGTGCCAATAGTTCATTTTTGCTTTTATTTCCTTTGCCTTTAGAGACGTGGCTTGCAAGAAGTTGTTGTGACCAAGTTTGAAGAGTTCTTTTGATTTTGATATGAGACAGGAATCCATTATCTTATTTTCCTGATTGTATTCGAGTCCTCTGTCTTTCTTGGTGAGTCTAGCTAAGTTTGTCAGTTTTGTTTATCTTTCCATAAAAGGCAGCTCTCATTTTCATTGTTTTTGGTTTTTTGGTCTTTTTAGTCTGTGTTGGATTTCTTTATGCATTCCTTTTTGTTATTTCCTTATTTCTACTAATTTGGGGCTTTTTTTGTTGTTTTATTTTCTACTTCTTTACCACATAAATCAGGTTGTTTATTGGAGAGCATTCTCATGGATTGATGAAGGCTTGAATTTCTATGAATGTTCCCCATAAAGTTACTTTTGCTGCATCCCATAAGTTTTTGTAAGTTGTCTTTTTCATCAGTGTCAAGGTACTTCTAATTTTTTTTTGATTTCTTCTTTGACTGTTGGTTGTTCAGTAGCATGTTGTTAAATCTCCACATATTTATTTAAGATTATTTAAGTATCTGACAGAGAGTGAGACAGTGAGAGAGGGAATGCAAGCAGGGGGGTGGGAGAGGGAGAAGCGGGCTTCCCACTGAGCAAGGAGCCTGATTCCAGGCTAAATCCCAGGATCCTGGGATCAGGACCTGAGCTGAAGGCAGATCGTTAACAACTGAGCCACCCAGGCCCCCCAATCTCCACCTATTTTTGACTGTCCCATATTTTTCTTGAGACTGATTTCTAGTTTCATATCATTGTGGTTGGACATGATTTGAAGCAGAAGGTGAAGAGAGCATTCAGATGAAAGGTTTGTTTCCTGGAGGGTTTTCTGAGGGCAGACCATGAGTTCCGTGGGACGGAGGAAGGTTTTGTGAGACGGGGGGTGGGGTTAACCCTTGTTAGAATTACTGACTACTACCATGCAGGCTGTGTGCTACCGTTCACACCATAGACCTGATGGACTTGTACTTCATTAGGAATATTTTCTAGGAGGTGTAGGCATAGCTTTCTCTTAAAGAAAGCTGCCATGTGGGTTCATGGCATGACCCGAGGTCAGCAACCAGGATGTATGGTATTGTGGGGGATCAGAACCAGGCTTTCTGTGCGAAGTGACAGAAATAGGGTATGGTGAGCTCCATGACCATAGGTGAGGTCCCGAGTGACCCACTGGGTGTTGGGTTCTGTGGATCTGTCTCATCAGGTGCTGTGGAATTCAGGGACACCCTCCTGTCTGTGGATTTGTGTGGAGACAGGTAGACATCAGTGTCTGGCCAGGCACGAGCGTCGCAATGGACCACCACCAGAGGTGCAGTGTGCGGGGGAGCCACTGCTTGGTTTCCACAAAAGCTGACGAGGGTCTGTGACCATGATTCCCAGCAGCTGCAAGGGGAGAGGAGGCCGGGGGTGGTGCACACTTCCTAGACTTGTGGTCAGGACTAGTCTGGAGCACATTGAAGTCAGTCACACTGGGCACAGAAGGCACCCAGTCAGTGTAGCTGTGGGCACTGCTCCCATGGTACTTCAGGCCGGATTCATGCTGCCACCTCCTGCTTTTCATCATCATCTTCAAGGTCATGTACCTCTGCTCTTGCCCCATGGCCTCCGGGGTATTGTCCGTCCTCCATCTGGTCCTCGTCCCTGGTGCCCTGTGCAGTCCGATGCCAGGGTAGCCTTCTCGAGACAAACATCTGGCCCTGATGGAACACTTCCATGGATCTCGTGTGATGCGAGGATGATGCCCTGCCCTGGAAGGGGGCTGCAGGTCCCCAATCAGGAGAGCCATGTCTACCTTTTCAGCATGGCCTGCCCGCCCCTCAGTCTTCTTCAGGGAAGTTCTCCCCACTTCCTGAGATGACAGCTCTGAACTTAAAAATGAATGTTATTTTACATAAATCTATGCCTTAGTTCATCCATGGCATGTCTTTCAACCCCGTTAGTGTTTTTTTTTTTTTAGCAGTTCTGAAGGGCTGTCTGCTCAAGGAGGGGATGACCTGGGCAGGGCAGCTTTCCCTCTCATCTCCCTCAGCATGTCTCTGAGCCCTGGGGCCAGCTGTCCCACTGAGGATTGAGGGACCCGAGCCAGCCCATCCTGAGCCCAAGCTGTGTCAGCTCATAGATGGATGCGTGTTGGAGTGGTGGGCAGCTGGCATGGGCCAGGGGCAGGCAGTGTCTCCTTCTCATTCCTTCCCTCCCTTCCTCCAAGAGGTAGCTCAGAGCAGCCTTCAACCCCTACATCTCCAGATCCCTTGACCTGTGCCTCCTGTGTTCAGCTGGTGACCTTGGAGTTTCGCATGGATTCTACCTCCTGTACCCTCTCCTGTAGCAGTTCGTGGATCAGGGGAGGGGTTGGACCCTCTCTGTTTTGGTCTTCTTCCTGTCCCGCACCAAGCCCACCCACCTTTGCATCTTCCATGTATGTGCTTGGAAGCAAGCCCATCCACAGGGAACCTATTAGCCAAATGGATCCAGGCAATGAACATTGAAGTAGAGATCCAGGATCCATAATAAACCTGCTCTGAAACCTGTCCCAAAGTCTGTGACTCTCTCACACTGAAACAGAAACAATGATAGCTTTCTGGACTGTGAAGTGACATGTGTCTCTACTTCTAATCTTGAATGCGTAGGTGCTGAGCCTGGACAGAAAAGGACCATGGCTCCCGTGGGCTGGGATCCATGGTAAGAACTCAGTGAAATCTGAATTCAAGGCATAGAATGAATAATCATTGTAGAGTGAATCCTCCCAAGTAGGGCTTATGCACAGTGCACAGGAAAAGCTTTTTCAAATAGGTTCCTGAAAGAAAAATCTTTTTTAAAAATTTATTTTAATTCCAGTAGAGCTAACATACAGTGTTACATTCGTTTCAGGTGTACAGTAGAGTGATTCAGTAATTCCATATATTACTCAGTGGTCATCAAGAAAAGCGTCCTCTTAATCCCCTTCATCTATTTCACTCATCCCTCTATCCACCTCCTCTCTGGTAACCATCCGTTTGTTCTCTATTGTTAAGGGTTTGTATTTGGTGTGTCTCCTTTTTCTCTTTTAGTTATTTATTTTTCTTTGTTTCTTAAATTCCCCATGAGAGTGACATCGTATGGGATTTGTCTTTCTCTGACTGACTGATTTTAGTTAGGATAATACTCTCTAGCTCCATCCGTGTGGCTGCAAATGGCAAGGTTTCATTCTTTTTGAAGCCGAGTAATACTCCATTGTGTGTGTGTATGTGTGTCTGTGTGTGTGCGTGTGTGTGTGAATACACACATCTATCATCTTATTTGTCAATTTTTCTACAGACACTTGCGTTGCTTCCATATTGTGATATTGTAAATAATGGTGCAAGACACATAGGGGTGCACGTATGCTTTTAAGTTACTGTTTTCCTATTCTTTGGGTAAAGACGATTAGTGTGATTGTTGGATCATAGGGCAGTTCTATATTTAATTTTTTGAAGAACCTTCATACTGTTTTCCACGGTGCCCATCACAGTTTGCATTTTCCCTCCACAGTTCGCGAGGATTCCCCTTTACAGATCCTCCCAACACCTGCTCTTTATTGTGCTTTTGATGTTAGCCATTCTGACAGGTTTGAGGTATTACCTCATTGTCCTTTGGATTTACATTTTCCTGATGATGGGTGATGGTGAACATCTTTTCACGGGACTGTTGGCCATTTGTATTTCTTCTTTGTAGAAATGTCTGTCCATGTCTTCTGCGTACTTTTAAACTGGATTATTTGTTTTTTGGGGGTCGAGTAGTATCAGTTCTATATGTTTTGGACACTATCCCTTTATTTGCAACTATCCTCTCCCTTTGAGTAGGTTGTCTTACTATTTTTACGTTTTCATTGTTCTTCTGCCATGTGGAAAATTTTATTTTGCTATATTCCCAATAGTTTATTTTTGCTTTCATTTCATTTGCCTCAGGAGACAGTCCAGAAAAACGTTGGTATGGTCCATGTCAAGAAGTTACTGTCTTCCCTCCTGTAGGATTTTTATGGATTCAGGTCTCATATTGAGGTCTTGAAACTGTTTTGTGTTTGTCTGTATTGTGTACGAAAGCAGTCTAATTTCATTCTTTTGTGTGTAGCTGTCTAGTTTTCCCAACACCATTTGTTGTAGAGACTGTCCTTTTCTCTTTTGATATCGTTGCTTGCTTTGTGGAAGATTCATGGACCACATAATTGTGGGTTTCTGTCTGAACTTGTATCCTGTTCCTTTGGTCGCTGTGTCTATTTTTGTGCCGTACTGTCTTGTTATGATGACTGCAGCTTTGTAGTATAACCTGAAATCTGAAACTGTGAGTCCTCCAGCTTTGTTTTTCTTTTCCACATTGCACTGGCTGTTTGGAATCTTTAGTGGTTCCATACAAATATTTAGGATTGTTTATTCGAGGTCTTTTGTTCTTTAATTTAAATTCAATTAGCCAACTTACAGTACATCATTAGTTTCAGATGTAGTCTTCAATAAATTTTCAGTCGTGTATAACACCCAGTGCTCATTGTATCATGTGACCTCCTTAATGCTACTCACCCTGTTACCCCCCCAACTTCTCCAACAATCATCAGTTTCTTGTGGTAGTTAAGAGTCCATGATGGGTTTTCTCCCTCTCTGATGACTTCCCATTCTATTTTCCCTTCCTTCCCCTATGGTCTTCTTCCTTGTTTCTGATATTCCACATAGGAGTGAAAGCATATGATCATTGTCTTTCTTTCATTGACTTATTCCACTCAGCATAATACCCTACAGCTGCACCCAGGTCGGTGTGATGGTAAGTATTCTTCCTTTCTGATGGCTGAGTAATATTCCATTATATATATGATCCACATCTTCTTTATCCATTCATCTATCCATGGTCATCTGCACTCCTTCCACAGCTTGTCTATTATGGTTATTGCTGCTATGAACACTGGGGTGCATGTGTCCCATCTTCACTACCTCTGTCTCTTTGGGGTAAATACCCAGTAGTGCAATTGCTGGGACATAGGGTAGCTTTATTTATAACTTTTTGAGGAAACTCCGCACTGTTTTCAAGAGTGGCTGTACCAGACTACATTCATACAGGGGTGTAAGAGAGTTCCCGTTTCTCCACATCCTCTCCAACATGTATAGTTTCATGTTTTCTTATTTTTAGATATTCAGCCTCGTGTGATATGGCATCTATAGGGGTTTAGATTTGCATTTCCCTGAAGCCAAGTGATATGAAGCATTTATGCATGTATCTTTTGGTCACCAGTACGTCGTCATCAGTGAAGTGACTTCCCATTTTAATCCATCTCAAGACCTAAAGCTGGGTAAGGCACTGAAGCTGGATGTTGCCATCGGTTGGAAGTGTGGAGAATTTCAAAAGATCTCTATGAAGAGCAAGTTTAAAGGTCAGTGTGAAGCTACTAATTGGATCCGGGACATCTCTGAAAGTGGGGATTGCCTGGGATGGGCTGAGGGTGGCCCTCCGATTTTCCTATGAATCCTTGCTGGAGCCCCAAATGGACAGTTTCCTGCTGTGGGGCAGGCTGAGTCCTCTAGTCGTGCAGAGGTGAGCCCAATGCCTGGTGCCTTGGTGGCAGGCAAACGGGGAGGGACCTTCAGCAGAGGACCCAGGGTTAGGTTAGGCCTCAAGAGACAGCAGGTCCAAAATGCTCAGTGCTCAGAGAACTCCCAGGCCAAGTGAGATGAGGGCACAAGGGCGGGTGAGTGTGAGCCTTGGGGTTTCATCCGGATGGGCCCACAAATGTCGGGGTTCACCAGAAGGGGCTCTCGGGGTCCCCAATTCTCTTGCCCTGAATGCTCTGTTGTGCCCCAAAATGGTACAGTTTACTGTGGGCTGCAGGCTGAGTCCTACGGTGGGGCTTGGGTGTCCCCAATCCCCCAGAGTGGGGTGCCAGGGCCCTGGGGAGGGGCTCCTCTGTGGCCAACCTAGGGTAAGGGTTAGGGTCCAGGAGCCCGGCAGGGACATACTGAAGGCTGTGCGGCAAGCTCTGTGGAGGGCTGAGAGGAGGCCATGGGGGAGGATGAGCATGGGCCTCAGGGTTGGGGCACGGGGGACTGCCAATGGTGGGGACGGGCTCTGGGGGCCTCCCCAAGTTCTCGTGCCCTGTAGACTCCGTAGAGCCCCAAGGGGCACGGTTTCCTGTCAGGTGGCAAGCTGAGTCCTGCGGTGGGGCACAGGTATCCCAATTCCCCAGGGCTGCGGTGTAAGGCTCCTGGGGAGGCCCCCACACCCACGGCCGACCTAGGGCTAGGGTTAGGCCCCAGGAGCCCCGCATGCCCGATCTGCTGGCTGTATGGCGAGCTACACGGGCTGCGGTGAGGTTGTGGGGAGGGTGAGCGTGGGCCTCAGGGTTGGGGTGCGGGAGGCCGCCAAAGTTCGCTGGTGGCTCAGGAGGGCCCTCCTGGTTCTCCCACCCTGAATGCTCTATGGCCTCCCAAGGTGCACAGTTTCCTGCGAGGTGGCAGACTGAGTCCTGCTGTGGGGCTCAGGTGTCCCGAATCCCCGCGGCTGCGACTCCAGGCTCCTGGGGAAGGGCCCCTCCACAGATGAACTAGGGTTAGAGTTGGGGCCCAGGAAACTCGCAGGCCAGATGTGCCCACTATGTGGCGAGCTGCGCCGCGGGCTGAGTTGAGGGTGGGGGGTGGGGTGAACATGGGCTTCAAGGTTGGGTTTAGGGATCGCCGAAGTTCGCCGGGGGCTCTGGGGGCCCTCCTGGTTCTCCCGCCCTGAATGCTCTACAGCCTCCCAAGGCGCACGGTTTCCTGCAGGCTGGCAGGCTTTGTCCTGCAGTGGGGCTCAGGTGTCCCCAGTCCCTGGGGCTGCGGCACCGGGCCCCAGGGGAGGGGTCCTACCCAGCAGACCTAGGGTCAGGTCTAGGCCCCAGGAACCCGGCAGGCCTGATCTGCCGGCTCTTCGACGTGCTCGGTGGCAAGCTAAAGGGAAGGCGTGGGGCGGGATGAGCGTGGGCCTCAGGGTTGGGGTGTAGGGAGCCACCGACGATCACTGGGGGCTCAGGGGGCCCTACCAGTTTTCTTGCATGGGATGCTCTGTGGGTCCCCAAGGGGCATGGTTTCCTGAGGGGTGGCAGGCTGAGTCCCGTGGTGGTGCTCAGGTGTACCCAATCCCCGGTGTTAGGGTACGGACTAGGGTACGGGTTAAGGTTAGCGTATGGGTTACGGTTAGGGTATGGGTGAGGGTAGGGGTTAGGTTAGGGTAAGGAGAGGGTACGGGTTAGGGTTGGGTTTATGGGTAACAGGTTAGAGGTTATGGGTTAGGGTACAGATTAGGGTTTAGGGTAAGGGTTAGGGTTTAGGGTTTGGGTTTAGGGTTTGGGTTAGGGTTGGAGTACATGTTAGGTATAGGGTACGGGTTAGGGTTAGGTTACGGGTTAGGGTACGCATTAGGGTACAGTTTAGGGTACAGTTTAGGGTTAGTGTTGGCATTCGGATTAGGGTACGGTTTAGGGTACGGGTTAGGGTTAGTGTACGGTTTAGGGTTAGGGTACAGTTTAGGGTTATGATAGAGGTTAGGTTACGGTTTAGGGTTAGGGTTAGGGTACGGGTTAGGTAACGGGTTAGGGATAGGGATAGGCTACGGTTTAGGGTTAGGGTATGGGTGTGGGTACAGGTTAGGGTACGCGTTAGGCTATGGTTTAGGGTACGGGTTAGTGTATGATTTAGGGTAAGTGTTGGCGTATGGATTTGGGTACGGTTTAGGGTACGGGTTAGGGTTACGGTACGGGTTAGGGTTAGGGTACAGTTTAGGGTTATGGTACAGGTTATGTTACGGTTTAGGGAATGGGATAGGGATACGGATAGGGTATGGTTTATAGTTAGGGTATGGGTTAGGGTACGGGTTAGGGTACAGGTTAGGGTTAGGTATGGTTTAGGGTCCGGGTTAGGGATAGGGCACAGGTTAGGGTATGGGTTTGGGTACGGGTTACGGTATGGCTTAAGTTTAAGGTAAGGGTACTGGTTAGGGTTAAGGTACAGGTTACGGTTTAGGGTTTAGGGTTACGGTTAGGGTATGGGTTAGGGTTAGGGTACGGGTAGGGTTAGGGTACGGGTTATGGTACGAGTTAGGGTATGGGTTAGAGTCCGGGTTTAGGGTTTAGGGTTAAGGTTAGGGTACAGGTTAGGGTACTTGTTAGGGTTATGGTTAGGGTTAGGGTACGGTTTAAGTTACGGGTTAGGGTACAGTTTAGGGTTAAGGTTAGGGTACGGGTTAAGGTATGGGTTAGAGTACGTGTTAGGGTTACAGTTAGGGTTAGGGTACAGGTTAGGGTTAGGGTACGGGTTAGAGTTAGGGTTAGAGTACGGGTGAGGGTACGGGTTAGGGTTAGGTTTAGGGTTAGGTTACGGGTTAAGGGTAGGGTTAACTGAAGGGGTAGGGTTAGGTGTAGGGTTAGGTTTATGGTAGGGGTCGGGGTAGGGTTAGGGTTTAGGGTTAGTGTTTGGGGTTTGGGGTTAGTGGTTAAGGTTAGGGTTTCATGTTTAGGGTTTCGGGATTAGGTTTAGGGCTTAGGGTTTAGGGTTTAGTGTTAATGTTAGGGTTTAGGGTTTAAGGATTAAGGTTTAGGGTAGGGTTAGGGTTAGGGTAAGGGTTAGGGGTTAGAGTTAGGGTTAGGATTAGGGTTTAAGGTTTAGGGTTTAAGGTTATGGGTTAGGGTTTAGGGTTAGTGTTAGACCCCAGTAGGCCAGCAGGACCCATGCGCTGGCTGTGCGGCGAGCGGAGGAGTGGGCCGAGGTGAGGGCGCTGGCGAGCGAGGGAATAGTATGCAGCGTTTTGGCGCGGGGGGACTTTTAACGTCGCTAGAGTCTCGGAGGGCCCTGCCCGTTCTCCCGTCCTGAATGACCAGAGGCGCCCCTAGCGACCCGTGTGGTGGCGGGCTGACTGTGTGAGTCTGGCACGGCGGTTTAGGGGTCCCCAATGCCATGCGTTGCAGCGCAAGGCCCCTTGGTAGGGCCCCTCTGGGGCCGTCCTAGGGTTAGTGTTAGCACCCAGGAGTCCGGCAGGCATGATCCGCCAGCTGTGCGGTAGCAGAGGGCCAGGCCTAGGTGAAGGCGCCGGCGAGTTGGAGCGTGGGCCCAAGCATTTTGGCTCGGGGGGGCCTTGGAAGGTCGCCGGGGGATTGGAAGGCCCTGCCGGTTCTCCTGCCCTGAATGGCCAGAGGCGCTCTTAGCGGCCCGGGTGGTGGCAGGGCGGCACGGTGAGTACAGCGCTGGGGCTCGGGGGTCCCCAATCCCTGGCGTTGCTGCGCCAGGCCCCTTGTGAGGTTCCCCTCGGGGGCCAACCTAGGGTTAGGGTTAGCCCCCAGGAGGCTGGCAGGCCCGATCCGCTGGCTGTGCGTGAGCAGAGGGGCGGGCCGAGGTCAGGGCGCTGGTGAGCAGAAGCATGGGCCCAAGCATTTTGGCGCATGGGGTCTTAGAAGTTCACTGGGATTCGGAGGGCCCTGCCCGTTCTCCCGCCGGCGGGAGAATGAATGACCGGCGGCGCACCTAGCAGCCCGGGTGGCGGCGGGACGGCAAAGTGAGTACTGGCTTGGGCTCGGGGGTCACCAATCCCTGGCACTGAGGCGCCAGGCCCCTTGGGAAGGGCCCCTCATAGGCCGCCATAGGGGTAGTGTTAGCCCCCAGGAGGCAGGCAGGCCTGATGTGCTGGTGTGCGGCGACTGGAGGGGCGGGCCGAGGTGAGGGCGATGGCGAGTGGGAGCGTGGGCCCAAGCGTTCTGGCGCGGGCGGCCTTCGAAGGTCGCCGGGGGCTCGGAGGGCCCTGCCCGTTCTCCCACCCTGAAAGACTGGCAGCATGCCTAGTGGCCCGGGTTGTGGCAGGGCAGCAGGGTAGAGTCTGGTGCTGGGGCTCGGGGGTCCCCAATCCCAGGCGTTGCGGCAATAGGTGACTTGGGATGGGCCCCTCAGTGGCCGACCTAGGGTTAGAGTTTGCCCCCAGGAGGCCGGCAGTCCCGATCCACCCACTCTGCAAGGAGCGGAGGGGTGGGCCAAGATGAGGGCGCTGGCGAGCAGGAGGGTGGGCCCAAGCGTTTTGGTGCGGGGGGCCTTCGAAGGTCTCCGGGGGCTCAGAGGGCCATGCACGTTCTTCCGCCCTGAATGCCCGACGGCGCACCTAGCGGCCCAGGTTTCAGAGGGGCAGCAGTGTGAGTCCGGCGCTAGGGCTCGGGGGTCCCCAATCCCCGGTGTTGCAGCGCCAGGCCCCTTGGGAGGGGCCCCTCGGGTGCGACCTAGTGTTAGGGTTAGCCCCCAGGAGGCCGGCAGGCCCGATTCGCCAGCTGTGCGGCGAGCGGAGGGTCGGGCGGAGGTGAGGCTGCTGGCGAGCATGATCATGGGCCCAGGAGTTTTCGCGGGGGGGTCCTTCGAAGGTCGCCAGGTGCTGGGAGGGCCGTGTACGTTCTTCCGCCCTGAATGACAGGCGGCTACCCTAGCGGCACGGTTAGAGGAGGGGCGGTAGGGTGAGTCTGGCGCTGGGGCTCGGGGTCCCCAGTCCTTGGCGTTGGGGTGCCAGGCCCCTTCGGAAGGGCTCTAGGGGTCTGACCAAGCATTACTGTTAGCCCCCAGGAGGCTGGCAGATCCGATCTGCTGGCTGTGTGTCGAGCAGAGGGGAAGGCCGAGGTGAGGGCGCTGTCGAGCGGGAGCATGGGCCCAAGCGTTTTGGCACGGGGGGCCTTCGAATGTTGCCAGGGGCTTGGAGGGATCTGCCCGTTCTCCCTCCCTAAATGACCTACAGTGCTCCTAGCGGCCCGGGTGGCGGCGGGGCGACATGGTGAGTCCGGCGCTGGGGCTCGGGGGTCCCCAATCTCAGGCATTGCGGTGTCAGGCCCCTTCAGAGGGGCCCTTCAGGGGCCAACCTAGGGTTATGGGTAGCCTCCAGGAGGAAGGCAGGCCTCATCCACCGGCTCTGCAGCGAGCGGAGGGGCGGTCCAAGGTGAGGACGCTGAGGAGCAGGAGCATGGGCTCAAACGTTTTGGATGGGGGGGCCTTCGAAGGTCGGATGGGCTCAGAGGGCCCTGCCCGTTCTCCCGCCCTGAATGACCAGCGGCAACCCTAGCAGCCCGGGTGGCAGCGGGGCGGCAGGGTGAGTCCGGCGCTGGGGATCGGGGGTCCCTAATACCGGCGTTGCGGCGCCAGGCCCCTTGGGCGGGCCCCTCAGGGGCCGACCTAGGGTTAGGGTTAGCCCGCAGGAGGCTGGCAGGCTCATTTCACCATATGCGGTGAATGGAGGTTTGGGTCGAGGTGAGGCAGCTGGCGAGTGGGAGCGTGGGCCAGAGCATTTTGGCTTTGGCTCGGGGTGCCTTCGAAGGTCCCAGGTGGCTAGGAGGGTGCTGCCCGTTCTGTCGCCCTGAAGGAGTGGCGACACCCCTAGTTCCCCATGTGGCTGTAGGGCGGCAGGGTGCGTCTGGCGCTGGGACTTGGGGGTCCCCAATCCCTGGCATGTGGCGCCAGGCCACTTGGGAGGGGCCCCTCGGGGGCGACCTAGGGATAGGGTTAGCCCCCAGGAAGCCAGCAGGCCCTATCCGCCAGCTCTGCAGTGAGTGGAGGGGTGGGCCGAGGTTAGGGCACTGGCGGACAGGAGCGTGGGAGCCAGAGTTTTTGCGCGGGTGGCCTTCGAGGTCGCAGGGGGATCGGAGGGCCCTGCCCGTTCTCCCTTCCTGAATGACTGGCAACGCCCCTAGTGCCCTCGGTGCCTATGGAGTGGCAGAGTGAGTACAGCACTGGGGCTCGGGGGTCCCAAACCCACGGCAATGCAGTGCCAGGCTCCTTGGGAGGGGCCCTCGGGGCCGACCTAGGGTAAGTGTTAGCCCCTAGGAGTCCAGCAGGCCCGTTTCGCCAGCTCTGCGGCAGGTGGAGGGACAGGCCAAGGTGAGGGCGCTGGTGAGAGGGAGTATGGGCCCAAGCGTTTTTGTGCAGGGGCCTTCGAAGGTCGCCGGGGGCTTGGAGGGCCCAGCACGTTTTCTCACCCTGAAAGACTGGCGGCGCCCCTAGCAGCCCGGGTTGCTGCGGGGCGGCAGGGTGACTCCGGTGCTGGGATCGGGGGCCCCAATCCCCGGCACTGTGGTGCAAGGCCTCTTGGGAGGGGCCCCTCGGGGGCCGACCTAGGGTTAGGGTTCGTCCCCAGGAGGCCGGCAAGCCCGGCGCTAAGTGGCTCTGGCAATGTAACAAAAATGCCATACACTTATCTGTAAGAAATAACAGTGTACAGGAACGCTCTTAGCCCTAACATCATCCTTTCTGAATATGGAAGCCAGCCCCAAAGTGGTCGTGGAAGTCTGATGAAAGGGCTAAGCACTTTTCTCTGAGTCACCACACTATACAGGGAAAGACCAATGTACATCATCTTTCACGAGTAGGAAGCATTAATGAAAAGGTTCTGGAATTTCGAGGACTCTGACCCATCCTTATTGGTAATAAACCACCGTGTACAGGAAAACACCTTCAACTCTCATCAGCCTCCTCAATCCTGATTACGATTCAACTTTGGGTGTGTAGGACTAGGGAAATGTCCACATCTTATTGCTAAGAAAGAACGATGTCAGGGTAATGCCCTTCAAGTCACCTCAGCCTTCCTGAAGACGGAAGCAGGAATCAAGGTGGTTATGTTACCATGAGGTAAGGAAGATGAGCATATAAGTGAGAAACAACAGTGGGCAGGACCTCTCTTCCAACGAACAGTATCTTTGCTTAATGTTGAATCCCTATGGTAAGTGGTTGTGGGCATTTGTGAGGTCAAAATCTGAAGTGTTTTCTAAAACCTCTTGGCCATTCACAGATGAGACTAAGGTAGTTGGGGACTCCTAGGCAGTGATTTGTCCACTGTCAAAAATATGAAAAGATAAAAGAGACAGATGAGGTCTCCTCAGGCATTGTCCTTTATGCTCATCCTCCGTGAGAATGGCCATCTCTGGACAGCTCAGTGGCAGGGTCTCATTCACAGTGGGGGCATCTGTTCCTCACAGACATCAGGCAGGGAAATGGATTTGGTTCTCTGTGCCAGCCCAGCCACAGCTGAGTGTCACAGCACCCTCTTGTGGTCTCATAAGAGTTTCACTGTCACCAGGCAGGTCATTGTATTTGATAAACCATTGTGAGAGTTTGCAATTGTCTTCATCTGCAACCTCCTAGAGGCAAATGCAGGTGTCTGGTACCATGTGAAGTCATGTGAAGGCATCGTGAGAAAGTGTCCTTTTGCTTAAGAAAAACATGGCTGGGGCTCCTGGCTGGCTCAGCCTGTTAAGCATGTGCCTTTGGCTCAGGTTATGATCCCAGGGTTCTGGGATCCAGCCCAGGCTCCCTGCTCAGCTGGAAAGGAGGTAGGGAAATAGCTTAGAACCCACAGAGAATGTGAATAAAGGGGAGTGAAATGGAACTTGGTCTGTGTTTTGCTTTAGGGAATGGAAGTTAGTTATTTCTCCATTGTGATTGTTCTTGAAACAGAAAAGCTGTATTTTTATTTACCTTTAATTTTTTTTCTAATAATATTTTTTATTATGATATGTTAGTCACTATACAGTATTTCCTTAGTTTTTGATGTAGTGTTCCGTGATTCATTATTTGCATATAACACCCAGTGCTCCATGCAATATGTACCTTCCTTAATACCCATCACTGGCCCATCCCAATCCCCCACCCCTCTCTCCTCTGAAGCCCTCAGTTTGTTTCCCAGAGTCCATAGTCTCTTGTGGTTCATTACCCCTTCTCTTTAGGGTACATTGTCTAAAGGGACAGACAGTGGAAGTTCACCAAATATAAGATCGAAATTTCATTGTTCATTATAGATGCCACTAAGTAGTTCCCAGACATTTCATTCTACTGTAGTAATTCATTATACCTGTGAAGGTGCACGTGGAAGACAATTGATGCATGCATAGTGGTAATAAACATGCCCCTCAGTAGTAGAATAATAGAGGATGCATATGTGTAAAATTATTCGACTACAGCTTCCATGCTTTCCCTTTGGTTCCTTATTATCTATGAAATTGGACAATTTTTGTTCTCTAGGCTTTAAACTCATTGTCAGTATTTAGAGTTTTTCAATGCTGATCTTCTCCTGTATAAGTTACCAAAAACCTAAAATATGTATGAACTTTAAAAAACGCTATATTGAAAATTACAGCAGGGAAGTTCCATTTTGTGAATATTGCGTCAATGGATCTCTATTTTGACATCAGTGTTCATTAGAAATGATGACATTTCATGTGAGTATAAATATCAATGTGAAAAAGAAAAGGTAGGAAGAACCTTGAATGTTTAAGTAATTGGTGAAATGACAGGTGTGTGTGTGTGTGTGTGTGTGTGTCTGTGTGTGTGTGTGTGTGTGTGTGTGTGTGTGTGTGTGTAATTGATTTTCAGTGAATGGTTCAGCTTCTTGTAGGGCCTCCGAGCGAGCCCAGGTGAACCTTTCAATGAGTTGGTATCTGTTTTCAGAACATGGGAATCTCTTAGTCCAATAGTCAATCAGGCAAGCTTTGAGGTCTTGAAGAGTTTCAGTCCTCATCAATGGTGTTGCAGACCCTTGTGAGCAAACCCTAGGGTATGCTCAGAGCCCTCATTAGCTGGTACCAAGGTGTGACGATTTCAGACAGCATTTCCCAAAGAAGTACCTCTTGAGTCTCTGTCCTTGTCAGTTCCCTACACTTCCTTACAGTAGTTATGTGATCAGTGTGTTTCAGGATAATCCCCACATGTGATTTTTGCTATTTCCTACTAGTCCTATCTGTTTCTCATCTTCTTCGTTTATGGTAGGGGTTGGGAAGCAACCTGTGTGGTGTAGGAAGGGGTGTGGTAGTTGTCTGCCTTCAGAGGACCGAATGATGCCTAGAAATTGTACTGTAGTTTGAGGTCAATTGTCCATCCTCTGACTGTCAGGAATTCCATCACTTTACTTTGATGCTAGTCTGTTCTTCAAGCTGTCCTCAGAAATAAGGATGTCATCCATCTAGGGAATACTGGTTTGTGTGTATGTTTTCATTTTAGGAAAGGCCTTGCTGTTCCTGAAAATAATACTGTAGAGCACCCTTTCCTGTTCTTATTGGCCATCAGTCAATCTTTTGTGAAGTATTCGTTTATAAATAGACTTTCTATGGTTGATGAGCAGGAATTCTTTATTGACAAGTCTTTGTCAGTGTGTGTATTGCAAATCTTTACTTCCCAGCCTGCGGTTCACTTTTTCATTTTCTTACGGTCATAAGATAAGGAGAAATGTCACATTTTTATGAAGTCCCACTGAATTCTTTTAAATGGTTAGTGCACCCTATGTCCTACCCCAAGATTGACAGGTTCAAAGTTTTCTTTCAGAAACTGTCCAATGGGAAGCTACAATCCATCTCAAATTTATAAATTGCATTTTGAATTCTAATAGGGTATTTATAGACTGGTTTGGATTTTCTATGTACACCATCGTATTATCTGTGAATAGTCACAATTATCCCCTCAATTCTTATACTTTTTGTTTCTCTTGCCTTCTAACACTGGTAGATTCTCCGATGCCACTTTGAATAGAGCAGCATTGTTTGAAGATTTTAATATACCTTTCTCAATATCTGACAGAAAAAGCAGACAAAACATTGGTAAAAATGTGACCTAATTGACATATAGGGAACATTCCATAATAAGTGCAGAATACGTCATTTTCAAGTGCTCATAGACTCTTTACCCAAATAGATGATAGGTGGGGCCAGTAATCAAGTCTACAAATGTTAAACCCTGAAATTAACTAGATTCTATTCTTAGACCACAGGGGAATCGAGTCACAGTCATAGCGAAAAGAAAACCAGGAAGTCCTTCAATGTTTAAAAATTAAATGGAACTTTGCTACATATCCTAAAGGTCAGAGAGGGAATCTCATTGGAAATTCTGAACCTTTTCTACATGAGGGCTCACACACAATGGCACTTTCTTTGTGAAGAGCATAATAATAACCTAGACAGGAGTTGAGCCTTAAGTCAGAGTTCTGCCTGCCCCAGCCACACCTGGCAGCCTTGGCCTGTGGTCCCCCTCAGCTGTCCTTTCTGGTGACCCTGAGCTAAGGGGGTCAACATGGCCATATGGAAATGGGAAGCTCCCCACTCATAGTGATGGCTGTGCCCCCTCCCCAGCTGCCCTTTCTGGTGGCTCTGATCTAAGGGGGTCAACATGGCCGTATGGAAATTAGAAGCTCCCCACTCTTAGTGATGACGTTGCTATCGTATCGTCCTCACCAGTCCAACAACATGATTTCTGAGTGAACTATGACACAAGAGTGACTTCTTGGCCTTTCTTCAGGTTTGAAAATCATCTGGTGAGTCATCTATTCGAAATATGGATTCAACATGTGTTCTTTCTTCTGGAAAAGAAATAGACCCAATAGCAATTATGGCTTCCTGAGCACCTGTTCTTGAGAGACATCATACTGGCTCTTTGTAGCATTCTGCCTCTTAAACTTCTAAACTAGGGTGTAGATATTTTTAGGCACATTTTCAGGTGGTTAGACAGGGACTCGGATGATATGAGTCACAGAGGACTTTAGTGTCAGAAACCTAAGTGGGATCCCCAAATTGACTCCAAATCCCTTGTTGTTCCATACAGGGTACTATTTCCCTCTTATCTCTGGTCTTCTCGATCTGGAAACCTATCAAGTATCAGGATTTTATTGTCATGTGGACAACTGGAACGAATTCAGCGGGCCTTTTCACCTCTGCCCATGGTGATCATTAAGATCATTATCTCAGTGGAGGACCTCTGGGTAAGATAATCAAAGATCCTTAGGAATACAGACAGTATAATATTTTTCTGGTATTAAAGTTCCTGAAACCAACTATCTTTTTTAGTCCATTCAGGCTCTGGTATGTTCAGAGGGTGCTGTAAAACAGGTCTGAAATAGTATTTAAAAACACTCAGCTCAGCCTCTTCTACAACGTGAGCCAATGCTTATAAACATGGCTAAAATATTCCCTTACCTACGATGACTTCCCAGCCATCGTAGTGTTTATATGGTATGACTGTGACTTACATTAGTCAACATTTGCAGAGAAAGAACTTAGTGCATCCAGGGGGCACTTCATGTTGAAATTAGTTTGTGACAATGAGCTACTGTGTTTTATTCTGCAGTCCAAGGGAATGGTGCCAGACATCTCTAAGGTGTCTAGTAGTTCTACAATTCTGATTTTAAGTGGTCTGTGTGCTTCAGCGATTTGGGCAGGAGAAGGGCAGGAGTCCAGAGACTGTGAACACTTCTGTTACCTGTGCTGACCATGGAGCAGGTAGCCTTCTGTGGGCATCATTTTGATTTCTTGGTACTCTTGTGAAAGGTGCTTTTGTCTCAAATTCCTCCTTTTTAGGAGTAATTATAATGATGAAAGTAATTTTTATCTTATATCATCTGTGAGCCCTGATCCTGGGCTCCCAGGGAAGCTATCCTTTAACATTTTACCCGGCTCAAAATGATTGGGCAAAAACTCAAAGCATGAGCCCATTTCTGCCCCAAGCACATGTTGTACATCTGCTTCGAGAATAAAACAATAACCAAAAATGACAACATGAAAATAAGAAAAAAAAAAAAAAGAACCTCTTTGGCTCCCATAAGTTTAAAGTCATACTGACATGTACATACTGAAAATGCATGAAATCATTGCATTTCCTAAAGCCCAAGCCTTGGAGGGTCTGAGAGTCACTGACCTTGCCCAGAACCAGGCACACCCCAGCAGGGAGGGGTGGTGCAGAAAGGGAAGGGGCAGGACTCTGAGGGAGGTCTGCAGCTAGAGGGGTCCCTGGAAGGGGCCAGGTGTGTGTGGGGAGCCCGGCCCAGGACCCCAACCATGCCTGTGCTGGGTGTTGGGTAGAGGAGGCGCCTCTTGGACCCCCTGCACTTTCAGGGTTCCAGGGGCTTGAGGGCGGTTTGCCTGGCATCCCAGGGGCTGGGGCACCACCCTCCCTGACCAATCACCCCTTGGGGGTGGAGCTACATCTCTGTAGGCTGTTCCAGAGTTGCAGTGGGGTGCAGACCTGGGGCAGAAGAAGGGGCACTGGGAGAGAGAGAGTTGCCCTGTGGAGGTCCCAGCTGCTGAGTGAGCAGAATGCACCAGGGGCGGGGGGGTTCGGGGGTAGGGTGCGACCCAGGTGGGAGGCAGGGTTCTCGAAGGGCACTTGGAGAGGGTTCATTGTGGGGACTCAGGTGAGTTTTCTTTTCCCCTTTAAAGTCTCTTCTGCCCCATGTCCTCAACTGGCCTTATTCCCCATACCCGTGAACTCCAGGGCGCCCAATCACCTGAGCTTTTGTGGGATGGGTTGCAGAATTTCAGGGTTTCCTCTTTTCCCTGGAAGAGTGTGGGTAAGGACCTCACAGAGTCCCCACCTTCAGTGATGTGTCCCCCGGTTCTCTGACACAGTGCAGGTGATGCATCTTGAGCAGTACCCCGAGTTCAGCAGGGTGTGCCCTGGTCCGCCAGGCACAGGTGTGGCAGTAGCAAGCCCCAGAGCCATACCCAACTTCAGCATTATGCCCCGTGTGCCCCCAGGTTAGTGGAAATTGGCTGTTGGAATCATGCAGGAAAATCCTCCACGTGAGGGCCTGGAGGCGGGTGTAAACCAGACCCCACTCTAGTTGCATTGGGAATAGACAAATTGAGGGTTTCCTTAGAAGAGTAAGTCTGCTTTCCAGAAAAGGCAAGGTCATTGGTCTATTGAGAATGAAGATAATTACTGCTAAACAAGAAGTATGTGTTGCCCCTTTGCCCAGAAACCGAAGCAGGTGTGCAGGCTTTAGGTCAGAGGTGCCTTCATTCGCCCCAGCTGACAGCACTTCTCTGCTCTGACTCCAAGACACCCGAGGTTTTGAACGTCAGCATCTGAGTCAGTGAGGAAGCTTGTCACAGGACGCCAGTGTTCGGAGAAAGCACAGGTATGTTTGGCAAAATGTCCTAACTATGTCAGGGATGGAGGTAAAACCTCTCATTATCGCAAAACCTCCTGGGCTTTTCTCTTTTCTCTAGTTGAGCCACAAAGTAAAATTGAATTAGCTGTCAGCATTCTGGGTTTGGTGCAAGAATTACAAGTTTCCCTGCTGGTAGAACATTGCAGGGGATCACAATATCTCTGTCCATGTATTGCTTACAAATGTATTTTGGCCATCTGTTTCCTAGGAACCCTCTTTTATTAGAAAGGGAAGGTGAGATTCACTCTGTGCCTGTTTGTAACATCTAATTTGTTCCTTCATCTAACAATGTTTATTCAATTGGGCCTAAGATATGTTTGAGTGGCCAGCATCTAGAGTTAGGTGGCTTTTTTCATCTGATATAGACTTGGATGATGTCATTTGACAAAGGTGATGTTTCATCATTGATTAGTTTATTCATCAAAAGAGTTAAAATTAGGGTGGAGGGAAAATTCAAAATTATCCAAAGCGGCCTGTTCCTGTTTAAAAGTTGAGCTTGAATTTCTAGTTTTACTAAATGTATTATCTCGATATTTTGAGGTGCCATATTCTCTCTGTAGTTTCTTTGGTGGTGGAGTCAGAAGGAGAGTCTGGGAATTCTTTTGGATAGTGGCATGCTGGTGGCTTCAAGGGGCTTGGCGACAGGATTCTTGGGTGAAGTCTGCAACTGCTTGCCTGACCCTGGGTGCATCTCCCAGAGGTTTTGTTTCCTCTTATGAAATTGCCGGCAGATAATGTTCTGCTTAAAGGGGAAGCCTCCCATCCTGTTGGTGGGAATGCAAAGTGGTGCAGCCAGTCTGGGAAACAGTGTGGGGGTTCCTCAAAAAGTTAAACATTGAACAACCCCATGATCCAGCAATTGCTCTCCTAGGTATTTACCCAAAGGATACAAAAATGTGGATTCGAAATGGGTACATGCACCATGATGTTTATAGCAGCAAAATCCGCAGTAGCCAAACTATGGAGAGAATCCCAACGTCCATGCACTGATGAATGGGTAAAGCAGATGTGGGATACGTATATATATATACTGGAATATGACCCAGCTTCAAAAAGAATGAAAACATACCATTTGCAAGGTTGTGGATGGACCTAGAGTGTATTAAGCTAAGTAAAAGCAGTGAGGAAAGACAAATATCCTATGCTCTCACGCCTGTGGAACTTCAGAAAGAAAACAGATTAACAGAGTGGAGGAGTGATGAGAGAGGCAAACAAGGAAATAGACTCAACCTTGGAGAACAAACTGAGTGTTGCTGCAGGACAGGGGCATGGGGGGAAGAGTTAAATGGGTGAGGGGTATTAAGGAGGGCACTTGTGATGAGCACCGAGTTCTGTATGCAGGTGAGGAATCACTAAATCCTACCCCTGAAGCGAATATTCCATGGCATGTGAACTAACTGGAATTTAAGTAAGAGAAGAAAGGAAAAAGTGTTCTGCTTCATGAAGACTGAGGTAAAATTGTAGTGATTTGGGCTGTACTATTCTATAGATGAGCGTTGTAAAACACCCTGTTGTAGGATACACTAGTTTCTTATCACATAAGGAGTCCTCAGAAAGCTGCAATGAAAGATTCAGGTCTCAGAGCATGTTCATGTTCCACTGATATGTTACAGTTTGCACAGGTAGGAAAGAAGGTGGAGAGAAAGGCAACAGAAGGGGAAAGTAGGTGTGAACCTTTCATTAGTTAGCATTATAGCTTTCTCATGAAAGCCTTGCGCCAGTGTGATTTTGGAAGCAGAGAGCTAATCCAGGAGCTTTGCAGGAGACGGGGGAATTCCAGGACTGGGTAAAGCTGACAGGGGTCCCAGAGGAGAGCTGAATGCATTCTGCAGCAGGGTGTGGGCAGGGTGGGCTCCAGGGGTGGCTGTGGGTCTCCTGGGTGAGAGTTGTGACAGGTGAGGGCTGTGTGCAAGTTCCTGGCTGAGGACAAGTGAGGCACAGGCGGAGAGCTGGCAGAGAACCTTCTTCTGGGCCACCAGCCTCACCCAACACACACAGCCTCATCTTCTGTCCCTGTCACTCCAATTCAGACTTCTCCGAAGGTGAGTGAGAACACATCAAGAGCATTCTGAACAGAAGGGAAAGCATGTGCATAGCTCTGGTGCAGGAGAATTCCAGCTATGTCCAGGAGTAGCAAGATGGCCCTGTGGCCACAGGAGACAGCTTAGGACATGACCTCAGAGAGGTGACAGAAAGCCGTTCCAGGGCTATAACCCCATGAGACCCTGTTTCACTGGGCCATCCTGGCGACAGTGTTGAGAACAGATGACAGAGGGTTGAAGATGGCAAGGCAGGTCAATGACGAAGCTTTTCCAGGAACTCAGGCACCGTGGACCGGACAGGTGGCCTTGGATGGAGTGGTTAGACCTATTCTGGGTCCATTTTGAAGATGGAGCTCACAGGATTTGCTGATGGGTTAGCTATTAGGAGCAGGAGAACACAGGAATTGGGGTAACTCCCAGCTGTTGTGGGTTGTCCTGATCGAGGGGAAGGAGAGGGTTTCTCGGGGGGTAGGAGGTAGTCCGTGTTCCGCATGCTGAGGAAGGTGCCTTTCCCGGTGGATCTGCTGAGGTTTGTGTCTGGGAGAACCTTTCACATCTCCTCTCTCAGCAATGCTCAAGTACATGTATCCCCCTCTTTTTAAACGTTCACAGTAAGACACTGGGCTTTCTTGAAAGAACTACGTTATTACCCAGCTTCAGTAAGAGGAAGAGACTTGAAGAGGATTTCCCTCATATGAAAAAAGGTGAATAGTGACAATCGCGTTCAGCATCTGTTTTGGGGAGAAGCACGACAGAGGCGGCGTGCAACCCAACCTGCTCCTTCCGCTGGGAACCGCTCTCCGCATCCAGCCACCAGCACTTTGAATGATGTCTGTGAGCCTCTGCTGTGCTTTATCTTCATTTATGCTGGGCCTCCGTTAGAAACTTGTGTCCTGAGGCCTAAGAAAAGCCAAAGAGAAGGAATTTTGGAGTCTGAGAACACTATCTAATTGTTCCGTGTAAATTAATGGCCATTCCTTCTTGACACCATTTCTGCTGTGCAAGGTTTCTCAGAAGCCCTGTACTTTCAAAGAGCAGGGAAACCTATACCGCATGCTGCGGGGTTAGTTTTAGTCTCCATACTGGACGGAACATTTCATGACTGTCGGATTTTCTCACTCAAACTTTGAGACTTTGACCACCTTCACCTGTTTCTACCACCCCATCCCCGAATCTGGCACCTACCAATCTGCTCTCAGTATCTATGCGTTCAGTATTTGTTTATTCCACGTGGAATGTACATGAGAGCATCTGGGATTGGTCTTTCTGTGTCTGAGTTACTTGGAATAAGGCCCCCAAGGTCTGTGTTTCAATGTCTGCTTCTTGTGAATAATGCTGCTGTGAACGTGGAAGTGCATCTGTCTTTCTGAGGCAGTATTTTTGTGTTCTCCAAATCAATACTCAGTAGAGCCATTAATGGGTCATGTGGTAGTCGCATTTATTTTTTCAGGAACCTCCATACCGTTTGTCACAGTGGCGGCACCAATTTCCATTGCCACCAACACTGCACAGTGTCTCCTCGTCTGCACACCCTTGACCCCACCTGGTGTCTGTCTCTGGGACAATTGCTGTTCCAACTGTTGTGAGTGGATAGCCGATTGTGGGTTTGACTGATGTTTCCCTGATGATGATGAGTGATGTCTAACAACTTTCTCTGTCTGTTGGCACCTGTGTGCCATCTTTAGAAAGTATCTATTTACATATTCCCCCCATTTTTTATACATTTTTTGTTTTGATTTCTATGAGTGTTGTGTGTATTTTGGATATTATCCTCTTCTCACACATATGATTCGCAGATATTTTTTTCTTATTGGGTCAGTGGCCTTAATTTTTTGCTGGTGTCTTTTGCCGTGTGGAAGATTTCAGTTTGAAGTTGTTCCACTTGTATATTTTTGCTTTTGTTGCCTTTGCATTTGGTGTCCGATCTGAAGACACTTTGCCAAAACTAATGTCGAGAGACTTAGTACCTGTGTCTTCTTGGAGGTTTATGGATTCAGGTCTTATGTTCAAATCATTCATCCATTAAAAATTTTGTGTGTGGTGTAAGAAAGTGGCCCAGTTATATTCTTCTGCATGTAGTGTCCAGTTTGCCTGTTACCACTCACTGAAGACACAGTCCTTCCCTCATGGCATATCTTCTGCTGCTGTGTCATAAGTTAGGATCATCTACTTGTGGGTAAGTTTCTGAGCTTTCTGTTCTGTTCCACTGACCTGGTGTCTGTGTTTATGCCAGTACCATCCTGTTTTGATGACAACAGCTCTATAATCTAGCTTGAAATCCAGGTCTGTGTTGACTGCACCTTTCTTTCTCCAGGTTGCTTTGGGTATTTGGGGTCTTTTGTGATTCCATACAAGTTTGTGGACTGTTTTCTATTTGCTCGAATAATGCCGCTGGAATTCAGATAGGGATTTCATCATATCTGTCGATTGCTTTTGGTACGATGCACATGTTCACATAATTAAATCTTCCAGTTAAGGAGCATGGCGTATGCTTCCATTTGTTTCTGTTGCCTTCCAAATCTTTGACCCATACATCCTGCCCCCCTCGACACACGTTTTTCATTTCTTTTCTGCCATGTGTTGAGTGTACTATGTCTTTCTCATTTTTGGTTCCTTTTATTCCTAGATTTTTTTTTTGATGCAATTGTAAATGGCATTGCTTTTTTAATTTTTCTTTGCAAAAGTGCGTCATCAGTATGCAGAAATGCAAGAAGTTGGGTCACCTGGGTGGCCCCATAGGTGAAGCGTCTGCCTTCACCTCAGGTCATGAACTCAGAGTTCTGGCATTGAGCCCTGTGTTGGGCTCCCCGCTTAGCGAGGGTCTGCTTCTCCCTCTTTCGGACACTCCCCCTGCCCGTGCTTTTTCTCTTCCTCTCAAATAAATAAATAAAATATGAAAAAAAAAGACAACAGGTCTCTGTATATTGACTTTATATCCTGCAGCTTTCTTGAATTTGTTTATTCTAACAGTTTTTTTTTTTTTTTTGTGGAATCTTTCGGGATTTCATGTCTTTTGCAAATAGTGACAGTTTTCCTGTATGGATTTCATATCTTTCTCTTTTTTTAAAATGATGTTAGTCACCCTACAGTACTTCATTTGTTTTCGATGTAGTGTTCCATTATTCATTGTTTGCATATAACACCTAGTGCTCATTATGACACATGCCCTCCTTTTTAAAAAGAATTTATTTATTTATTCGACAGATATAGAGACAGCCAGCGAGAGAGGGAACTCAAGCAGGGGGAGTGGGAGAGGAAGAAGCAGGCTCACAGCGGAGGAGCCTGTTGTGGGGCTCAATCCCATAACGCTGGGATCACGCCCTGAGCCGAAGGCAGACGCTTAACCGCTGTGCCACCCAGGCACCCCAACACCTGCCCTCCTTAATACCCATCACCAGGATAACCCATTCCCCTACCCTCCCTTTCTGCAACCTTCAGTTTGTTTCCCAGTGTCAGTAGTCTCTCATGTTTCATTTCCCCTCTCATTCCCCCACTTCACTTTTCCCTTCCTTCTTCTAATGTCCTCCATGCTATTCCTTCCATTCCACATAGGAGTGAAACCATATGATAATTGTCTTTCTCTGCTTGACTTAATTTCACTTAGCATAATCCCCTCCTGGTCCATGCACGTTAGTGAAAGTGATGGGTATTCATCCTTCTGACGACTGAGTAATATTCCATTGTATAGATGAACCACATCTTCTTTGTCCATTCATCTGCTGAAGGACATCTTGGCTCCTTCCACAGTTTGGCTATTATGGACATTGCTGCTATGAACATTGGGATACAGGTGCCCCTTCTTTTCATTACTCTGTGTCGATGGGGTAAATACCCAGTAGTGCAATTGGTGGGTCGTAGGATATCTCTGTGGTTAACGTCGTGAGGAACCTCCATATTGTTTTCAAAAGTGGCTATACCAGCTTGAATTCTCACGAGTAGTGTAAGAGGGCTCCCCTTTCTCCACATCCTCTCTGACTTTTTTTTATTTCTGTCTTGTTAATTTTTTTTCAAGATTTTATTTATTTATTCCACAGAGATAGAGACAGCCAGCGAGAGAGGGAACACAAGCAGGGGGAGTGGGAGAGGAAGAAGCAGGATCATAACGGAGGAGCCTGATGTGGGGCTCGATCCCATAATGCCAGGATCACGCCCTGAGCCGAAGTCAGACCCTTAACCGCTGTGCCACCCAGGTGCCCCCTGCCTTGTTAATTTTAACCATTCTAACTGGTGTAAGGTGGTATCTCATTGTCGTTTTGATTTGTATTTGCCTGATGGCAAGTGATGTGGAGCATTTTTTAATGTGTCTGTTGGCCATTTGTATGTCTTCTCTGGAGAAGTATCTCTTTGTGCATTCTGCCCATTTTTTGGGTGTCGAGTTTGAGGAGTTCTTTATAGATCTTGGAAACCAGCCCTTTATCTGTAAAATCATTTGCAGATATCTTCCTCGATTCCATAGGTTGCCTTTTTTTTTTTTAAATAACAGGTTTTTCACTTCTTTTTTTTTTAAGAGTTTATTTATTTATTTGACAGAGATAGAGACAGCCAGCGAGAGAGGGAACACAAGCAGGAGGAGTAGGAGAGGAAGAAGCAGGCCCATAGTGGAGGAGCCTGATGTGGGGCTCGATCCCAGAACACCGGGATCACGCCCTGAGCCGAAGGCAGAGGCTTTAACCACTGTGCCACCCAGGCGCCCCCCATAGGTTGCCTTTTTGTTTTGTTGATCGTTTGCTTTGCTGTGCAGAAACTTTTTATCTTGATGAAGTGCCAATAGTTCATTTTTGCTTTTATTTCCTTTGCCTTTAGAGACGTGGCTTGCAAGAAGTTGTTGTGTCCAAGGTTGAAGAGTTCTTTTGATTTTGATATGAGACAGGAATCCATTATCTTATTTTCCTGATTGTATTCGAGTCCTCTGTCTTTCTTGGTGAGTCTAGCTAAGTTTGTCAGTTTTGTTTATCTTTCCAAAAAAGGCCGCTCTCATTTTCATTGTTTTTTTTTTTGTCTTTTTAGTATCCATTGGATTTATTTATGCATTCCTTTTTGTTATTTCCTTATTTCTACTAATTTGGGTCTTTGTTGTTTTATTTTTTACTTCTTTACCACATAAATCAGGTTGTTTATTGGAGACCCTTCTCATGGATTGATGAAGACTTGAGTTTCTATGAATGTTCCCCATAAAGATACTTCTGCTGCATCCCATAAGTTTTTGTAGGTTGTCTTTTTCATCAGTGTCAAGGTACTTCTAAAATTTTTTTGATTTCTTCTTTGACTGTTGGTTGTTCAGTAGCATATTGTTAAATCTCCACATATTTTTTTAAGATTATTTAAGTATCTGACAGAGAGTGAGACAGCGAGAGAGTGAACACAAGCAGGGGGGTGGGAGAGGGAAAAGTGGGCTTCCCACTGAGCAAGGAGCCTGATATGGGGCTAGATCCCAGGATCCTGGGATCAAGACCAGAGCTGAAAGCAGATCCTTAACGACTGAGCCACCCAGGCCCCAAAAATCTCCACCTATTTTTGACTGTCCCATTTTTTTCTTGAGACTGATTTCTAGTTTCATATCATTGTGTTTGGACAAGATTTGAAGCAGAAGGTGAAGAGAACATTCAGATAAAAGGTTTGTTTCCTGGAGGGATTTCTGAGGGCAGACCATGAGTTCCGTGGGGACGGAGGAAGGTTTTGTGAGACGGGGGTTGGGGTTAACCCTTGTTAGAATTACTGACTACTACCATGCAGGCTGTGTGCTACTGTTCACACCGTAGTCCTGATGGACTTGTACTTCATTAGGAATATTTTCTAGGAGGTTTAGGCATAGCCTTCACTTAAAGAAAGGTGTCATGTGGGTTCATGGCATGACCCCAGGTCAGCAACCAGGATGTATGGTATTGTGGGGGATGAGAAACAGGCTTTCTGTGGGAAGTGACAGAAATAGTTTATGGTGAGCTCCATGATCATAGGTGAGGTCCCGAGTGACCCACTGGGTGTTGGGTTCTGTGGATCTGTCTCATCAGGTGCTGTGGAATTCAGGGACACACTCCTGTCTGTGGATTTGTGTGGAGACAGGTAGACATCAGTGTTTGGCCAGGCACAAGTGTCGCACTGGACCACCACCAGAGGTGCAGCGTGCGGGGGAGCCACTGCTTGGTTTCCACGAAAGCTGACTAGGGTCTGTGACCGTGATTCCTAGCAGCTGCAAGGGGAGAGGAGGCCGGGGGTGGTGCACATTTCCTAGAGTTGTGGTCAGGACTAGTCTGGAGCCCACTGACGTCAGCCACACCTGGCACAGAAGGCACCCATTCAGTGTAGCTGTGGGCACTGCTCCCATGGTACTTTAGGGCCGGCTCCATGCTGCCAAATCCTGATTTTCATCATCATCTTCAAGGTCCTGTGCCTCTGCTCTTGCCCCATGGCCTCCGGGGTATTGTCCGTCCTCCATCTGGCCCTCGTCCCTGGTGCCCTTTGCAGTCCGATGCCAGGGTAGCCTTCTCGAGACAAACATCTGGTCCCGATGGAACACTTCCATGGATCTCTTGTGATGTGAGGATGATGCCCTGCCCTGGAAGGGGGCTGCAGGTCCCCAATCAGGATAGCCATGTCTCCCTTTTCAGCATGGCCTCCCCTCCCCTCAGTCTTCTTCAGGGAAGCTCTCCCCACTTCCTGAGATGACAGCTGTCTTAAAAATGAATGTTATTTTACATATCTCTATGCTTTAGTTCATCCATGGCAAGTCTTTCAACCCCGTTAGTGGGTTTTTTTTAGCAGTTCTGAAGGGCTGTCTGCTCAAAGAGGGGGTGACCAGGGTGGGGCAGCTTTCCCTCTCATCTCCCTCAGCATGTCTCTGAGCCCTGGGGCCAGCTGTCCCACTGAGGATCGAGGGACCCGAACCAGCCCATCCTGAGCCCAGGCTGTGTCAGCTGTGTCGACTGATGCGTGTCGGAGCGGTGGGCAACTGGCATGGGCCAGGTGCAGGCAGTGTCTCCCTCTCATTCCATCCCTCCCTTCCTCCCAGAGGTAGCTCAGAGCAGCCTTCAACCCCCACATCTCCAGATCCCTTGACCTGTGCCTCCAGTGTTCAGCTGGTGACCTTGGAGTTTCTCATGAATTCCCCCACCTGTACCCTCTCCCATAGCAGTTCCTGGATCAGGGGAGGGGTCAGAACCTTGTCTGCTTTTGGTCTTCTTCCTGTCCCGCACCAAGCCCACCCACCTTTGCATCTTCCATGTATGTGCTTCGAAGCAAGCCCATCCACAGGGAACCTATTAGCCAAATGGATCCAGGCAATGAACATTGAAGTAGAGATCCAGGATCCATAATAAACCTCCTCTGAAACCTGTCCCAAAGTCTGTGACTCTCTCACACTGAAACAGAAACAATAATAGCTTTCTGGACTGTGAAGTGACATGTGTCTCTACTTCCAATCTTGATGCATAGGTGCTGAGCCTGGACAGAAAAGGACCATGGCTCTCGTGGGCTGGAATCCACGGTAAGAACTCAGTGAAATATGAATTTGAGGCATGGAGTGAATAATTATTGTAGAGTGAATCCTCCCAAGTAGGGCTTATGCACAGTGCACAGGAAAAGCTTTTTCAAATAGGTTCCTGAAAGAAAAATCTTTTTTTAAAAATTTATTTTAATCCCAGTAGAGCTAACATACAGTGTTACATTCATTTCAGGTGTACACAGAGTGATTCAGTAATTCTATATATTACTCAGTGGTCATCAAGAAAAGTGTCCTCTTAATCCCCTTCATCTATTTCACTCATCCCTCTATCCACCTCCTCTCTGGTAACCATCCGTTTGTTCTCTATTGTTAAGAGTTTGTATTTTGGTGTGTCTCCTTTTTCTCTTTTAGTTACTTATTTTGTTTGTTTTTTAAATTCCCCATTAGAATGACATCGTATGGGATTTGTCTTTCTCTGACTGACTGATTTTAGTTAGGATAATACTCTCTAGCTCCATCCATTTGTCTATAAATGGCAAGGTTTCATTCTTTTTCAAGCCAAGTAATACTCCAGTGTGTGTGTGTGTGTGTGTGTGTGTGTGTGTGAATACACACATCTATCATCTCATTTGTCAATTTTTCTACAGACACTTGGGTTGCTTCCATATTGTGATATTGTAAATAATGGTGCAAGAAACATAGGGCTGCACGTATCCTTTTAAGTTACTCTTTTCCTATTCTTTGGGTAAATAGGAGTAGTGTGATTGTTGGATCGTAGGGTAGTTCTATATTTAATTTTTTGAGAAACCTTCATACTGTTTTCCACGGTGGCCACCACAGTTTGCATTCCCACGCACAGTTCGCGAGGATTCCCCTTTATCCACATCCTCCCAACACCTGCTCTTTGTTGTGCTTTTGATGTTAGCCATTCTGACAGGTTTGAGGTATTACCTCATTGTCCTTTGGATTTACATTTTCCTGATGATGGGTGATGGTGAACATCTTTTCACGGGA
The DNA here is from genome assembly GCF_024610735.1 of Ursus americanus. NCBI lineage: Eukaryota > Metazoa > Chordata > Mammalia > Carnivora > Ursidae > Ursus > Ursus americanus. The sequence continues at coordinate 4,602,374 of NC_142130.1, read as the reverse complement.
CTGTTGGCCATTTGTATTTCTTCTTTGGAGATATGTCTGTCCATGTCTTCTGCCTATTTTTTAACTGGGTTATTTGTTTTTTGGGGGGTCAAGTAGCATCAGTTGTATATGTTTTGGACACTATCCCTTTATTGCATATGATCTTTGCAAATATCTTCTCCCTTTGAGTAGGCTGTCTTATTATTTTTACGTTTTCATTGTTCTTCTGCCGTGTGGAAACTTTTTATTTTGCTGTATTCCCAATAGTTTATTTTTGCTTTCATTTCCTTTGCCTCAGGACACAGTCTAGAAAAACGTTGGTATGGTCCATGTCAAGAAGTTACTGTCTTCACTCCTGTAGGATTTTTATGGATTCAGGTCTCATATTGAGGTCTTGAAACTGTTTTGTGTTTGTCTGTATTGTGTACGAAAGCAGTCTAATTTCATTCTTTTGTGCGTAGCTGTGTAGTTTTCCCAACACCATTTGTTGTAGAGACTGTCCTTTTCCCTTTTGATATCATTGCTTGTTTTGTGGAAGATTCACGAACCACATAATTGAGGGTTTCTGTCTAAACTTGTATCCTGTTCCTTTGGTCGCTGTGTCTATTTTTGTGCCATACTGTCTTGTTAGGATGACTGCAGCTTTGTAGTATAACCTGAAATCTGAAATTGTGAGTCCTCCAGCTTTGTTTTTCTTTTCCACATTGCACTGGCTGTTCAGAATCCTTAGTGGTTCCATACAAATGTTTAGGATTGTTTATTCGAGGTCTTTTGTTCTTTAATTTAAATTCAATTAGCCAACTTACAGTAAATGATTAGTTTCAGATGTAGTCTTCAATAAATTTTCAGTCATGTGTAACACCCAGTGCTTATTGTATCGTGTGGCCTCCTTAATGCTACTCACCCAGTTACACCCCCCACCCAACTTCTCCTCCAACAATCATCAGTTTCTTGCGATAGTTAAGAGTCCATTATGGGTTTTCTCCCTCTCTGATGACTTCCCATTCTATTTTCCCTTCCTTCCCCTGTGGTCTTCTTCCTTGTTTCTGATACTCCACATAGGAGTGAAAGCATATGATCATTGTCTTTCTTTCATTGACTTATTCCACTCAGCATAATACCCTCCAGCTCCACCCAGGTCGGTGTGATGGTAAGTATTCATCCTTTCTGATGGCTGAGTAATATTCCATTATATATATGATCCACATCTTTTTTATCCATTCATCTATCCATGGTCATCTGCACTCCTTCCACAGCTTGTCTATTATGGTTATTGCTGCTATGAACACTGGGGTGCATGTGTCCCGTCTTCACTACCTCTGTCTCTTTGCGGGTAAATACCCAGTAGTGCAATTGCTGGGACATAGGGTAACTTTATTTATAACTTCTTGAGGAAACTCCGTACCATTTTCAAGAGTGGCTGTACCGGACTGCATTCGTACAGGGGTGTAAGAGGGTTCCCGTTTCTCCAAATCCTCTCCAACATGTATAGTTTCATGTCTTCTTATTTTTAGATATTCAGCCTCGTGTGATATGGCATCTATAGGGGTTTAGATTTGCATTTCCCTGAAGCCAAGTGATATGAAGCATTTATGCATGTATCTTTTGGTCACCAGTACGTCGTCATCAGTGAAGTGACTTCCCATTTTAATCCATCTCAAGACCTAAAGCTGGGTAAGGCACTGAAGCTGGATGATGCCATCGGTTGGAAGTGTGGAGAATTTCAAAAGATCTCTGTGGAGAGCAAGTTTAAAGGTCAGTGTGAAGCTACTAATTGGATCCGGGGAGATCACTGAAAGTGGGGGTTGCCTGGGATGGGCTGAAGGGGGCTCTCCGATTTTCCTATGAATTCTTGCTGCAGCCCAAAATGGACAGTTTCTTGCTGTGGGGCAGGCTGAATCCTCTAGTCGTGCAGAGGTGAGCCCAATGCCTGGTGCCTTGGAGGCAGGCAAACGAGGAGGGACCCTCAGCAGAAGACCCAGGGTTAGGTTAGGCCTCAAGAGACAGCAGATCTGAACTGCCCAGTGCTCAGAGAACTCCCAGGCCGAGTGAGATGAGGGCACAAGGGCGGGTGAGTGTGAGCCTTGGGGTTTCATCTGGAAGGGCCCACAAAGGTCGGGGTTCACCAGAAGGGGCTCTCAGGGGGTGCCCCAATTCTCTTGCCCTGAATGCTCTGTTGTGTCCCAAAATGGTACAGTTTACTGTGGGTTGCAGGCTGAGTCCTGCGGTGGGGCTTGGGTGTCCCCAATCCCCTGGAGTTGGTTGCCAGGACCCTGGGGAGGGGCCCCTCTGTGGCCAACCTAGGGTAAGGGTTAGGGTCCCGGAGCCGGGCAGGGGCAATCTGCAGGCTGTTAGGCGAGCTCTGTGGAGGGCTGAGAGGAGGCATGGGGGAGGGTGAGCATGGGCCTCAAGGTTGGGGCACGGGGGGCTGCCAAAGGATGGGGACGGGCTCCGGGGGCCTCCCCAAGTTCTCGTGCCCTGTAGGCTCCGTAGAGCCCCAAGGGGCATGGTTTCCTGTCGGGTGGCAAGCTAAGTCCTGCGGTGGGGCACAGGTATCCCAATTCCACGGGGCTGCGGTGTAAGGCTCCTGGGGAGGCCCTCATACCCACGGCCGACCTAGGGCTAGGGTTAGGCCCAGGAGCCCCGCAGGCCCGATCTGCTGGCTGTATGGCGAGCTACACGGGCTGAGGTGAGGGTTTGGGGAGGGTGAGCATGGGCCTCAGGGTTGGGGTGCGGGAGGCCGCCGAAGTTCGCTGGTGGCTCAGGAGGGCCCTCCTGGTTCTCCCGCCCTGAATGCTCTATGGCCTCCCAAGGCGCACGGTTTCCTGCGGGGTGGCAGACTGAGTGCTGCTGTGGGGCTCAGGTGTCCCGAATTCCCGCAGCTGCGGCTCCAGGCTCCTGGGGAGGGGCCCCTCCACAGATGAACTAGGGTTAGGGTTGGGGCCCAGGAACCCCGCAGGCCAGATCTGCCCACTGTGTGGCGAGCTCTGCCACGGGCTGAGGTGAGGGTGTGGGGTGGGGTGAGCATGGGATTCAAATTTGGGTTTAGGGATCGCCGAAGGTCGCCGGGGGCTCTGGGGGCACTCCTGGTTCTCCCGCCCTGAATGCTCTACAGCCTCCCAAGGGGCACGGTTTCCTGCGGGCTGGTAGGCTTTGTCCTGCAGTGGGGCTCAGGTGTCCCCAGTCCCTGGGGCTGCTGCACCGGTCCCCAGGGGAGGGGCCCTACCCAGCAGACCTAGGGTCAGGTCTAGGCCCCAGGAACCCAGCAGGCCTGATCTGCTGGCTCTGCGACAAGCTCGGTGGCAAGCTGAAGGGAAGGCGTGGGGCGGGATGAGCGTGGGTCTCAGGGTTGGGGTGTATGGGGCCGCCGAGGATCGCTGGGGGCTCAGGAGGGCCCTACCAGTTTTCCTGCACGGGATGCTCTGCGGTGCCCCAAGGGGCATGGTTTCCTGAGGGGTGGCAGGCTGAGTCCCGTGGTGGGGCTCAGGTTTACCAATCCCCGGGGTTAAGGTACGGATTAGGGTATGGGTTAAGGTTAGGGTATGGGTTTTGGTTAGGGTATGATTGAAGGTAGGGGTTAGGGTTAGGGTAAGGAGAGGGTAGGGGTTAGGGTTGGGTTTAGGGGTTACAGTTTAGAGGTTACGAGTTAGGGTACAGATTAGGGTTTAGGGTAAGGGTTAGGGTTTAGGGTTAGGGTTAGGGTTGGAGTACGGGTTAGGTTTAGGATACGGGTTAGGGTTAGGGTATGGTTTAGGGTACATATTAGGGTACAGTTTAGGGTATGGGTTAGGGTACGGTTTAGGGTAAGTGTTGGTGTACGGATTTGGGTACGGCTTAGGGTGCGGGTTAGGGTTAGGGTTAGGGTACGGGTTAAGGTACAGATTAGAGTATGTGTTAGGGTTACGTTTAGGGTTAGGGTACAGGTTAGGGTAGGGTTAGGGTTAGGTTTAGGGTTAGGTTACGGGTTAGGGGTAGGGTTAGCTGAAGGGGTAGGTTTAGGGGTAGGGTTAGGGGTATGGTAGGGGTCGGGGTAGGGTTAGGGTTTAGGGTTAGGGTTTGGGGTTTGGAGTTAGTGGTTAAGGTTAGGGTTTAGTGTTTAAGGTTTCGTGATTAGGGTTAGGGGTTAGGGTTTAGGGTTTAGTGTTAATGTTCGGGTTTAGGGTTTAAGTATTAGGGTTTATTGTTAGGTTTAGGGTAGGGTTAGGGTTAGGGTAAGGGTTAGAGGTTAGAGTTAGGGTTAGGGTTAGAGGTTAAGGTTTAGGGTTTAAGGTTAGGGGTTAGGGTTTAGGGTTAGGGTTAGACCCAGTAGGCCAGCAGGACCCATGTGCCAGTTGTGCGGGGAGTGGAGAAGTGGGATGAGGTGAGTGCGCTGGCGAGCAAGAGTATGGTATCTAGCGTTTTGGCGCAGGGGGCCTTTGAAAGTCGCTAGAGGCTCGGAGGGCCCTGCCCGTTCTCCCGCCCTGAATGACCGGCGGCGCCCCTAGCGCCCTGGTGGTGGCAGGTTGGCAGTGTGAGTCTGGCTTTGCGGTTTGGGGGTCCCCAATGCCATGCGTTGCAGTGCAAGGCCCCTTGGGAGGGGCCCCTCTGGGGCCATCCTAGGGTTACTGTTAGCACCCAGGATTCCAGTAGACATGATCCGCCAGCTGTGCGGTAGCGGAGGGCCAGGCCGAGGTGAGGGCGCCGGCGAACTGGAGCGTGGGCTCAAGCATTTTGTCGAGGGGGGCCTTGGAAGGTCGCTGGGGTCCCGAGGGTCCTGCCTGTTCTCCCACCCTGAATGAACAGTGATGCCCCAGCGTGCCCGGTGTCAGCGGGGCGGCACGGAGAGTATGGCGCTGGGGCTCGGGGGTCCCCAATCCCTGGCGTTGCTGCGCCAGGCCCCTTGGGAGGTTCCCCTTGGGGGCCAACCTAAGGTTAGGGTTAGCCCCCAGGAGGCTGGCCGACCTGATCAGCTGGCTGTGCATCGAGCAGAGGGGCGGGTCGAAGTGAGGGCGCTGCTGAGTGGGAGCATGGGCCCAAGCATTTTGGTGCATGGGCCCATAGAAGTTCACCAGGACTCAGAGGGCCCTGCCCATTCTCCCGCCCTGAATGACCAGTGGCGCCCCTAGTGGCCTGGATGCCAGCGGGGCAGCAGGGTGAGTCCAGCGCTGGGGCTTAGGGGTCATCAATCCCCGGTGTTGCGGCGACAGGCCCCTTGGGAGGGGCCCCTTGGGGGCCAACCTAGGGTTAGGGTTAGCCCCCACGAGCCCGGCAGGCCCGATCTGCCTGCTGAGTGGCGAGCAGTGGGGCGGGCCGAGGTGAGTGCGCTGGCGAGCTGGAGCGTGGTCCCAAGCGTTTTGGAGCAGGGGGCCTTCGAAAGTCACTGGGGGCTCGGAGGGCCCTGCCCATTCTCTCACCTGGATGACCAGCGGCGCCCCTAGCGGCCCGGGTGATGGCGGGGCAGCAGGGTGAGTCCAGTGCTGAGGCTCGGGCTTCCCTATACCCGACGTTGCAGTGCCAGGCCCCTTGGGAAGGGCCCCTCTGGGGCCAAGGTAGGGTAAGAGTTAGCCCTCAGGAGGCCGTCAGGCTCGATCCACCATCTTGAGGTGAATGGAGTCGTGGTCCGAGGTGAGGCCACTGGCGATCGGAGCGTGGGCCCCAGCGTTTTGGTGCTGGGGCCTTCAAAGTTCACCGGGGCTCAGAGGGCCCTGCCTGTTCTCCCGCCCAAAACGATCTGTGGCGCCCTAGCACCACTGGTGTCAGCGGGGCAGCAGGGTGAGTCCGGCATTATGACTCGAGGGTCCCCAATCCCCGGCGTTGTGGCGGCAGGCCCCTTCAGAGGGGTCCCTCTGGGGCTGACCTAGGATTAGAGTTAGCCCCCAGGAGGCCGGCAGGCCTGATCCGCCAGCTGTGCAGAGGGCGGAGGGGCAGGCTGAGGTGAAGGCGCTGGCGAGCTCCAGCGTGGGCCCCAGCGTTTTGGCGCGGATGGCCTTCAAAATTCACCGGAGTCTCGAGGGCCCTGCCCATTCTCCCACCCTGAAGGACCAGCGACGCCCCAGAGAGCCTGATGTCGACAGGACTGCAGGGTGAGTCTGGCGCTGCGGCTCGGCTGTCCCCAATCCCCGGCTTTGGTCACTAGTCCCCTTGGGAGGGGCCCCTCTGGGCCAACCTAGGGTTAGGGTTAGCCCCCAGGAGGCCGGCAGGCCAGATATGCCAGCTAGACTGCGAGAGGAGGGGCGGGCCAAAGTAAAGGTGCTGGCGAGCAGGAGCCTGGGCACCAGCGTTTTGACTTGGGGCTTTCAAAGGTCGCCGGGGTCTCGAGGGCCCTGCCTGTTCTCCCACCCTGCATGAACGGCGGTGCCCCTAGCGGCCCGGGTGGTGAGGGGTGGCAGGGTGAGTCAGGCCCTGAGGCTCAGGTATCTCCAATCCCCAGCGATGCGGAGCCAGGCCCCTTGGGAGGGGCCCCTCGGATGACAACTTAGGGTTAGGTTTAGCCCCTAGGAACTCAGCAGTTCCTATTCGCCAGCTGTGTGGAGAGTGGAGTGGCGGACCTAGGTGAGGGTGCTGGTGTTTGGGAGCGTGGGCCCGGGCGTTTTGGCGTGGGGGGGATTTGAAGGACACCGTGTAACAGAGGGCCCTGCCCGTTCTCCCGCCCTGAATGAACGGCAGCACCCCAAGCCCCTGGGTGGCGGCTGGGTGGCAGGGTGAGTCAGGTGCTGAGGCTCAGGGTCCCCAATTCCCTGCGTTGCAGCGCCAGGCCCCTTGGGAGGGGCCCCTCGGGGGTCGATCTAGGGTTACGGTTAGCCCCCCGGATGCCGGTGGACCCGATCAGCATCTGTGCGGCACGCAGCAGGGTGGGCCAAGGTGAGGGCGCTGGCGAGCCTGAGCATGAGCCCAAGCGTTTTAGCGTGGGGGGCCTTCGAAGGTCAGCGGGGGCTCGGAGGGACCTGCCCGTTCTCCCACTCTGAATGACCAGCGGGGTCCCTAGTGGCTCAGGTGGCTGAAGGGCAGCAGGGTGAGTCTGGCACTTGGGCTCGGTTGCCCCATCCCCGGCGTTGGGGCGCCAGGCCACTTGGGAAGGGCCCCTCGGGGGCCGACCTACAGTTAGGGTTAGCCCCCAGGAGGCCGGCAGGCCCTATACACCGCCTGTGCGTGGAGCGGAGAGTTGGGCCGAGGTGAGGGTGCTGGTGAACATGAGCCTGGGCACAAGCATGTTGGTTCTGGGCGCCATTGAATGTTAGCGGGGGTTCGGAAGCCCCTGCCAGTTCTCCCACCGAGAATGAATGGCGGCGCCCCTAGCGGCCCTTGTGGGGCGGGGCGGCAGGGTGCACCCAGCGCTGGGGCTTGGGGGTCACCAATCCCCGGCGTTGCACCGCAAGGCTCCCTAGGAAGGGACCCTCAGGGGCCGTCCTAGGGTTAGGGTTAGCGCCCAGGAGGCCGGCAGGCCTGAGTCGCCAGCTGTGCGAGGAGCGGAGGTGTGGGCTGAGTTGAGGGGGATGCAGAGCGGGAGCGTGGGCCCCAGCGTTTTGGCGCCCTAGGCCTTCGAATGTGCCATGTCTCGGAGGGCCCTGCCCATTCTCCTGCTCTGAATAACCAGTGACGCCCCTAGCGGCTCCGTTGGCAATGGGGCGGCAGGGTGAATCCCACGCTGTGGCTCGGGGATCCCCAATCCCCGGTGTTGCAGTGCCAGGCCCCTTGGGAGGGGCTCCTCCTGGGCCGACCTAGGGTTAGAGTTAGCCCCCATGAGGCTGGCAGGCCCGATCCTCTGGCTGGGCGGCGAGAGGTGCGTGGGCCGAGGTAAAGGCGCTGGGGAGCGGGATTGTGGGCCCCTGCATTTTGGCGCTGGAGGCTTCAAATGTCCGGTTTCTCCAGGGCTCTGTCCATTCTCCCGCCCTGAATGACCGGCGGCACCCCTAGCGGCTCGGGTGGCAGTGTTGTGGGAGGGTGAGTGTGGCTCTGGGGCTTGGGGTCCCAGATCCCCGGTGTAGTGGCACCAGGACCCTTGGGAGGGGCCCCTGGGGCGCCGACCTAGGGTTAGGGTTAGCCCCAAGGAGACCTTCAGGCCCAATCCGCACACTGTGCGGCGAGCGGAGGTGCGGGACAAGGTGAGGGCGCTGGGGAGGGGGAGCGTGGGCACCAGTGTTTTGGCACGGGGAGCCTTTGAATGTCACTGGTGGCTCAGAAGGCCCTGCCCTTCTCTCGCCCTCTATGACCAGCGGCGCCCCTAGCGGCCCCGGGTGGGGACAGTGCAGCAGGGTGAGTCTGGCTCTGGGGCTCTGAGTCAACAATCCCCAGCATTGCAGAGCCAGGCCGCTGGGGATGTCCCCACAGGGCCGACCTAGGGTTTTGGTTAGCTGCCAGAAGCCCAGCAGGCCCTATCCACCAGCTCTGAAGCAAGCGGAGGGGCGGGCCGAGGCGAGGGCGCTGGTGAGCAGGATCCTGGGAGCCAACGTTTTTGCGCGGGGAGCCTTCAAAGGTCAGCGTGGGCTCGGAGGGCCCTGCCCGATCTGCCCTGATTGACCAACGGGGCCTCTGGCGGCTCCAGTGGCTGAAGGGCAGCAGGGTGAGTCCGGCACATGGGCTCAGGATCCCCATCCCCAGCGTTGTGATGCCAGGCCCCTTGGGTAGAGCCCCTCGGGGGCCGACCTATGGTTAGGGTTAGCCTCAAGGAGCCCCACAGGCCCGATACACCACCTGTGCATCGTGCAGAGAATTGAGGCGAGGTGAGGGTGGTGGTGAACATAAGCCTGTGTCCAAGCTTTTTGGTTCGGTGCACCTTCGAATGTCGGCAGGGGTTCGGAGGGCCCTCCAGTTCTCCCACCCTGAATGAACGGCGGTGCCCCTAGTGGCACGTGTGGGGCGGGCGGCAGCGTGCATCTGGTGCTGGGGCTTGGGGGTCCCCAATCCCTGGTGTTGCGTCGCCAGGCCCCTTAGGAAGGGACCTTCAGGGGCTGTCCTAGGGTTAGGGTTAGCGCCCAGGAGGCCGGCAGGCCCGAGTCGCTGGCTCTGCGAAGAGCAGAGGTGCGGGCCAAGTTGAGGGTGATGCAGAGCGGGAGCGTGGTCCCCAGCGTTTTTGCGCCCTGGGCTTTTGAATGTTGCCATGTCTCAAAGGGACCTGCCCGTTCTCCTGCCCTGAATAACCAGCGGCGTGCTTTGCGGCTCCTTGGCGGTGGGGCGGCAGGGTGAGTTCCACACTGCGGCTCAGGGATCCCCAATCCCGAGCATTGAGGGGCCAGGCCCCTTGGGAGGGGCTCCTCATGGGCGGACCTAGGGTTAGAGTTAGCACCCAGGAGGCCGGCAGGCCCAATCCTCTGGCTGGACGGGGAGAGGTGCACGGGCCGAGGTAAAGGTTCTGGCAAGCAGGAGCGTGGGCCCCTGCATTTTGGCGCAGGAGGCTTCAAATGTCGATGGTTTCTCCAGGGCCCTGTCTGTTCTCCCGCCCTGAATGAGCGGCGGCGCCCCTAGCGGCCTGAGTGGGAACAGTGCGGCAGGGTGAGTCTGGCTCTGGGGCTCTGAGTCACCAATCCCCAGCGTTGCAGAGCCAGGCCCCTTGGGTTGTGCCCCACGGGGCCGACCTAGGATTTCAGTTAGCCCCCAGGATCCTGGCAGGCACTATCCACTGGCTCTGCAGCAAGCGGAGGGGCGGGCTGAGGTGAGGGCGCTGGCGAGCAGGAGGATGGGAGCCAATGTTTTTGCACGGGGGGCCTTCGAAGGTCAGCGGGGGCTCCGAGGGCCCTGCCCATTCTCCTGCCCTGATTGACCAGTGGTCTCTAGCAGCTCAGGTGGCTGAAGGGCAGCAGGGTGAGTCCAGCACTTGGACTCGGGGTCCCCATCCCCAGCGTTGTGACGCCAGGCCCCTGGGAAGTGCCCCTCGGGAGCCGAACTATGGTTAGGGTTAGCCCCCAGGAGGCCTGCAGGCCCGATACACCACCTGGGCGTCGAGCAGAGAGTTGGGCTGAGGTGAGGGTTCTGGTGAATATGAGCCTGGGCCCAAGCGTTTTGGTTTGGGGTGCCTTCAAAAGTTGGCGGGGATTCAGAGGGCCCTGTCCATCCTCCCATGGTGAATGAATGGCGGCGCCCCTAGCGGCCTGGGTGGGGAGGGGCGGCAGGGTGCATCTGGCACTGGGGCTTGGGGGTCCCCAATCCCCGGCGTTGTGGCACCAGGCCCCTTGGGAGGGGCCCTTCGGGGCCCAACCTAGGGTTAGGTTTAGCCCCTAGGAGGCCAGCAGGCCCTATTCGCCAGCTGTGTGGAGAGAGGAGTGGCAGACCTACGTGAGGGCGCTGGTGAGTGGGAGGGTGGGCCTGGGCGTTTTGGCGCGGGAGGCCTTCGAAGGTCACCGTGTCTCGGAGGGCCCTGCCCGTTCTCCCGCCCTGAATGAACGGCAGCACCCCAAGCCTCCGAGTGGCGGCTGGGCGGCAGGTGAGTCAGGTGCTGGGGCTCGGGGTCCCCAATCCCCGGCGTTGTGGCGCGAGGCCCCTTGGGAGGACCCCCTCAGGTGCCGACCTAGGGTTAGGGTTACCCCCAGGAGGCCAGGAGGCCCAATCTCCCGGCTGTGCGGTGAGCGGAGGGGCGGGTTGAGATGAGGGTATTGGTGAGCGGGAAAGTGGGCCCAAAGTTTTGGAGCGAGGGGCCATCGAAGGTCACCAGGGGCTCAGAGGGTCCTGCCTGTTCTCCCGCCCTGAATGACCGGGGGTGCCCCTTGTGGCCCAGGTGGCGGTGGGGGGCATGGTGAGTCCGGCGCTGGGGCTCAGGAGTCCCCAATCCCCGTTGTTGAGGCGCCAGGCACCTTGGGAGGGGCCCCTAGGGGGCCGACCTAGGGTTTCGGTTAGCCCCCAGAAGGCCCGCAGGCCTGATCAGCCAGCTGTGCGGCGAGCGGAGGGGAGGGCCGAGGTAAGGGCGCTGGCCAGCGGGAGCATGGGCCCAAGCGTTTTGGTGCTGGGGGCCTTCGAAGGTCACCAGTGACTTGGAGGGCCCTTGCCATTCTCCCTCCCTGAATGAAAGCGGCGCCCCTAGCGGCCCAGGTGGTGGTAGGGCAGGAGGGTGAGTTGGGCGCTGGGGCTCGGGAGTCCCCAATCCCCGGTGTTGCGGCAATAGGAACCTGGGATGGGCCCCTCGGGGGCCCACCAACGGTTAGGGTAACACCCAGGAGGCTGGCAGTCCAGATCCACCGGCTGTGCAGCGAGCAGAGGGGCAGACCGAGGTGAGGGTGCAGGCGAGCGGGAGCATGGGCCCAAGCGCTTTGGCACGGGGGGCCTTCGAAGGTCGCCAGGGGCTTGGAGGGATCTGCCCATTCTCCCTCCCTGAATGACCGACGGTGCTCCTAGCGGCCCGGGTGGTGGCGGGGCAACATAGTGAGTCCGGCGCTGGGGCTCGAGGGTCCCCAATCCCAGGCATTGTGGTGCCAGGCCCCTTCGGAGGGGCCCCTCAGGGGCCAACCTAGGGTTATGGGTAGCCCCAGGAGGAGGGCAGTCCTCATCCACCAGCTCTGCAGGGAGTGGAGGAGTGGGCCAAGGTGAGGGTGCTGAGGATGGGGAGCATAGGCTCAAGCGTTTTGGATGTGGGGGCCTTTGAAGGTCGCCGTGGGCTTGGAGGGCCCTGCCGTTCTCCCGCACTGAATGACCAGGGACACCCTAGCGGCCCGGGTGGTGGTGGGGCAGCACGGTGAGTCCGGCGCTGGGGCTCGGCAGTCCCTGATACCCAGCGCTGCGGCGCCAGGCCCCTTGGGACGGGCCCCTCAGGGACTGACCTAGGGTTAGGGTTAGCCCCCAGGAGACTGGCAGGCTTGTTCTGCCCATGTGCAGTGAATGGAGGTGTGGGTCGAGGTGAGGTAGCTGGCAATCGGGAGCGTGGGCCATAGCATTTGGCTTTGGCTCGGGGTGCCTTCGAAGGTTGCAGGTGGCTCAGAGGGTCCTGCCCATTCTGTTGCCCTGAAGGATTGGCGACGCCCCTAGCACCCCAGGTGGCGGCGGGGCGGCAGGGTGCGTCCGGCGCTGGGACTTGGGGGTCCCCAATCAATGGCATGCAGCACCAGGCCACTTGGGAGGGGCCCCTCGGGGGCGACCTAGGGATAGGGTTAGGCCCCAGCAAGCCAGCAGGCCTGATCCGCCAGCTCTGCAGCGAGCTTAGGCATGGGCCGAGGTTAGGGCGCTGGCGAGCAGGAGCATGGGAGCCAGAGTTTTTGCACGGGGGGGCCTTCGAAGGTCGCAGGGGGATCGGAGGGCCCTGCCCGTTCTCCCTTCCTGAATGACTGGCAACGCCCCTAGCGCCCTGGGTGCTTGCGGGGTGGCAGAGTGAGTCCAGCACTGGGGCTCGGGGGTCCCAAATCCCCGGCATTGCGGTGCCAGGCCCCTTCGGAGGGGCCCCTCAGGGGACAACCTAGGCCCCTCAGGGGACAACCTAGGAGGGCAGGCCTCATCCGCCGGCTCTGCGGCGAGCGGAGGGGCGGGCCGAGGTGAGGGTGCTGAGGAGCCGGAGCGAGGGCTCAAGCGTTTAGGATGGGGGGCCTTCGAAGTTCGCCATGGGCTCGGAGGGCCCTGCCCGTTCTCCCGCCCTGAATGACCAGCGGCGCCCCCAGCGGCCCGGTTGGCGGCGGGGCAGCAGGGTGAGTCCGGCGCTGGGGCTTGGGTGTCAGCAATCCCAGGCATTGTGGCACCAGCCCCATCGGACGGGCCCCTCGGGGGCTGACCTATGGTTAGGGTTAGCCCCCAGGAGGCTGGCAGGCCTGATCCGCCAGCTGTGAGGTGAGTGGAGGGGTGGGCCGAGGTAAGGGCGCTGGCAAGCGGGAGCGTGGGCCGAAGCGTTTTGTCGCTGGGGGCCTTCAAAGATCTCCGGGGGCTCAGAGGGCCCTGCCCATTCTCCCGCACTGAATGACTGGCGGCGCCCCTAGTGGCCCGGGTGGCAGTGGGGCGGCAAGGTGAGTCTGGCGCTGCGGCTCGGGGGTCACCAATCTCCAGCGTGCAGCGCCAGGCCCCTTGGGATGTATGCCTCGGGGGCTGTCCTAGGGTTAGGGTTAGACCTCAGGAGGCTGGCAATCCGGAAATGTCAGCTGTGCTGCGAGCTGATCAGCGTTCTGAGGTGAGGGCGCTGGCGAGGGGGACCATGGGAGGATTTTGGGGCGGGGCACTTTCGAATGTCGCCTTGGGCTCGAAGGGCCCTGCCTGTTCTCCCACACTGAATGAAAGGCGGCTCCCCTAGAAGCCCGGGTGGCGGCGGGACGACAAAATGAGTCCTGGCTGGGGCTCTGGGGTCCCCAATCCCCGGCGTTGCGGGGCCAGGCCCCTTGGTAGTGGCCCCACGGGGGCCGACCTAGGGTTAGTGTTAGCCCCCAGGAGGCCGGCAGGCCCGGGAGCGTGGGCCCAAATGCTTTGGTGCAGGGGGCCTTCGAATGTCACCGGGGGCTAGGAGGGCCCTGCCCATTCTCCCGCCCTGAATGACAGGCTGTACCCCTAGCGGCCCGAATGGCGGCGGGGCGGCAGGGTGAGTCCGGTGCTGCAGCTCGGATGTCCCCAATCCCCGCGTTGCGGCGCCAGGCCCCTTGGCAGGGGCCCCTCGGGTCTGACCTAGGGTTAGGGTTAGCCCCCAGGAGGCCGGCAGGCCCGATCCTCCGGCTGTGCACGAGCGGAGGGGTGGGATGAGATGAGGGCGCTGGCAAGCAGGAAGGTGGGCCCAAGCATTTTGGTGTAAGGGGCCTTCAAAGGTTGCCAGGGTCTTGGAGGGCCCTGCCTGTTCTCCTGCCCTGAATGACTGACCGCGCCCCTCGCGGCCCGTTTAGCAGCGGGGTGGCAGGGAGAGTCTGGCGTTGGGGCTCGGGGGTCCCCAATCCCCGGTGTTGCAGCGCCAGGCCCTTTGGGATGGGCCCCTAGGGGGCCTACCTAGGGTTAGGGTTAGCCACCAGGAGGCTAGGATGCCTGATTCGCCAGCTGTGTGGCGAGCGGAGGGGCAGGCCGAGGTAAGGGCGATGGGAGCGGGAGCATGGGCCCTAGTGCTTTGGTGTGGGGGGCCTTCGAAGGTCGCCGTTCGCTGGGAGGGCCCTGCGCGTTCTCCTGCCCTGAATGACCGGCGGTGCCCCTAGTGGCCCGGGTGGCGGCGGGGGGCATGGTGAGTCCAGCGCTGGGGCTCAGGAGTCCCCTTTCCCCGTCGTTGCAGTGCCAGGCCCCTTGGGAGGGGCCACGAGGGGGCCGACCTACCTTTAGGGTTAGCCCCCAGAAGGCCCCCAGGCCCGATCCATCAGCTGTGCGGCGAGCGGAGGGGAGGGCCGAGGTAAGGGCGCTGGCCAGCGGGAGCGTGGGCCCAAGCAATTTGGTGCGGGGGGCCTTCGAAGTCGCCGGTCGCTGGGAGGGCCCTGCCCGTTCTCCCTTCCTGAATGAATGGCGGTGCCCCTAGCGGCCCAGGTGGCGGTAGGGCGGGAGGGTGAGTCCGGCGCTGAGGCTCCGGAGTCCCCAATCCCCAGTGTTGCGGCAATAGGAACCTGGGATGGGCCCCTCGGGGGCCCACCAAAGGTTAGGGTAACACCCAGGAAGCCTGCAGTCCCGATCCACTGGCTCTACAGCGAGCGGAGGGGCGGACCGAGATGAGGGCGCAGGTGAGCGGGAGCATGGGCCCAAGCGTTTTGGCGCGGGGGGCCTTCGACGGTCACCAGGGGCTCGGAGGGATCTGCCCATTTTCCCTCCCTGAATGACCTACGGTGCTCCTGGTGGCCCGGGTGGCGGCGGGGCGATAAGGTGAGTCCGGCGCTGGGGCTCGAGGGTCCCCAATCCCAGGCATTGCAGTGCCAGGCCCCTTCGGAGGGGCCCCTCAGGGGACAACCTAGGGTTCTGGGTAGCCCCCAGGAGGAGGGCAGGCCTCATCCGCAGGCTCTGCGGCGAGTGGAGGGGTGGGCCGAGGTGAGGGTGCTGAGGAGCGGGAGCATGGGATCAAGCATTTTGGATGGGGGGGCCTTCGAAGGTCCTGCGGGCTTGGAGGCCCCTGCCCGTTCTCCCGCCCTGAATGACCAGTGGCACCCCTAGCGTCCCGGGTGGCAGCAGGGCGGCAGGGTGAGTACGGCACTGGGGATCGGGGCTCCCTAATACCCGGTGTTGTGGCCTCAGGCCCGTTGGGACGGGCCCCTTGGGGGCCGACTTAGGGTTAGGGTTAGCCCCCAGTAGACTGGCAGGCTCGTGCCGCCCATGTGCGGTGAATGGAGGTGTGGGTCGAGGTGAGGTAGCTGGCGAGCAGGGGCGTGGGCCAGAGTATTTTGGCTTTGGCTCGGGGTGCATTTGAAGGTCGCAGGTGGCTTGGAGTGTCCTGCCAGTTCTTTCGCCCTGAAGGACTGGTGACACCCCTAGCGCCCCATGTGGCGGCCGGGCGGCAGGGTGCTTCCAGTGCTGGGAATTGGGGGTCCCCAATCCCTGGCAAGCAGCGCCAGGCAACTTGGGAGAGTCCCCTTAGGGGCGACCTAGGGATAGTTTTAGCCCCCAGGAAGCCAGCAGGCCCGATCCACCAGCTCTGCAGCGAGAGGAGGGGTGGGCCGAGGTTAGGGCGCTGGGGAGCAGGAGCATGGGAGCCAGAGTTTTTGCGCGGGGGGCCTTTGAAGGTAGCAGGGGGATCAGAGGGCCCTGCCCATTCTCCCTTCTTGAATGACTGGCAACACCTCTAGCACCCTGGGTGCTTGTGGGGTGGCAGAATGAGTCCAGCACTGGGGCACGGGAGTTCAAAATCCCCGGCATTGCGGTGCCAGGATCCTTGGGAGGGGCCCCTCGGGGGCCGACCTAGGTTAAGTGTTAGGCCCCAGGAGTCCAGCAGGCCCCTTCTGCCAGCTCTGCGGCAGGCGGAGGGGCAGGCCGAGGTGAGGGCGTTGGCGAGAGGGAGGGTGGGCCCAAGCATTTTGGTGCGGGGGGCCTTTGAAGGTCACCGGGGGCTTGGAGGGCCCTGCCCATTCTCTCGCCCTGAAAGACTGGCGGCGCCCCTAGCAGCCTGGGTTGCTGCAGGGCGGCAGGGTGACTCCGGCGCTGGGCTCGGGGGTCCCCAATCCCCGGCGTTGTGGTGCCAGGCCCCTTGGAAGGGCCCCTCGGGGGCCGACTAGGGTTAGGGTTCGTCCCCAGGAGGCCGGCAAGCCCAACGCTAAATGGTTCTGGCAATGTAACAAAAATGCCATACACTTATCTGTAAGAAATAACAGTGTACAGGAACCCTCTGAGCCCTAACATCATCCTTTGTGAATATGGAAGCCAGCCCCAAAGTGGTCGTGGAAGTCTGACGAAAGGGTTAAGCACTTTTCTCTGAGTCACCACACTATACACGGAAAGACCAATGTACATCATCTTTCACGAGTAGGAAGCATTAATGAAAAGGTTCTGGAATTTCGAGGACTCTGACCCATCCTTATTGGTAATAAACCACCGTGTACAGGAAAACACCTTCAACTCTCATCAGCCTCCACAATCCTGATTCCGATTCAACTTTGGGTGTGTAGGACTAGGGAAATGTCCACATCTTATTGCTAAGAAAGAACGATGGCAGGGTAATGCCCTTCAAGTCACCTCAGCCTTCCTGAAGACGGAAGCAGGAATCAAGGTGGTTATGTTACCATGAGGTAAGGAAGATGAGCATATAAGTGAGAAACAACAGTGGACAGGACCTCTCTTCCAACGAACAGTATCTTTGCTTAATGTTGAATCCCTATGGTAAGTGGTTGTGGGCATTTGTGAGGTCAAAATCTTGAGTGTTTTGTAAAACCTCTTGGCCATTCACAGATAAGACTAAGGTAGTTGGGGACTCCTAGGCAGTGATTTGTCCACTGTCAAAAATATGAAAAGATAAAAGAGACAGATGAGGTCTCCTCAGGCATTGTCCTTTATCCTCATCCTCAGTGAGGATGGCCATCTCTGGACAGCTCAGTGGCAGGGTCTCATTCACAGTGGGGGCATCTGTTCCTCACAGACATCAGGCAGGGAAATGGATTTGGTTCTCTGTGCCAGCCCAGCCACAGCTGAGTGTCACAGCACCCTCTCGTGGGCTCATAAGAGTTTCACTATCACCAGGAAGGTCATTGTATTTGATAAACCACTCTGAGAGTTTGCAATTGCCTTCATCTGCAACCTCCTAGAGGCAAATGCAGATCTCTGGTACCATGTGAAGGCATGTGAAGGCATTGTGAGAAAGTGTCCTTTTGCTTAAGAAAAACATGGCTGGGGCTCCTGGCTGGCTCAGCCAGTTAAACATGTGCCTTTGGCTCAGGTTATGATACCAGGGTTCTGGGATCGAGCCCGAGCTCCCTGCTCAGCAGGAAAAGAGGTTGGGAAATAGCTTAGAACCCACAGAGAATGTGAATAAAGGGGAGTGAAATGGAACTTGGTCTGTGTTTTGCTTTAGGGATTGGAAGTTAGTTTTTTCTCAATTGTGATTGTTCTTGAAACAGAAAAGCTGCATTGTTTTTTTTTTACCTTTAATTTTTTTCTAATAATAATTTTTTATTATGATATGTTAGTCACTATACAGTATTTCCTTAGTTTTTGATGTAGTGTTCCGTGATTCATTATTTGCATATAATACCCAGTGCTCCATGCAATATGTACCTTCCTTAATACCCATCACTGGCCCATCCCAATCCCCCACCCCTCTCCCCTCTGAAGCCCTCAGTTTGTTTCCCAGAGTCCATAGTCTCTCGTGGTTCATTCCCCCTTCTGTTTAGGGTCCATTGTCTAAAGGGACAGACAGTGGAAGTTCACCAAATATAAGATAGAAATTTCATTGTTCATTATAGATGCCACCACGTAGTTCCCAGACATTTCATTCTACTGTAGTAATTCATTATACCTGTGCAGGTGCACGTGGAAGATAATTGATGCATGCATAGTGGTAATAAAACACGCCCCTCAGTAGTAGAATAATAGGGGATGCATATGTGTAAAATTATTCGACTACAGCTTCCATGCTTTCCCTTTGGTTCCTTATTATCTATGAAATTGGACAATTCTTGTTCTCTAGGCTTAAACCTCATTGTCAGTATTTAGAGTTTTTCAATGCTGATCTTCTCCTGTATAAGTTACCAAAAACCTAAAATATGTATGAACTTTAAAAAACGCTATATTGAAAATGACAGCAGGGAAGTTCCATTTTGTGAATATTGTGTCAATGGATCTCTATTTTGACATCAGTGTTCATTAGAAATGATGACATTTCATGTGAGTATAAATATCAATGTGAAAAAGAAAAGGTAGGAAGAACCTTGAATATTTAATAATTGGTGAAATGACAGGTGTGTGTGTGTGTGTGTGTGTGTGTGTGTGTGTGTGTGTATAATTGATTTTTAGTGAATGGTTCAGCTACTTGTAGGGCCTCCGAGAGAGCCCAGGTGAACCTTTCAGTGAGTTGGTATCTGTTTTCAGAACATGGGAATCTCTTAGTCCAATAGTCAATCAGGCAAGCTTTGAGGTCTTGAAGAGTTTCAGTCCTCAGCGATGGTGTTGCAGACCCTTGTGAACAAACCCTAGGATATGCTCAGAGCCCTCATTAGCTGGTACCAATGTGTGACGATTTCAGACAACATTTCCCAAAGAAGTACCTCTTGAGTCTCTGTCCTTGTCAGTTCCTTACACTTCCTTACACTAGTTATGTGATCAGTGTGTTTCAGGATAATCCCCACATGTGATTTTTGCTATTTCCTACTAGTCCTATCTGTTTCTCATCTTCTTCGTTTATGGTAGGGGTTGGGAAGCAACCTGTGTGGTGTAGGAAGGGGTGTGGTAGTTGTCTGCCTTCAGAGGACCGAATGATGCCTAGAAATTGTACTGTAGTTTGAGGTCAATTGTCCATCCATCCTCTGACTGTCAGGAATTCCATCACTTTACTTTGATGCTAGTCTGTTCTTCAAGCTGTCCTCAGAAATAAGGACGTCATCCATCTAGGGAATACTGGTTTGTGTGTATGTTTTCATTTTAGGAAAGGCCTTGCTGTTCCTGAAAATAATACTGTAGAGCACCCTTTCCTGTTCATATTGACCATCAGTCAATCTTTTGTGAAGTATTTGTTTATAAATAGTCTTTTTAAGGTTGATGAGCAGGAATTCTTTATTGACAAGTCTTTGTCAGTGTGTGTATTGCAAATCTTTACTTCCCAGCCTGCGGTTCACTTTTTCATTTTCTTACGGTCATAAGATAAGGAGAAATGTCACATTTTTATGAAGTCCCACTGAATTCTTTTAAATGGTTAGTGCACCCTATGTCCTACCCCAAGATTGACAGGTTCAAAGTTTTCTTTCAGAAACTGTCCAATGGGAAGCTACAATCCATCTCAAATTTATAAATTGCATTTTTAATTCTAATAGGGTATTTATAGACTGGTTTGGATTTTTTTGTACACAATCGTATTATCTGTGAATAGTCACAGTTATCCCCTCAATTCTTATACTTTTTGTTTCTCTTGCCTTCTAACACTGGTAGATTCTACGATGCAACGTTGAGTAGAGCAGCGTTGTTTGAAGATTTTAATATACCTTTCTCAATATCTGACAGAAAAAGCAGACAAAACATTGGTAAAAATGTGACCTAATTGACATATAGGGAACATTCCATAATAAGTGCAGAATACATTATTTTCAAGTGGTCATAGACTCTTTACCCAAATAGATGATAGGTGAGGCCATGAATCAAGGCTACAAATGTTAAACCCTGAAATTAACTAGATTCTATTCTTAGACCACAGGGGAATTGAGCCACAGTCTTAGCGAAAAGAAAACCAGGAAGTCTTTCAAAGTTTAAAAATTAAATGGAACTTTGCTACATATCCTAAAGGTCAGAGAGGGAATCTCAATGGAAATTCTGAACCTTTTTTACATGACGGCTCACACACAATGGCACTTTCTTT
The DNA here is from genome assembly GCF_024610735.1 of Ursus americanus. NCBI lineage: Eukaryota > Metazoa > Chordata > Mammalia > Carnivora > Ursidae > Ursus > Ursus americanus. The sequence continues at coordinate 4,582,576 of NC_142130.1, read as the reverse complement.
GTGAAGAGCATTATAATAAGCTAGACAGGAGTTGAGCCTTAAGTCAGAGTTCTGCCTGCCCCAGCCACACCTGGCAGCCTTGGCCTGTGGTCCCCCTCAGCTGTCCTTTCTGGTGGCCCTGAGCTAAGGGGGTCAACATGGCCATATGGAAATGGGAATCTCCCCACTCTTAGTGATGACGTTGCTATCGTATTGTCCTCACCAGTCCAACAACATGATTTCTGAGTGAACTATGACACAAGAGCGACTTCTTGGCCTTTCTTCAGCTTTGAAAATCATCTGGTGAGTCATCTATTAGAAATATGGATTCAACATGTGTTCTTTCTTCTGGAAAAGAAATAGACCCAATAGCAATTATGGCTTCCTGAGCCCCTGTTCTTGAGAGACATCATACTGGCTCTTTGTAGCATTCTGCCTCTTAAACTTCTCAACTAGGGTGTAGATATTTTTAGGCACATTTTCAGGTGGTTAGACAGGGACTCGGATGATATGAGTCACAGAGGATTTTAGTGTCAGAAACCTAAGTGGGATCCCCAAATTGACTCCAAATCCCTTGTTGTTCCATACAGGGTACTATTTCCCTCTTATCTCTGGTCTTCTCTATCTGGAAACCTATCAAGTATCAGGATTTTATTGTCATGTGGACAACTGGAACGAATTCAGTGGGCCTTTTCACATCTGCCCATGGTGATCATTAAGATCATTATCTCAGTGGAGGACCTCTGGGTAAGATACTCAAAGACCCTTAGAAATAGAGACAGTATAATATTTTTCTGGTATTAAAGTTACTGAATCCAACTATCTTTCTTAGTCCGTTCAAGCTCTGTTATGTTCAGAGGGTGCTGTAAAACAGGTCTGAAATAGTATTTAAAAACACTCAGCTCAGCCTCTTCTACAAAGTGAGCCAATGCTTATAAACATGGCTAAAATATTCCCTTAGCTACGATGACTTCCCAGCCATCGTAGTGTTTATATGGTATGACTGTGACTTACATTAGTCAACATTTGCAGAGAAAGAACTTAGTGCATCCAGGGGGCACTTCATGTTGAAATTAGTTTGTGACAATGAGCTACTGTGTTTTCTTCTGCAGTCCAAGGGAATGGTGCTAGACATCTCTAAGGTGTCTATCAGTTCTACAATTCTGATTTTAAGTGGTCTGTGTGCTTCAGAGATTTGGGCAGGGAAAGGGCAGGAGTCCAGAGACTGTGAACACTTCTGTTACCTGTGCTGACCATGGAGCAGGTAGCCTTCTGTGGGCATCATTTTGATTTCTTGGTACTCTTGTGAAAGGTGCTTTTGTCTCAAATTCCTCCTTTTTAGGAGTAATTATAATGATGAAAGTAATTTTTATCTTATATCATCTGTGAGCCCTGATCCTGGGATCCAAGGGAAGCTATCCTTTAACATTTTACCCGGCTCAAAATGACTAGGTAACACCTCAAAGCATGGGCCTTGTTTCTGCCCCAAGCACGTTGTACATCTGCTTCGAGAAGAAAACAATAACCAAAAATGCCAACATAAAGATAAGAAAAAATAAAGAACCTCTCTGGCTCCCATAAGATTAAAGTCATACTGACATGTACATAGTGAAAACATAAGAAAGAGTCTGTCACTTTCTGGAATCTAAAAAGATCCTCATTGTGGTGTGTAACTCTGTATGTAAAACAAAACAGAAAAAAATATATAAGCCTGCCCCAAAAGTTCCTTCCCCGGAGCACTCCCTTCTTGGTGAAGATTGTGTCTCCCAGGCAGCTGTCCTGACTTGGGTTTGAATAAAGGTCTCTTCCTTTCTCTCTAAAATGTTTTTAAAAGTTCATTCATGCAATGTCGACAATAACAGTGTTTTCTATTTAAGTGAGAAATAAATGTTCCACTCTAGTTGCATTGGGAATAGACGAATTGAGGGTTTCTTTAGAAGAGTAAGTCTGCTATCCAGAAAAGGCAAGGTCATTGGTACCTCTTTGGGTCTCATAAGATTAAAGTCATACTGACATGTACATACTGAAAATGCATGAAATCATTGCATTTCGTAAAGCCCAAGCCTTGGATGTTGGGAGAGCCACTGACCTTGCCCAGAACCAGGCACACCCCAGCAGGGAGGGCTGGTGCAGAAAGGGAAGGGGCAGGACTCTGAGGGTGGTCTGCAGCCAGAGGGGTTCCTGGAAGGGGCCAGGTGTGTGGAGGGAGCCCGGCCCAGGACCCCACCCATGCCTGTGCTGGGTGTTGGGTAGAGGAGGCGCCTCTTGGGCCCCCTGCACTTTCAGGGTTCCAGGGGCTTGAGGGCGGGTTGCATGGCATCCCAGGGGCTGGGGTACCACGCTGCCTGACCAATCACCGCTTGGGGGTGGAGCTACGTCTCTGTGGGCTGTTCCAGAGTTGCAGTGGGGTGCAGACCTGGTGCAGAAGAAGGGGCACTGGGAGAGAGAGAGTAACCCTGCGGAGGTCCCGGCTGGTTAGTGAGCAGCGTGCACCGAAGGTGGGGGGGGTCCGGGGGTAGGGTGCGCCCCAGGTGGGAGGCAGGGTTCTGGAAGGGCACCTGGAGAGGGTTCATTGTGGGGACTCAGGTGAGTTTTCTTTATCCCTTTAAAGTCTCTTCTGTCCCATGTCCTCAACTGGCCTTATTCCCCATACCCGTGAACTCCAGGGCGCCCACTCACCTGAGCTTTTGTGGGATTGGTTGCAAAATTTCAGGGTTTCCCCTGTTCCCCGGGATGAGTGCGGGTAAGGACCTCACAGAGTCCCCACCTTCAGTGATGTGTCCCCCAGTTCTCTGACACAGTGCAGGTGATGCATCTTGAGCAGTACCCCAAGTTCAGCAGGGTGTGCCCTGGTCCCCCAGGCACAGATGTGGCAGTAGCAAGCCCCAGAGCTGTCCCCCAACTTCAGCATTATGGCCCGTGTGCCCCCAGGTTAGTGGTAATTGGCTGTTAGAATCATGCAGGAAAATACTCCAATTGGGTCCTGAAGGAGGGCGTAAACCAGACCCCACTCTAATTGCATTGGGAATAGATGAATTGAGGGTTTCTTTAGAAGAGTAAGTCTGCTTTCCAGAAAAGGCAAGGTCATTGGTCTATTGAGAATGAAGATAATTACTGCTAAACAACAAGTATGTGTTGCCCCTTCACCCAGAAACCGAAGCAGGTGTTCAGGTTTTAGGTCAAAGGTGCCTTCTTCTCCCCAGCTGACGGCACTTCTCTGCTCTGGCTCCAAGAAACCTGAGGTTTTGAACGTCAGCATCGGAGTCAGCGAGGCAGCTTGTCACAGGACGCCACTGTTCAGAGAAAGCACAGGTATGTTTGGCAAAATGTCCTAACTATATCAGGGCTGGAGGTAAAACCTCTCATTATCCCAAAACCTCCTGGGCTTTTCTCTTTTCTCTAGTTGAGCCACAAAGAAAAATTGAAGTAGCTGTCAGCATTCTGGGTTTGGTGCAAGAATTACTTAATTTCCCTGCAGGTAGAACTTTGCAGGGGATCACAATTTCTCTGTCCATTTATTGCTTACAAATGTATTTTGACCATCTGTTTCCTAGGAACCCTCTTTTATTAGAAAGGGAAGGTGAGATTCACTCTGTGCCTGTTTGTAACATCTAATTTGTTCCTTCATCTAACACTGTTTATTCAATTGGGCCTAAGATATGTTTGAGTGGCCAGCATCTAGAGTTAGGTGGCTTTATTCATCTGATACAGACTTGGGTGATGTCATTTGACAAAGGTGATGTTTCATCATTGATTAGTTTATTCATTAGAAGAGTTAAAATTAGGGTGGAGGGAAAATTCAAAATTATCCAAAGTGGCCTGTTCCTGTTTAAAAGTTGAGCTTGTCTTTCTAGTTTACTAAATGTATTATCTCGATATTTTGAGGTGCCATATTCTCTCTGTAGTTTCTTTGGTGGTGGAGTCAGAAGAAGAGTCTGGGAATTCTTTTGGATAGTGGCATGCTGGTGGATTCAAGGGGCTTGGCGTCAGGAGCCTTGGGGTGAATTCTGCAACTGCTTGCCTGACCCTGGGTGCATCTCCCAGAGGTTTTGTTTCCTCTTATGAAATTGCCGGCAGATAATGTTCTGATTGAAGGGGAACCCTCCCATCCTGTTGGTGGGAATGCAAAGTGGTGCAGCCAGTCTGGGAACCAGTTGGGGGTTCCTCAAAAAGTTTATATTGAACAACCAAATGATCCAGCAATTGCTCTCCTAGGTATTTACCCAAAGGATACTAAAATGCAGATTCAAAGGGGGAACATGCACCATGATGTTTATAGCAGCAATGTCCACAGTAGCCAAACTATGGAGAGAATCCCAAAGTCCATGCACTGATGAATGGATAAAGCAAATGTGGGATACATATATATATATATATATATATATATATATATATATATATATATATATATATATATATATATATATATATAATGGAATATGACCCAGCTTCAAAAAGATTGAAATCTTATCATTTGCAAGGATGTGCATGGATCTAGAGTGTATTAAGCTAAGCAAAATCAGTGAGGAAAGACAAATATCCTATGCTCTCACGCTTGTGGAATTTCAGAAAGAAAACAGATGAACAGAGTGGAGGGGTGATGAGAGGCGAACAAGGAAATAGACTCCACCTTGGAGAACAAACTGAGTGTTGCTGCAGGACAGGGGCGTGGGCGATGAGTTAAATGGGTAATGGGTATTAAGGAGGGCACTTGTGATGAGCACCGGGTACTGTATGCAGGTGAGGAATCACTAAATCCTACCCCTGAAGCGAATATTCCATGGCATGTGAACTAACTGGAATTTAAGTAAGAGGAGAAAGGAAAAAAGTGTTCTGCTTCATATAGAGTGAGGTAAAATTGTAGTGAATTGGGCTGTACTATTCTATAGATGATAGTGGTAAAACACCCTGTTGTAGGATACACTAGTTGCTTATCACATAAGGAGTCCTCAGAAAGCTGCAATGAAAGATTCAGGTCTCAGAGCATGTTCATGTTCCACTGATATGTTACAGTTTGCACAGGTAGGAAAGAAGGTGGAGAGAAAGGCAACAGAAGGGGAAAGTAGGTGTGAACCTTTCATTAGTTAGCGTTATAGCTTTCTCATGAAAGCCTTGCACCAGTGTGATTTTGGAAGAAAAGGGGAATCCGGGAGCTTTGCAGGAGACGGGGGAGTTCCAGGTCTGCGTAAAGCTGACAGGGGTCCCAGATGAGAGCTGAATGCATTCTGAAGCAGGGTGTGGGCAGGGTGGGCTCCAGGGGTGGCTGTGGGTCTCCTGGATGAGAGTTGTGACAGGTGAGGGCTGTGTGCAAATTCCTGGCTGAGGACAAGTGAGGCACAGGCGGAGAGCTGGCAGAGAACCTTCTTCTGAGCCACCAGCCTCACCCAACACACACAGCCTCAACTTCTGTCCCTGTCACTCCAATTCAGACTTCTCCGAAGGTGACTGAGAACACATCAAGAGCATTCTGAACAGAAGGGAAAGCATGTGCAAAGGCTCTGGGGCAGGAGAATTCCAGGTATGTCCAGGAGCAGCAAGAAGGCCCTGTGGCCACAGGAGACAGCTTAGGACATGACCTCAGAGAGGTGAAAGAGGGTGACAGAAAGCCATTCCAGGGCTATAACCCCATGAGACCCTGTTTCACTGGGCCATCCTGGCTACAGTGTTGAGAACAGATGACAGAGAGTTGAAGATGGCAAGGCAGGTCAATGACGAAGCTTTTCCAGGAACTCAGGCACTGTGGACCAGACAGGTGGCCTTCAATGGTGTGGTTAGACCTATTCTGGGTCCATTTTGAAGATGGAACTCACAGGATTTGCTGATGGGTTAGCTATTAGGAGCAGGAGAACGGAGGAGTTGGCGTAACTCCCAGCTGTTGTGGGTTGTCCTGATCGAGGGGAAGGAGAGGGTTTCTCGGGGGGTAGGAGGTAGTCCGTGTTCCGCATGCTGAGGAAGGTGCCTTTCCCGGTGGATCTGCTGAGATTTGTGTCTGGGAGAGCCTTTCACATCTCCTCCCTCATCAATGCTCAAGTAAAAGTATCCCCCACTTTTTAAACGTTCACAGTAAGACACTGGGCTTTCTTGAAAGAACTACGTTATTACCCATCTTCAGTAAGAGGAAGAGACCTGAAGAGGATTTCCCTCTTATGAAAAAAGGTGAACAGTGAGAATCGCGGTCAGCATCTGTTTTGGGGAGAAGCACGCAGAGGCGGCGTGTACCCCAACCAGCTCCTTCCTCTGGGAACCACTCTCCACATCCAGCCACCAGCACTTTGCATGGTGTCCGTGATCCTCTGCTGTGCTTTATCTTCATTTATGCCGGGCCTCCGTTAGAAACTTGTGTGCTGAGGCCTAAGATAAGCCAAAGAGAAGGAATTTTGGAGTCTGAGCACACTGTCTAATTGTTCCGTGTAAATTAACGGCCATTCCTTCTTTACACCATTTCTGCTGTGCAAGGTTTCTCAGAAGCCCTGTACTTTCAAAGAGCAGGGAAACCTATACCCCATGCTGCGGGGTTAGTTTTAGTCTCCGTGCTGGACAGAACATTTCATGACTGTCGGATTTTCTCACTCAAACATTGAGAGTTTGAACACCTTCACCCGTTTCTATCACCCCATCCCCGAATCTGGCACCTACCAATCTGCTCTCAGTATCTATGCGTTCAGTATTTGTTTATTCCACGTGGAATGTACATGACAGCATCTGGTATTGGTCTTTCTGTGTCTGAGTTACTTGGAATAAGGCCCCCAAGGTCTGTGTTTCCATGCCTGGTTATTGTGAATAATGCTGCAGTGAACGTGGGAGTGCATCTGTCTTTTTGAGGCAGTATTTTTGTGTTCTCCAAATCAATACTCAGTAGAGCCATTACTGGGTCATGTGGTAGTTGTATTTATTTTTTCAGGAACCTCCATACCGTTTGTCACAGTGGCTGCACCAATTTCCATTCCCACCAACAGTGCACAGTGTCTCCTCGTCTGCACACCCGTGACCCCACGTGGTGTCTGTCTCTGGGACAATTTCTGTTCCAACAGTTGTGAGGGGTTAGCCAATTGTGGGTTTGACTGATGTTTCCCTGACGAAGATTAGTGATGTCGAACATCTTTTTCTGTCTGTTGACACCTGTGTGCCATCTTTGGATTGTTTCTATTCACATCTTCCCCCCATTTTTTTAAGATTTTTTTTAATTTATTCATTTGACAGAGATAGAGACAGCCAGCGAGAGAGGGAACACAAGCAGGGGGAGTGGGAGAGGAAGAAGCAGGCTCCCAGCGGAGGAGCCTGATGTGGGGCTCGATCCCAAAACTGGGATCATGCCCTGAGCTGAAGGCAGATGCTTAATGACTACACCATCCAGGCGCCCCTCCCCCCATTTTTTATACAGTTTTTTTTATTTGTATGAGTGTGGCCTTTTAAGTTTTTGCTGGTTTCTTTTGCCGTGTGGAAGATTTCAGTTTGATGTTGTTCCACTTGTTTATTTTTGCTTTTGTTGCCTTTGCATTTGGTGTCCGATCTGAAGACTCTTTGCCAAAACCAATGTCGAGAGACTTAGTACCTGTGTCTTCTTGGAGGTTTATGGATTCAGGTCTTATGTTCAAATCATTCATCCATTAAAAATTTTGTGTGTGGTGTAAGAAAGTGACCCAGTTATATTCTTCTGCATTTAGTGTCCAGTTTGCCTGTTACCACTCACTGAAGAGACAGTCCTTCCCTCATGGCATATCTTCTGCTGCTGTGTCGTAAGTTAGGATCATCTACGTGTGGGTAAGTTTCTGAACTTTTTGTTCTGTTCCACTGACCTGGTGTCTGTGTTTATGCCAGTACCATCCTGTTTTGATGACAACAGCTTTTTAATCTACCTTGAAATCCAGGAGTGTGTTGACTGCACCTTTCTTTCTCCAGGTTGCTTTGGGTATTTGGGGTCTTTTGTGATTCCATACAAGTTTGAGGACTGTTTTCTATTTGCTTGAATAATGCCACTGGAATTCAGATAGGCATTTCATCACATCTGTCGATTGCTTTGGGTATGATGGACATGTTCACATAATTAACTCTTCCAGTTAAGGAGCATGTCGTATGCTTCCATTTGTTTGTGTTGCCTTCCAAATCTTTGACCCATACATCCTGCCCCCCTCAACACACATGTTTTTCATTTCTTTTCTGCCATGTGTTGAGTGTACTATGTTTTTCTCATTCTTGGTTACTTTTATTCCTAGATTTTTTTAATGCAATTTTAAATGGCATTGCTTTTTTAATTTCTCTTTGCGAAAGTGTGTCATCAGTATACAGAAATGCAAGAAGTTGGGTCATCTGAGTGGCCTCATAGGTGAAGCGTCTGCCTTCAGCTCAGGTCATGATCCCAGAGTTCGAGGATCGAGCCTGGTGTTGGACTCCCCACATAGCGAGGGTCTGCTTCTCCCTCTTTCTGACACTCCCCCTGCTTGTGCTTTTTCTCTTCCTGTCAAATAAATAAATAAAATCTGAAAAAAAATAAAGACAACAGGTCTCTGTATATTGACTTTATATCCTGCAGCTTTCTTGAATTTGTTTATTCTAACATTATTTTTGTGGAATCTTTCGGGATTTCGTGTCAGTTGCAAATAGTGACAGTTTTCCTGTATGGATTTCATATCTTTCTCTTTTTTAAAAATTATGTTAGTCACCCTACAGTACTTCTTTTGTTTTTGATGTAGTGTTCCATGATTCATTGTTTGCATATAACCCCTAGTGCTCATTATGACACGTGCCCTCCTTAATACCCATCACCAGGATAACCCATTCCCCTACCCCTCCCTTTCTGCAACCTTCAGTTTGTTTCCCAGTGTCAGTAGTCTCTCATGGTTCATGTCCCCCTCTCATTCCCCCTCTTCACTTTTCCCTTCCTTCTCTTAATGTCCTCCATGCTATTCCTTCCATTCCACATAGGAGTGAAACCATATGATAATTGTCTTTCTCTGCTTGACTTAATTTCACTTAGCATAATCCCCTCCTGTCCATCCACGTTGGTGCAAATGGTGGGTATTCATCCTTTCTGATGACTGAGTAACATTCCATTGTATAGATGAACCACATCTTCTTTGTCCATTCATCTGCTGAAGGACATCTTGGCTCCTTCCACAGTTTGGCTATTATGGACATTGCTGCTGTGAACTTTGGGATACAGGTGCCCCTTCTTTTCATTACTCTGTGTCTATGGGGTAAATACCCAGTAGTGCAATAGGTGGGTCGTAGGATAGCTCTGTGTTTAATGTCTTAAGGAACGTCCATATTGTTTTCAAAAGTGGCTGTACCAGCTTGAATTCTCACGAGTAGTGTAAGAGCGTTCCCCTTTCTCCACATCCTCTCTGACTTTTTTTAATTTCCTGCCTTGTTAATTTTCTTTTCAAAATTTTATTTATTTATTCCACAGAGGTGGAGACATGCAGCAAGAGAGGGAACACAAGCAGGGGGAGTGGGAGAGGAAGAAGCAGGCTCATAGTGGAGGAGCCTGATGTGGGGCTCGATCCCATAACGCTGGGATCACTCCCTGAGCCGAAGGCAGATGCTTAACTGCTGTCCCACCCAGGCACCCCGTCTTTGTGTCTTCTGCCCATTTTTTGGGTGTCGAATTTGAGGAGTTCTTTATAGGTCTTGGATACCAGCCCTTTATCTGTAATATCATTTGCAGATATCTTCTTCGATTCCATAGGTTACCTTTTTGTTTTGTTGATCGTTTGCTTTGCCAAGCAGAAGCTTCTTATCTTGATGAAGTGCCAATAGTTCATTTTTGCTTTTATTTCCTTTGCCTTTAGAGACGTGGCTTGCAAGAAGTTGTTGTGTCCAAGGTTGAAGAATTCTTTTGATTTTGATATGAGACAGGAATCCATTATCCTCCTTTCCTGATTGTGTTGGAGTCCTCTGTCTTTCTTGGTGAGTCTAGCTAAGTTTGTCAGTTTTGTTTATCTTTCCAAAAAAGGCAACTCTCATTTTTATTGGTTTTTTTTTTCTTTTTAGTTTCCTTTGCATTTATTTATGTATTCCTTTTTGTTATTTCCTTATTTCTACTAATTTGTTGCTTTGTTTTTTGTTTTATTTTCTACTTCTTTACCACATAAATCAGGTTGTTTATTGGAGAGCATTCTCATGGATTGATGAAGACTTGAATTTCTATGAACGTCCCCATAGAGCTACTTTTGTTGCATCCCATAAGTTTTTGTAGGTTGACTTTTTCATCAGTGTCAAGGTACTTCCAAAATTTTTTTTTATTTCTTCTTTGACTGTTGGTTGTTCAGTAGCATGTTGTTAAATCTCCACATATTTTTTAAGATTATTTAATTATCTGACAGAGAGTGAGACAGCGAGAGAGGGAATGCAAGCAGGGGGTGGGAGAGGGAGAAGCGGGCTTCCCACTGAGCAAGGAGCCTGATTCGGGGCTAGATTCTAGGATCCTGGGATCACGACCTGAGCTGAAGGCAGATCCTTAAGACTGAGCCACCCAGGCCCCCCAATCTCCACCTATTTTTGACTGTCCTATTTTTTTTTCTTGAGACTGATTTCTAGTTTCATATCATTGTGTTTGGACAAGATTTGAAGCAGAAGGTGAAGAGAACATTCAGATAAAAGGTTTGTTTCCTGGAGGGATTTCTGAGGGCAGACCATGAGTTCTGTGGGGACGGAGGAATGTTTTGTGAGTCAGGGATGGGGTTAACCCTTGTTGGAATTACTGACTACTACCATGCAGGCTGTGTGCTACCGTTCACAGTGTAATCCTGATGGACTTGTACTTCATTAGAAATATTTTGTAGGAGGTGTAGGCATAGCCTTCTCTTAAAGAAAGGTGCCATATGAGTTCATGGCATGACCCCAGGTCAGCAACCAGGATGTATGTTATTGTGGGGGATCAGAACCAGGCTTTCTGTGCGAATTGACAGAAATTGGGTACGGGGAGCTCCATGACCATAGGTGAAGTCCCAAGTGACCCACTGGGTGTTGGGTTCTGTGGATCTGTCTCATCAGGTGCTGTGGAATTCAGGGACACCCTCCTGTCTGTGGATTTGTGTGGAGACAGGTAGACATCAGTGTCTGGCCAGGCACGAGGGTCGCACTGGACCACCACCAGAGGTGCAGCGTGCGGGGGGGGGGGGCACTGCTTGGATTCCATGAAAGCTGACCAGGGTCTGTGACCATGATTCCTAACAGCTGCAAGGGGAGAGGAGGCTGGGGGTGGTGCACACTTCCTAGACTTGTGGTCAGGACTAGTCTGGAACCCACTGACGTCAGCCACACCTGGCACAAAAGGCACCCAGTCAGTGTCGCTGTGGGCACTGCTCCCATGGCACTTTCGGGCCGGCTCCATGCTGCCACCTCCTGCTTTTCATCATCATCTTCAAGGTCCTGTGCCTCTGCTCTTGCCCCATGGCCTCCAGGGTATTGTCTGTCCTCCATCTGGCCCTCGTCCCTGGTGCCCTGTGCAGTCCGATGCCAGGGTAGCCTTCTCGAGACAAACATCTGGTCCTGATGGAACACTTTCATGGATCTTTTGTGATGTGAGGATGATGCCCTGCCCTGGAAGGGGGCTGCAGGTCCCCAATCAGGAGAGCCATGTCTCCCTTTTCAGCATGGCCTGCCCGCCCCTCAGTCTTCTTCAGGGAAGCTCTACCCACTTCCTGAGATGACAGCTCTGAACTTAAAAATGAATGTTATTTTACATATCTCTATGCTTTAGTTCATCCATGGCAAGTCTTTCAACCCCGTTAGTGGGTTTTTTTTAGCAGTTCTGAAGGGCTGTCTGCTCAAAGAGGGGGTGACCAGGCTGGGGCAGCTTTCCCTCTCATCTCCCTCAGCATGTCTCTGAGCCCTGGGGCCAGCTGTCCCACTGAGGATTGAGGGACCCGAGCCAGCCCATCATGAGACCAAGCTGTGTCAGCTGTGTAGACTGATGCGTGTCGGAGCGGTGGTCAGCTGGCATGGGCCAGGGGCAGGCAGTGTCTCCTTCTCATTCCTTCCCTCCCTTCCTCCCAGAGGTAGCTCAGAGCAGCCTTCAACCCCCACATCTCCAGATCCCTTGACCTGTGCCTCCTGTGTTCAGCTGGTGACCTTGGAGTTTCGCATGGATTCTACCTCCCATACCCTCTACTGTGGCAGTTCCTGGATCAGGGGAGGGATCGGACCCTTGTCTGCTTTTGGTCTTCTTCCTGTCCCGCACCAAGCCCACCCACCTTTGCATCTTCCATGTAAGTGCTTGGAAGCAAGCCCATCCACAGGGAAACTATTAGCCAAATGGATCCAGGCAATAAACATTGAAGTAGAGATCCAGGATCCATAATAAACCTGCTCTGAAACCTGTCCCAAAATCTGTGACTATCGCACACTGAAACAGAAATAATAATAGCTTTCTGGACTATGAAGTGACATGTGTCTTTACTTCCAATCTTGAATGCATAGGTGCTGAGCCTGGACAGAAAAGGACCATGGCTCCCGTGGGCTGGGATCCACAGTAAGAACTCAGTGAAATCTGAATTCAAGGCATAGAGTGAATAATTATTGTAGAGTGAACCCTCCCAAGTAGGGCTTATGCTCGTTGCACAGGAAAAGCTTTTTCAAAGAGGTTCCTGAAAGAAGAATCTTTTTAAAAATTTATTTTAATTCCAGTAGAGCTAACATACAGTGTTATATTCCTTTCAGATGTACAATAGAGTGATTCAGTGATTCTATATGAATCTATAATTCAGTATATTCTATATTACTCAGTGGTCATCAAGAAAAGTGTCCTCTTAATCCGCTTCATCTATTTCACTCATCCCTCTATCCACCTCCTCTCTGTTATCCATCCGTTTGTTCTCTCTTGTTAAGAGTTTGTATTTTGGTGTGTCTCCTTTTTCTATTTTATTGATTTATTTTTGTTTGTTTCTTAAATTCCCCATCAGAGTGACATCGTATGGAATTTGTCTTTCTCTGACTGACTGATTTTATTTAGGATAATACTCTCTAGCTCCATCCATGTGGCTTCAAATGGCAAGGATTCATTCTTTTTCAAGCCGAGTAATACTCCATCTTGTGTGTGTGTGTGTGTGTGTGTGTGTGCATGTGTGTGTGAATACACACATCTATCATCTTATTTGTTAATTTTTCTTCAGACACTTGGTTTGCTTCCATATTGTGATATTGTAAATAATGGTGCAAGAAACATAGGGGTGCACGTATCCTTTTAAGTTACTGTTTTCCTAGTCTTTGGAGAAATACTGGTAGAGTGATTGTTGGATCGTAGCTTAGTTCTATATTTAATTTTTTGAGGAACCTTCATACTGTTTTCCATGGTGGCCACCACAGTTTGCATTCCCACCCACAGTTCGCGAGGATTCCCCTTTATCCACATCCTCCTAACACCTGCTCTTTGTTGTGCTTTTGATGTTAGCCATTCTGACAGGTTTGAGGTAATACCTCATTGTCCTTTGGATTTACATTTTCCTGATGATGGGTGATGGTGAACATCTTTTCACGGGACTGTTGGCCATTTGTATTTCTTCTTTGGAGAAATGTCTGTCCATGTCTTCTGCCTACTTTTAAACTGGATTATTTGTTTATTTGGGGTCGAGTAGTATCAGGTCTATATGTTTTGGACACTATCCCTTTATTGCATATGATCATTGCAAATATCTTCTCCCTTTGAGTAGGTTGTCTTATTACTTTTACGTTTTCATTGTTCTTCTGCCGTGTGGAAACTTTTTATTTTGCTGTATTCCCAATAGTTTATTTTTGCTTTCATTTCCTTTGCCTCAGGAGACAGTCCAGAAAAACGTTGGTATGGTCCATGTCAAGAAGTTACTGTCTTCCCTCCTGTAGGATTTTTATGGATTCAGGTCTCATATTGAGGTCTTGAAACTGTTTTGTGTTTGTCTGTATTGTGTACGAAAGCAGTCTAATTTCATTCTTTTGTGCGTAGCTGTGTAGTTTTCCCAACACCATTTGTTGTAGAGACTGTCCTTTTCCCTTTTGATATCGTTGCTTGCTTTGTGAAAGATTCATGGACCACATAATTGTGGGTTTCTGTCTGAACTTGTATCCTGTTCCTTTGGTCGCTGTGTCTATTTTTGTGCCGTACTGTCTTGTTAGGATGACTGCAGCTTTGTAGTATAACCTGAAATCTGAAATTGTGAGTCCTCCAGCTTTGTTTTTCTTTTCCACATTGCACTGGCTGTTCAGTATCTTCAGTGGTTCCATACAAATGTTTAGGATTGTTTATTCGAGGTCTTTTATTCTTTAATTTAAATTCAATTTGCCAACTTGCAGTACACCATTAGTTTCAGATGTAGTCTTCAATAAATTATCAGTCGTGTGTAACACCCAGTGCTCATTGTATCGTGTGGCCTCCTTAATGCCACTCACCCAGTTACCCCCCCCAACTTCTCCTCCAGCAATCATCAGTTTGTTGCAATAGTTAAGAGTCTATCATGGGTTTTCTCCCTCTCTGATGACTTCCCATTCTATTTTCCCTCCCTTCCCCTATGGTCTTCTTCCTTGTTTCTGATATTCCACATAGGAGTGAAAGCATATGATCATTGCCTTTCTTTCATTGGCTTATTCCACTCACTATAATACCCTCCAGCTCCACCCAGGTCGGTGTGATGGTAAGTGTTCATGCTTTCTGATGGCTGAGTAATATTCCATTATATATATGATCCACATCTTCTTTATCCATTCATCTGTCCATGGTCATCTGCACTCTTTCCACAGTTTGTCTATTATGGATATTGCTGCTATGAACAATGGGGTGCATGTGTCCCGTCTTCACTACCTGTCTCTTTGGGGTAAATACCCAGTAGTGCAATTGCTGGGATATAGGGTAGCTTTATTTATAACTTTTTGAGGAAACTCCGTACCATTTTCAAGAGTGGCTGTACCGGACTGCATTCGCACAGGGGTGTAAGAGGGTTCCCGTTTCTCCACATCTTCTCCAACATGTTTAGTTTCATGTCTTATTTTTAGATATTCGGCCTCGTGTGATATGGCATCTATAGGGGTTTAGATTTGCATTTCCCTGAAGCTAAGTGATATGAAGCATTTATGCATGTATCTTTTGGTCCCCAGTGCGTCGTCATCAGTGAAATGACTTCCCATTTTAATCCATCTCAAGACCTAAAGCTGGGTAAGGCACTGAAGCTGGATGATGCCATCGGTTGGAAGTGTGGCGAATTTCAAAAGATCTCTGTGGAGAGCAAGTTTAAAGGTCAGTGTGAAGCTACTAATTGGATCCAGGGCGATCTCTGAAAGTGGAGGTTCCCTGGGATGGGCTGAGGGTGGCCCTCCGATTTTCCTGCTATGAATCCATGCGGTAGCTCCAAACGGACATTTTCCTGCTGTGGGGCAGGCTGAGTCCTCTAGTCGTGCAGAGGTGATCCCAATGCCTGGTACCTTGGAGGCAGGCAAACGGGGAGGGGACCCTCAGCAGAAGCCCCAGGGTTAGGTTAGGCCTCAAGAGACAGCAGGTCCGAACTGCCCAGTGTTCAGAGAACTCCCAGGCCGACTGAGATGAGGGCACAAGGGCGGGTGAATGTGAGCCTTGGGGTTTCATCCGGAAGGGCCCACAAATGTCAGAGTTCACCAGCAGGGGCTCTCAGGGGGGCCCCAATTCTCTTGCCCTGAATGCTCTGTTGTGCTCCCAAACGGTACAGTTTCCTGTGTGCTGCAGGCTGAGTCCTACGGTGGGGCTTGGGTGTCCCCAATCCCCCGGAGTGGGGTGCCAGGACCCTGGGGAGGGGCCCCTCTCTGCCCAACCTAGGGTAAGGGTTACTGTCCAGGAGCCCGGCAGGGACAATCTGCAGGCTGTGCGGTGAGCTCCGTGGAGGGCTGAGAGGAGGCCATGGGGGAGGGTGAGCATGGGCCTCAGGGTTGGGGCACGGGGGGCTGCCAAATGTGGGGATGGGCTCCGGGGGCCTCCCCATGTTCTCGTGCCCTGTAGGCTCCGTAGAGCCCCAAGGTGCATGGTTTCCTGTCGGGTGGCAAGCTGAGTCCTGCGGTGGGGCACAGGTATCCCAATTCCCCAGGCCTGCAGTATAAGGCTCCTGGGGAGGCCTCCACACCCGCGGCCGACCTAGGGTTAGGGTTAGGTCCCAGGGGCCCCGCAGGCCCGATCTGCTGGCTGTATGTCGAGCTACATGGACTGCTGTGAGGGTGTGGGGAGGGTGAGCGTGGGCCTTAGGGTTGGGGTGCGGGAGGCTGCCGAAGTTCGCTGGTGGCTCAGGAGTGCCCTCCTGGTTCTCCCGCCCTGAATGCTCTATGGCCTCCCAAGGCACATGGTTTCCTGTGGGGTGGCAGACTGAGTCCTGCTGTGGTGCTCAGGTATCCCGAATCCCCGTGGCTGCAGCTCCAGGCTCCTGGGGAGGGGCCCCTCCACAGATGAACTAGGGTTAGGGTTGGGGTCCAGGAACCCCGCAGGCCAGATCTGCCCACTATGTGGCGAGCTCTGCCATGGGCTGAGGTGAGGGTGCGGGGTGCGGTGAGCATGGGATTCAAGGTTGGGTTTAGGGATCGTCGAAGTTCGCCGGGGGCTCTGGGGGCCCTCCTGGTTCTCCCCCCCTGAATGCTCTACAGCCTCCCAAGGGGCCTGGTTTCCTGTGGGCTGTCAGGCTTTGTCCTGCAATGGGCCTCAGGTGTCCCCAGTCCCTGGGGCTGTGGCACCGGGCCCTAGGGGAGGGGCCCTACCCATTCAACCTAGGGTCAGGTCTAGGCCCCAGGAACCTGGCAGGCCTGATCTGCCAGCTCTGCGACGAGCTCGGTGGAAAGCTGAAGGGAAGGCGTGGGGCGGGATGAGCGTGGGCCTCAGGGTTGGGGTGTAGGGGGCTGCCGAGAATCGCTGGGGCTCAGGGGGGCCCTACCAGTTCTCCTGCACGGGATGCTCTGTGGCGCCCCAAGGGTCATGGTTTCCTGAGGGGTGGCAGGCTGAGTCCTGTGGTGGGGCTCAGGTGTACCCAATCCCTGGGTTTAAGGTACGGATTAGGGTACGGGTTAAGTTTAGGGTATGGGTTACGGTTAGGGTATGGGTGAGGGTAGGGTTTAGGGTTAGGGTAAGGAGAGGGTACGGGTTAGGGTTGGGTTTAGGGGTTACAGGTTAGAGTTTAGAGGTTATGGGTTAGGGTACGGATGCGGGTTTAGGGTACGGGTTAGAGTTTAGGGTTTGGGTTTAGGGTTAGGGTTAGGGTTGGAGTACGGGTTAGGTTTAGGGTATGGGTTAGGGTTAGTGTACGGGTTAGGGTACACATTAGAGTATGGTTTAGGGTACGGGTTAGGGTACTGTTTAGGGTAAGTGTTGGCGTACGGATTAGGGTACGCTTTAGGTTACGGGTTAGGGTTAGGGTAAGGGTTAGGGTTAGGGTACAGTTTTAGGGTTATGGTACAGTTTAGGTTACAGTTTAGGGTTAGGGTTAGGGTACGGGTTAGGGAACGGGTTTGGGATAAGGGTAGGGTATGGTTTAGGGTTAGGGTATGGGTAGGGTACGGGTTAGGGTACAGGTTAGGGTTAGGTATGGGTTAGGGTATGGGTTAGGGTCCGGGTTAGAGATAGGGTATGGATTAGGGTATGGGTTAGGGTACGGGATAGGGTATGGGTTAAGGTTAAGGTAAGGGTACTGGTTAGGGTTAGGGTACGGGTTACGGGTTACGGTTTAGGGTTTAGGGTTATGGTTAGGGTACGGGTTCGGGTTAGGGTACGGGTAGGGTTAGGGTACAGGTTATGTTATGAGTTAGGGTATGGGTTAGGGTCAGGGTTTATGGTTTAGGGTTAAGGTTAGGGTACGGGTTAGGGTACTTGTTAGGGCTACAGTTAGGTTTAGGGTACGGTTTAAGTTATGGGTTAGGGTACCGTTTATGGTTAGGGTAGGGTACGGGTTAGAGTATGGGTTAGAGTACGTGTTAGGGTTACGGTTAGGGTTAGGGTACATGTTAGAGTTAGGGTTAGGGTATGGGTTAGAGTTAGGGTTAGAGTATGGGTTAGTGTACGGGTTAGGGTTAGGTTTAGGGTTAGGTTACGGGTTAGGGGTAGGGTTAGCTGAAGGGGTAGGGATGGGGGTTAGGGGTATGGTAGGGGTCGGGGTAGGGTTAGGGTTTAGGGTTAGGGTTTGGGGTTTGGCGTTAGTGGCTAAGGTTAGGGTTTAGTGTTTAGGGTATTGGGTTTAGGGTTAGGGTTTAGGGTTTAGGGTTTAGGGTTAAGGTTAGGGTTTAGGGTTTAAGGATTAGTGTTTAGGGTTAGGGTTAGTGTAGGGATAGGGTTAGGGTAAGGGTTAGGGGTTAGGGTTAGGGTAGGGTTAGGGGTTAAGGTTTAGGTTTTAAGGTTATGGGTTAGGGTTTAGGGTTAGGGTTACACCCCAGTAGTCCAGCAGGACCATTACACCAGCTGTGCGGTAGCAGAGGGCCGGGCCGAGGTGAAGGCGCCGGCGAGCTGGAGCGTGGGCCCAAGCATTTTGGCGCGGGGGGCATTGGAATGTCGCCAGGGGATTGGAGGGCCCTGCCGGTTCTCCCGCCCTGAATGGCCAGCTGTACCCCTAGCGGCCTGGGTGGTGGCGGGGCGGCACAGTGATTACGGCGCTGGGGCTCGGGGGTCCCCAGTCCCCAGCGTTTCAGCCCCAGGCCCCTTGGGAGGGGCCCCTTGGGGGCCAACCTAGGGTAAAGGTTAGCTCCTGGAGGCCAGCAGGCACAATCCGCCGTCTGGGGCGAATGGAGGTGCAGTGAAGATCAGGGCGCTGGTGAGCGGGAGAGTGGGCCCCAGCATTTTGGCGCTGGGGGCCTTCGAAGTCACCAGGGAAAGGAGGGTCCTGCCCGTTCTCCCGCCCTGAATGATTGGCTGTGCCCTAGCGGCCTGCGTATGGTCGGGGCAGAAGGGTGAGTCCAGCGTTGCGACTCGGGGGTCCCCAATCCCTGGCGTTCAGCGGCAGTCGCTTTGGGAGGGGCCCCTTGGGGGCTGACCTAGGGTTAGGGTTAGCCCTCAGGAGGCCGGCAGGCTCGATTCACTGGCTCTGTGGCGAATGGAGGGGTGGGCCAAGGTGAGGTCGCTGACGAGCGGAAGCGTGGGCCCCAACATTTTGGCTCAGTGGGCCTTCGAATGTCACAGGGGGCTCAGAGGGCCCTGCTTGTTCTCCCGCCATGAAGGACCGGCAATCCCCTAGCGCCCCGGGTGGCGGCGGAGTGGCAGGGTCAGTCCAGCAGTGTTGCTCGGTTTTCCCCAATCCCCAGCGTTGCAGCACCAGGCCCCTTGGGAGGGGCCCCTCGGGGACTGTCCTAGGGTTAGGTTAACCCGCAGGAGGCCAGCAGTCCCGATTTGCCAGCTGTGCAGTGAGGGGAGGGATTGACTGTGGTAGGGCGCAGTCGAGCAGTAGCGTGGTACCCAGCATTTTGGCATGTCGGGGGCCTTCGTATTTGACCGGAGGCTCGGAGGGCCCTGCCGGTTATCCCACCCTGAATGCCCGGTGGCGCCGCTAGTGGCCCGCATGGCAGCGGGACGGCAGGGTGAGCCTGGCGCTGGGGCTTGCGGGTCCCCAATCCCTGCCATTGCAGCACCAAGCCTCTTGGGAGGGGCCACTCTGGGGCCCACCTAGGGTTATGGTTAGCCCCAAGGAGCCCGGGAGGCCGGATCCGCCAGCTGTGTGGCTAGGGGGGGGTTGGCCGAGGTGAGGGCGCTGTAGAGCGGGAGCATGGGCCTCAGCGTTTTGGCGCAGGGGACCTACGAATGTCGCCGGGGGCTCAGAGGGCCCTGCCTGTTCCCCCACCCTGAATGACAGGTGACACCCCAAGTGGCTCGGGTGGCGGCGGAGGGGCAGGTTGAGTATATAGCTGGGGCTTGTGGGTCCCCAATCTCCAGCATCGTGGTGCCAGGCCCTTTGGTAGGGCCCTTCGGGGGCCGACCTAGGGTTAGAGTTAGCCCCCAGGAGGCCGGCAGGCCCGATAAGATGGCTGTGGGGCGAGCGGAGGTGTGGGCCGAGGTGAGGGTGCTGGCGAGTGGAAGCATGGTACCCAACATTTTGGCACGGGGGGCCTCCGAATGTCGCCAGGGGTCTGAGGATCCTGCCCTTTCTCCCGCCTTGAATGACTGGCGGCACCCTTAGCGGCCTGGGTGGTGACGGGGAGGCATGGTGAGTCTGGCGCTGCGGCTCGGGAATCCCCAATCCCAGGTGTTGCAGCACCAGGCCCCTAGGATGGGCCCCTTGGGGCCGACCTAGGGTTAGGTTTAGCCCCTAGGAGGCCTGCAGGCCTGATTCACTGGCTGTTGGAGAAGCGGAGGGTGGAATGAGGTGAGGGCCCAGGTGAGTGGGAGCATGGGCCCCAGCGTTTTGGCATGGATGGCCTTCGAAAGTTTCTGGGTTCTTGAGAGCCCTGCCCGTTTTCCCACCCTGAATGACCTGCGATGCCCCAGTGGGTCCGGTGTCGGCGGGGTGGCAGGGTGAGTCCAGTGCTGCAGCTAGGGCGTCCCCAATCCCAGGCGTTGCTGCTCCAGTCCCCTTGGGAGTGGCCCCTTGGGGGCTGACCTAGGGTAGGGTCAGCCCCCAGGAGGCCGGCAGGACCGATACGCCACTGTGGGGCAGCAGAGGGGCAGGCTGAGGTGAGGGTGCTGGTCAGCGGGAGCGTGGCCGCGGTGGTTTGGCTCGGGGGGGGGGCCTTCGAATGTCCTGCGGCTCCGAAAGCCCTGCCCCTTCAACTGACCTGAATGACCAGCGGCGCCCCAAGTGGCCCGGGTGATGTGGGACGGCAGGGTGAGTCAGGCGTTAGGAATTGGGAGTCCCCAATCCCCAGCGTTGCGGGATCAAGACCCTTAGGATGGGCCCCTCATGGGCCGATCTAGGGTTAGGGTTGGCTCCCAGGAGGCCGGCAGGCCTGATATGCCAGCTAGACTGCGAGAGGAGGGGCGGGCGGAAGTAAAGGTGTTGGCGAGCGGGAACATGGGCACCATCGTTTTGACTTGGGTCTTTCAAAGGTCGCCGGGGTCTCGCGGGCCCTGCCCATTCTCCCACCCTGAATGAACAGCGACGCCCCAGCATGCCCGGTGTCAGCAGGGAGGCAGGGTGAGTCTGGCGCTGGGGCTCGGGGGTCCCCAATCCCCGGCGTTGTGGCCCAGGCCCCTTGGGAAGCGCCCCTCGTGTGCCGACCTAGGGTTAGGGTTAGCCCCCAGGAGTCCTGCAGGCCTAATCCGCCAGCTGTGTGGCAAACGGAGGGGGGTGGGCAGAGGTGAGGACGCTGGCGAGTGGGAGCGTGGGCCCAAGCGTTTTGGCGCGGGGGGCCTTCGAGGGTCACTGGGGGCTCAGAAGGCCATGCCCGTTCTCCCGCCCTGAATGACCGGCGGTGCCTCTAGCGGCCCGGGTGGTGGAGGGGCGGCAGGTGAATCCGGCGCTGGGGCTCAGGGGTCCCCAATCCACCGTTTTGCGGCACCAGGCCCCTTGGGAGGGGCCCCTCGGGGAATGACCTAGGGTTAGGCTTAGCCCCCAGGACGCCAGCAGGCTCAATCCGCCAGCTGTGCAGCGAATTAAGGGGTGGGTCGAGGTGAGGTCTCTGTGGAGTGGGAGCGTGGGCTCAAGCGTTTTGGCACCGGGGGCCTTCGAATGTTTCCGGGGACTCAACAGGCCCTGCCCATTCTCCTCCCTGAGTGACCAGCAGCGCCCCTAGCAGCCCAGGTGGCGGCGGGGCGGCAGGGTGAGTCAGGCACTGTGGCTCGGGTATCCCCAATCCCTGGCGTTGTGGCGCCAGGCCCCTTGGGAGGGGCCCCTCGGGGGCCAAACTAGGGTTAGGTTTAGCCCCTAGGAGGCTGGCAGGCCCTATTCCCCAGCTGTGTGGAGACTGGAGTGACGGACCGAGGTTAGGGCGCTGGTGAGCAGGACTGTGGGCCCAGGTGTTGTGGCGCGGGGGGCCTTTGAAGGTCTCCGTGTCTCTGAGGGCCCTGCCCGTTCTCACGCCCTGAATAACGGCAGCACCCCAAGCCCCCGGGTGGCAGCTGGGGGGCAGGGTGAGTCCAGTGCTGAAGCTCGGGGATCCACAATCCCTGGCGTTGTGGCGCCAGGCCCCTTGGAAGGGGCCCCTCTGGGGTCAATCTAGGGTTACGGTTAGCCCCCAGAAGGCCAGTGGACCCGATCAGCGGCTGTGCAACACGCTGAGGGTTGGGCCGAGGTGAGGGCACTGGCGAGACTGAGCATGAGCCCAAGTGTTTTAGCGCGGGGGGCCTTCAAAGGTCGGCGGGGGCTCGGAGGGCCCTGCTGGTTCTGTCGCCCTGAATGACCGTCGGTGCCCCTAGCGGCCCGGGTGCCGACAGTGAATCAGGGTGAGACCGGCTCTGGGGCTCTGCATCACCAATGCCCAGCGTTGCAGAGCCAGGCCCCTTGGGATGTGCCCCTCGGGCTCGACCTAGGGTTTCGTTAGGCCCCCAGGAGCCTGGCAGGCCCTATCCACCGGCTCTGAATCAAGCGGAGGGGTGGGCCAATGTGAGGGCACTGGCGAGCAGGAGCATGGGGCCAACGTTTTTGCGCGGGGGGCCTTCGAAGGTCAGCGGGGGCTTGGAAGGCCCTGCCTGTTCTCCCGGCCTGAATGACCGGCGGCACCCCTGCGGCCCGGGTGGCGGCGGGACGGCTGGGTGAGTCCGGAGCTAGGGCTCGGGGGATCCCAAGCCCTGGCGTGGCGGCGCCAAGCCCTTTGGGAGGAGCCCCTCGGGGGCTTACGTAGGGTTTGGTTTAACCCCCAGGAGGCAGGTGGGCCTGATCCGCCGGCTATGCGGTGTGCGGAGGGGCTCGCTGAGTTGAGGGCGCTGGTGAGTGGGAACGTGAACACAAGCGTTTTGGCGCGGGGTGCCTTCGAAGGTTACCGGAGGCTCAGAGGGCCCAGCATGTTCTCCCGTCCTGAATGACCGCCGGTGCCCTAGCAGCCTGGGTGGCGGCAGGGCGGTAGGGTGAGCCCGGAGCTGGGGCTCGGGGATCCCCAATCCCCGGCGTGTTATCGCCAGGCCCCTTGGGAGGGGTCCCTCTCGGCTGACGTACGGTTATAGTTAGCTCAAAGGAGGCCGGCAGGCCGGATCCGCCAGCTGTGCGGCGAGCAGAGTGGTGGGCCGAGGTGAGGGCGCTGGTGATCTGGAGCGTGGGCCCAAGCGTTTTGGCGTGGGGGGCCTTCGAAGGTCTCCAGGGGCTCAGAGGCCCTGCCCCTTCTCCCGCCCTGAGGGACCGGCGGTGCCCCTAGCAACCCAGTTGGCGGTGGTGTGGCAGTGTAAGTCTGGCGCTGGGGCTCGAGGGTCCCCAATCTCCGGCATGGCGGTGCCAGTCCCCTTGGGAGGGGCTCCTCAGGGACCGACCTAGGGTTAGGGTTAGACCCCAGGAGGCCAGCAGGCCCGATCCGGCGGTTGTGCAGCTTGCGGAGGGGCTGGCCGAGGTGAGGGCGCTGGTGAGCGGAAGCGTGGGCCAAAGCATTTTGGCACGGGAGGCCTTGGAATGTTGCCGGAGGCTCGGAGGGCCCTGCCCATTCTCCAACCCAGATGACCGGTGGCGCCCCTAGAGGCCCGGGTGGCGGCGGGGCGCCAGGGTGCGTCCCGAAGTTTGCTTTGGGGGTCCACAATCCCCAGTGTGGCAGCGCCAGGCCCCTTGGGATGGGCCCCTCAGGAGCTAACCTAGGGTTAGGGTTAGCCCCCAGGAGGCCGGCAGTCCCGATCTGCCAGCTGTGCGGCGAGCGGAGGGGTGGGCTGAGGAGAGGGTGCTGGTGAGCAGGAGCGTAGGCCCAAGCGTTTTGGCGTGGGGGGGCTTCGAAGGTCTCCAGGGGCTCGGAGGACCCTGTCCGTTCTCCCGCCCTAAATGACCGGCGGCGCCCCTAGCTGCCCGGGTGGCGGTGGGGTGGCAGGGTAAGTCCTGCGCTGAGGCTCGAGGGTCCCCAATCATCAGCTTCGCGGTGCCAGGCCCCTTGGGAGGGGCCCCTCGTGAGCAGACCAAGGGTTAGGGTTAGTCCCCAGGAGGCCGAGAGGCCCAATCTGCCTGTCTGTGGTGAGCGGAGGGACGGGCCGAGGTGAGGGCGTTGGTGAATGTGAGCTTGGGCCCAAGCGTTATGGCGTGGGGGGCCATGGAAGGTCGACAGGGGCTTGGAAGGCCCTGCCCGATCTCCCGCCCTGAATGAGGACGGAATCCCTAGCGGGCCAGGTCATGGTGGTGCGGCAGGGTGAGTTCGGCGCTGGTGCTCGGGGGTCCCCAATCCCCAGCGTGGCAACGCCAGGCACTTGGGAGTGGTCCCTCGGGGACCGACCTAGGGTTATGGTTAGCTCCAGGCGGCTGGCAGGCCCGATCCGCAGGCTGTGCGGCGAGCAGAGGGGTGGGCCGAGGTGGGGGCGCTGGGGAGCGGGAGCGTGGGCCCAAGCGTTTTGGTGTGGGGGGTCTTCAAACGTCGGTGGGGGCTTGGAGGGCCCTGCCCGTTCTCCCGCCCTGAATAACCAGCGGCGCCCCTAGAGCCCTGGGTTGCAGTGGGGCGGCCATATGAGTCCGCTGCTGGGGCTCGGGGGTCCCAAATCCCAGGCCTTGCAGCTCCAGGCTCCTTGGGAGGGGCCCATCAGGGGCCGACCTAGGTTTAGGGTTAGCCCCCAGGAAGGTGGCAGGCCCGATCCGCATGCTGTGTAGTGAGCAGAGGGGCAGGCCGAGGTGAGGGCGCTGTCGAGCGGGAGCGTGGGCCCAAGCATTTTGGCGCGGGGGGCCTTCGAAAGTCATCGGGGGTTCGGAGGGCCCTTCCCGTTCTCCCGCCCTGAATGACCGGCGGCTCCCTTAGCGGCCCAGGTGGCGGCAGGTTGGCAGGTTGAGTCCGGCCTTGGGGCTCGGGGGTCCCCAATCCCTGGGGTTGCTGCGCCAGGCCCTTTGGGAGGGGCCCCTTGGGTGCTGACCTAGGGTTAGGGTTAACCCCCAGGACGGTGGCAGGCCCTTTCCGCCGGCTGTGTGGTGAGTGGAGGGGCGGACAGAGGTGAGGGCCCTGGCGAGCAGGAGCGTGGGCCCAAGCGTTTTGCCATGGGGGGCCTTCGAAGGTCACCGGGGGCTTGGAGGCCGTGCCCATTCTCCCTCCCTGAATGACCAGCGGCACCCCTAGTGGCCTGGGTGGTGGCGCGGCGGCAGGATGAGACTGGCAATGGGGCTCGGGGGTCCCCATTCCCTGGCGTTGCAGCGCCAGGCTGCTTGGAGGGGCCCCTTGGGTGCCAAGCTTGGGTTAGGGTTAGCCCCCAGGAGGCTGGCAGGCCCGATCGGCCGGGTGTGTGGCAAGCGAAATAGCGTGCAGAGGTGATGGCACTGGCGAACGGGAGTGTGGGCCTAAGCGTTTTGGTGCTGGGGGCATTCGAAAGTCGCCGGGGGCGCAGAGCACCCTACCCGTTCTCCCGCCATGAATGATTGGTGGCACCCCTAGGGGCTGGTAGGGGAGGGGCAGTAGAGTGAGTCCAGCGCTAGGGCTCGGGGGTCCCCAATCACCGGCGTTGTGGCACCAGGCCTTTGGAAGGGGCCCCTCAGGGTCCAACCTTGGGTTAGGTTTAGCCCCCAGGAAGCAGGCTGGCCCGATCCGCTAGCTTTTGGCGAGCGGAAGGGCAGCCTGAGAAGAGGGCGCTGACAAACAGGAGCGTGACACCAAGCGTTTTGGTGCGGGGGGCCTTCGAATGTTGCCGGGGGCTCGGAAGCCCCTGCCTGTTCTTCCGCCCTGAATGACTGCGGCACCCCTAGCGGCCCGGGAGGCGGTGGGAAGGCAGGGTGAGTCCGGCGCAGGGGCTCAGGTGTCCTCAGTCCCTGGCGTTGTGGCGCTAGGACCCTTGAAAGGGGTCCATCCGGGGGGACCTGGGTTTAGGGTTAGCCCCAGGAGGCCGGCAGGCCCAATCCGCAGGCTGTGCGGCATACGATGGGGCGGGCCTAGGTGAGGCCGCTGGCGAGTGGGAGCATGGCTCCAAGCATTTTGTAAAGTGGGCCTTCGAAGGTCGTTGAAGTCTCGGAGGGTCCTGCCCGTTCTACCGCCCTGAATAACCGGCAGCGCCCCTAGCACCCCGGGTGGCGGTGGGGCCCCGGGTGACTCCGGTGCTGGAGCTTGGGGGTCCCCAATCCACGGCATTGCTGCTCCAGGCCCCTTGGGATGGGCCCCTCGAGGACCGACCTAGGGTTACGGTTAGTCCCAGGTGGCCAGCAGGCCTGATCCGCCGGCTGTGTGGGGAGCGGAGGGGCGGGCCAAGTTGAGGGCGCTGGCAAGCGGGAGCATGAGCCCAAGCGTTTTGGCGTGGCGGGCCTTCGAAGGTCGCCGGGGGCTCTGAGGGCTATGCCCGTTCTCCCGTCCTGAATGAGGACGGCGCCCCTATCGGGCGGGGTCGCGGCAGGGCGGCAGGGTGAATCCGGTGCTGGTGCTCAGGGGTCCCCAATCCCCGGCGTGGTGGTGCCAGGCCCCTTGGGAAGGGCCCCTTGGGTGCCGAAGTAGGGTTTGGGTTAGCCCCAGGAGGCCGGCAGGCATACGGAGGTGCTGGCCGAGGTGAGGACGCTGACGAGCGGGAGCGTGGGCCCAAGAGTTTTCGTGCGTGGGCCTTCGATGTTCGCTGGGGGCTCAGAGGGCACTGCATGTTCTCCCGCCCTGAATGACCAGTGGTACCCCTAGCGGCCAGTGTGGCGGTGGGGCTGCAGGGTGATTCCAGCGCTGGGGTTGGGGGTCCCCAAACCCCGGCGTGTTTTGCACCAGGCACCTTGGGAGGGGCCTTCGGGGGCCGACCTAGGGTTAGGGTTAGACCAAAGGAGGTCGGCAGGCCCGATCTGCCGGGTGTGCGGCGAGCGGAGTGGTGGGCTGAGGTGAGGGCACTGGCGACAGGTATCGTGGGCCCAAGCGTTTTGGCACTGGGGGCCTTCGAAGGTCGCCAGGAGCTCTGAGGGCCCTGCCCGTTCTACCACCCTGAATGATCGGCGGCGCCCCTAGCGGCCTGGGTGGCGGCGGGGCGGCAGGGTGAGTCTGGCGCTGGGGCTCTAGAGTCCCCAATCCCTGGCGTGGCAAAGCCAGGCCCCTTTGGAGGGGCCCTCGGGGACCGACCTAGGGTTAGGGTTAGCCCCGAGGAGGCCGGCAGGCCATATCCGTCAGCTGTGTGGGGAGTGGAGAGGTGGGCCGAGGTGAGGGCGCTGGGGAGCGGGTGCGTGGGCCCAAGCATTTTGGCGCTAGGGCCTTCGATGGTTGCCGGGGGATCGGAGGGCTCTGATGGTTCTCCCGCCCTGAATGACCATCGGCGCCCCTAGTGGCCCGGGTTGTGGCAGGACGGCAGGGGGAGTCCAGTGCAGGGGCTCGGGGATCCCGAAACTCGGCATTGAGGTGACACGCCCCTTGGGAGGAGCCCCTCGTGGGCCAACCTAGGGTTAGGGTTAGCCCCCAGGAGGCCGGCAGGCCTGATCCAACAGCTGTGCATCGAGAGGAGGGCGGGCCAAGGTGAGCAAGCTGGCAAGCGGGAACATGGGCCCAAGCGTTTTGGCATGGGGGGCCTTCGAAGTCATCGGGGGTTCCGAGGGCCCTGCCCATTCTCCCGCCCTGAATGACCAGCAGCGCCCCAAGCGGCCCGGGTGGCAGAGGGGCGGTAGGTTGAGTCAGGCGCTGGGGCTCGGGGGTCCCCAATCCCCGGCATTGCAGCACCAGGCCCCTTGGGAGGGGCCCCTCGGGTCTGACCTAGGGTTAGGGTTAGCACCCAGGAGGCCGGCAGGCCCAATCCCCCAGCTGTGCCGTGAGCGGAGGGGCGGGCCAAGGGGCGGGCGCTGGAGAGCGGGAGGGTGGTCCTAAGCGTTTTGGCACGGGGGCCTTCGAAGTTCGCCATGGGCTCAGAGGGCCCTACCCGTTCTCCCGCTCTGAATGACCTGCGGCACCCCTAGCGGCCCGGGTGGCGGCGGGGCAGCAGTGTGAGTTTGGCTCTGGGGCTCGGTGTCCCCAATCCCCGTATTGTGGCACCAGGCCCCTTGGGAGGGGCCCATCGGGGACCGACCAAGGGTTAGGGTTAGCCCCCAGGAGGCCGGCAGGCCTGATCCACCAGCTGTGCGATGAGTGGAGGGGTGGGCCGAGGTGAGGGCGTTGGCGAGCGGGAGCGTGGACGCAAGCGTTTTGGCACGGGGGTCCTTCGAAGGTCGCTGGGGGCTCGGAAGGGCCTGCCCGTTCTGCCACCCTGAATGATCGGCGGCGCCCCTAGCAGCCCGGTGGCATCGCGGCGGCCGTGTGAGTTCGGCACTGGGGTTCGGGGGGTCCCAATCCCCGGCGTTGGGCAGCTAGACCCCTTGGGAGATTCCCTCGGGGGCCGACCTAGGGTTAGGATTATCCCCCAAGAGTCTGTTAGGCCCAATCCACCAGCTGTGCGGCAAGCGGAGGCGTGGGCTGAGGTGAGGGCGTTGGTGAGCGGGAGTGTGGGCCCAAGCGTTTTGGCGCAGGTTGCCTTCGAAGATCACCGGGGGATTGGAGGGCCCTGCCCGTTCTCCCGCCCTGAATGACCAGCGGTGCCCGTTCCATCCCGGGTGGTGGCGGGGTGGCAGTTTGAGTCTGGCGCAGGGGCTCGGGGGTCCCCAGTCCCCGGCGTTGTGGCGCCAGGCCCCTTGGGATGGGCCCCTCAGGGGCCAAGCTAGGGTTAGGGTAGGCCCCGAGGAGGCCGGCAGGCCCGATCCGCTGGCTGTGTGGTGAGCAGAAGAGCGGGCAGAGGTGAGGCCGCTGGCGAGCGGGAGTGTAGGCCCAGGCATTTTGGCGCAGGGGTCCTTCTAAGGTCGCCGGGGGATCGGAGGGCCCTGCATGTTCTCCTGCCCTGAATGACTGGCGGCTAACCTAGCGGCCCGTGTGGAGGAGGTGCGGTAGGGTGAGTCGGGCACTGGGGCTCGGGGGCCCCCAATCCCCGCGTTGGGGCTCCAGGCCCCTTCAGAAGGGCTCTAGGGGGCCTACCAAGCATTACTGTTAGCCCCCAGCAGGCTGGCAGACCCGATCTGCCGGCTACGTGGCGAGCAGAGGGGCAGGCCGAGGTGAGGGCGCTGTAGAGAGGGGGCGTGGACCCAAGCGTTTTGGTGTGGGGGACATTCAAAGTCGCCGGAGGCTCAGAGCACCCTTCCCGTTGTACCGCGCTGAATGCCCGACGGCTCACCTAGTGGCCCGGGTTGCAGAGCGGTGGCAGGGTGAGTCCGGTGCTGGGGCTCGGGTGTCCCCAATCCCCAGCGTTGCAGTGCCAGGCCCCTTGGGAGGGGCCCCTCGGGGGCCGACCAAGGATTATTGTTAGCCCCCAGGAGGCCAGCTGGCCCGATCCCCAAACTGTGCGACGAGCGGAGGGGTGGGCCCAATGAGGGCGCTTGAGAGCGAGAGCCTGGGCCAAAGCATTTTGGCGCGGGGGGCCTTCGAATGTCATCGGGGATTCGGAGGGCCCTACCCGTTCTCCCGCCCTGAACGACCGGCGGCACCCCTAGCAGACCGGGGGGCAGCAGGGTGGCAGGGTGAGTCCAGCGCTGCGGTTCGGGGGTTCCCAATCCCCGGTGTTGCGCTGCCAGGCTCCTTGGGATGGACCACTCGGGGGCCGACCTAGGGTTAGGGTTAGCCCCCAGGAGGCCGGCAGGCCCGATCTGCGGCTGTGCGGTGAGCAGAGGGGCGGGCTGAAGTGAGGGCCCTGACTAGCGGGAGCGTGGGCCCAAGCGTTTTGGCACGGGGGGCCTTCGAAGGTCTCCGGTGGCTCGGAGGGCCCTTCACGTTCCTCCGCCCTGAATGACCGGCGGCGCCCCTACTGGCCCGGGTGGCGGCGGGGCGACAGGTTGAGTCCAATGCTGGGGCTCTGGGGTCCCCAATCCCTGGCGTTGTGGCGCCAGGCCCCTTGGGAGGTGCCCCTCGGGGGCCGACCTAGGCTTAGGGTTAGCCCCCAGGAGGCCGGTAGGCCTGATCCGCTGGCTGTGTGGCAAACGGAGGGACGGGCCGATGTGAGGGCGCTGGAGAGAGTGAGCCCGGGCCCAAGCGTTTTGGTGCAGGGGACCTTCGAAAGTCGCTGGGGGCTCGGAGGGCCCTGTCCGTTCTCCCGCCCTGAGTGACCAGTGGCGCCCATAGTGGCCCGGGTGGTGGCGGTCCGGCAGGGTGAGTCTGACACTGGGGCTCAGGGGTCCCAATCCCGGCATTGCGGCTCTAGGCCCCTTGGGAGGGGCTCCTCGGGGGCTGACCTAGGATTAGGATTAGCCCCCAGGACGCCGGCAGGCCCAATCTGCCAGTTGTGTGGCGAGTGGAGGGACTGGCAGAGGTGAGGGCGCTGGCGAGCGGGAGTGTGGGCTGAAGCATTTTGGCGGAGGTACCTTTGAAGGTCGCCTGGGGCTTGGAGGGCCCTGCCCTTTCTCATGCCCTGAATGACCGGCGGCTCCGCTAGCGGCCCGGGTGTCGGTGGGGCAGCACGGTGAGTCCGGCGCTGCGGCTCGGGGTTCAGCAATCAGAGACGTGGCGCCAGGCCCCATTGGATGAGCCCCTCGAGGGCCGATCTAGGTTTAGGGTTAGCCCCCAGGGGGCCAGAGGCCTGATCCGCCGCCTGTGCAGCGAGCGGAGGGGCAGGCCCAGGTGTGGGCGCTGGAGAGCGGGAGTGTGGGCCCAAGAGTTTTGGCGTGGGGGGCCTTCGAAGGTGGTCGGGGGTTCGAAAGGCCCTTCCCGTTCTTCTGCCCTGAATGACCGGCGGCGCCCCTAGTGGCCCGGGTAGTGGCGGGGCGGCAGGTTGAGTCTGACGCTGGGGCTCTGGGGTCCCAAATCCCGGGCTTTGCGGCGCCAGGCCCCTTGGGAGGGGCCCCACGGGGGCCGCCCTAGTGATAGTGTTAGCCCACAGGAGGCCGGCAGGCCCTATCCGCCGGCTGTCAGGCGAGCGGAGGGAGGGGCCGAGATGAGGGCGCTGGCGAGAAGGAGCATGGGCCCAACCATTTTGGCATGGGGGGCTTCAAAGTTCGAAGAAGGCTCGGAGGGCCCTGCCCGTTCTCCCGCCCTGAATGACGCGCGGCGTCCCTAGCGGACCGGATGGCCGGGTGGCGGCAAGTTGAGTCCGGCGCTGGGGCTTGGGGGTACCCCATCTCTGGCGTTGCGGTACCCAGCCTCTTTGGCGCCGAGCTAGGATTAGGGTTAGCCCACAGGAGGCTGGCAGGCTCAATCCACCAGCTGTGGGGCGAGCGGAGGGGCAGGCGGAGGTGAGGGCGCTGGCGAGCGGGAGCGTGGGCCAGAGCATTTTGGCTTTGGCTCGGGGTGCCTTCGAAGGTCGCAGGTGACTCGGAGGGTCCTGCCCCTTCTGTTGCCCTGAAGGACTGGCGACGCCACTAGTGCACCATGTGGTGGTGGGGTGGTAGGGTGCATCCGGCACTGGGACGTGGGGGTCCCCAATCCCTGGCATGTGGCACCAGGCCACTTGGGAGCGGCCCTTTGAGGGTGACCAAGGGATAGGATTAGCCCCCAGGAAGCCAGCAGGCCTGATCCGCCAGCTCTGCAGCGAGCTTAGGGGTGGGCCGAGGTTAGGGTGCTGGCGAGCAGGAGGGTGGCAGCCAGAGTTTTTGCACGGGGGGCCTTCGAAGGTCGCAGGCAGATCGGAGGGCCCTACCCGTTCTCCCTTCCTGAATGAATGGCAACGCCCCTAGCACCCTGGGTGCTTGGGGGTGGCAGAGCGAGTCCAGCACTGGGGCTCGGGGGTCCCAAATCCCCAGCATTGTGGTGCCAGGATCCTTGGGAGGGGCACCTCAGGGGCCGACCTAGGGTAAGTGTTAGCACCCAGGAGTCCAGCAGGCCCGTTCCCCCAGCTCTGCGGCAGGCATAAGGGCAGGCCGAGGTGAGGGCGCTGGCGAGAGGGAGTGTGGGCCCAAGCTTTTTGGCTTGGGGGGACTTCGAAAGTCACTGGGGGCTTGGACGGCCCTGCCCGTTCTCTCGCCCTGAATGACTGGTGGCGCCCCTAGCAGCCCGCGTTGCTGCGGGGCAGCAGGGTGACTCCGGCGCTGGGATCGGGGGTCCCCAATCCCCGGCGTTGTGGCACCAGGCCCCTTGGGAGAGGCCCCTCGGGGGCCGACCTAGGGTTAGGGTTCGTCCCCAGGAGGCCGGCAAGCCTGGCGCTAAGTGGTTCTGGCAATGTAACAAAAATGCCATACACTTATCTGTAAGAAATAACAGTGTACAGGAACCCTCTTAGCCCTAACATCATCCTTTGTGAATATGGAAGCCAGCCCCAAAGTGGTCGTGGAAGTCTGACGAAAGGGTTAAGCACTTTTCTCTGAGTCACCACACTATACAGGGAAAGACCAATGTATATCATCTTTCATGAGTAGGAATCATTAATGAAAAGGTTCTGGAATTTCGAGGACTCTGACCCATCCTTATTGGTAATAAACCACCGTGTACAGGAAAACACCTTCAACTCTCATCAGCCTCCTCAATCCTGATTACGATTCAACTTTGGGTGTGTAGGACTAGGGAAATGTCCACATCTTATTGCTAAGAAAGAACGATGTCAGGGTAATGCCCTTCAAGTCACCTCAGCCTTCCTGAAGACGGAAGCAGGAATCAAGGTGGTTATGTTACCATGAGGTAAGGAAGATGAGCATATAAGTGAGAAACAACAGTGGGCAGGACCTCTCTTCCAACGAACAGTATCTTTGCTTAATGTTGAATCCCTATGGTAAGTGGTTGTGGGCATTTGTGAGGTCAAAATCTGAAGTGTTTTGTAAAACCTCTTGGCCATTCACAGATGAGACTAAGGTAGTTGGGGACTCCTAGGCACTGATTTGTCCACTGTCAAAAATATGAGAAGATAAAAGAGACAGATGAGGTCTCCTCAGGCATTGTCCTTTATCCTCATCCTCTATCACATCCTATCACAGCACCCTCTCGTGGGCTCATAAGAGTTTCACTGTCACCAGGCAGGTCATTGTATTTGATAAACCACTGTGAGAGTTTGCATTTGCCTTCATCTGCAACCTCCTAGAAGCAAATGCAGGTCTCTGGTACCATGTGAAGTCATGTGAAGGCATTGTGAGAAAGTGTCCTTTTGCTTAAGAAAAACATGGCTGGGGCTCCTGGCTGGCTCAGCCAGTTAAGCATGTGCCTTTGGCTCAGGTTATGATCCCAGGGTTCTGGGATCGAACCCGGGCTCCCTGCTCAGCACAAAAGGAGGTAGGGAAATAGCTTAGAACCCACAGAGAATGTGAATAAAGGGGAGTGAAATGGAACTTGGTCTGTGTTTTGCTTTAGGGATTGGAAGTTAGTTTTTTCTCAATTGTGATTGTTCTTGAAACAGAAAAGCTGTATTGGTTTTTTTTTTACCTTTAATTTTTTTCTACTAATAATTTTTTATTATGATATGTTAGTCACTACACAGTATTTCCTTAGATTTTGATGTAGTGTTCCGTGATTCATTATTTGCATATAACACCCAGTGCTCCATGCAATATGTACCTTCCTTAATACCCATCACTGGCCCATCCCAATCCCCCACCCCTCTCCCCTCTGAAGCCCTCAGTTTGTTTCCCAGAGTCCATAGTCTCTCGCGGTTCATTCCCCCTTCTGTTTAGGGTCCATTGTCTAAAGGGACAGACAGTGGAAGTTCACCAAATATAAGATAGAAATTTCATTGTTCATTATAGATGCCGCCAAGTAGTTCCCAGACATTTCATTCTACTGTAGTAATTCATTATACCTGTGCAGGTGCACGTGGAAGATAATTGATGCATGTATAGTGGTAATAAAACACGCCCCTCAGTAGTAGAATAATAGAGGATGCATATGTGTAAAATTATTCGACTACAGCTTCCATGCTTTCCCTTTGGTTCCTTATTATCTATGAAATTGGACAATTTTTGTTCTCTAGGCTTTAAACTCATTGTCAGTATTTAGAGTTTTTCAATGCTGATCTTCTCCTGTAAAAGTTACCAAAAACCTAAAATATGTATGAACTTTAAAAAATGCTATATTGAAAATTAGAGCAGGGAAGTTCCATTTTGTAAATATTGTGTCAATGGATCTCTATTTTGACATCAGGGTTCATTAGAAATGATGACATTTTATGTGAGTATAAATATCAATGTGTAAAAGAAAAGGTAGGAAGAACCTTGAATGTTTACGTAATTGGTGAAATGACAGGGGTGTGTGTGTGTGTGTGTGTGTGTGTGTGTGTGTGTGTGTGTGTGTAATTGATTTTCAATGAATGGTTCAGCTTCTTGTAGGGCCTCCGAGAGAGC
The DNA here is from genome assembly GCF_024610735.1 of Ursus americanus. Lineage (NCBI taxonomy): Eukaryota > Metazoa > Chordata > Mammalia > Carnivora > Ursidae > Ursus > Ursus americanus. Next base: position 4,548,461 of record NC_142130.1, on the reverse strand, counting down.
CCAGGTGAACCTTTCAATGAGTTGGTATCTGTTTTCAGATCATGGGAATCTCTTTGTCCAATAGTCAATCAGGCAAGCTTTGAGGTCTTGAAGAGTTTCAGTCCTCATCAATGGTGTTGCAGACCCTTGTGAGCAAACCCTAGGGTATGCTCAGAGCCCTCATTAGCTGGTACCAAGGTGTGACGATTTCAGACAGCATTTCCCAAAGAAGTACCTCTTGAGTCTCTGTCCTTGTCAGTTCCCTACACTTCCTTACACTAGTTATGTGATCAGTGTGTTTCAGGATAATCCCCACATGTGATTTTTCTATTTCCTACTAGTCCTATCTTTTTCTCATCTTCTTCTTTTATGGTAGGGGTTGGGAAGCAACCTGTGTGGTGTAGAAAGGGGAGTGGTAGTTGTCTGCCTTCAGAGGACCGAATGATGCCTAGAAATTGTACTGTAGTTTGAGGTCAATTGTCCATCCTCTGAGTGTCAGGAATTCCATCACTTTACTTTGATGCTAGTCTGTTCTTCAAGCTGTCTTCAGAAATAAGGACGTCATCCATCTAGGGAATACTGGTTTGTGTGTATGTTTTCATTTTAGGAAAGGCCTTGCTGTTCCTGAAAATAATACTGTAGAGCACCCTTTCCTGTTCTTATTGGCCATCAGTCAATCTTTTGTGAAGTATTCGTTTATAATAGACTTTCTATGGTTGATGAGCAGGAATTCTTTTTTGACAAGTCTTTGTCAGTGTGTGTATTGCAAATCTTTACTTCCCAGCCTGCGGTTCACTTTTTCATTTTCTTATGGTCATAAGGTAAGGAGAAATGTCACATTTTTATGAAGTCCCGCTGAATTCTTTTAAATGGTTAGTGCACCCTGTGTCCTACCCCAAGATTGACAGGTTCTACGTTTTCTTTCAGAAACTGTCCAATGGGAAGCTACAATCCATCTCAAATTTATAAATTGCATTTTGAATTTAATAGGGTATTTATAGACTGGTTTAGATTTTCTATGTACACAATTGTATTGTCTGTGAATAGTCACATTTATCCCCTCAATTCATATACTTTTTGATTCTCTTGCCTTCTAACACTGGTAAATTCTCCAAAGAAACGTTGAATAGAGCAGCATTGTTTGAAGATTTTAATATACCTTTCTCAATATCTGACAGAAAAAGCAGACAAAACATTGGTAACAAATGTGACATAATTGACATATAGGGAACATTCCATAATAAGTGCAGAATACATTATTTTCAAGTGGTCATAGACTCTTTACCCAAATAGATGATATGTGGGGCCACGAATCAAGTCTACAAATGTTAAACCCTGAAATTAACTAGATTCTATTCTTAGACCACAGAGGAATTGAGCCACAGTCATAGCGAAAAGAAAACCAAGAAGTCCTTCAATGTTTAAAATTAAATGGAACATTGCTACATATCCTAAGGGTCAGAGAGGAAATCTCAATGGAAATTCTGAACCTTTTCTACATGAGGGCTCACACACAATGATACTTTATTTGTGAAGAGCATTGTAATAACCTACACAAGAGTTGAGCCTTAAGTTAGAGTTCTGCCTGCCCCAGCCACACCTGGCAGCCTTGGCCTGTGGTCCCCCTCAGCTGTCCTTTCTGGTGGCCCTGAGCTAAGTGGGTCAACATGCCCATATGGAAATGGGAGGCTCCCCACTCATAGTGATGACGGTGCCCCCTCCCCAGCTGCCCTTTCTGGTAACTCTCAGCTAGGGGGGTCAACATGGCCGTATGGAAATTAGAAGCTCCCCACTCTTAGTGATGACATTGCTATCGTATCGTCCTCACCAGTCCAACAACATGATTTCTGAGTGAACTATGACACAAGAGTGACTTCTTGGCCCTCCTTCAGGTTTGACAATCATCTGGTGAGTCATCTATTCGAAATATGGATTCAACATGTGTTCTTTCTTCTGGAAAAGAAATAGACCCAATAGCAATTATGGTTTCCTGAGCACCTGTTCTTGAGACACATCATACTGGGTCTTTGTAGCATTCTGCCTCTTAAACTTCTCAACTAGGGTGTAGATATTTTTAGGCACATTTTCAGGTGGTTAGACAGGGACTCAGATGATATGAGTCACAGAGGACTTTAGTGTCAGAAACCTAAGTGGGATCCCCAAATTGACTCCAAATCCCTTGTTGTTCCATACAGGGTACTATCTTCCTCTTATCTCTGGTCTTCTCGATCTGGAAACCTATCAAGTATCAGGATTTTCTTGTCATGTGGACAACTGGAACGAATTCAGCTGGCCTTTTCACCTCTGCCCATGGTGATCATTAAGATCATTATCTCAGTGGAGGACCTCTGGGTAAGATACTCAAAGATCCTTAGGAATACAGACAGTATAATATTTTTCTGGTATTAAAGTTCCTGAAACCAACTATCTTTTTTAGTCCATTCAGGCTCTGGTATGTTCAGAGGGTGCTGTAAAACAGGTCTGAAATAGTGTTTAAAAACACTCAGCTCAGCCTCTTCTACAAAGTGAGCCAATGCTTATAAATATGGCTAAAATACTGCCTTACCTACGATGACTTCCCAGCCATCGTAGTGTTTATATGGTATGACTGTGACTTACATTAGTCAACATTTGCAGAGAAAGAACTTAGTGCATCCAGGGGGCACTTCATGTTGAAATTAGTTTGTGACAACGAGCTACTGTGTTTTATTCTGCAGTCCAAGGGAATGGTGCCAGACATCTCTAAGGTGTCTAACAGTTCTACAATTGTGATTTTAAGTGGTCTGTGTGCTTCAGCGATTTGGGCAGGAGAAGGGCAGGAGTCCAGAGACTGTGAACACTTCTGTTACCTGTGCTGACCATGGAGCAGGCAGCCTTCTGTGGACATCATTTTGATTTCTTGGTACTCTTGTGAAAGGTGCTTTAGTCTCAAATTCCTCCATTTAGGAGCAATTATAATGATAAAAGGAATTTTTATCTTATATCATCTGTGGGCCCTGATCCTGGGCTCCCAGGGAAGCCATCCTTTAACATTTTACCAGCTTAAAATGACTGGGCAAAAACCTCAAAGCATGGGCCCTATTTCTGCCCCATGCACATGTTGTACATCTGCTTCCAGGAGAAAACAAGAACCAAAAAATGCCAACATAAATATAAGAAAAAATAAAAAACCTCTTTGGCTCCCATAAGATTAAGGTCATACTGACATGTACATACTGAAAACATAAGAAAGAATCTGTTACTTTCTGGATCCAAGAAGATCCTCATTGTAGTGTGTAACTCTGTATGTAAAACAAAACAGAAAAAAATATATAAGCCTGCCCAAATGTTCCTTCCCTGGAGCACTCCCTTCTTGGTGAAGATTGTGTCTCCCAGACAGCTGTCCTGACTTGGGTTTGAATAAAGGTTTCTTCCTTTCTCTCTAAAATGTTTTTAAAAGTTCATTCATGCAGTGTCGACAATAATAGTGTTTTCTATTTAAGTGAGAAATAAATGTTCCACTCTAGTTGCATTGGTAATATAGGAATTGAGGGTTTCTTTAGAAGAGTAAGTCTGCTTTCCAGAAAAGTCAAGGTCATTGGTCTATTGAGAATGAAGATAATTACTGCTAAACAACAAGTATGTGTTGCCCCTTGCCCAGAAACCGAAGCAGGTGTGCAGGCTTTAGGTCAGAGCTGACTTCTTCTCCCCAGCTGACAGCACTTCTTTGCTCTGGCTCCAAGACACCCGAGGTTTTGAACGTCAGCATCGGAGTCAAGAGGCAGTTTGTCACAGGACGCCAGTGTTCAGAGAAAGCACATGTATGTTTGGCAAAATATCCTAACTATGTGAGGGCTGGAGGTAAAACCTCTAGTTATCCCAAAACCTCCTGGGCTTTTCTCTTTTCTCTAGTTGAGCCACAAAATAAAATTGAAGTAGCTGACAGCATTCTGGGTTTGGTGCAAGAATTACTTAGTTTCCCTGCTGGTAGAACTTTGCAGGGGATCACAGTTTCTCTACTCATTTATTGCTTACAAATGTATTTTGACCATCTGTTTCCTAAGAACCCTCTTTTATTAGAAAGGGAAGGTGAGATTCACTCTGTGCCTGTTTGTAACATCTAATTTGTTCCTTCATCTAACAGTGTTTATTCAATTGGGCCTAAGATATGGTTGAGTGGCCAGCATCTAGGGTTAGGTGGCTTTTTTTGCATCTGATACAGACTTGGATGATGTCATTTGACAAAGGTGATGTTTCATCATTGATTAGTTTATTCATCAGAAGAGTTAAAATTAGGATGGAGGGAAAATTGAAAATTATCCAAAGCGGCCTGTTCCTGTTTAAAAGTTGAGCTTGACTTTCTAGTTTTACTAAATGTATTATCTCGATATTTTGAGGTGCCATATTCTCTCTGTAGTTTCTTTTGTGGTGGAGTCAGAAGGAGAGTCTGGGAATTCTTTTGGATAGTGGCATGCTGGTGGCTTCAAGGGCATGGCGTCAGGAGCCTTGGGGTGAATTCTGCAACTGCTTGCCTGACCCTGGGTACATCTCACAGAGGTTTGGTTTCCTCCTATGAATTTGCAGGCAGATAATGTTCTGCTTAAAGGGGAACCCTCCCATCCTGTTGGTGGCAATGCAAAGTGGTGCAGCCAGTCTGGGAAACAGTGTGGGGGTTCTTCAAAAAGTTAAACATTGAACAACCCCATGATCCAGCAATTGCTCTCCTAGGTATTAACCCAAAGGATACAGAAATGCAGATTCAAAGGGGGAACATGCACCATGATGTTTATAGCAGCAATGTCCACAGTAGCCAAACTATGGAGAGAATCCCAAAGTCCATGCACTGATGAATGGATAAAGCAGATGTGGGATATATATATATATATATATATATATATATATATATATATATATATAATGGAGTATGACCCAGCTTCAAAAAGAATGAAATCTTACCATTTACAAGGATGTGGATGGATCTAGAGTATATTAAGCTAAGCAAAATCAGTGAGGAAAGACAAATATCCTATCTCTCACACTTGTGAAATTTCAGAAAGAAAATAGATGAACAGAGTTGAGGGGTGATGAGAGAGGCAAACAAGGAAATAGACTCAACCTTGGAGAACAAACTGAGTGTTGCTGCAGGACAGGGGCATGGGGGGAAGAGTTAAATGGGTGAGGGGTATTAAGGAGGGCACTTGTGATGAGCACCGTGTACTGTATGCAGATGAGGAATCACTAAATCCTACCCCTGAAGCGAAAATTCCATGGCATGTGAACTAACTGGAATTTAAGTAAAAGAAGAAAGGAAAAAGTGTTCTGCTTCATGAAGAGTGAGGTAAAATTGTAGTGAATTGGGCTGTACTATTCTATAGAGGATAGATGTAAAACACCCTGTTGTAGGATACACTAATTTCTTATCACATAAGGAGTCCTCAGAAAGCTGCAATGAAAGATTCAGATCTCAGAGCATGTTCATGTTCCACTGATATGTTAACAGTTTGCACAGGTAGGAAAGAAGGTGGAGAGAAAGGCAACAGAAGGAGAAAGTAGGTGTGAACCTTTCATTAGTTAGTGTTATAGCTTTCTCATGAAAGCCTTGTGCCAGTGTGATTTTGGAAGAAGATGAGGAATCCGGGAGCTTTGCAGGAGACAGGGGAGTTCCAGGTCTGGGTAAACTGACAGTGGTCCCATAGGAGAGCTGAATGCATCCTGCAGCAGAGTGTGGACAGGGTGGGCTCCAGGGGTGGCTGTGGGTCTCCTGGGTGAGAGTTGTGACAGGTGAGGGCTGTGTGCAAGTTCCTGGCTGAGGACAAGTGAGGCACAGGCAGAGAGCTGGCAGAGAACCTTCTTCTGGGCCACCAGCCTCACCCAACACACACAGCCTCATCTTCTGTCCCTGTCACTCCAATTCAGACTTCTCCGAAGGTGAGTGAGAACACATCAAGAGCATTCTGAACAGAAGGGAAAGCATGTGCAAAGGCTCTGGGCCAGGAGAATTCCAGTTATTTCCAGGAGCAGCAAGAAGGCCCTGTGGCCACAGGAGACAGCTTAGGACATGAGCTCAGAGAGGTGAAAGAGGGTGACAGAAAGTTATTCCAGGTCTATAACCCCATGAGACGCTGTTTCACTGGGCCATACAGGCTACAGTGTTGAGAACAGATGACAGAGTGTTGAAGATGGCAAAGCAGGTCAATGACGAAGCTTTTCCAGGAACTCAGGCACCGTGGACCGGACAGGTGGCCGTTGATGGAGTGGTTAGACCTATTCTGGGTCCATTATGAAGATGGAGCTCACAGGATTTGCTGATGGGTTAGCTATTAGGAGCAGGAGAACGGAGGAATTGGGGTAACTCCCAGCTGTTGTGGGTTGTCCTGATCGAGAGGAAGGAGAGGGTTTCTCGGGGGGTAGGTGGTAGTCCGTGTTCTGCATGCTGAGGAAGGTGCCTTTCCCGGTGGATCTGCTGAGGTTTGTGTCTGGGAGGACCTTTCACATCTCCTCCCTCAGCAATGCTGAAGTACAAGTATCCCCCACTTTTTAAACATTTACAGTAAGACACTGGGCTTTCTTGAAAGAGCTACATTATTACCCAGCTTCAGTAAGAGGAAGAGACCTGAAGAGGATTTCCCTCTTATGAATAAAGGTGAACAGTGAGAATCGTGTTCAGCATCTGTTTTGGGGAGAAGCACGACAGAGGCGGCGTGCACCCCAACCAGCTCCTTCCGCTGGGAACCGCTCTCCGCATCCAGACACTAGCACTTTGAATTGTGTCTGTGCGCCTCTGCTGTGCTTCGTCTTCATTTATGCTGGGCCTCCGTTAGAAACTTGTGTCCTGAGGCCTAAGAAAAGCCAAAGAGAAGGAATTTTGGAGTCTGAGCACACTGTCTAATTGTTCGTGTAAATTATGGTCATTCCTTCTTGACACCATTTCTGCTGTGCAAGGTTTCTCAGAAGCCCTGTACTTTCAAAGAGCAGGGAAACCTATACCCCATGCTGCGGGGTTAGTTTTAGACTCCATGCCTGACAGAGCATTTCATGACTGTAGGATTTTCTCACTCAAACATTGAGACTTTGACCATCTTCACCCATTTCTACCACCCCATCCCCGAGTCTGGCACCTACCAACCTGCTCTCAGTATCTATGCGTTCAGTATTTGTTTATTCCACGTGGAATGTACATGAGAGCATCTGGTATTGGTCTTTCTGTGTCTGAGTTACTTGGCATAAGGCCCCCAAGGTCTGTGTTTCCATGTCTGGTTCTTGTGAATAATGCTGCAGTGAACGTGGGAGTGCATCTGTCTTTTTGAGGCAGCATTTTTGTGTTCTCTGAATCAATAGTCAGTAGAGCCATTACTGGGTCATGGGGTAGTGTATTTATTTTTCCAGGAACCTCCATACCGTTTGTCACAGTGGCTGCACCAATTTCCATTCCCACCAACAGTGCACAGTGTCTCCTCATCTGCACACCCTTGACCCCACTTGGTGTCTGTCTCTGGGACATTTGCTGTTCCAACAGTTGTGAGGGGATAGCCTATTGTGGGGTTGACTGATGTTTCCCTGACGATGATGAGTGATGTCGAACAACTTTTTCTGTAAGTTGGCACCTGTGTGCCATCTTTGGAAAGTATCTATTCACACATTCCCCCCATTTTTTTATACAGTTTTTTTTTGTTTGTTTTGATTTGTATGAGTGTTGTGTGTATTTTGGATATTAGCCTCTTCTCACACATATGATTCACAGATATTTTTTTCTTATTGGGTCCGTGGCCTTTTAAGTTTTTGCTGGTTTCTTTTGCCGTGTGGAAGATTTCAGTTTGATGTTGTTCCACTTGTTTATTTTTGCTTTTGTTGCCTTTGCATTTGGTGTCCGATCTGAAGACTCTTTGCCAAAACCAATGTCGAGAGACTTAGTACCTGTGTCTTCTTGGAGGTTTATGGATTCAGGTCTTATGTTCAAATCATTCATCCATTAAAAATTTTGTGTGTGGTGTAAGAAAGTGACCCAGTTATATTCTTCTGCATTTAGTGTCCAGTTTGCCTGTTACCGCTCACTGAAGACAGAGTCCTTCCCTCATGGCATATCTTCTGCTGCTGTGTCGTAATTTAGGATCATCTACGTGTGGGTAAGTTTCTGAGCTTTCTCTTCTGTTCCACTGACCTGGTGTCTGTGTTTATGCCAGTACCATCCTATTTTGATGACAGCAGCTTTGTAATCTAGCTTGAAATCCAGGTGTGTGTTGACTGCACCTTTCGTTCTCCAGGTTCCTTTGGGTATTTGGGGTCTTTTGTGATTCCATCCAAGTTTGAGGACTGTTCTGTATTTGCTTGAATAATGCCACTGGAATTCAGACAGGGATTTCATCACATCTGTCGATTGCTTTGGGAACGATGGACATGTTCACATAATTAACTCTTCCAGTTAGGGAGCATGGCGTATGCATCCATTTGTTTGCGTTGACTTCCAAATCTTTGACCCATACATTCTGCCCCCCTCGACACACATGTTTTTCATTTCTTTTCTGCCATGTGTTGAGTGTACTATGTCTTTCTCATTCTTGGTTACTTTTATTCCTAGATTTTTTTTTTTTGGTGCAATTGTTAATAGCATTGCTGTTTAAATTTCTCTTTGCGAAAGTGTGTCATCAGTATACAGAAATGCAAGAAGTTGGGTCATCCTGGTGGCCCCATAGGTGAAGCGTCTGCATTCAGCTCAGGTCATGATCCCAGAGTTCTGGTATCGAGCCCCGTGTTGGGCTCCCCGCTTAGCAAGGGTCTGCTTCTCCCTCTTTCTGACACTCCCCTTGCATGTGCTTTTTCTCTTCCTGTCAAATAAATAAAATCTGAAAAAAAGTAAAGACAACAGGTCTCTGTATATTGACTTTATATCCTGCAGCTTTCTTGAATTTGTTTAAACTAACAGGTTTTTTTTTGTGGAATTTTTCGGGATTTCATGTCATTTGCAAATAGTGACAGTTTTCCTGTATGGATTTCGTATCTTTCTCTTTTTTTAAAATGATGTTAGTCACCCTACAGTACTTCATTTGTTTTTGATGTAGTGTTCCATGATTCATTGTTTGCATATAACACCTAGTGCTCATTATGACACGTGTCCTCCTTAATACCCATCACCAGGATTACCCATTCCCCTACCCCTCCCTTTCTGCAACCTTCATTTTGTTTCCCAGTGTCAATAGTCTCTCATGGTTCATCTTCCCCTCTCATTCCCCCCCTTCACTTTTCCCTTCCTTCTTCTAATGTCCTCCATGCTACTCCTTCCATTCCACATAGGACTCAAACCTTATGATAATTGTCTTTCTCTGCTTGACTTAATTTCACTTAACATAATCCCCTCCTGATCCATCCACATTGGTGCAAATGGGGGGTATTCATCCTTTCTGATGACTGAGTAATATTCCATTGTATAGATGAACCACATCTTCTTTGTCCATTCATCTGCTGAAGGACATCTTGGCTCCTTCCACAGTTTGGCTATTATGGACATTGCTGCTATGAACATTGGGATATAGGAGCCCCTTCTTTTCATTACTCTGTGTCTATGGGGTAAATACCCAGGAGTGCAATTGGTGGGTCGTGGGATAGCTCTGTGTTTAATGTCTTGAGGAACCTCCATATTGTTCAAAAGTGGCTATACCAGCTTGAATTCTCACGAGTAGTGTAAGAGGGCTCCCCTTTCTTCACATCCTCTCTGACTTTTTGTACTTTCCTGTCTTGTTAATTTTTTTCTAGATTTCATTTATTTATTCCACAGAGATTGAGACAGCCAGCGAGAGAGGGAACACAAGCAGGGGGAGTGGGAGAGGAAGAAGCAGGCTCATAATGGAGGAGCCTGATGTGGGGCTCGATCCCATAATGCCAGGATCACGCCCTGATCCGAAGGCAGATGCTTAACTGCTGTGCCACCCAGGTGCCTCCTGCCTTGTTAATTTTAACCATTGTAACTGGTGTAAGGTGGTATCTCATTGTCGTTTTGATTTATATTTGCCTGATAGCAAGTGATGTGGAGCATTTTTTCATGTGTCTGTTGGCCATTTGTATGTCTTCTCTGGAGAAGTATCTCTTTGTGTCTTCTGCCCATTTTTGGGGTGTCGAGTTTGAGGAGTTCTTTATAGATCTTCTATACCAGCCCTTTATCTGTAATATCATTTGTAGATATCTTCTTCGATTCCATAGGTTGCCTTTTTGTTTTGTTGATCGTTTGCTTTGCCATGCAGAAGCTTTTTATCCTGATGAAGTGCCAATAGTTCATTTTTGCTTTTATTTCCTTTGCCTTTAGAGACGTGGCTTGCAAGAAGTTGTTGTGACCAAGTTTGAAGAGTTCTTTTGATTTTGATATGAGACAGGAATCCATTATCTTATTTTCCTGATTGTATTCGAGTCCTCTGTCTTTCTTGGTGAGTCTAGCTAAGTTTGTCAGTTTTGTTTATCTTTCCATAAAAGGCAGCTCTCATTTTCATTGTTTTTGGTTTTTTGGTCTTTTTAGTCTGTGTTGGATTTCTTTATGCATTCCTTTTTGTTATTTCCTTATTTCTACTAATTTGGGGCTTTTTTTGTTGTTTTATTTTCTACTTCTTTACCACATAAATCAGGTTGTTTATTGGAGAGCATTCTCATGGATTGATGAAGGCTTGAATTTCTATGAATGTTCCCCATAAAGTTACTTTTGCTGCATCCCATAAGTTTTTGTAAGTTGTCTTTTTCATCAGTGTCAAGGTACTTCTAATTTTTTTTTGATTTCTTCTTTGACTGTTGGTTGTTCAGTAGCATGTTGTTAAATCTCCACATATTTATTTAAGATTATTTAAGTATCTGACAGAGAGTGAGACAGTGAGAGAGGGAATGCAAGCAGGGGGGTGGGAGAGGGAGAAGCGGGCTTCCCACTGAGCAAGGAGCCTGATTCCAGGCTAAATCCCAGGATCCTGGGATCAGGACCTGAGCTGAAGGCAGATCGTTAACAACTGAGCCACCCAGGCCCCCCAATCTCCACCTATTTTTGACTGTCCCATATTTTTCTTGAGACTGATTTCTAGTTTCATATCATTGTGGTTGGACATGATTTGAAGCAGAAGGTGAAGAGAGCATTCAGATGAAAGGTTTGTTTCCTGGAGGGTTTTCTGAGGGCAGACCATGAGTTCCGTGGGACGGAGGAAGGTTTTGTGAGACGGGGGGTGGGGTTAACCCTTGTTAGAATTACTGACTACTACCATGCAGGCTGTGTGCTACCGTTCACACCATAGACCTGATGGACTTGTACTTCATTAGGAATATTTTCTAGGAGGTGTAGGCATAGCTTTCTCTTAAAGAAAGCTGCCATGTGGGTTCATGGCATGACCCGAGGTCAGCAACCAGGATGTATGGTATTGTGGGGGATCAGAACCAGGCTTTCTGTGCGAAGTGACAGAAATAGGGTATGGTGAGCTCCATGACCATAGGTGAGGTCCCGAGTGACCCACTGGGTGTTGGGTTCTGTGGATCTGTCTCATCAGGTGCTGTGGAATTCAGGGACACCCTCCTGTCTGTGGATTTGTGTGGAGACAGGTAGACATCAGTGTCTGGCCAGGCACGAGCGTCGCAATGGACCACCACCAGAGGTGCAGTGTGCGGGGGAGCCACTGCTTGGTTTCCACAAAAGCTGACGAGGGTCTGTGACCATGATTCCCAGCAGCTGCAAGGGGAGAGGAGGCCGGGGGTGGTGCACACTTCCTAGACTTGTGGTCAGGACTAGTCTGGAGCACATTGAAGTCAGTCACACTGGGCACAGAAGGCACCCAGTCAGTGTAGCTGTGGGCACTGCTCCCATGGTACTTCAGGCCGGATTCATGCTGCCACCTCCTGCTTTTCATCATCATCTTCAAGGTCATGTACCTCTGCTCTTGCCCCATGGCCTCCGGGGTATTGTCCGTCCTCCATCTGGTCCTCGTCCCTGGTGCCCTGTGCAGTCCGATGCCAGGGTAGCCTTCTCGAGACAAACATCTGGCCCTGATGGAACACTTCCATGGATCTCGTGTGATGCGAGGATGATGCCCTGCCCTGGAAGGGGGCTGCAGGTCCCCAATCAGGAGAGCCATGTCTACCTTTTCAGCATGGCCTGCCCGCCCCTCAGTCTTCTTCAGGGAAGTTCTCCCCACTTCCTGAGATGACAGCTCTGAACTTAAAAATGAATGTTATTTTACATAAATCTATGCCTTAGTTCATCCATGGCATGTCTTTCAACCCCGTTAGTGTTTTTTTTTTTTTAGCAGTTCTGAAGGGCTGTCTGCTCAAGGAGGGGATGACCTGGGCAGGGCAGCTTTCCCTCTCATCTCCCTCAGCATGTCTCTGAGCCCTGGGGCCAGCTGTCCCACTGAGGATTGAGGGACCCGAGCCAGCCCATCCTGAGCCCAAGCTGTGTCAGCTCATAGATGGATGCGTGTTGGAGTGGTGGGCAGCTGGCATGGGCCAGGGGCAGGCAGTGTCTCCTTCTCATTCCTTCCCTCCCTTCCTCCAAGAGGTAGCTCAGAGCAGCCTTCAACCCCTACATCTCCAGATCCCTTGACCTGTGCCTCCTGTGTTCAGCTGGTGACCTTGGAGTTTCGCATGGATTCTACCTCCTGTACCCTCTCCTGTAGCAGTTCGTGGATCAGGGGAGGGGTTGGACCCTCTCTGTTTTGGTCTTCTTCCTGTCCCGCACCAAGCCCACCCACCTTTGCATCTTCCATGTATGTGCTTGGAAGCAAGCCCATCCACAGGGAACCTATTAGCCAAATGGATCCAGGCAATGAACATTGAAGTAGAGATCCAGGATCCATAATAAACCTGCTCTGAAACCTGTCCCAAAGTCTGTGACTCTCTCACACTGAAACAGAAACAATGATAGCTTTCTGGACTGTGAAGTGACATGTGTCTCTACTTCTAATCTTGAATGCGTAGGTGCTGAGCCTGGACAGAAAAGGACCATGGCTCCCGTGGGCTGGGATCCATGGTAAGAACTCAGTGAAATCTGAATTCAAGGCATAGAATGAATAATCATTGTAGAGTGAATCCTCCCAAGTAGGGCTTATGCACAGTGCACAGGAAAAGCTTTTTCAAATAGGTTCCTGAAAGAAAAATCTTTTTTAAAAATTTATTTTAATTCCAGTAGAGCTAACATACAGTGTTACATTCGTTTCAGGTGTACAGTAGAGTGATTCAGTAATTCCATATATTACTCAGTGGTCATCAAGAAAAGCGTCCTCTTAATCCCCTTCATCTATTTCACTCATCCCTCTATCCACCTCCTCTCTGGTAACCATCCGTTTGTTCTCTATTGTTAAGGGTTTGTATTTGGTGTGTCTCCTTTTTCTCTTTTAGTTATTTATTTTTCTTTGTTTCTTAAATTCCCCATGAGAGTGACATCGTATGGGATTTGTCTTTCTCTGACTGACTGATTTTAGTTAGGATAATACTCTCTAGCTCCATCCGTGTGGCTGCAAATGGCAAGGTTTCATTCTTTTTGAAGCCGAGTAATACTCCATTGTGTGTGTGTATGTGTGTCTGTGTGTGTGCGTGTGTGTGTGAATACACACATCTATCATCTTATTTGTCAATTTTTCTACAGACACTTGCGTTGCTTCCATATTGTGATATTGTAAATAATGGTGCAAGACACATAGGGGTGCACGTATGCTTTTAAGTTACTGTTTTCCTATTCTTTGGGTAAAGACGATTAGTGTGATTGTTGGATCATAGGGCAGTTCTATATTTAATTTTTTGAAGAACCTTCATACTGTTTTCCACGGTGCCCATCACAGTTTGCATTTTCCCTCCACAGTTCGCGAGGATTCCCCTTTACAGATCCTCCCAACACCTGCTCTTTATTGTGCTTTTGATGTTAGCCATTCTGACAGGTTTGAGGTATTACCTCATTGTCCTTTGGATTTACATTTTCCTGATGATGGGTGATGGTGAACATCTTTTCACGGGACTGTTGGCCATTTGTATTTCTTCTTTGTAGAAATGTCTGTCCATGTCTTCTGCGTACTTTTAAACTGGATTATTTGTTTTTTGGGGGTCGAGTAGTATCAGTTCTATATGTTTTGGACACTATCCCTTTATTTGCAACTATCCTCTCCCTTTGAGTAGGTTGTCTTACTATTTTTACGTTTTCATTGTTCTTCTGCCATGTGGAAAATTTTATTTTGCTATATTCCCAATAGTTTATTTTTGCTTTCATTTCATTTGCCTCAGGAGACAGTCCAGAAAAACGTTGGTATGGTCCATGTCAAGAAGTTACTGTCTTCCCTCCTGTAGGATTTTTATGGATTCAGGTCTCATATTGAGGTCTTGAAACTGTTTTGTGTTTGTCTGTATTGTGTACGAAAGCAGTCTAATTTCATTCTTTTGTGTGTAGCTGTCTAGTTTTCCCAACACCATTTGTTGTAGAGACTGTCCTTTTCTCTTTTGATATCGTTGCTTGCTTTGTGGAAGATTCATGGACCACATAATTGTGGGTTTCTGTCTGAACTTGTATCCTGTTCCTTTGGTCGCTGTGTCTATTTTTGTGCCGTACTGTCTTGTTATGATGACTGCAGCTTTGTAGTATAACCTGAAATCTGAAACTGTGAGTCCTCCAGCTTTGTTTTTCTTTTCCACATTGCACTGGCTGTTTGGAATCTTTAGTGGTTCCATACAAATATTTAGGATTGTTTATTCGAGGTCTTTTGTTCTTTAATTTAAATTCAATTAGCCAACTTACAGTACATCATTAGTTTCAGATGTAGTCTTCAATAAATTTTCAGTCGTGTATAACACCCAGTGCTCATTGTATCATGTGACCTCCTTAATGCTACTCACCCTGTTACCCCCCCAACTTCTCCAACAATCATCAGTTTCTTGTGGTAGTTAAGAGTCCATGATGGGTTTTCTCCCTCTCTGATGACTTCCCATTCTATTTTCCCTTCCTTCCCCTATGGTCTTCTTCCTTGTTTCTGATATTCCACATAGGAGTGAAAGCATATGATCATTGTCTTTCTTTCATTGACTTATTCCACTCAGCATAATACCCTACAGCTGCACCCAGGTCGGTGTGATGGTAAGTATTCTTCCTTTCTGATGGCTGAGTAATATTCCATTATATATATGATCCACATCTTCTTTATCCATTCATCTATCCATGGTCATCTGCACTCCTTCCACAGCTTGTCTATTATGGTTATTGCTGCTATGAACACTGGGGTGCATGTGTCCCATCTTCACTACCTCTGTCTCTTTGGGGTAAATACCCAGTAGTGCAATTGCTGGGACATAGGGTAGCTTTATTTATAACTTTTTGAGGAAACTCCGCACTGTTTTCAAGAGTGGCTGTACCAGACTACATTCATACAGGGGTGTAAGAGAGTTCCCGTTTCTCCACATCCTCTCCAACATGTATAGTTTCATGTTTTCTTATTTTTAGATATTCAGCCTCGTGTGATATGGCATCTATAGGGGTTTAGATTTGCATTTCCCTGAAGCCAAGTGATATGAAGCATTTATGCATGTATCTTTTGGTCACCAGTACGTCGTCATCAGTGAAGTGACTTCCCATTTTAATCCATCTCAAGACCTAAAGCTGGGTAAGGCACTGAAGCTGGATGTTGCCATCGGTTGGAAGTGTGGAGAATTTCAAAAGATCTCTATGAAGAGCAAGTTTAAACGTCAGTGTGAAGCTACTAATTGGATCCGGGACATCTCTGAAAGTGGGGATTGCCTGGGATGGGCTGAGGGTGGCCCTCCGATTTTCCTATGAATCCTTGCTGGAGCCCCAAATGGACAGTTTCCTGCTGTGGGGCAGGCTGAGTCCTCTAGTCGTGCAGAGGTGAGCCCAATGCCTGGTGCCTTGGTGGCAGGCAAACGGGGAGGGACCTTCAGCAGAGGACCCAGGGTTAGGTTAGGCCTCAAGAGACAGCAGGTCCAAAATGCTCAGTGCTCAGAGAACTCCCAGGCCAAGTGAGATGAGGGCACAAGGGCGGGTGAGTGTGAGCCTTGGGGTTTCATCCGGATGGGCCCACAAATGTCGGGGTTCACCAGAAGGGGCTCTCGGGGTCCCCAATTCTCTTGCCCTGAATGCTCTGTTGTGCCCCAAAATGGTACAGTTTACTGTGGGCTGCAGGCTGAGTCCTACGGTGGGGCTTGGGTGTCCCCAATCCCCCAGAGTGGGGTGCCAGGGCCCTGGGGAGGGGCTCCTCTGTGGCCAACCTAGGGTAAGGGTTAGGGTCCAGGAGCCCGGCAGGGACATACTGAAGGCTGTGCGGCAAGCTCTGTGGAGGGCTGAGAGGAGGCCATGGGGGAGGATGAGCATGGGCCTCAGGGTTGGGGCACGGGGGACTGCCAATGGTGGGGACGGGCTCTGGGGGCCTCCCCAAGTTCTCGTGCCCTGTAGACTCCGTAGAGCCCCAAGGGGCACGGTTTCCTGTCAGGTGGCAAGCTGAGTCCTGCGGTGGGGCACAGGTATCCCAATTCCCCAGGGCTGCGGTGTAAGGCTCCTGGGGAGGCCCCCACACCCACGGCCGACCTAGGGCTAGGGTTAGGCCCCAGGAGCCCCGCATGCCCGATCTGCTGGCTGTATGGCGAGCTACACGGGCTGCGGTGAGGTTGTGGGGAGGGTGAGCGTGGGCCTCAGGGTTGGGGTGCGGGAGGCCGCCAAAGTTCGCTGGTGGCTCAGGAGGGCCCTCCTGGTTCTCCCACCCTGAATGCTCTATGGCCTCCCAAGGTGCACAGTTTCCTGCGAGGTGGCAGACTGAGTCCTGCTGTGGGGCTCAGGTGTCCCGAATCCCCGCGGCTGCGACTCCAGGCTCCTGGGGAAGGGCCCCTCCACAGATGAACTAGGGTTAGAGTTGGGGCCCAGGAAACTCGCAGGCCAGATGTGCCCACTATGTGGCGAGCTGCGCCGCGGGCTGAGTTGAGGGTGGGGGGTGGGGTGAACATGGGCTTCAAGGTTGGGTTTAGGGATCGCCGAAGTTCGCCGGGGGCTCTGGGGGCCCTCCTGGTTCTCCCGCCCTGAATGCTCTACAGCCTCCCAAGGCGCATGGTTTCCTGCAGGCTGGCAGGCTTTGTCCTGCAGTGGGGCTCAGGTGTCCCCAGTCCCTGGGGCTGCGGCACCGGGCCCCAGGGGAGGGGTCCTACCCAGCAGACCTAGGGTCAGGTCTAGGCCCCAGGAACCCGGCAGGCCTGATCTGCCGGCTCTTCGACGTGCTCGGTGGCAAGCTAAAGGGAAGGCGTGGGGCGGGATGAGCGTGGGCCTCAGGGTTGGGGTGTAGGGAGCCACCGACGATCACTGGGGGCTCAGGGGGCCCTACCAGTTTTCTTGCATGGGATGCTCTGTGGGTCCCCAAGGGGCATGGTTTCCTGAGGGGTGGCAGGCTGAGTCCCGTGGTGGTGCTCAGGTGTACCCAATCCCCGGTGTTAGGGTACGGACTAGGGTACGGGTTAAGGTTAGCGTATGGGTTACGGTTAGGGTATGGGTGAGGGTAGGGGTTAGGTTAGGGTAAGGAGAGGGTACGGGTTAGGGTTGGGTTTATGGGTAACAGGTTAGAGGTTATGGGTTAGGGTACAGATTAGGGTTTAGGGTAAGGGTTAGGGTTTAGGGTTTGGGTTTAGGGTTTGGGTTAGGGTTGGAGTACATGTTAGGTATAGGGTACGGGTTAGGGTTAGGTTACGGGTTAGGGTACGCATTAGGGTACAGTTTAGGGTACGGTTTAGGGTTAGTGTTGGCATTCGGATTAGGGTACGGTTTAGGGTACGGGTTAGGGTTAGTGTACGGTTTAGGGTTAGGGTACAGTTTAGGGTTATGATAGAGGTTAGGTTACGGTTTAGGGTTAGGGTTAGGGTACGGGTTAGGGAACGGGTTAGGGATAGGGATAGGCTACGGTTTAGGGTTAGGGTATGGGTGTGGGTACAGGTTAGGGTACGCGTTAGGCTATGGTTTAGGGTACGGGTTAGTGTATGATTTAGGGTAAGTGTTGGCGTACGGATTTGGGTACGGTTTAGGGTACGGGTTAGGGTTACGGTACGGGTTAGGGTTAGGGTACAGTTTAGGGTTATGGTACAGGTTATGTTACGGTTTAGGGAATGGGATAGGGATACGGATAGGGTATGGTTTATAGTTAGGGTATGGGTTAGGGTACGGGTTAGGGTACAGGTTAGGGTTAGGTATGGTTTAGGGTCCGGGTTAGGGATAGGGCACAGGTTAGGGTATGGGTTTGGGTACGGGTTACGGTATGGCTTAAGTTTAAGGTAAGGGTACTGGTTAGGGTTAAGGTACAGGTTACGGTTTAGGGTTTAGGGTTACGGTTAGGGTATGGGTTAGGGTTAGGGTACGGGTAGGGTTAGGGTACGGGTTATGGTACGAGTTAGGGTATGGGTTAGAGTCCGGGTTTAGGGTTTAGGGTTAAGGTTAGGGTACAGGTTAGGGTACTTGTTAGGGTTATGGTTAGGGTTAGGGTACGGTTTAAGTTACGGGTTAGGGTACAGTTTAGGGTTAAGGTTAGGGTACGGGTTAAGGTATGGGTTAGAGTACGTGTTAGGGTTACAGTTAGGGTTAGGGTACAGGTTAGGGTTAGGGTACGGGTTAGAGTTAGGGTTAGAGTACGGGTGAGGGTACGGGTTAGGGTTAGGTTTAGGGTTAGGTTACGGGTTAAGGGTAGGGTTAACTGAAGGGGTAGGGTTAGGTGTAGGGTTAGGTTTATGGTAGGGGTCGGGGTAGGGTTAGGGTTTAGGGTTAGTGTTTGGGGTTTGGGGTTAGTGGTTAAGGTTAGGGTTTCATGTTTAGGGTTTCGGGATTAGGTTTAGGGCTTAGGGTTTAGGGTTTAGTGTTAATGTTAGGGTTTAGGGTTTAAGGATTAAGGTTTAGGGTAGGGTTAGGGTTAGGGTAAGGGTTAGGGGTTAGAGTTAGGGTTAGGATTAGGGTTTAAGGTTTAGGGTTTAAGGTTATGGGTTAGGGTTTAGGGTTAGTGTTAGACCCCAGTAGGCCAGCAGGACCCATGCGCTGGCTGTGCGGCGAGCGGAGGAGTGGGCCGAGGTGAGGGCGCTGGCGAGCGAGGGAATAGTATGCAGCGTTTTGGCGCGGGGGGACTTTTAACGTCGCTAGAGTCTCGGAGGGCCCTGCCCGTTCTCCCGTCCTGAATGACCAGAGGCGCCCCTAGCGACCCGTGTGGTGGCGGGCTGACTGTGTGAGTCTGGCACGGCGGTTTAGGGGTCCCCAATGCCATGCGTTGCAGCGCAAGGCCCCTTGGTAGGGCCCCTCTGGGGCCGTCCTAGGGTTAGTGTTAGCACCCAGGAGTCCGGCAGGCATGATCCGCCAGCTGTGCGGTAGCAGAGGGCCAGGCCTAGGTGAAGGCGCCGGCGAGTTGGAGCGTGGGCCCAAGCATTTTGGCTCGGGGGGGCCTTGGAAGGTCGCCGGGGGATTGGAAGGCCCTGCCGGTTCTCCTGCCCTGAATGGCCAGAGGCGCTCTTAGCGGCCCGGGTGGTGGCAGGGCGGCACGGTGAGTACAGCGCTGGGGCTCGGGGGTCCCCAATCCCTGGCGTTGCTGCGCCAGGCCCCTTGTGAGGTTCCCCTCGGGGGCCAACCTAGGGTTAGGGTTAGCCCCCAGGAGGCTGGCAGGCCCGATCCGCTGGCTGTGCGTGAGCAGAGGGGCGGGCCGAGGTCAGGGCGCTGGTGAGCAGAAGCATGGGCCCAAGCATTTTGGCGCATGGGGTCTTAGAAGTTCACTGGGATTCGGAGGGCCCTGCCCGTTCTCCCGCCGGCGGGAGAATGAATGACCGGCGGCGCACCTAGCAGCCCGGGTGGCGGCGGGACGGCAAAGTGAGTACTGGCTTGGGCTCGGGGGTCACCAATCCCTGGCACTGAGGCGCCAGGCCCCTTGGGAAGGGCCCCTCATAGGCCGCCATAGGGGTAGTGTTAGCCCCCAGGAGGCAGGCAGGCCTGATGTGCTGGTGTGCGGCGACTGGAGGGGCGGGCCGAGGTGAGGGCGATGGCGAGTGGGAGCGTGGGCCCAAGCGTTCTGGCGCGGGCGGCCTTCGAAGGTCGCCGGGGGCTCGGAGGGCCCTGCCCGTTCTCCCACCCTGAAAGACTGGCAGCATGCCTAGTGGCCCGGGTTGTGGCAGGGCAGCAGGGTAGAGTCTGGTGCTGGGGCTCGGGGGTCCCCAATCCCAGGCGTTGCGGCAATAGGTGACTTGGGATGGGCCCCTCAGTGGCCGACCTAGGGTTAGAGTTTGCCCCCAGGAGGCCGGCAGTCCCGATCCACCCACTCTGCAAGGAGCGGAGGGGTGGGCCAAGATGAGGGCGCTGGCGAGCAGGAGGGTGGGCCCAAGCGTTTTGGTGCGGGGGGCCTTCGAAGGTCTCCGGGGGCTCAGAGGGCCATGCACGTTCTTCCGCCCTGAATGCCCGACGGCGCACCTAGCGGCCCAGGTTTCAGAGGGGCAGCAGTGTGAGTCCGGCGCTAGGGCTCGGGGGTCCCCAATCCCCGGTGTTGCAGCGCCAGGCCCCTTGGGAGGGGCCCCTCGGGTGCGACCTAGTGTTAGGGTTAGCCCCCAGGAGGCCGGCAGGCCCGATTCGCCAGCTGTGCGGCGAGCGGAGGGTCGGGCGGAGGTGAGGCTGCTGGCGAGCATGATCATGGGCCCAGGAGTTTTCGCGGGGGGGTCCTTCGAAGGTCGCCAGGTGCTGGGAGGGCCGTGTACGTTCTTCCGCCCTGAATGACAGGCGGCTACCCTAGCGGCACGGTTAGAGGAGGGGCGGTAGGGTGAGTCTGGCGCTGGGGCTCGGGGTCCCCAGTCCTTGGCGTTGGGGTGCCAGGCCCCTTCGGAAGGGCTCTAGGGGTCTGACCAAGCATTACTGTTAGCCCCCAGGAGGCTGGCAGATCCGATCTGCTGGCTGTGTGTCGAGCAGAGGGGAAGGCCGAGGTGAGGGCGCTGTCGAGCGGGAGCATGGGCCCAAGCGTTTTGGCACGGGGGGCCTTCGAATGTTGCCAGGGGCTTGGAGGGATCTGCCCGTTCTCCCTCCCTAAATGACCTACAGTGCTCCTAGCGGCCCGGGTGGCGGCGGGGCGACATGGTGAGTCCGGCGCTGGGGCTCGGGGGTCCCCAATCTCAGGCATTGCGGTGTCAGGCCCCTTCAGAGGGGCCCTTCAGGGGCCAACCTAGGGTTATGGGTAGCCTCCAGGAGGAAGGCAGGCCTCATCCACCGGCTCTGCAGCGAGCGGAGGGGCGGTCCAAGGTGAGGACGCTGAGGAGCAGGAGCATGGGCTCAAACGTTTTGGATGGGGGGGCCTTCGAAGGTCGGATGGGCTCAGAGGGCCCTGCCCGTTCTCCCGCCCTGAATGACCAGCGGCAACCCTAGCAGCCCGGGTGGCAGCGGGGCGGCAGGGTGAGTCCGGCGCTGGGGATCGGGGGTCCCTAATACCGGCGTTGCGGCGCCAGGCCCCTTGGGCGGGCCCCTCAGGGGCCGACCTAGGGTTAGGGTTAGCCCGCAGGAGGCTGGCAGGCTCATTTCACCATATGCGGTGAATGGAGGTTTGGGTCGAGGTGAGGCAGCTGGCGAGTGGGAGCGTGGGCCAGAGCATTTTGGCTTTGGCTCGGGGTGCCTTCGAAGGTCCCAGGTGGCTAGGAGGGTGCTGCCCGTTCTGTCGCCCTGAAGGAGTGGCGACACCCCTAGTTCCCCATGTGGCTGTAGGGCGGCAGGGTGCGTCTGGCGCTGGGACTTGGGGGTCCCCAATCCCTGGCATGTGGCGCCAGGCCACTTGGGAGGGGCCCCTCGGGGGCGACCTAGGGATAGGGTTAGCCCCCAGGAAGCCAGCAGGCCCTATCCGCCAGCTCTGCAGTGAGTGGAGGGGTGGGCCGAGGTTAGGGCACTGGCGGACAGGAGCGTGGGAGCCAGAGTTTTTGCGCGGGTGGCCTTCGAGGTCGCAGGGGGATCGGAGGGCCCTGCCCGTTCTCCCTTCCTGAATGACTGGCAACGCCCCTAGTGCCCTCGGTGCCTATGGAGTGGCAGAGTGAGTACAGCACTGGGGCTCGGGGGTCCCAAACCCACGGCAATGCAGTGCCAGGCTCCTTGGGAGGGGCCCTCGGGGCCGACCTAGGGTAAGTGTTAGCCCCTAGGAGTCCAGCAGGCCCGTTTCGCCAGCTCTGCGGCAGGTGGAGGGACAGGCCAAGGTGAGGGCGCTGGTGAGAGGGAGTATGGGCCCAAGCGTTTTTGTGCAGGGGCCTTCGAAGGTCGCCGGGGGCTTGGAGGGCCCAGCACGTTTTCTCACCCTGAAAGACTGGCGGCGCCCCTAGCAGCCCGGGTTGCTGCGGGGCGGCAGGGTGACTCCGGTGCTGGGATCGGGGGCCCCAATCCCCGGCACTGTGGTGCAAGGCCTCTTGGGAGGGGCCCCTCGGGGGCCGACCTAGGGTTAGGGTTCGTCCCCAGGAGGCCGGCAAGCCCGGCGCTAAGTGGCTCTGGCAATGTAACAAAAATGCCATACACTTATCTGTAAGAAATAACAGTGTACAGGAACGCTCTTAGCCCTAACATCATCCTTTCTGAATATGGAAGCCAGCCCCAAAGTGGTCGTGGAAGTCTGATGAAAGGGCTAAGCACTTTTCTCTGAGTCACCACACTATACAGGGAAAGACCAATGTACATCATCTTTCACGAGTAGGAAGCATTAATGAAAAGGTTCTGGAATTTCGAGGACTCTGACCCATCCTTATTGGTAATAAACCACCGTGTACAGGAAAACACCTTCAACTCTCATCAGCCTCCTCAATCCTGATTACGATTCAACTTTGGGTGTGTAGGACTAGGGAAATGTCCACATCTTATTGCTAAGAAAGAACGATGTCAGGGTAATGCCCTTCAAGTCACCTCAGCCTTCCTGAAGACGGAAGCAGGAATCAAGGTGGTTATGTTACCATGAGGTAAGGAAGATGAGCATATAAGTGAGAAACAACAGTGGGCAGGACCTCTCTTCCAACGAACAGTATCTTTGCTTAATGTTGAATCCCTATGGTAAGTGGTTGTGGGCATTTGTGAGGTCAAAATCTGAAGTGTTTTCTAAAACCTCTTGGCCATTCACAGATGAGACTAAGGTAGTTGGGGACTCCTAGGCAGTGATTTGTCCACTGTCAAAAATATGAAAAGATAAAAGAGACAGATGAGGTCTCCTCAGGCATTGTCCTTTATGCTCATCCTCCGTGAGAATGGCCATCTCTGGACAGCTCAGTGGCAGGGTCTCATTCACAGTGGGGGCATCTGTTCCTCACAGACATCAGGCAGGGAAATGGATTTGGTTCTCTGTGCCAGCCCAGCCACAGCTGAGTGTCACAGCACCCTCTTGTGGTCTCATAAGAGTTTCACTGTCACCAGGCAGGTCATTGTATTTGATAAACCATTGTGAGAGTTTGCAATTGTCTTCATCTGCAACCTCCTAGAGGCAAATGCAGGTGTCTGGTACCATGTGAAGTCATGTGAAGGCATCGTGAGAAAGTGTCCTTTTGCTTAAGAAAAACATGGCTGGGGCTCCTGGCTGGCTCAGCCTGTTAAGCATGTGCCTTTGGCTCAGGTTATGATCCCAGGGTTCTGGGATCCAGCCCAGGCTCCCTGCTCAGCTGGAAAGGAGGTAGGGAAATAGCTTAGAACCCACAGAGAATGTGAATAAAGGGGAGTGAAATGGAACTTGGTCTGTGTTTTGCTTTAGGGAATGGAAGTTAGTTATTTCTCCATTGTGATTGTTCTTGAAACAGAAAAGCTGTATTTTTATTTACCTTTAATTTTTTTTCTAATAATATTTTTTATTATGATATGTTAGTCACTATACAGTATTTCCTTAGTTTTTGATGTAGTGTTCCGTGATTCATTATTTGCATATAACACCCAGTGCTCCATGCAATATGTACCTTCCTTAATACCCATCACTGGCCCATCCCAATCCCCCACCCCTCTCTCCTCTGAAGCCCTCAGTTTGTTTCCCAGAGTCCATAGTCTCTTGTGGTTCATTACCCCTTCTCTTTAGGGTACATTGTCTAAAGGGACAGACAGTGGAAGTTCACCAAATATAAGATCGAAATTTCATTGTTCATTATAGATGCCACTAAGTAGTTCCCAGACATTTCATTCTACTGTAGTAATTCATTATACCTGTGAAGGTGCACGTGGAAGACAATTGATGCATGCATAGTGGTAATAAACATGCCCCTCAGTAGTAGAATAATAGAGGATGCATATGTGTAAAATTATTCGACTACAGCTTCCATGCTTTCCCTTTGGTTCCTTATTATCTATGAAATTGGACAATTTTTGTTCTCTAGGCTTTAAACTCATTGTCAGTATTTAGAGTTTTTCAATGCTGATCTTCTCCTGTATAAGTTACCAAAAACCTAAAATATGTATGAACTTTAAAAAACGCTATATTGAAAATTACAGCAGGGAAGTTCCATTTTGTGAATATTGCGTCAATGGATCTCTATTTTGACATCAGTGTTCATTAGAAATGATGACATTTCATGTGAGTATAAATATCAATGTGAAAAAGAAAAGGTAGGAAGAACCTTGAATGTTTAAGTAATTGGTGAAATGACAGGTGTGTGTGTGTGTGTGTGTGTGTGTGTGTGTGTGTGTGTGTAATTGATTTTCAGTGAATGGTTCAGCTTCTTGTAGGGCCTCCGAGCGAGCCCAGGTGAACCTTTCAATGAGTTGGTATCTGTTTTCAGAACATGGGAATCTCTTAGTCCAATAGTCAATCAGGCAAGCTTTGAGGTCTTGAAGAGTTTCAGTCCTCATCAATGGTGTTGCAGACCCTTGTGAGCAAACCCTAGGGTATGCTCAGAGCCCTCATTAGCTGGTACCAAGGTGTGACGATTTCAGACAGCATTTCCCAAAGAAGTACCTCTTGAGTCTCTGTCCTTGTCAGTTCCCTACACTTCCTTACAGTAGTTATGTGATCAGTGTGTTTCAGGATAATCCCCACATGTGATTTTTGCTATTTCCTACTAGTCCTATCTGTTTCTCATCTTCTTCGTTTATGGTAGGGGTTGGGAAGCAACCTGTGTGGTGTAGGAAGGGGTGTGGTAGTTGTCTGCCTTCAGAGGACCGAATGATGCCTAGAAATTGTACTGTAGTTTGAGGTCAATTGTCCATCCTCTGACTGTCAGGAATTCCATCACTTTACTTTGATGCTAGTCTGTTCTTCAAGCTGTCCTCAGAAATAAGGATGTCATCCATCTAGGGAATACTGGTTTGTGTGTATGTTTTCATTTTAGGAAAGGCCTTGCTGTTCCTGAAAATAATACTGTAGAGCACCCTTTCCTGTTCTTATTGGCCATCAGTCAATCTTTTGTGAAGTATTCGTTTATAAATAGACTTTCTATGGTTGATGAGCAGGAATTCTTTATTGACAAGTCTTTGTCAGTGTGTGTATTGCAAATCTTTACTTCCCAGCCTGCGGTTCACTTTTTCATTTTCTTACGGTCATAAGATAAGGAGAAATGTCACATTTTTATGAAGTCCCACTGAATTCTTTTAAATGGTTAGTGCACCCTATGTCCTACCCCAAGATTGACAGGTTCAAAGTTTTCTTTCAGAAACTGTCCAATGGGAAGCTACAATCCATCTCAAATTTATAAATTGCATTTTGAATTCTAATAGGGTATTTATAGACTGGTTTGGATTTTCTATGTACACCATCGTATTATCTGTGAATAGTCACAATTATCCCCTCAATTCTTATACTTTTTGTTTCTCTTGCCTTCTAACACTGGTAGATTCTCCGATGCCACTTTGAATAGAGCAGCATTGTTTGAAGATTTTAATATACCTTTCTCAATATCTGACAGAAAAAGCAGACAAAACATTGGTAAAAATGTGACCTAATTGACATATAGGGAACATTCCATAATAAGTGCAGAATACGTCATTTTCAAGTGCTCATAGACTCTTTACCCAAATAGATGATAGGTGGGGCCAGTAATCAAGTCTACAAATGTTAAACCCTGAAATTAACTAGATTCTATTCTTAGACCACAGGGGAATCGAGTCACAGTCATAGCGAAAAGAAAACCAGGAAGTCCTTCAATGTTTAAAAATTAAATGGAACTTTGCTACATATCCTAAAGGTCAGAGAGGGAATCTCATTGGAAATTCTGAACCTTTTCTACATGAGGGCTCACACACAATGGCACTTTCTTTGTGAAGAGCATAATAATAACCTAGACAGGAGTTGAGCCTTAAGTCAGAGTTCTGCCTGCCCCAGCCACACCTGGCAGCCTTGGCCTGTGGTCCCCCTCAGCTGTCCTTTCTGGTGACCCTGAGCTAAGGGGGTCAACATGGCCATATGGAAATGGGAAGCTCCCCACTCATAGTGATGGCTGTGCCCCCTCCCCAGCTGCCCTTTCTGGTGGCTCTGATCTAAGGGGGTCAACATGGCCGTATGGAAATTAGAAGCTCCCCACTCTTAGTGATGACGTTGCTATCGTATCGTCCTCACCAGTCCAACAACATGATTTCTGAGTGAACTATGACACAAGAGTGACTTCTTGGCCTTTCTTCAGGTTTGAAAATCATCTGGTGAGTCATCTATTCGAAATATGGATTCAACATGTGTTCTTTCTTCTGGAAAAGAAATAGACCCAATAGCAATTATGGCTTCCTGAGCACCTGTTCTTGAGAGACATCATACTGGCTCTTTGTAGCATTCTGCCTCTTAAACTTCTAAACTAGGGTGTAGATATTTTTAGGCACATTTTCAGGTGGTTAGACAGGGACTCGGATGATATGAGTCACAGAGGACTTTAGTGTCAGAAACCTAAGTGGGATCCCCAAATTGACTCCAAATCCCTTGTTGTTCCATACAGGGTACTATTTCCCTCTTATCTCTGGTCTTCTCGATCTGGAAACCTATCAAGTATCAGGATTTTATTGTCATGTGGACAACTGGAACGAATTCAGCGGGCCTTTTCACCTCTGCCCATGGTGATCATTAAGATCATTATCTCAGTGGAGGACCTCTGGGTAAGATAATCAAAGATCCTTAGGAATACAGACAGTATAATATTTTTCTGGTATTAAAGTTCCTGAAACCAACTATCTTTTTTAGTCCATTCAGGCTCTGGTATGTTCAGAGGGTGCTGTAAAACAGGTCTGAAATAGTATTTAAAAACACTCAGCTCAGCCTCTTCTACAACGTGAGCCAATGCTTATAAACATGGCTAAAATATTCCCTTACCTACGATGACTTCCCAGCCATCGTAGTGTTTATATGGTATGACTGTGACTTACATTAGTCAACATTTGCAGAGAAAGAACTTAGTGCATCCAGGGGGCACTTCATGTTGAAATTAGTTTGTGACAATGAGCTACTGTGTTTTATTCTGCAGTCCAAGGGAATGGTGCCAGACATCTCTAAGGTGTCTAGTAGTTCTACAATTCTGATTTTAAGTGGTCTGTGTGCTTCAGCGATTTGGGCAGGAGAAGGGCAGGAGTCCAGAGACTGTGAACACTTCTGTTACCTGTGCTGACCATGGAGCAGGTAGCCTTCTGTGGGCATCATTTTGATTTCTTGGTACTCTTGTGAAAGGTGCTTTTGTCTCAAATTCCTCCTTTTTAGGAGTAATTATAATGATGAAAGTAATTTTTATCTTATATCATCTGTGAGCCCTGATCCTGGGCTCCCAGGGAAGCTATCCTTTAACATTTTACCCGGCTCAAAATGATTGGGCAAAAACTCAAAGCATGAGCCCATTTCTGCCCCAAGCACATGTTGTACATCTGCTTCGAGAATAAAACAATAACCAAAAATGACAACATGAAAATAAGAAAAAAAAAAAAGAACCTCTTTGGCTCCCATAAGTTTAAAGTCATACTGACATGTACATACTGAAAATGCATGAAATCATTGCATTTCCTAAAGCCCAAGCCTTGGAGGGTCTGAGAGTCACTGACCTTGCCCAGAACCAGGCACACCCCAGCAGGGAGGGGTGGTGCAGAAAGGGAAGGGGCAGGACTCTGAGGGAGGTCTGCAGCTAGAGGGGTCCCTGGAAGGGGCCAGGTGTGTGTGGGGAGCCCGGCCCAGGACCCCAACCATGCCTGTGCTGGGTGTTGGGTAGAGGAGGCGCCTCTTGGACCCCCTGCACTTTCAGGGTTCCAGGGGCTTGAGGGCGGTTTGCCTGGCATCCCAGGGGCTGGGGCACCACCCTCCCTGACCAATCACCCCTTGGGGGTGGAGCTACATCTCTGTAGGCTGTTCCAGAGTTGCAGTGGGGTGCAGACCTGGGGCAGAAGAAGGGGCACTGGGAGAGAGAGAGTTGCCCTGTGGAGGTCCCAGCTGCTGAGTGAGCAGAATGCACCAGGGGCGGGGGGGTTCGGGGGTAGGGTGCGACCCAGGTGGGAGGCAGGGTTCTCGAAGGGCACTTGGAGAGGGTTCATTGTGGGGACTCAGGTGAGTTTTCTTTTCCCCTTTAAAGTCTCTTCTGCCCCATGTCCTCAACTGGCCTTATTCCCCATACCCGTGAACTCCAGGGCGCCCAATCACCTGAGCTTTTGTGGGATGGGTTGCAGAATTTCAGGGTTTCCTCTTTTCCCTGGAAGAGTGTGGGTAAGGACCTCACAGAGTCCCCACCTTCAGTGATGTGTCCCCCGGTTCTCTGACACACTGCAGGTGATGCATCTTGAGCAGTACCCCGAGTTCAGCAGGGTGTGCCCTGGTCCGCCAGGCACAGGTGTGGCAGTAGCAAGCCCCAGAGCCATACCCAACTTCAGCATTATGCCCCGTGTGCCCCCAGGTTAGTGGAAATTGGCTGTTGGAATCATGCAGGAAAATCCTCCACGTGAGGGCCTGGAGGCGGGTGTAAACCAGACCCCACTCTAGTTGCATTGGGAATAGACAAATTGAGGGTTTCCTTAGAAGAGTAAGTCTGCTTTCCAGAAAAGGCAAGGTCATTGGTCTATTGAGAATGAAGATAATTACTGCTAAACAAGAAGTATGTGTTGCCCCTTTGCCCAGAAACCGAAGCAGGTGTGCAGGCTTTAGGTCAGAGGTGCCTTCATTCGCCCCAGCTGACAGCACTTCTCTGCTCTGACTCCAAGACACCCGAGGTTTTGAACGTCAGCATCTGAGTCAGTGAGGAAGCTTGTCACAGGACGCCAGTGTTCGGAGAAAGCACAGGTATGTTTGGCAAAATGTCCTAACTATGTCAGGGATGGAGGTAAAACCTCTCATTATCGCAAAACCTCCTGGGCTTTTCTCTTTTCTCTAGTTGAGCCACAAAGTAAAATTGAATTAGCTGTCAGCATTCTGGGTTTGGTGCAAGAATTACAAGTTTCCCTGCTGGTAGAACATTGCAGGGGATCACAATATCTCTGTCCATGTATTGCTTACAAATGTATTTTGACCATCTGTTTCCTAGGAACCCTCTTTTATTAGAAAGGGAAGGTGAGATTCACTCTGTGCCTGTTTGTAACATCTAATTTGTTCCTTCATCTAACAATGTTTATTCAATTGGGCCTAAGATATGTTTGAGTGGCCAGCATCTAGAGTTAGGTGGCTTTTTTTCATCTGATATAGACTTGGATGATGTCATTTGACAAAGGTGATGTTTCATCATTGATTAGTTTATTCATCAAAAGAGTTAAAATTAGGGTGGAGGGAAAATTCAAAATTATCCAAAGCGGCCTGTTCCTGTTTAAAAGTTGAGCTTGAATTTCTAGTTTTACTAAATGTATTATCTCGATATTTTGAGGTGCCATATTCTCTCTGTAGTTTCTTTGGTGGTGGAGTCAGAAGGAGAGTCTGGGAATTCTTTTGGATAGTGGCATGCTGGTGGCTTCAAGGGGCTTGGCGACAGGATTCTTGGGTGAAGTCTGCAACTGCTTGCCTGACCCTGGGTGCATCTCCCAGAGGTTTTGTTTCCTCTTATGAAATTGCCGGCAGATAATGTTCTGCTTAAAGGGGAAGCCTCCCATCCTGTTGGTGGGAATGCAAAGTGGTGCAGCCAGTCTGGGAAACAGTGTGGGGGTTCCTCAAAAAGTTAAACATTGAACAACCCCATGATCCAGCAATTGCTCTCCTAGGTATTTACCCAAAGGATACAAAAATGTGGATTCGAAATGGGTACATGCACCATGATGTTTATAGCAGCAAAATCCGCAGTAGCCAAACTATGGAGAGAATCCCAACGTCCATGCACTGATGAATGGGTAAAGCAGATGTGGGATACGTATATATATATACTGGAATATGACCCAGCTTCAAAAAGAATGAAAACATACCATTTGCAAGGTTGTGGATGGACCTAGAGTGTATTAAGCTAAGTAAAATCAGTGAGGAAAGACAAATATCCTATGCTCTCACGCCTGTGGAACTTCAGAAAGAAAACAGATGAACAGAGTGGAGGAGTGATGAGAGAGGCAAACAAGGAAATAGACTCAACCTTGGAGAACAAACTGAGTGTTGCTGCAGGACAGGGGCATGGGGGGAAGAGTTAAATGGGTGAGGGGTATTAAGGAGGGCACTTGTGATGAGCACCGAGTTCTGTATGCAGGTGAGGAATCACTAAATCCTACCCCTGAAGCGAATATTCCATGGCATGTGAACTAACTGGAATTTAAGTAAGAGAAGAAAGGAAAAAGTGTTCTGCTTCATGAAGACTGAGGTAAAATTGTAGTGATTTGGGCTGTACTATTCTATAGATGAGCGTTGTAAAACACCCTGTTGTAGGATACACTAGTTTCTTATCACATAAGGAGTCCTCAGAAAGCTGCAATGAAAGATTCAGGTCTCAGAGCATGTTCATGTTCCACTGATATGTTACAGTTTGCACAGGTAGGAAAGAAGGTGGAGAGAAAGGCAACAGAAGGGGAAAGTAGGTGTGAACCTTTCATTAGTTAGCATTATAGCTTTCTCATGAAAGCCTTGCGCCAGTGTGATTTTGGAAGCAGAGAGCTAATCCAGGAGCTTTGCAGGAGACGGGGGAATTCCAGGACTGGGTAAAGCTGACAGGGGTCCCAGAGGAGAGCTGAATGCATTCTGCAGCAGGGTGTGGGCAGGGTGGGCTCCAGGGGTGGCTGTGGGTCTCCTGGGTGAGAGTTGTGACAGGTGAGGGCTGTGTGCAAGTTCCTGGCTGAGGACAAGTGAGGCACAGGCGGAGAGCTGGCAGAGAACCTTCTTCTGGGCCACCAGCCTCACCCAACACACACAGCCTCATCTTCTGTCCCTGTCACTCCAATTCAGACTTCTCCGAAGGTGAGTGAGAACACATCAAGAGCATTCTGAACAGAAGGGAAAGCATGTGCATAGCTCTGGTGCAGGAGAATTCCAGCTATGTCCAGGAGTAGCAAGATGGCCCTGTGGCCACAGGAGACAGCTTAGGACATGACCTCAGAGAGGTGACAGAAAGCCGTTCCAGGGCTATAACCCCATGAGACCCTGTTTCACTGGGCCATCCTGGCGACAGTGTTGAGAACAGATGACAGAGGGTTGAAGATGGCAAGGCAGGTCAATGACGAAGCTTTTCCAGGAACTCAGGCACCGTGGACCGGACAGGTGGCCTTGGATGGAGTGGTTAGACCTATTCTGGGTCCATTTTGAAGATGGAGCTCACAGGATTTGCTGATGGGTTAGCTATTAGGAGCAGGAGAACACAGGAATTGGGGTAACTCCCAGCTGTTGTGGGTTGTCCTGATCGAGGGGAAGGAGAGGGTTTCTCGGGGGGTAGGAGGTAGTCCGTGTTCCGCATGCTGAGGAAGGTGCCTTTCCCGGTGGATCTGCTGAGGTTTGTGTCTGGGAGAACCTTTCACATCTCCTCTCTCAGCAATGCTCAAGTACATGTATCCCCCTCTTTTTAAACGTTCACAGTAAGACACTGGGCTTTCTTGAAAGAACTACGTTATTACCCAGCTTCAGTAAGAGGAAGAGACTTGAAGAGGATTTCCCTCATATGAAAAAAGGTGAATAGTGACAATCGCGTTCAGCATCTGTTTTGGGGAGAAGCACGACAGAGGCGGCGTGCAACCCAACCTGCTCCTTCCGCTGGGAACCGCTCTCCGCATCCAGCCACCAGCACTTTGAATGATGTCTGTGAGCCTCTGCTGTGCTTTATCTTCATTTATGCTGGGCCTCCGTTAGAAACTTGTGTCCTGAGGCCTAAGAAAAGCCAAAGAGAAGGAATTTTGGAGTCTGAGAACACTATCTAATTGTTCCGTGTAAATTAATGGCCATTCCTTCTTGACACCATTTCTGCTGTGCAAGGTTTCTCAGAAGCCCTGTACTTTCAAAGAGCAGGGAAACCTATACCGCATGCTGCGGGGTTAGTTTTAGTCTCCATACTGGACGGAACATTTCATGACTGTCGGATTTTCTCACTCAAACTTTGAGACTTTGACCACCTTCACCTGTTTCTACCACCCCATCCCCGAATCTGGCACCTACCAATCTGCTCTCAGTATCTATGCGTTCAGTATTTGTTTATTCCACGTGGAATGTACATGAGAGCATCTGGGATTGGTCTTTCTGTGTCTGAGTTACTTGGAATAAGGCCCCCAAGGTCTGTGTTTCAATGTCTGCTTCTTGTGAATAATGCTGCTGTGAACGTGGAAGTGCATCTGTCTTTCTGAGGCAGTATTTTTGTGTTCTCCAAATCAATACTCAGTAGAGCCATTAATGGGTCATGTGGTAGTCGCATTTATTTTTTCAGGAACCTCCATACCGTTTGTCACAGTGGCGGCACCAATTTCCATTGCCACCAACACTGCACAGTGTCTCCTCGTCTGCACACCCTTGACCCCACCTGGTGTCTGTCTCTGGGACAATTGCTGTTCCAACTGTTGTGAGTGGATAGCCGATTGTGGGTTTGACTGATGTTTCCCTGATGATGATGAGTGATGTCTAACAACTTTCTCTGTCTGTTGGCACCTGTGTGCCATCTTTAGAAAGTATCTATTTACATATTCCCCCCATTTTTTATACATTTTTTTGTTTTGATTTCTATGAGTGTTGTGTGTATTTTGGATATTATCCTCTTCTCACACATATGATTCGCAGATATTTTTTTCTTATTGGGTCAGTGGCCTTAATTTTTTGCTGGTGTCTTTTGCCGTGTGGAAGATTTCAGTTTGAAGTTGTTCCACTTGTATATTTTTGCTTTTGTTGCCTTTGCATTTGGTGTCCGATCTGAAGACACTTTGCCAAAACTAATGTCGAGAGACTTAGTACCTGTGTCTTCTTGGAGGTTTATGGATTCAGGTCTTATGTTCAAATCATTCATCCATTAAAAATTTTGTGTGTGGTGTAAGAAAGTGGCCCAGTTATATTCTTCTGCATGTAGTGTCCAGTTTGCCTGTTACCACTCACTGAAGACACAGTCCTTCCCTCATGGCATATCTTCTGCTGCTGTGTCATAAGTTAGGATCATCTACTTGTGGGTAAGTTTCTGAGCTTTCTGTTCTGTTCCACTGACCTGGTGTCTGTGTTTATGCCAGTACCATCCTGTTTTGATGACAACAGCTCTATAATCTAGCTTGAAATCCAGGTCTGTGTTGACTGCACCTTTCTTTCTCCAGGTTGCTTTGGGTATTTGGGGTCTTTTGTGATTCCATACAAGTTTGTGGACTGTTTTCTATTTGCTCGAATAATGCCGCTGGAATTCAGATAGGGATTTCATCATATCTGTCGATTGCTTTTGGTACGATGCACATGTTCACATAATTAAATCTTCCAGTTAAGGAGCATGGCGTATGCTTCCATTTGTTTCTGTTGCCTTCCAAATCTTTGACCCATACATCCTGCCCCCCTCGACACACGTTTTTCATTTCTTTTCTGCCATGTGTTGAGTGTACTATGTCTTTCTCATTTTTGGTTCCTTTTATTCCTAGATTTTTTTTTGATGCAATTGTAAATGGCATTGCTTTTTTAATTTTTCTTTGCAAAAGTGCGTCATCAGTATGCAGAAATGCAAGAAGTTGGGTCACCTGGGTGGCCCCATAGGTGAAGCGTCTGCCTTCACCTCAGGTCATGAACTCAGAGTTCTGGCATTGAGCCCTGTGTTGGGCTCCCCGCTTAGCGAGGGTCTGCTTCTCCCTCTTTCGGACACTCCCCCTGCCCGTGCTTTTTCTCTTCCTCTCAAATAAATAAATAAAATATGAAAAAAAAAGACAACAGGTCTCTGTATATTGACTTTATATCCTGCAGCTTTCTTGAATTTGTTTATTCTAACAGTTTTTTTTTTTTTTTGTGGAATCTTTCGGGATTTCATGTCTTTTGCAAATAGTGACAGTTTTCCTGTATGGATTTCATATCTTTCTCTTTTTTTAAAATGATGTTAGTCACCCTACAGTACTTCATTTGTTTTCGATGTAGTGTTCCATTATTCATTGTTTGCATATAACACCTAGTGCTCATTATGACACATGCCCTCCTTTTTAAAAAGAATTTATTTATTTATTCGACAGATATAGAGACAGCCAGCGAGAGAGGGAACTCAAGCAGGGGGAGTGGGAGAGGAAGAAGCAGGCTCACAGCGGAGGAGCCTGTTGTGGGGCTCAATCCCATAACGCTGGGATCACGCCCTGAGCCGAAGGCAGACGCTTAACCGCTGTGCCACCCAGGCACCCCAACACCTGCCCTCCTTAATACCCATCACCAGGATAACCCATTCCCCTACCCTCCCTTTCTGCAACCTTCAGTTTGTTTCCCAGTGTCAGTAGTCTCTCATGTTTCATTTCCCCTCTCATTCCCCCACTTCACTTTTCCCTTCCTTCTTCTAATGTCCTCCATGCTATTCCTTCCATTCCACATAGGAGTGAAACCATATGATAATTGTCTTTCTCTGCTTGACTTAATTTCACTTAGCATAATCCCCTCCTGGTCCATGCACGTTAGTGAAAGTGATGGGTATTCATCCTTCTGACGACTGAGTAATATTCCATTGTATAGATGAACCACATCTTCTTTGTCCATTCATCTGCTGAAGGACATCTTGGCTCCTTCCACAGTTTGGCTATTATGGACATTGCTGCTATGAACATTGGGATACAGGTGCCCCTTCTTTTCATTACTCTGTGTCGATGGGGTAAATACCCAGTAGTGCAATTGGTGGGTCGTAGGATATCTCTGTGGTTAACGTCGTGAGGAACCTCCATATTGTTTTCAAAAGTGGCTATACCAGCTTGAATTCTCACGAGTAGTGTAAGAGGGCTCCCCTTTCTCCACATCCTCTCTGACTTTTTTTTATTTCTGTCTTGTTAATTTTTTTTCAAGATTTTATTTATTTATTCCACAGAGATAGAGACAGCCAGCGAGAGAGGGAACACAAGCAGGGGGAGTGGGAGAGGAAGAAGCAGGCTCATAGTGGAGGAGCCTGATGTGGGGCTCGATCCCATAATGCCAGGATCACGCCCTGAGCCGAAGTCAGACCCTTAACCGCTGTGCCACCCAGGTGCCCCCTGCCTTGTTAATTTTAACCATTCTAACTGGTGTAAGGTGGTATCTCATTGTCGTTTTGATTTGTATTTGCCTGATGGCAAGTGATGTGGAGCATTTTTTAATGTGTCTGTTGGCCATTTGTATGTCTTCTCTGGAGAAGTATCTCTTTGTGCATTCTGCCCATTTTTTGGGTGTCGAGTTTGAGGAGTTCTTTATAGATCTTGGAAACCAGCCCTTTATCTGTAAAATCATTTGCAGATATCTTCCTCGATTCCATAGGTTGCCTTTTTTTTTTTAAATAACAGGTTTTTCACTTCTTTTTTTTTTAAGAGTTTATTTATTTATTTGACAGAGATAGAGACAGCCAGCGAGAGAGGGAACACAAGCAGGAGGAGTAGGAGAGGAAGAAGCAGGCCCATAGTGGAGGAGCCTGATGTGGGGCTCGATCCCAGAACACCGGGATCACGCCCTGAGCCGAAGGCAGAGGCTTTAACCACTGTGCCACCCAGGCGCCCCCCATAGGTTGCCTTTTTGTTTTGTTGATCGTTTGCTTTGCTGTGCAGAAACTTTTTATCTTGATGAAGTGCCAATAGTTCATTTTTGCTTTTATTTCCTTTGCCTTTAGAGACGTGGCTTGCAAGAAGTTGTTGTGTCCAAGGTTGAAGAGTTCTTTTGATTTTGATATGAGACAGGAATCCATTATCTTATTTTCCTGATTGTATTCGAGTCCTCTGTCTTTCTTGGTGAGTCTAGCTAAGTTTGTCAGTTTTGTTTATCTTTCCAAAAAAGGCCGCTCTCATTTTCATTGTTTTTTTTTTTGTCTTTTTAGTATCCATTGGATTTATTTATGCATTCCTTTTTGTTATTTCCTTATTTCTACTAATTTGGGTCTTTGTTGTTTTATTTTTTACTTCTTTACCACATAAATCAGGTTGTTTATTGGAGACCCTTCTCATGGATTGATGAAGACTTGAGTTTCTATGAATGTTCCCCATAAAGATACTTCTGCTGCATCCCATAAGTTTTTGTAGGTTGTCTTTTTCATCAGTGTCAAGGTACTTCTAAAATTTTTTTGATTTCTTCTTTGACTGTTGGTTGTTCAGTAGCATATTGTTAAATCTCCACATATTTTTTTAAGATTATTTAAGTATCTGACAGAGAGTGAGACAGCGAGAGAGTGAACACAAGCAGGGGGGTGGGAGAGGGAAAAGTGGGCTTCCCACTGAGCAAGGAGCCTGATATGGGGCTAGATCCCAGGATCCTGGGATCAAGACCAGAGCTGAAAGCAGATCCTTAACGACTGAGCCACCCAGGCCCCAAAAATCTCCACCTATTTTTGACTGTCCCATTTTTTTCTTGAGACTGATTTCTAGTTTCATATCATTGTGTTTGGACAAGATTTGAAGCAGAAGGTGAAGAGAACATTCAGATAAAAGGTTTGTTTCCTGGAGGGATTTCTGAGGGCAGACCATGAGTTCCGTGGGGACGGAGGAAGGTTTTGTGAGACGGGGGTTGGGGTTAACCCTTGTTAGAATTACTGACTACTACCATGCAGGCTGTGTGCTACTGTTCACACCGTAGTCCTGATGGACTTGTACTTCATTAGGAATATTTTCTAGGAGGTTTAGGCATAGCCTTCACTTAAAGAAAGGTGTCATGTGGGTTCATGGCATGACCCCAGGTCAGCAACCAGGATGTATGGTATTGTGGGGGATGAGAAACAGGCTTTCTGTGGGAAGTGACAGAAATAGTTTATGGTGAGCTCCATGATCATAGGTGAGGTCCCGAGTGACCCACTGGGTGTTGGGTTCTGTGGATCTGTCTCATCAGGTGCTGTGGAATTCAGGGACACACTCCTGTCTGTGGATTTGTGTGGAGACAGGTAGACATCAGTGTTTGGCCAGGCACAAGTGTCGCACTGGACCACCACCAGAGGTGCAGCGTGCGGGGGAGCCACTGCTTGGTTTCCACGAAAGCTGACTAGGGTCTGTGACCGTGATTCCTAGCAGCTGCAAGGGGAGAGGAGGCCGGGGGTGGTGCACATTTCCTAGAGTTGTGGTCAGGACTAGTCTGGAGCCCACTGACGTCAGCCACACCTGGCACAGAAGGCACCCATTCAGTGTAGCTGTGGGCACTGCTCCCATGGTACTTTAGGGCCGGCTCCATGCTGCCAAATCCTGATTTTCATCATCATCTTCAAGGTCCTGTGCCTCTGCTCTTGCCCCATGGCCTCCGGGGTATTGTCCGTCCTCCATCTGGCCCTCGTCCCTGGTGCCCTTTGCAGTCCGATGCCAGGGTAGCCTTCTCGAGACAAACATCTGGTCCCGATGGAACACTTCCATGGATCTCTTGTGATGTGAGGATGATGCCCTGCCCTGGAAGGGGGCTGCAGGTCCCCAATCAGGATAGCCATGTCTCCCTTTTCAGCATGGCCTCCCCTCCCCTCAGTCTTCTTCAGGGAAGCTCTCCCCACTTCCTGAGATGACAGCTGTCTTAAAAATGAATGTTATTTTACATATCTCTATGCTTTAGTTCATCCATGGCAAGTCTTTCAACCCCGTTAGTGGGTTTTTTTTAGCAGTTCTGAAGGGCTGTCTGCTCAAAGAGGGGGTGACCAGGGTGGGGCAGCTTTCCCTCTCAT
Source organism: Ursus americanus (assembly GCF_024610735.1). Classification (NCBI taxonomy): domain Eukaryota; kingdom Metazoa; phylum Chordata; class Mammalia; order Carnivora; family Ursidae; genus Ursus; species Ursus americanus. The sequence continues at coordinate 4,510,463 of NC_142130.1, read as the reverse complement.
CTCCCTCAGCATGTCTCTGAGCCCTGGGGCCAGCTGTCCCACTGAGGATCGAGGGACCCGAACCACCCCATCCTGAGCCCAGGCTGTGTCAGCTGTGTCGACTGATGCGTGTCGGAGCGGTGGGCAACTGGCATGGGCCAGGTGCAGGCAGTGTCTCCCTCTCATTCCATCCCTCCCTTCCTCCCAGAGGTAGCTCAGAGCAGCCTTCAACCCCTGCATCTCCAGATCCCTTGACCTGTGCCTCCAGTGTTCAGCTGGTGACCTTGGAGTTTCTCATGAATTCCCCCACCTGTACCCTCTCCCATAGCAGTTCCTGGATCAGGGGAGGGGTCAGAACCTTGTCTGCTTTTGGTCTTCTTCCTGTCCCGCACCAAGCCCACCCACCTTTGCATCTTCCATGTATGTGCTTCGAAGCAAGCCCATCCACAGGGAACCTATTAGCCAAATGGATCCAGGCAATGAACATTGAAGTAGAGATCCAGGATCCATAATAAACCTCCTCTGAAACCTGTCCCAAAGTCTGTGACTCTCTCACACTGAAACAGAAACAATAATAGCTTTCTGGACTGTGAAGTGACATGTGTCTCTACTTCCAATCTTGATGCATAGGTGCTGAGCCTGGACAGAAAAGGACCATGGCTCTCGTGGGCTGGAATCCACGGTAAGAACTCAGTGAAATATGAATTTGAGGCATGGAGTGAATAATTATTGTAGAGTGAATCCTCCCAAGTAGGGCTTATGCACAGTGCACAGGAAAAGCTTTTTCAAATAGGTTCCTGAAAGAAAAATCTTTTTTTAAAAATTTATTTTAATCCCAGTAGAGCTAACATACAGTGTTACATTCATTTCAGGTGTACACAGAGTGATTCAGTAATTCTATATATTACTCAGTGGTCATCAAGAAAAGTGTCCTCTTAATCCCCTTCATCTATTTCACTCATCCCTCTATCCACCTCCTCTCTGGTAACCATCCGTTTGTTCTCTATTGTTAAGAGTTTGTATTTTGGTGTGTCTCCTTTTTCTCTTTTAGTTACTTATTTTGTTTGTTTTTTAAATTCCCCATTAGAATGACATCGTATGGGATTTGTCTTTCTCTGACTGACTGATTTTAGTTAGGATAATACTCTCTAGCTCCATCCATTTGTCTATAAATGGCAAGGTTTCATTCTTTTTCAAGCCAAGTAATACTCCAGTGTGTGTGTGTGTGTGTGTGTGTGTGTGTGTGTGTGTGTGTGTGTGAATACACACATCTATCATCTCATTTGTCAATTTTTCTACAGACACTTGGGTTGCTTCCATATTGTGATATTGTAAATAATGGTGCAAGAAACATAGGGCTGCACGTATCCTTTTAAGTTACTCTTTTCCTATTCTTTGGGTAAATAGGAGTAGTGTGATTGTTGGATCGTAGGGTAGTTCTATATTTAATTTTTTGAGAAACCTTCATACTGTTTTCCACGGTGGCCACCACAGTTTGCATTCCCACGCACAGTTCGCGAGGATTCCCCTTTATCCACATCCTCCCAACACCTGCTCTTTGTTGTGCTTTTGATGTTAGCCATTCTGACAGGTTTGAGGTATTACCTCATTGTCCTTTGGATTTACATTTTCCTGATGATGGGTGATGGTGAACATCTTTTCACGGGACTGTTGGCCATTTGTATTTCTTCTTTGGAGATATGTCTGTCCATGTCTTCTGCCTATTTTTTAACTGGGTTATTTGTTTTTTGGGGGGTCAAGTAGCATCAGTTGTATATGTTTTGGACACTATCCCTTTATTGCATATGATCTTTGCAAATATCTTCTCCCTTTGAGTAGGCTGTCTTATTATTTTTACGTTTTCATTGTTCTTCTGCCGTGTGGAAACTTTTTATTTTGCTGTATTCCCAATAGTTTATTTTTGCTTTCATTTCCTTTGCCTCAGGACACAGTCTAGAAAAACGTTGGTATGGTCCATGTCAAGAAGTTACTGTCTTCACTCCTGTAGGATTTTTATGGATTCAGGTCTCATATTGAGGTCTTGAAACTGTTTTGTGTTTGTCTGTATTGTGTACGAAAGCAGTCTAATTTCATTCTTTTGTGCGTAGCTGTGTAGTTTTCCCAACACCATTTGTTGTAGAGACTGTCCTTTTCCCTTTTGATATCATTGCTTGTTTTGTGGAAGATTCACGAACCACATAATTGAGGGTTTCTGTCTAAACTTGTATCCTGTTCCTTTGGTCGCTGTGTCTATTTTTGTGCCATACTGTCTTGTTAGGATGACTGCAGCTTTGTAGTATAACCTGAAATCTGAAATTGTGAGTCCTCCAGCTTTGTTTTTCTTTTCCACATTGCACTGGCTGTTCAGAATCCTTAGTGGTTCCATACAAATGTTTAGGATTGTTTATTCGAGGTCTTTTGTTCTTTAATTTAAATTCAATTAGCCAACTTACAGTAAATGATTAGTTTCAGATGTAGTCTTCAATAAATTTTCAGTCATGTGTAACACCCAGTGCTTATTGTATCGTGTGGCCTCCTTAATGCTACTCACCCAGTTACACCCCCCACCCAACTTCTCCTCCAACAATCATCAGTTTCTTGCGATAGTTAAGAGTCCATTATGGGTTTTCTCCCTCTCTGATGACTTCCCATTCTATTTTCCCTTCCTTCCCCTGTGGTCTTCTTCCTTGTTTCTGATACTCCACATAGGAGTGAAAGCATATGATCATTGTCTTTCTTTCATTGACTTATTCCACTCAGCATAATACCCTCCAGCTCCACCCAGGTCGGTGTGATGGTAAGTATTCATCCTTTCTGATGGCTGAGTAATATTCCATTATATATATGATCCACATCTTTTTTATCCATTCATCTATCCATGGTCATCTGCACTCCTTCCACAGCTTGTCTATTATGGTTATTGCTGCTATGAACACTGGGGTGCATGTGTCCCGTCTTCACTACCTCTGTCTCTTTGCGGGTAAATACCCAGTAGTGCAATTGCTGGGACATAGGGTAACTTTATTTATAACTTCTTGAGGAAACTCCGTACCATTTTCAAGAGTGGCTGTACCGGACTGCATTCGTACAGGGGTGTAAGAGGGTTCCCGTTTCTCCAAATCCTCTCCAACATGTATAGTTTCATGTCTTCTTATTTTTAGATATTCAGCCTCGTGTGATATGGCATCTATAGGGGTTTAGATTTGCATTTCCCTGAAGCCAAGTGATATGAAGCATTTATGCATGTATCTTTTGGTCACCAGTACGTCGTCATCAGTGAAGTGACTTCCCATTTTAATCCATCTCAAGACCTAAAGCTGGGTAAGGCACTGAAGCTGGATGATGCCATCGGTTGGAAGTGTGGAGAATTTCAAAAGATCTCTGTGGAGAGCAAGTTTAAAGGTCAGTGTGAAGCTACTAATTGGATCCGGGGAGATCACTGAAAGTGGGGGTTGCCTGGGATGGGCTGAAGGGGGCTCTCCGATTTTCCTATGAATTCTTGCTGCAGCCCAAAATGGACAGTTTCTTGCTGTGGGGCAGGCTGAATCCTCTAGTCGTGCAGAGGTGAGCCCAATGCCTGGTGCCTTGGAGGCAGGCAAACGAGGAGGGACCCTCAGCAGAAGACCCAGGGTTAGGTTAGGCCTCAAGAGACAGCAGTTCTGAACTGCCCAGTGCTCAGAGAACTCCCAGGCCGAGTGAGATGAGGGCACAAGGGCGGGTGAGTGTGAGCCTTGGGGTTTCATCTGGAAGGGCCCACAAAGGTCGGGGTTCACCAGAAGGGGCTCTCAGGGGGTGCCCCAATTCTCTTGCCCTGAATGCTCTGTTGTGTCCCAAAATGGTACAGTTTACTGTGGGTTGCAGGCTGAGTCCTGCGGTGGGGCTTGGGTGTCCCCAATCCCCTGGAGTTGGTTGCCAGGACCCTGGGGAGGGGCCCCTCTGTGGCCAACCTAGGGTAAGGGTTAGGGTCCCGGAGCCGGGCAGGGGCAATCTGCAGGCTGTTAGGCGAGCTCTGTGGAGGGCTGAGAGGAGGCATGGGGGAGGGTGAGCATGGGCCTCAAGGTTGGGGCACGGGGGGCTGCCAAAGGATGGGGACGGGCTCCGGGGGCCTCCCCAAGTTCTCGTGCCCTGTAGGCTCCGTAGAGCCCCAAGGGGCATGGTTTCCTGTCGGGTGGCAAGCTAAGTCCTGCGGTGGGGCACAGGTATCCCAATTCCACGGGGCTGCGGTGTAAGGCTCCTGGGGAGGCCCTCATACCCACGGCCGACCTAGGGCTAGGGTTAGGCCCAGGAGCCCCGCAGGCCCGATCTGCTGGCTGTATGGCGAGCTACACGGGCTGAGGTGAGGGTTTGGGGAGGGTGAGCATGGGCCTCAGGGTTGGGGTGCGGGAGGCCGCCGAAGTTCGCTGGTGGCTCAGGAGGGCCCTCCTGGTTCTCCCGCCCTGAATGCTCTATGGCCTCCCAAGGCGCACGGTTTCCTGCGGGGTGGCAGACTGAGTGCTGCTGTGGGGCTCAGGTGTCCCGAATTCCCGCAGCTGCGGCTCCAGGCTCCTGGGGAGGGGCCCCTCCACAGATGAACTAGGGTTAGGGTTGGGGCCCAGGAACCCCGCAGGCCAGATCTGCCCACTATGTGGCGAGCTCTGCCACGGGCTGAGGTGAGGGTGTGGGGTGGGGTGAGCATGGGATTCAAATTTGGGTTTAGGGATCGCCGAAGGTCGCCGGGGGCTCTGGGGGCACTCCTGGTTCTCCCGCCCTGAATGCTCTACAGCCTCCCAAGGGGCACGGTTTCCTGCGGGCTGGTAGGCTTTGTCCTGCAGTGGGGCTCAGGTGTCCCCAGTCCCTGGGGCTGCTGCACCGGTCCCCAGGGGAGGGGCCCTACCCAGCAGACCTAGGGTCAGGTCTAGGCCCCAGGAACCCAGCAGGCCTGATCTGCTGGCTCTGCGACAAGCTCGGTGGCAAGCTGAAGGGAAGGCGTGGGGCGGGATGAGCGTGGGTCTCAGGGTTGGGGTGTATGGGGCCGCCGAGGATCGCTGGGGGCTCAGGAGGGCCCTACCAGTTTTCCTGCACGGGATGCTCTGCGGTGCCCCAAGGGGCATGGTTTCCTGAGGGGTGGCAGGCTGAGTCCCGTGGTGGGGCTCAGGTTTACCAATCCCCGGGGTTAAGGTACGGATTAGGGTATGGGTTAAGGTTAGGGTATGGGTTTTGGTTAGGGTATGATTGAAGGTAGGGGTTAGGGTTAGGGTAAGGAGAGGGTAGGGGTTAGGGTTGGGTTTAGGGGTTACAGTTTAGAGGTTACGAGTTAGGGTACAGATTAGGGTTTAGGGTAAGGGTTAGGGTTTAGGGTTAGGGTTAGGGTTGGAGTACGGGTTAGGTTTAGGATACGGGTTAGGGTTAGGGTATGGTTTAGGGTACATATTAGGGTACAGTTTAGGGTATGGGTTAGGGTACGGTTTAGGGTAAGTGTTGGTGTACGGATTTGGGTACGGCTTAGGGTGCGGGTTAGGGTTAGGGTTAGGGTACGGGTTAAGGTACAGATTAGAGTATGTGTTAGGGTTACGTTTAGGGTTAGGGTACAGGTTAGGGTAGGGTTAGGGTTAGGTTTAGGGTTAGGTTACGGGTTAGGGGTAGGGTTAGCTGAAGGGGTAGGTTTAGGGGTAGGGTTAGGGGTATGGTAGGGGTCGGGGTAGGGTTAGGGTTTAGGGTTAGGGTTTGGGGTTTGGAGTTAGTGGTTAAGGTTAGGGTTTAGTGTTTAAGGTTTCGTGATTAGGGTTAGGGGTTAGGGTTTAGGGTTTAGTGTTAATGTTCGGGTTTAGGGTTTAAGTATTAGGGTTTATTGTTAGGTTTAGGGTAGGGTTAGGGTTAGGGTAAGGGTTAGAGGTTAGAGTTAGGGTTAGGGTTAGAGGTTAAGGTTTAGGGTTTAAGGTTAGGGGTTAGGGTTTAGGGTTAGGGTTAGACCCAGTAGGCCAGCAGGACCCATGTGCCAGTTGTGCGGGGAGTGGAGAAGTGGGATGAGGTGAGTGCGCTGGCGAGCAAGAGTATGGTATCTAGCGTTTTGGCGCAGGGGGCCTTTGAAAGTCGCTAGAGGCTCGGAGGGCCCTGCCCGTTCTCCCGCCCTGAATGACCGGCGGCGCCCCTAGCGCCCTGGTGGTGGCAGGTTGGCAGTGTGAGTCTGGCTTTGCGGTTTGGGGGTCCCCAATGCCATGCGTTGCAGTGCAAGGCCCCTTGGGAGGGGCCCCTCTGGGGCCATCCTAGGGTTACTGTTAGCACCCAGGATTCCAGTAGACATGATCCGCCAGCTGTGCGGTAGCGGAGGGCCAGGCCGAGGTGAGGGCGCCGGCGAACTGGAGCGTGGGCTCAAGCATTTTGTCGAGGGGGGCCTTGGAAGGTCGCTGGGGTCCCGAGGGTCCTGCCTGTTCTCCCACCCTGAATGAACAGTGATGCCCCAGCGTGCCCGGTGTCAGCGGGGCGGCACGGAGAGTATGGCGCTGGGGCTCGGGGGTCCCCAATCCCTGGCGTTGCTGCGCCAGGCCCCTTGGGAGGTTCCCCTTGGGGGCCAACCTAAGGTTAGGGTTAGCCCCCAGGAGGCTGGCCGACCTGATCAGCTGGCTGTGCATCGAGCAGAGGGGCGGGTCGAAGTGAGGGCGCTGCTGAGTGGGAGCATGGGCCCAAGCATTTTGGTGCATGGGCCCATAGAAGTTCACCAGGACTCAGAGGGCCCTGCCCATTCTCCCGCCCTGAATGACCAGTGGCGCCCCTAGTGGCCTGGATGCCAGCGGGGCAGCAGGGTGAGTCCAGCGCTGGGGCTTAGGGGTCATCAATCCCCGGTGTTGCGGCGACAGGCCCCTTGGGAGGGGCCCCTTGGGGGCCAACCTAGGGTTAGGGTTAGCCCCCACGAGCCCGGCAGGCCCGATCTGCCTGCTGAGTGGCGAGCAGTGGGGCGGGCCGAGGTGAGTGCGCTGGCGAGCTGGAGCGTGGTCCCAAGCGTTTTGGAGCAGGGGGCCTTCGAAAGTCACTGGGGGCTCGGAGGGCCCTGCCCATTCTCTCACCTGGATGACCAGCGGCGCCCCTAGCGGCCCGGGTGATGGCGGGGCAGCAGGGTGAGTCCAGTGCTGAGGCTCGGGCTTCCCTATACCCGACGTTGCAGTGCCAGGCCCCTTGGGAAGGGCCCCTCTGGGGCCAAGGTAGGGTAAGAGTTAGCCCTCAGGAGGCCGTCAGGCTCGATCCACCATCTTGAGGTGAATGGAGTCGTGGTCCGAGGTGAGGCCACTGGCGATCGGAGCGTGGGCCCCAGCGTTTTGGTGCTGGGGCCTTCAAAGTTCACCGGGGCTCAGAGGGCCCTGCCTGTTCTCCCGCCCAAAACGATCTGTGGCGCCCTAGCACCACTGGTGTCAGCGGGGCAGCAGGGTGAGTCCGGCATTATGACTCGAGGGTCCCCAATCCCCGGCGTTGTGGCGGCAGGCCCCTTCAGAGGGGTCCCTCTGGGGCTGACCTAGGATTAGAGTTAGCCCCCAGGAGGCCGGCAGGCCTGATCCGCCAGCTGTGCAGAGGGCGGAGGGGCAGGCTGAGGTGAAGGCGCTGGCGAGCTCCAGCGTGGGCCCCAGCGTTTTGGCGCGGATGGCCTTCAAAATTCACCGGAGTCTCGAGGGCCCTGCCCATTCTCCCACCCTGAAGGACCAGCGACGCCCCAGAGAGCCTGATGTCGACAGGACTGCAGGGTGAGTCTGGCGCTGCGGCTCGGCTGTCCCCAATCCCCGGCTTTGGTCACTAGTCCCCTTGGGAGGGGCCCCTCTGGGCCAACCTAGGGTTAGGGTTAGCCCCCAGGAGGCCGGCAGGCCAGATATGCCAGCTAGACTGCGAGAGGAGGGGCGGGCCAAAGTAAAGGTGCTGGCGAGCAGGAGCCTGGGCACCAGCGTTTTGACTTGGGGCTTTCAAAGGTCGCCGGGGTCTCGAGGGCCCTGCCTGTTCTCCCACCCTGCATGAACGGCGGTGCCCCTAGCGGCCCGGGTGGTGAGGGGTGGCAGGGTGAGTCAGGCCCTGAGGCTCAGGTATCTCCAATCCCCAGCGATGCGGAGCCAGGCCCCTTGGGAGGGGCCCCTCGGATGACAACTTAGGGTTAGGTTTAGCCCCTAGGAACTCAGCAGTTCCTATTCGCCAGCTGTGTGGAGAGTGGAGTGGCGGACCTAGGTGAGGGTGCTGGTGTTTGGGAGCGTGGGCCCGGGCGTTTTGGCGTGGGGGGGATTTGAAGGACACCGTGTAACAGAGGGCCCTGCCCGTTCTCCCGCCCTGAATGAACGGCAGCACCCCAAGCCCCTGGGTGGCGGCTGGGTGGCAGGGTGAGTCAGGTGCTGAGGCTCAGGGTCCCCAATTCCCTGCGTTGCAGCGCCAGGCCCCTTGGGAGGGGCCCCTCGGGGGTCGATCTAGGGTTACGGTTAGCCCCCCGGATGCCGGTGGACCCGATCAGCATCTGTGCGGCACGCAGCAGGGTGGGCCAAGGTGAGGGCGCTGGCGAGCCTGAGCATGAGCCCAAGCGTTTTAGCGTGGGGGGCCTTCGAAGGTCAGCGGGGGCTCGGAGGGACCTGCCCGTTCTCCCACTCTGAATGACCAGCGGGGTCCCTAGTGGCTCAGGTGGCTGAAGGGCAGCAGGGTGAGTCTGGCACTTGGGCTCGGTTGCCCCATCCCCGGCGTTGGGGCGCCAGGCCACTTGGGAAGGGCCCCTCGGGGGCCGACCTACAGTTAGGGTTAGCCCCCAGGAGGCCGGCAGGCCCTATACACCGCCTGTGCGTGGAGCGGAGAGTTGGGCCGAGGTGAGGGTGCTGGTGAACATGAGCCTGGGCACAAGCATGTTGGTTCTGGGCGCCATTGAATGTTAGCGGGGGTTCGGAAGCCCCTGCCAGTTCTCCCACCGAGAATGAATGGCGGCGCCCCTAGCGGCCCTTGTGGGGCGGGGCGGCAGGGTGCACCCAGCGCTGGGGCTTGGGGGTCACCAATCCCCGGCGTTGCACCGCAAGGCTCCCTAGGAAGGGACCCTCAGGGGCCGTCCTAGGGTTAGGGTTAGCGCCCAGGAGGCCGGCAGGCCTGAGTCGCCAGCTGTGCGAGGAGCGGAGGTGTGGGCTGAGTTGAGGGGGATGCAGAGCGGGAGCGTGGGCCCCAGCGTTTTGGCGCCCTAGGCCTTCGAATGTGCCATGTCTCGGAGGGCCCTGCCCATTCTCCTGCTCTGAATAACCAGTGACGCCCCTAGCGGCTCCGTTGGCAATGGGGCGGCAGGGTGAATCCCACGCTGTGGCTCGGGGATCCCCAATCCCCGGTGTTGCAGTGCCAGGCCCCTTGGGAGGGGCTCCTCCTGGGCCGACCTAGGGTTAGAGTTAGCCCCCATGAGGCTGGCAGGCCCGATCCTCTGGCTGGGCGGCGAGAGGTGCGTGGGCCGAGGTAAAGGCGCTGGGGAGCGGGATTGTGGGCCCCTGCATTTTGGCGCTGGAGGCTTCAAATGTCCGGTTTCTCCAGGGCTCTGTCCATTCTCCCGCCCTGAATGACCGGCGGCACCCCTAGCGGCTCGGGTGGCAGTGTTGTGGGAGGGTGAGTGTGGCTCTGGGGCTTGGGGTCCCAGATCCCCGGTGTAGTGGCACCAGGACCCTTGGGAGGGGCCCCTGGGGCGCCGACCTAGGGTTAGGGTTAGCCCCAAGGAGACCTTCAGGCCCAATCCGCACACTGTGCGGCGAGCGGAGGTGCGGGACAAGGTGAGGGCGCTGGGGAGGGGGAGCGTGGGCACCAGTGTTTTGGCACGGGGAGCCTTTGAATGTCACTGGTGGCTCAGAAGGCCCTGCCCTTCTCTCGCCCTCTATGACCAGCGGCGCCCCTAGCGGCCCCGGGTGGGGACAGTGCAGCAGGGTGAGTCTGGCTCTGGGGCTCTGAGTCAACAATCCCCAGCATTGCAGAGCCAGGCCGCTGGGGATGTCCCCACAGGGCCGACCTAGGGTTTTGGTTAGCTGCCAGAAGCCCAGCAGGCCCTATCCACCAGCTCTGAAGCAAGCGGAGGGGCGGGCCGAGGCGAGGGCGCTGGTGAGCAGGATCCTGGGAGCCAACGTTTTTGCGCGGGGAGCCTTCAAAGGTCAGCGTGGGCTCGGAGGGCCCTGCCCGATCTGCCCTGATTGACCAACGGGGCCTCTGGCGGCTCCAGTGGCTGAAGGGCAGCAGGGTGAGTCCGGCACATGGGCTCAGGATCCCCATCCCCAGCGTTGTGATGCCAGGCCCCTTGGGTAGAGCCCCTCGGGGGCCGACCTATGGTTAGGGTTAGCCTCAAGGAGCCCCACAGGCCCGATACACCACCTGTGCATCGTGCAGAGAATTGAGGCGAGGTGAGGGTGGTGGTGAACATAAGCCTGTGTCCAAGCTTTTTGGTTCGGTGCACCTTCGAATGTCGGCAGGGGTTCGGAGGGCCCTCCAGTTCTCCCACCCTGAATGAACGGCGGTGCCCCTAGTGGCACGTGTGGGGCGGGCGGCAGCGTGCATCTGGTGCTGGGGCTTGGGGGTCCCCAATCCCTGGTGTTGCGTCGCCAGGCCCCTTAGGAAGGGACCTTCAGGGGCTGTCCTAGGGTTAGGGTTAGCGCCCAGGAGGCCGGCAGGCCCGAGTCGCTGGCTCTGCGAAGAGCAGAGGTGCGGGCCAAGTTGAGGGTGATGCAGAGCGGGAGCGTGGTCCCCAGCGTTTTTGCGCCCTGGGCTTTTGAATGTTGCCATGTCTCAAAGGGACCTGCCCGTTCTCCTGCCCTGAATAACCAGCGGCGTGCTTTGCGGCTCCTTGGCGGTGGGGCGGCAGGGTGAGTTCCACACTGCGGCTCAGGGATCCCCAATCCCGAGCATTGAGGGGCCAGGCCCCTTGGGAGGGGCTCCTCATGGGCGGACCTAGGGTTAGAGTTAGCACCCAGGAGGCCGGCAGGCCCAATCCTCTGGCTGGACGGGGAGAGGTGCACGGGCCGAGGTAAAGGTTCTGGCAAGCAGGAGCGTGGGCCCCTGCATTTTGGCGCAGGAGGCTTCAAATGTCGATGGTTTCTCCAGGGCCCTGTCTGTTCTCCCGCCCTGAATGAGCGGCGGCGCCCCTAGCGGCCTGAGTGGGAACAGTGCGGCAGGGTGAGTCTGGCTCTGGGGCTCTGAGTCACCAATCCCCAGCGTTGCAGAGCCAGGCCCCTTGGGTTGTGCCCCACGGGGCCGACCTAGGATTTCAGTTAGCCCCCAGGATCCTGGCAGGCACTATCCACTGGCTCTGCAGCAAGCGGAGGGGCGGGCTGAGGTGAGGGCGCTGGCGAGCAGGAGGATGGGAGCCAATGTTTTTGCACGGGGGGCCTTCGAAGGTCAGCGGGGGCTCCGAGGGCCCTGCCCATTCTCCTGCCCTGATTGACCAGTGGTCTCTAGCAGCTCAGGTGGCTGAAGGGCAGCAGGGTGAGTCCAGCACTTGGACTCGGGGTCCCCATCCCCAGCGTTGTGACGCCAGGCCCCTGGGAAGTGCCCCTCGGGAGCCGAACTATGGTTAGGGTTAGCCCCCAGGAGGCCTGCAGGCCCGATACACCACCTGGGCGTCGAGCAGAGAGTTGGGCTGAGGTGAGGGTTCTGGTGAATATGAGCCTGGGCCCAAGCGTTTTGGTTTGGGGTGCCTTCAAAAGTTGGCGGGGATTCAGAGGGCCCTGTCCATCCTCCCATGGTGAATGAATGGCGGCGCCCCTAGCGGCCTGGGTGGGGAGGGGCGGCAGGGTGCATCTGGCACTGGGGCTTGGGGGTCCCCAATCCCCGGCGTTGTGGCACCAGGCCCCTTGGGAGGGGCCCTTCGGGGCCCAACCTAGGGTTAGGTTTAGCCCCTAGGAGGCCAGCAGGCCCTATTCGCCAGCTGTGTGGAGAGAGGAGTGGCAGACCTACGTGAGGGCGCTGGTGAGTGGGAGGGTGGGCCTGGGCGTTTTGGCGCGGGAGGCCTTCGAAGGTCACCGTGTCTCGGAGGGCCCTGCCCGTTCTCCCGCCCTGAATGAACGGCAGCACCCCAAGCCTCCGAGTGGCGGCTGGGCGGCAGGTGAGTCAGGTGCTGGGGCTCGGGGTCCCCAATCCCCGGCGTTGTGGCGCGAGGCCCCTTGGGAGGACCCCCTCAGGTGCCGACCTAGGGTTAGGGTTACCCCCAGGAGGCCAGGAGGCCCAATCTCCCGGCTGTGCGGTGAGCGGAGGGGCGGGTTGAGATGAGGGTATTGGTGAGCGGGAAAGTGGGCCCAAAGTTTTGGAGCGAGGGGCCATCGAAGGTCACCAGGGGCTCAGAGGGTCCTGCCTGTTCTCCCGCCCTGAATGACCGGGGGTGCCCCTTGTGGCCCAGGTGGCGGTGGGGGGCATGGTGAGTCCGGCGCTGGGGCTCAGGAGTCCCCAATCCCCGTTGTTGAGGCGCCAGGCACCTTGGGAGGGGCCCCTAGGGGGCCGACCTAGGGTTTCGGTTAGCCCCCAGAAGGCCCGCAGGCCTGATCAGCCAGCTGTGCGGCGAGCGGAGGGGAGGGCCGAGGTAAGGGCGCTGGCCAGCGGGAGCATGGGCCCAAGCGTTTTGGTGCTGGGGGCCTTCGAAGGTCACCAGTGACTTGGAGGGCCCTTGCCATTCTCCCTCCCTGAATGAAAGCGGCGCCCCTAGCGGCCCAGGTGGTGGTAGGGCAGGAGGGTGAGTTGGGCGCTGGGGCTCGGGAGTCCCCAATCCCCGGTGTTGCGGCAATAGGAACCTGGGATGGGCCCCTCGGGGGCCCACCAACGGTTAGGGTAACACCCAGGAGGCTGGCAGTCCAGATCCACCGGCTGTGCAGCGAGCAGAGGGGCAGACCGAGGTGAGGGTGCAGGCGAGCGGGAGCATGGGCCCAAGCGCTTTGGCACGGGGGGCCTTCGAAGGTCGCCAGGGGCTTGGAGGGATCTGCCCATTCTCCCTCCCTGAATGACCGACGGTGCTCCTAGCGGCCCGGGTGGTGGCGGGGCAACATAGTGAGTCCGGCGCTGGGGCTCGAGGGTCCCCAATCCCAGGCATTGTGGTGCCAGGCCCCTTCGGAGGGGCCCCTCAGGGGCCAACCTAGGGTTATGGGTAGCCCCAGGAGGAGGGCAGTCCTCATCCACCAGCTCTGCAGGGAGTGGAGGAGTGGGCCAAGGTGAGGGTGCTGAGGATGGGGAGCATAGGCTCAAGCGTTTTGGATGTGGGGGCCTTTGAAGGTCGCCGTGGGCTTGGAGGGCCCTGCCGTTCTCCCGCACTGAATGACCAGGGACACCCTAGCGGCCCGGGTGGTGGTGGGGCAGCACGGTGAGTCCGGCGCTGGGGCTCGGCAGTCCCTGATACCCAGCGCTGCGGCGCCAGGCCCCTTGGGACGGGCCCCTCAGGGACTGACCTAGGGTTAGGGTTAGCCCCCAGGAGACTGGCAGGCTTGTTCTGCCCATGTGCAGTGAATGGAGGTGTGGGTCGAGGTGAGGTAGCTGGCAATCGGGAGCGTGGGCCATAGCATTTGGCTTTGGCTCGGGGTGCCTTCGAAGGTTGCAGGTGGCTCAGAGGGTCCTGCCCATTCTGTTGCCCTGAAGGATTGGCGACGCCCCTAGCACCCCAGGTGGCGGCGGGGCGGCAGGGTGCGTCCGGCGCTGGGACTTGGGGGTCCCCAATCAATGGCATGCAGCACCAGGCCACTTGGGAGGGGCCCCTCGGGGGCGACCTAGGGATAGGGTTAGGCCCCAGCAAGCCAGCAGGCCTGATCCGCCAGCTCTGCAGCGAGCTTAGGCATGGGCCGAGGTTAGGGCGCTGGCGAGCAGGAGCATGGGAGCCAGAGTTTTTGCACGGGGGGGCCTTCGAAGGTCGCAGGGGGATCGGAGGGCCCTGCCCGTTCTCCCTTCCTGAATGACTGGCAACGCCCCTAGCGCCCTGGGTGCTTGCGGGGTGGCAGAGTGAGTCCAGCACTGGGGCTCGGGGGTCCCAAATCCCCGGCATTGCGGTGCCAGGCCCCTTCGGAGGGGCCCCTCAGGGGACAACCTAGGCCCCTCAGGGGACAACCTAGGAGGGCAGGCCTCATCCGCCGGCTCTGCGGCGAGCGGAGGGGCGGGCCGAGGTGAGGGTGCTGAGGAGCCGGAGCGAGGGCTCAAGCGTTTAGGATGGGGGGCCTTCGAAGTTCGCCATGGGCTCGGAGGGCCCTGCCCGTTCTCCCGCCCTGAATGACCAGCGGCGCCCCCAGCGGCCCGGTTGGCGGCGGGGCAGCAGGGTGAGTCCGGCGCTGGGGCTTGGGTGTCAGCAATCCCAGGCATTGTGGCACCAGCCCCATCGGACGGGCCCCTCGGGGGCTGACCTATGGTTAGGGTTAGCCCCCAGGAGGCTGGCAGGCCTGATCCGCCAGCTGTGAGGTGAGTGGAGGGGTGGGCCGAGGTAAGGGCGCTGGCAAGCGGGAGCGTGGGCCGAAGCGTTTTGTCGCTGGGGGCCTTCAAAGATCTCCGGGGGCTCAGAGGGCCCTGCCCATTCTCCCGCACTGAATGACTGGCGGCGCCCCTAGTGGCCCGGGTGGCAGTGGGGCGGCAAGGTGAGTCTGGCGCTGCGGCTCGGGGGTCACCAATCTCCAGCGTGCAGCGCCAGGCCCCTTGGGATGTATGCCTCGGGGGCTGTCCTAGGGTTAGGGTTAGACCTCAGGAGGCTGGCAATCCGGAAATGTCAGCTGTGCTGCGAGCTGATCAGCGTTCTGAGGTGAGGGCGCTGGCGAGGGGGACCATGGGAGGATTTTGGGGCGGGGCACTTTCGAATGTCGCCTTGGGCTCGAAGGGCCCTGCCTGTTCTCCCACACTGAATGAAAGGCGGCTCCCCTAGAAGCCCGGGTGGCGGCGGGACGACAAAATGAGTCCTGGCTGGGGCTCTGGGGTCCCCAATCCCCGGCGTTGCGGGGCCAGGCCCCTTGGTAGTGGCCCCACGGGGGCCGACCTAGGGTTAGTGTTAGCCCCCAGGAGGCCGGCAGGCCCGGGAGCGTGGGCCCAAATGCTTTGGTGCAGGGGGCCTTCGAATGTCACCGGGGGCTAGGAGGGCCCTGCCCATTCTCCCGCCCTGAATGACAGGCTGTACCCCTAGCGGCCCGAATGGCGGCGGGGCGGCAGGGTGAGTCCGGTGCTGCAGCTCGGATGTCCCCAATCCCCGCGTTGCGGCGCCAGGCCCCTTGGCAGGGGCCCCTCGGGTCTGACCTAGGGTTAGGGTTAGCCCCCAGGAGGCCGGCAGGCCCGATCCTCCGGCTGTGCACGAGCGGAGGGGTGGGATGAGATGAGGGCGCTGGCAAGCAGGAAGGTGGGCCCAAGCATTTTGGTGTAAGGGGCCTTCAAAGGTTGCCAGGGTCTTGGAGGGCCCTGCCTGTTCTCCTGCCCTGAATGACTGACCGCGCCCCTCGCGGCCCGTTTAGCAGCGGGGTGGCAGGGAGAGTCTGGCGTTGGGGCTCGGGGGTCCCCAATCCCCGGTGTTGCAGCGCCAGGCCCTTTGGGATGGGCCCCTAGGGGGCCTACCTAGGGTTAGGGTTAGCCACCAGGAGGCTAGGATGCCTGATTCGCCAGCTGTGTGGCGAGCGGAGGGGCAGGCCGAGGTAAGGGCGATGGGAGCGGGAGCATGGGCCCTAGTGCTTTGGTGTGGGGGGCCTTCGAAGGTCGCCGTTCGCTGGGAGGGCCCTGCGCGTTCTCCTGCCCTGAATGACCGGCGGTGCCCCTAGTGGCCCGGGTGGCGGCGGGGGGCATGGTGAGTCCAGCGCTGGGGCTCAGGAGTCCCCTTTCCCCGTCGTTGCAGTGCCAGGCCCCTTGGGAGGGGCCACGAGGGGGCCGACCTACCTTTAGGGTTAGCCCCCAGAAGGCCCCCAGGCCCGATCCATCAGCTGTGCGGCGAGCGGAGGGGAGGGCCGAGGTAAGGGCGCTGGCCAGCGGGAGCGTGGGCCCAAGCAATTTGGTGCGGGGGGCCTTCGAAGTCGCCGGTCGCTGGGAGGGCCCTGCCCGTTCTCCCTTCCTGAATGAATGGCGGTGCCCCTAGCGGCCCAGGTGGCGGTAGGGCGGGAGGGTGAGTCCGGCGCTGAGGCTCCGGAGTCCCCAATCCCCAGTGTTGCGGCAATAGGAACCTGGGATGGGCCCCTCGGGGGCCCACCAAAGGTTAGGGTAACACCCAGGAAGCCTGCAGTCCCGATCCACTGGCTCTACAGCGAGCGGAGGGGCGGACCGAGATGAGGGCGCAGGTGAGCGGGAGCATGGGCCCAAGCGTTTTGGCGCGGGGGGCCTTCGACGGTCACCAGGGGCTCGGAGGGATCTGCCCATTTTCCCTCCCTGAATGACCTACGGTGCTCCTGGTGGCCCGGGTGGCGGCGGGGCGATAAGGTGAGTCCGGCGCTGGGGCTCGAGGGTCCCCAATCCCAGGCATTGCAGTGCCAGGCCCCTTCGGAGGGGCCCCTCAGGGGACAACCTAGGGTTCTGGGTAGCCCCCAGGAGGAGGGCAGGCCTCATCCGCAGGCTCTGCGGCGAGTGGAGGGGTGGGCCGAGGTGAGGGTGCTGAGGAGCGGGAGCATGGGATCAAGCATTTTGGATGGGGGGGCCTTCGAAGGTCCTGCGGGCTTGGAGGCCCCTGCCCGTTCTCCCGCCCTGAATGACCAGTGGCACCCCTAGCGTCCCGGGTGGCAGCAGGGCGGCAGGGTGAGTACGGCACTGGGGATCGGGGCTCCCTAATACCCGGTGTTGTGGCCTCAGGCCCGTTGGGACGGGCCCCTTGGGGGCCGACTTAGGGTTAGGGTTAGCCCCCAGTAGACTGGCAGGCTCGTGCCGCCCATGTGCGGTGAATGGAGGTGTGGGTCGAGGTGAGGTAGCTGGCGAGCAGGGGCGTGGGCCAGAGTATTTTGGCTTTGGCTCGGGGTGCATTTGAAGGTCGCAGGTGGCTTGGAGTGTCCTGCCAGTTCTTTCGCCCTGAAGGACTGGTGACACCCCTAGCGCCCCATGTGGCGGCCGGGCGGCAGGGTGCTTCCAGTGCTGGGAATTGGGGGTCCCCAATCCCTGGCAAGCAGCGCCAGGCAACTTGGGAGAGTCCCCTTAGGGGCGACCTAGGGATAGTTTTAGCCCCCAGGAAGCCAGCAGGCCCGATCCACCAGCTCTGCAGCGAGAGGAGGGGTGGGCCGAGGTTAGGGCGCTGGGGAGCAGGAGCATGGGAGCCAGAGTTTTTGCGCGGGGGGCCTTTGAAGGTAGCAGGGGGATCAGAGGGCCCTGCCCATTCTCCCTTCTTGAATGACTGGCAACACCTCTAGCACCCTGGGTGCTTGTGGGGTGGCAGAATGAGTCCAGCACTGGGGCACGGGAGTTCAAAATCCCCGGCATTGCGGTGCCAGGATCCTTGGGAGGGGCCCCTCGGGGGCCGACCTAGGTTAAGTGTTAGGCCCCAGGAGTCCAGCAGGCCCCTTCTGCCAGCTCTGCGGCAGGCGGAGGGGCAGGCCGAGGTGAGGGCGTTGGCGAGAGGGAGGGTGGGCCCAAGCATTTTGGTGCGGGGGGCCTTTGAAGGTCACCGGGGGCTTGGAGGGCCCTGCCCATTCTCTCGCCCTGAAAGACTGGCGGCGCCCCTAGCAGCCTGGGTTGCTGCAGGGCGGCAGGGTGACTCCGGCGCTGGGCTCGGGGGTCCCCAATCCCCGGCGTTGTGGTGCCAGGCCCCTTGGAAGGGCCCCTCGGGGGCCGACTAGGGTTAGGGTTCGTCCCCAGGAGGCCGGCAAGCCCAACGCTAAATGGTTCTGGCAATGTAACAAAAATGCCATACACTTATCTGTAAGAAATAACAGTGTACAGGAACCCTCTGAGCCCTAACATCATCCTTTGTGAATATGGAAGCCAGCCCCAAAGTGGTCGTGGAAGTCTGACGAAAGGGTTAAGCACTTTTCTCTGAGTCACCACACTATACACGGAAAGACCAATGTACATCATCTTTCACGAGTAGGAAGCATTAATGAAAAGGTTCTGGAATTTCGAGGACTCTGACCCATCCTTATTGGTAATAAACCACCGTGTACAGGAAAACACCTTCAACTCTCATCAGCCTCCACAATCCTGATTCCGATTCAACTTTGGGTGTGTAGGACTAGGGAAATGTCCACATCTTATTGCTAAGAAAGAACGATGGCAGGGTAATGCCCTTCAAGTCACCTCAGCCTTCCTGAAGACGGAAGCAGGAATCAAGGTGGTTATGTTACCATGAGGTAAGGAAGATGAGCATATAAGTGAGAAACAACAGTGGACAGGACCTCTCTTCCAACGAACAGTATCTTTGCTTAATGTTGAATCCCTATGGTAAGTGGTTGTGGGCATTTGTGAGGTCAAAATCTTGAGTGTTTTGTAAAACCTCTTGGCCATTCACAGATAAGACTAAGGTAGTTGGGGACTCCTAGGCAGTGATTTGTCCACTGTCAAAAATATGAAAAGATAAAAGAGACAGATGAGGTCTCCTCAGGCATTGTCCTTTATCCTCATCCTCAGTGAGGATGGCCATCTCTGGACAGCTCAGTGGCAGGGTCTCATTCACAGTGGGGGCATCTGTTCCTCACAGACATCAGGCAGGGAAATGGATTTGGTTCTCTGTGCCAGCCCAGCCACAGCTGAGTGTCACAGCACCCTCTCGTGGGCTCATAAGAGTTTCACTATCACCAGGAAGGTCATTGTATTTGATAAACCACTCTGAGAGTTTGCAATTGCCTTCATCTGCAACCTCCTAGAGGCAAATGCAGATCTCTGGTACCATGTGAAGGCATGTGAAGGCATTGTGAGAAAGTGTCCTTTTGCTTAAGAAAAACATGGCTGGGGCTCCTGGCTGGCTCAGCCAGTTAAACATGTGCCTTTGGCTCAGGTTATGATACCAGGGTTCTGGGATCGAGCCCGAGCTCCCTGCTCAGCAGGAAAAGAGGTTGGGAAATAGCTTAGAACCCACAGAGAATGTGAATAAAGGGGAGTGAAATGGAACTTGGTCTGTGTTTTGCTTTAGGGATTGGAAGTTAGTTTTTTCTCAATTGTGATTGTTCTTGAAACAGAAAAGCTGCATTGTTTTTTTTTTACCTTTAATTTTTTTCTAATAATAATTTTTTATTATGATATGTTAGTCACTATACAGTATTTCCTTAGTTTTTGATGTAGTGTTCCGTGATTCATTATTTGCATATAATACCCAGTGCTCCATGCAATATGTACCTTCCTTAATACCCATCACTGGCCCATCCCAATCCCCCACCCCTCTCCCCTCTGAAGCCCTCAGTTTGTTTCCCAGAGTCCATAGTCTCTCGTGGTTCATTCCCCCTTCTGTTTAGGGTCCATTGTCTAAAGGGACAGACAGTGGAAGTTCACCAAATATAAGATAGAAATTTCATTGTTCATTATAGATGCCACCACGTAGTTCCCAGACATTTCATTCTACTGTAGTAATTCATTATACCTGTGCAGGTGCACGTGGAAGATAATTGATGCATGCATAGTGGTAATAAAACACGCCCCTCAGTAGTAGAATAATAGGGGATGCATATGTGTAAAATTATTCGACTACAGCTTCCATGCTTTCCCTTTGGTTCCTTATTATCTATGAAATTGGACAATTCTTGTTCTCTAGGCTTAAACCTCATTGTCAGTATTTAGAGTTTTTCAATGCTGATCTTCTCCTGTATAAGTTACCAAAAACCTAAAATATGTATGAACTTTAAAAAACGCTATATTGAAAATGACAGCAGGGAAGTTCCATTTTGTGAATATTGTGTCAATGGATCTCTATTTTGACATCAGTGTTCATTAGAAATGATGACATTTCATGTGAGTATAAATATCAATGTGAAAAAGAAAAGGTAGGAAGAACCTTGAATATTTAATAATTGGTGAAATGACAGGTGTGTGTGTGTGTGTGTGTGTGTGTGTGTGTGTGTGTGTGTGTATAATTGATTTTTAGTGAATGGTTCAGCTACTTGTAGGGCCTCCGAGAGAGCCCAGGTGAACCTTTCAGTGAGTTGGTATCTGTTTTCAGAACATGGGAATCTCTTAGTCCAATAGTCAATCAGGCAAGCTTTGAGGTCTTGAAGAGTTTCAGTCCTCAGCGATGGTGTTGCAGACCCTTGTGAACAAACCCTAGGATATGCTCAGAGCCCTCATTAGCTGGTACCAATGTGTGACGATTTCAGACAACATTTCCCAAAGAAGTACCTCTTGAGTCTCTGTCCTTGTCAGTTCCTTACACTTCCTTACACTAGTTATGTGATCAGTGTGTTTCAGGATAATCCCCACATGTGATTTTTGCTATTTCCTACTAGTCCTATCTGTTTCTCATCTTCTTCGTTTATGGTAGGGGTTGGGAAGCAACCTGTGTGGTGTAGGAAGGGGTGTGGTAGTTGTCTGCCTTCAGAGGACCGAATGATGCCTAGAAATTGTACTGTAGTTTGAGGTCAATTGTCCATCCATCCTCTGACTGTCAGGAATTCCATCACTTTACTTTCATGCTAGTCTGTTCTTCAAGCTGTCCTCAGAAATAAGGACGTCATCCATCTAGGGAATACTGGTTTGTGTGTATGTTTTCATTTTAGGAAAGGCCTTGCTGTTCCTGAAAATAATACTGTAGAGCACCCTTTCCTGTTCATATTGACCATCAGTCAATCTTTTGTGAAGTATTTGTTTATAAATAGTCTTTTTAAGGTTGATGAGCAGGAATTCTTTATTGACAAGTCTTTGTCAGTGTGTGTATTGCAAATCTTTACTTCCCAGCCTGCGGTTCACTTTTTCATTTTCTTACGGTCATAAGATAAGGAGAAATGTCACATTTTTATGAAGTCCCACTGAATTCTTTTAAATGGTTAGTGCACCCTATGTCCTACCCCAAGATTGACAGGTTCAAAGTTTTCTTTCAGAAACTGTCCAATGGGAAGCTACAATCCATCTCAAATTTATAAATTGCATTTTTAATTCTAATAGGGTATTTATAGACTGGTTTGGATTTTTTTGTACACAATCGTATTATCTGTGAATAGTCACAGTTATCCCCTCAATTCTTATACTTTTTGTTTCTCTTGCCTTCTAACACTGGTAGATTCTACGATGCAACGTTGAGTAGAGCAGCGTTGTTTGAAGATTTTAATATACCTTTCTCAATATCTGACAGAAAAAGCAGACAAAACATTGGTAAAAATGTGACCTAATTGACATATAGGGAACATTCCATAATAAGTGCAGAATACATTATTTTCAAGTGGTCATAGACTCTTTACCCAAATAGATGATAGGTGAGGCCATGAATCAAGGCTACAAATGTTAAACCCTGAAATTAACTAGATTCTATTCTTAGACCACAGGGGAATTGAGCCACAGTCTTAGCGAAAAGAAAACCAGGAAGTCTTTCAAAGTTTAAAAATTAAATGGAACTTTGCTACATATCCTAAAGGTCAGAGAGGGAATCTCAATGGAAATTCTGAACCTTTTTTACATGACGGCTCACACACAATGGCACTTTCTTTGTGAAGAGCATTATAATAAGCTAGACAGGAGTTGAGCCTTAAGTCAGAGTTCTGCCTGCCCCAGCCACACCTGGCAGCCTTGGCCTGTGGTCCCCCTCAGCTGTCCTTTCTGGTGGCCCTGAGCTAAGGGGGTCAACATGGCCATATGGAAATGGGAATCTCCCCACTCTTAGTGATGACGTTGCTATCGTATTGTCCTCACCAGTCCAACAACATGATTTCTGAGTGAACTATGACACAAGAGCGACTTCTTGGCCTTTCTTCAGCTTTGAAAATCATCTGGTGAGTCATCTATTAGAAATATGGATTCAACATGTGTTCTTTCTTCTGGAAAAGAAATAGACCCAATAGCAATTATGGCTTCCTGAGCCCCTGTTCTTGAGAGACATCATACTGGCTCTTTGTAGCATTCTGCCTCTTAAACTTCTCAACTAGGGTGTAGATATTTTTAGGCACATTTTCAGGTGGTTAGACAGGGACTCGGATGATATGAGTCACAGAGGATTTTAGTGTCAGAAACCTAAGTGGGATCCCCAAATTGACTCCAAATCCCTTGTTGTTCCATACAGGGTACTATTTCCCTCTTATCTCTGGTCTTCTCTATCTGGAAACCTATCAAGTATCAGGATTTTATTGTCATGTGGACAACTGGAACGAATTCAGTGGGCCTTTTCACATCTGCCCATGGTGATCATTAAGATCATTATCTCAGTGGAGGACCTCTGGGTAAGATACTCAAAGACCCTTAGAAATAGAGACAGTATAATATTTTTCTGGTATTAAAGTTACTGAATCCAACTATCTTTCTTAGTCCGTTCAAGCTCTGTTATGTTCAGAGGGTGCTGTAAAACAGGTCTGAAATAGTATTTAAAAACACTCAGCTCAGCCTCTTCTACAAAGTGAGCCAATGCTTATAAACATGGCTAAAATATTCCCTTAGCTACGATGACTTCCCAGCCATCGTAGTGTTTATATGGTATGACTGTGACTTACATTAGTCAACATTTGCAGAGAAAGAACTTAGTGCATCCAGGGGGCACTTCATGTTGAAATTAGTTTGTGACAATGAGCTACTGTGTTTTCTTCTGCAGTCCAAGGGAATGGTGCTAGACATCTCTAAGGTGTCTATCAGTTCTACAATTCTGATTTTAAGTGGTCTGTGTGCTTCAGAGATTTGGGCAGGGAAAGGGCAGGAGTCCAGAGACTGTGAACACTTCTGTTACCTGTGCTGACCATGGAGCAGGTAGCCTTCTGTGGGCATCATTTTGATTTCTTGGTACTCTTGTGAAAGGTGCTTTTGTCTCAAATTCCTCCTTTTTAGGAGTAATTATAATGATGAAAGTAATTTTTATCTTATATCATCTGTGAGCCCTGATCCTGGGATCCAAGGGAAGCTATCCTTTAACATTTTACCCGGCTCAAAATGACTAGGTAACACCTCAAAGCATGGGCCTTGTTTCTGCCCCAAGCACGTTGTACATCTGCTTCGAGAAGAAAACAATAACCAAAAATGCCAACATAAAGATAAGAAAAAATAAAGAACCTCTCTGGCTCCCATAAGATTAAAGTCATACTGACATGTACATAGTGAAAACATAAGAAAGAGTCTGTCACTTTCTGGAATCTAAAAAGATCCTCATTGTGGTGTGTAACTCTGTATGTAAAACAAAACAGAAAAAAATATATAAGCCTGCCCCAAAAGTTCCTTCCCCGGAGCACTCCCTTCTTGGTGAAGATTGTGTCTCCCAGGCAGCTGTCCTGACTTGGGTTTGAATAAAGGTCTCTTCCTTTCTCTCTAAAATGTTTTTAAAAGTTCATTCATGCAATGTCGACAATAACAGTGTTTTCTATTTAAGTGAGAAATAAATGTTCCACTCTAGTTGCATTGGGAATAGACGAATTGAGGGTTTCTTTAGAAGAGTAAGTCTGCTATCCAGAAAAGGCAAGGTCATTGGTACCTCTTTGGGTCTCATAAGATTAAAGTCATACTGACATGTACATACTGAAAATGCATGAAATCATTGCATTTCGTAAAGCCCAAGCCTTGGATGTTGGGAGAGCCACTGACCTTGCCCAGAACCAGGCACACCCCAGCAGGGAGGGCTGGTGCAGAAAGGGAAGGGGCAGGACTCTGAGGGTGGTCTGCAGCCAGAGGGGTTCCTGGAAGGGGCCAGGTGTGTGGAGGGAGCCCGGCCCAGGACCCCACCCATGCCTGTGCTGGGTGTTGGGTAGAGGAGGCGCCTCTTGGGCCCCCTGCACTTTCAGGGTTCCAGGGGCTTGAGGGCGGGTTGCATGGCATCCCAGGGGCTGGGGTACCACGCTGCCTGACCAATCACCGCTTGGGGGTGGAGCTACGTCTCTGTGGGCTGTTCCAGAGTTGCAGTGGGGTGCAGACCTGGTGCAGAAGAAGGGGCACTGGGAGAGAGAGAGTAACCCTGCGGAGGTCCCGGCTGGTTAGTGAGCAGCGTGCACCGAAGGTGGGGGGGGTCCGGGGGTAGGGTGCGCCCCAGGTGGGAGGCAGGGTTCTGGAAGGGCACCTGGAGAGGGTTCATTGTGGGGACTCAGGTGAGTTTTCTTTATCCCTTTAAAGTCTCTTCTGTCCCATGTCCTCAACTGGCCTTATTCCCCATACCCGTGAACTCCAGGGCGCCCACTCACCTGAGCTTTTGTGGGATTGGTTGCAAAATTTCAGGGTTTCCCCTGTTCCCCGGGATGAGTGCGGGTAAGGACCTCACAGAGTCCCCACCTTCAGTGATGTGTCCCCCAGTTCTCTGACACAGTGCAGGTGATGCATCTTGAGCAGTACCCCAAGTTCAGCAGGGTGTGCCCTGGTCCCCCAGGCACAGATGTGGCAGTAGCAAGCCCCAGAGCTGTCCCCCAACTTCAGCATTATGGCCCGTGTGCCCCCAGGTTAGTGGTAATTGGCTGTTAGAATCATGCAGGAAAATACTCCAATTGGGTCCTGAAGGAGGGCGTAAACCAGACCCCACTCTAATTGCATTGGGAATAGATGAATTGAGGGTTTCTTTAGAAGAGTAAGTCTGCTTTCCAGAAAAGGCAAGGTCATTGGTCTATTGAGAATGAAGATAATTACTGCTAAACAACAAGTATGTGTTGCCCCTTCACCCAGAAACCGAAGCAGGTGTTCAGGTTTTAGGTCAAAGGTGCCTTCTTCTCCCCAGCTGACGGCACTTCTCTGCTCTGGCTCCAAGAAACCTGAGGTTTTGAACGTCAGCATCGGAGTCAGCGAGGCAGCTTGTCACAGGACGCCACTGTTCAGAGAAAGCACAGGTATGTTTGGCAAAATGTCCTAACTATATCAGGGCTGGAGGTAAAACCTCTCATTATCCCAAAACCTCCTGGGCTTTTCTCTTTTCTCTAGTTGAGCCACAAAGAAAAATTGAAGTAGCTGTCAGCATTCTGGGTTTGGTGCAAGAATTACTTAGTTTCCCTGCAGGTAGAACTTTGCAGGGGATCACAATTTCTCTGTCCATTTATTGCTTACAAATGTATTTTGACCATCTGTTTCCTAGGAACCCTCTTTTATTAGAAAGGGAAGGTGAGATTCACTCTGTGCCTGTTTGTAACATCTAATTTGTTCCTTCATCTAACACTGTTTATTCAATTGGGCCTAAGATATGTTTGAGTGGCCAGCATCTAGAGTTAGGTGGCTTTATTCATCTGATACAGACTTGGGTGATGTCATTTGACAAAGGTGATGTTTCATCATTGATTAGTTTATTCATTAGAAGAGTTAAAATTAGGGTGGAGGGAAAATTCAAAATTATCCAAAGTGGCCTGTTCCTGTTTAAAAGTTGAGCTTGTCTTTCTAGTTTACTAAATGTATTATCTCGATATTTTGAGGTGCCATATTCTCTCTGTAGTTTCTTTGGTGGTGGAGTCAGAAGAAGAGTCTGGGAATTCTTTTGGATAGTGGCATGCTGGTGGATTCAAGGGGCTTGGCGTCAGGAGCCTTGGGGTGAATTCTGCAACTGCTTGCCTGACCCTGGGTGCATCTCCCAGAGGTTTTGTTTCCTCTTATGAAATTGCCGGCAGATAATGTTCTGATTGAAGGGGAACCCTCCCATCCTGTTGGTGGGAATGCAAAGTGGTGCAGCCAGTCTGGGAACCAGTTGGGGGTTCCTCAAAAAGTTTATATTGAACAACCAAATGATCCAGCAATTGCTCTCCTAGGTATTTACCCAAAGGATACTAAAATGCAGATTCAAAGGGGGAACATGCACCATGATGTTTATAGCAGCAATGTCCACAGTAGCCAAACTATGGAGAGAATCCCAAAGTCCATGCACTGATGAATGGATAAAGCAAATGTGGGATACATATATATATATATATATATATATATATATATATATATATATATATATATATATATATATATATATATATATATATATATATATATATATATAATGGAATATGACCCAGCTTCAAAAAGATTGAAATCTTATCATTTGCAAGGATGTGCATGGATCTAGAGTGTATTAAGCTAAGCAAAATCAGTGAGGAAAGACAAATATCCTATGCTCTCACGCTTGTGGAATTTCAGAAAGAAAACAGATGAACAGAGTGGAGGGGTGATGAGAGGCGAACAAGGAAATAGACTCCACCTTGGAGAACAAACTGAGTGTTGCTGCAGGACAGGGGCGTGGGCGATGAGTTAAATGGGTAATGGGTATTAAGGAGGGCACTTGTGATGAGCACCGGGTACTGTATGCAGGTGAGGAATCACTAAATCCTACCCCTGAAGCGAATATTCCATGGCATGTGAACTAACTGGAATTTAAGTAAGAGGAGAAAGGAAAAAAGTGTTCTGCTTCATATAGAGTGAGGTAAAATTGTAGTGAATTGGGCTGTACTATTCTATAGATGATAGTGGTAAAACACCCTGTTGTAGGATACACTAGTTGCTTATCACATAAGGAGTCCTCAGAAAGCTGCAATGAAAGATTCAGGTCTCAGAGCATGTTCATGTTCCACTGATATGTTACAGTTTGCACAGGTAGGAAAGAAGGTGGAGAGAAAGGCAACAGAAGGGGAAAGTAGGTGTGAACCTTTCATTAGTTAGCGTTATAGCTTTCTCATGAAAGCCTTGCACCAGTGTGATTTTGGAAGAAAAGGGGAATCCGGGAGCTTTGCAGGAGACGGGGGAGTTCCAGGTCTGCGTAAAGCTGACAGGGGTCCCAGATGAGAGCTGAATGCATTCTGAAGCAGGGTGTGGGCAGGGTGGGCTCCAGGGGTGGCTGTGGGTCTCCTGGATGAGAGTTGTGACAGGTGAGGGCTGTGTGCAAATTCCTGGCTGAGGACAAGTGAGGCACAGGCGGAGAGCTGGCAGAGAACCTTCTTCTGAGCCACCAGCCTCACCCAACACACACAGCCTCAACTTCTGTCCCTGTCACTCCAATTCAGACTTCTCCGAAGGTGACTGAGAACACATCAAGAGCATTCTGAACAGAAGGGAAAGCATGTGCAAAGGCTCTGGGGCAGGAGAATTCCAGGTATGTCCAGGAGCAGCAAGAAGGCCCTGTGGCCACAGGAGACAGCTTAGGACATGACCTCAGAGAGGTGAAAGAGGGTGACAGAAAGCCATTCCAGGGCTATAACCCCATGAGACCCTGTTTCACTGGGCCATCCTGGCTACAGTGTTGAGAACAGATGACAGAGAGTTGAAGATGGCAAGGCAGGTCAATGACGAAGCTTTTCCAGGAACTCAGGCACTGTGGACCAGACAGGTGGCCTTCAATGGTGTGGTTAGACCTATTCTGGGTCCATTTTGAAGATGGAACTCACAGGATTTGCTGATGGGTTAGCTATTAGGAGCAGGAGAACGGAGGAGTTGGCGTAACTCCCAGCTGTTGTGGGTTGTCCTGATCGAGGGGAAGGAGAGGGTTTCTCGGGGGGTAGGAGGTAGTCCGTGTTCCGCATGCTGAGGAAGGTGCCTTTCCCGGTGGATCTGCTGAGATTTGTGTCTGGGAGAGCCTTTCACATCTCCTCCCTCATCAATGCTCAAGTAAAAGTATCCCCCACTTTTTAAACGTTCACAGTAAGACACTGGGCTTTCTTGAAAGAACTACGTTATTACCCATCTTCAGTAAGAGGAAGAGACCTGAAGAGGATTTCCCTCTTATGAAAAAAGGTGAACAGTGAGAATCGCGGTCAGCATCTGTTTTGGGGAGAAGCACGCAGAGGCGGCGTGTACCCCAACCAGCTCCTTCCGCTGGGAACCACTCTCCACATCCAGCCACCAGCACTTTGCATGGTGTCCGTGATCCTCTGCTGTGCTTTATCTTCATTTATGCCGGGCCTCCGTTAGAAACTTGTGTGCTGAGGCCTAAGATAAGCCAAAGAGAAGGAATTTTGGAGTCTGAGCACACTGTCTAATTGTTCCGTGTAAATTAACGGCCATTCCTTCTTTACACCATTTCTGCTGTGCAAGGTTTCTCAGAAGCCCTGTACTTTCAAAGAGCAGGGAAACCTATACCCCATGCTGCGGGGTTAGTTTTAGTCTCCGTGCTGGACAGAACATTTCATGACTGTCGGATTTTCTCACTCAAACATTGAGAGTTTGAACACCTTCACCCGTTTCTATCACCCCATCCCCGAATCTGGCACCTACCAATCTGCTCTCAGTATCTATGCGTTCAGTATTTGTTTATTCCACGTGGAATGTACATGACAGCATCTGGTATTGGTCTTTCTGTGTCTGAGTTACTTGGAATAAGGCCCCCAAGGTCTGTGTTTCCATGCCTGGTTATTGTGAATAATGCTGCAGTGAACGTGGGAGTGCATCTGTCTTTTTGAGGCAGTATTTTTGTGTTCTCCAAATCAATACTCAGTAGAGCCATTACTGGGTCATGTGGTAGTTGTATTTATTTTTTCAGGAACCTCCATACCGTTTGTCACAGTGGCTGCACCAATTTCCATTCCCACCAACAGTGCACAGTGTCTCCTCGTCTGCACACCCGTGACCCCACGTGGTGTCTGTCTCTGGGACAATTTCTGTTCCAACAGTTGTGAGGGGTTAGCCAATTGTGGGTTTGACTGATGTTTCCCTGACGAAGATTAGTGATGTCGAACATCTTTTTCTGTCTGTTGACACCTGTGTGCCATCTTTGGATTGTTTCTATTCACATCTTCCCCCCATTTTTTTAAGATTTTTTTTAATTTATTCATTTGACAGAGATAGAGACAGCCAGCGAGAGAGGGAACACAAGCAGGGGGAGTGGGAGAGGAAGAAGCAGGCTCCCAGCGGAGGAGCCTGATGTGGGGCTCGATCCCAAAACTGGGATCATGCCCTGAGCTGAAGGCAGATGCTTAATGACTACACCATCCAGGCGCCCCTCCCCCCATTTTTTATACAGTTTTTTTTATTTGTATGAGTGTGGCCTTTTAAGTTTTTGCTGGTTTCTTTTGCCGTGTGGAAGATTTCAGTTTGATGTTGTTCCACTTGTTTATTTTTGCTTTTGTTGCCTTTGCATTTGGTGTCCGATCTGAAGACTCTTTGCCAAAACCAATGTCGAGAGACTTAGTACCTGTGTCTTCTTGGAGGTTTATGGATTCAGGTCTTATGTTCAAATCATTCATCCATTAAAAATTTTGTGTGTGGTGTAAGAAAGTGACCCAGTTATATTCTTCTGCATTTAGTGTCCAGTTTGCCTGTTACCACTCACTGAAGAGACAGTCCTTCCCTCATGGCATATCTTCTGCTGCTGTGTCGTAAGTTAGGATCATCTACGTGTGGGTAAGTTTCTGAACTTTTTGTTCTGTTCCACTGACCTGGTGTCTGTGTTTATGCCAGTACCATCCTGTTTTGATGACAACAGCTTTTTAATCTACCTTGAAATCCAGGAGTGTGTTGACTGCACCTTTCTTTCTCCAGGTTGCTTTGGGTATTTGGGGTCTTTTGTGATTCCATACAAGTTTGAGGACTGTTTTCTATTTGCTTGAATAATGCCACTGGAATTCAGATAGGCATTTCATCACATCTGTCGATTGCTTTGGGTATGATGGACATGTTCACATAATTAACTCTTCCAGTTAAGGAGCATGTCGTATGCTTCCATTTGTTTGTGTTGCCTTCCAAATCTTTGACCCATACATCCTGCCCCCCTCAACACACATGTTTTTCATTTCTTTTCTGCCATGTGTTGAGTGTACTATGTTTTTCTCATTCTTGGTTACTTTTATTCCTAGATTTTTTTAATGCAATTTTAAATGGCATTGCTTTTTTAATTTCTCTTTGCGAAAGTGTGTCATCAGTATACAGAAATGCAAGAAGTTGGGTCATCTGAGTGGCCTCATAGGTGAAGCGTCTGCCTTCAGCTCAGGTCATGATCCCAGAGTTCGAGGATCGAGCCTGGTGTTGGACTCCCCACATAGCGAGGGTCTGCTTCTCCCTCTTTCTGACACTCCCCCTGCTTGTGCTTTTTCTCTTCCTGTCAAATAAATAAATAAAATCTGAAAAAAAATAAAGACAACAGGTCTCTGTATATTGACTTTATATCCTGCAGCTTTCTTGAATTTGTTTATTCTAACATTATTTTTGTGGAATCTTTCGGGATTTCGTGTCAGTTGCAAATAGTGACAGTTTTCCTGTATGGATTTCATATCTTTCTCTTTTTTAAAAATTATGTTAGTCACCCTACAGTACTTCTTTTGTTTTTGATGTAGTGTTCCATGATTCATTGTTTGCATATAACCCCTAGTGCTCATTATGACACGTGCCCTCCTTAATACCCATCACCAGGATAACCCATTCCCCTACCCCTCCCTTTCTGCAACCTTCAGTTTGTTTCCCAGTGTCAGTAGTCTCTCATGGTTCATGTCCCCCTCTCATTCCCCCTCTTCACTTTTCCCTTCCTTCTCTTAATGTCCTCCATGCTATTCCTTCCATTCCACATAGGAGTGAAACCATATGATAATTGTCTTTCTCTGCTTGACTTAATTTCACTTAGCATAATCCCCTCCTGTCCATCCACGTTGGTGCAAATGGTGGGTATTCATCCTTTCTGATGACTGAGTAACATTCCATTGTATAGATGAACCACATCTTCTTTGTCCATTCATCTGCTGAAGGACATCTTGGCTCCTTCCACAGTTTGGCTATTATGGACATTGCTGCTGTGAACTTTGGGATACAGGTGCCCCTTCTTTTCATTACTCTGTGTCTATGGGGTAAATACCCAGTAGTGCAATAGGTGGGTCGTAGGATAGCTCTGTGTTTAATGTCTTAAGGAACGTCCATATTGTTTTCAAAAGTGGCTGTACCAGCTTGAATTCTCACGAGTAGTGTAAGAGCGTTCCCCTTTCTCCACATCCTCTCTGACTTTTTTTAATTTCCTGCCTTGTTAATTTTCTTTTCAAAATTTTATTTATTTATTCCACAGAGGTGGAGACATGCAGCAAGAGAGGGAACACAAGCAGGGGGAGTGGGAGAGGAAGAAGCAGGCTCATAGTGGAGGAGCCTGATGTGGGGCTCGATCCCATAACGCTGGGATCACTCCCTGAGCCGAAGGCAGATGCTTAACTGCTGTCCCACCCAGGCACCCCGTCTTTGTGTCTTCTGCCCATTTTTTGGGTGTCGAATTTGAGGAGTTCTTTATAGGTCTTGGATACCAGCCCTTTATCTGTAATATCATTTGCAGATATCTTCTTCGATTCCATAGGTTACCTTTTTGTTTTGTTGATCGTTTGCTTTGCCAAGCAGAAGCTTCTTATCTTGATGAAGTGCCAATAGTTCATTTTTGCTTTTATTTCCTTTGCCTTTAGAGACGTGGCTTGCAAGAAGTTGTTGTGTCCAAGGTTGAAGAATTCTTTTGATTTTGATATGAGACAGGAATCCATTATCCTCCTTTCCTGATTGTGTTGGAGTCCTCTGTCTTTCTTGGTGAGTCTAGCTAAGTTTGTCAGTTTTGTTTATCTTTCCAAAAAAGGCAACTCTCATTTTTATTGGTTTTTTTTTTCTTTTTAGTTTCCTTTGCATTTATTTATGTATTCCTTTTTGTTATTTCCTTATTTCTACTAATTTGTTGCTTTGTTTTTTGTTTTATTTTCTACTTCTTTACCACATAAATCAGGTTGTTTATTGGAGAGCATTCTCATGGATTGATGAAGACTTGAATTTCTATGAACGTCCCCATAGAGCTACTTTTGTTGCATCCCATAAGTTTTTGTAGGTTGACTTTTTCATCAGTGTCAAGGTACTTCCAAAATTTTTTTTTATTTCTTCTTTGACTGTTGGTTGTTCAGTAGCATGTTGTTAAATCTCCACATATTTTTTAAGATTATTTAATTATCTGACAGAGAGTGAGACAGCGAGAGAGGGAATGCAAGCAGGGGGTGGGAGAGGGAGAAGCGGGCTTCCCACTGAGCAAGGAGCCTGATTCGGGGCTAGATTCTAGGATCCTGGGATCACGACCTGAGCTGAAGGCAGATCCTTAAGACTGAGCCACCCAGGCCCCCCAATCTCCACCTATTTTTGACTGTCCTATTTTTTTTTCTTGAGACTGATTTCTAGTTTCATATCATTGTGTTTGGACAAGATTTGAAGCAGAAGGTGAAGAGAACATTCAGATAAAAGGTTTGTTTCCTGGAGGGATTTCTGAGGGCAGACCATGAGTTCTGTGGGGACGGAGGAATGTTTTGTGAGTCAGGGATGGGGTTAACCCTTGTTGGAATTACTGACTACTACCATGCAGGCTGTGTGCTACCGTTCACAGTGTAATCCTGATGGACTTGTACTTCATTAGAAATATTTTGTAGGAGGTGTAGGCATAGCCTTCTCTTAAAGAAAGGTGCCATATGAGTTCATGGCATGACCCCAGGTCAGCAACCAGGATGTATGTTATTGTGGGGGATCAGAACCAGGCTTTCTGTGCGAATTGACAGAAATTGGGTACGGGGAGCTCCATGACCATAGGTGAAGTCCCAAGTGACCCACTGGGTGTTGGGTTCTGTGGATCTGTCTCATCAGGTGCTGTGGAATTCAGGGACACCCTCCTGTCTGTGGATTTGTGTGGAGACAGGTAGACATCAGTGTCTGGCCAGGCACGAGGGTCGCACTGGACCACCACCAGAGGTGCAGCGTGCGGGGGGGGGGGCACTGCTTGGATTCCATGAAAGCTGACCAGGGTCTGTGACCATGATTCCTAACAGCTGCAAGGGGAGAGGAGGCTGGGGGTGGTGCACACTTCCTAGACTTGTGGTCAGGACTAGTCTGGAACCCACTGACGTCAGCCACACCTGGCACAAAAGGCACCCAGTCAGTGTCGCTGTGGGCACTGCTCCCATGGCACTTTCGGGCCGGCTCCATGCTGCCACCTCCTGCTTTTCATCATCATCTTCAAGGTCCTGTGCCTCTGCTCTTGCCCCATGGCCTCCAGGGTATTGTCTGTCCTCCATCTGGCCCTCGTCCCTGGTGCCCTGTGCAGTCCGATGCCAGGGTAGCCTTCTCGAGACAAACATCTGGTCCTGATGGAACACTTTCATGGATCTTTTGTGATGTGAGGATGATGCCCTGCCCTGGAAGGGGGCTGCAGGTCCCCAATCAGGAGAGCCATGTCTCCCTTTTCAGCATGGCCTGCCCTCCCCTCAGTCTTCTTCAGGGAAGCTCTACCCACTTCCTGAGATGACAGCTCTGAACTTAAAAATGAATGTTATTTTACATATCTCTATGCTTTAGTTCATCCATGGCAAGTCTTTCAACCCCGTTAGTGGGTTTTTTTTAGCAGTTCTGAAGGGCTGTCTGCTCAAAGAGGGGGTGACCAGGCTGGGGCAGCTTTCCCTCTCATCTCCCTCAGCATGTCTCTGAGCCCTGGGGCCAGCTGTCCCACTGAGGATTGAGGGACCCGAGCCAGCCCATCATGAGACCAAGCTGTGTCAGCTGTGTAGACTGATGCGTGTCGGAGCGGTGGTCAGCTGGCATGGGCCAGGGGCAGGCAGTGTCTCCTTCTCATTCCTTCCCTCCCTTCCTCCCAGAGGTAGCTCAGAGCAGCCTTCAACCCCCACATCTCCAGATCCCTTGACCTGTGCCTCCTGTGTTCAGCTGGTGACCTTGGAGTTTCGCATGGATTCTACCTCCCATACCCTCTACTGTGGCAGTTCCTGGATCAGGGGAGGGATCGGACCCTTGTCTGCTTTTGGTCTTCTTCCTGTCCCGCACCAAGCCCACCCACCTTTGCATCTTCCATGTAAGTGCTTGGAAGCAAGCCCATCCACAGGGAAACTATTAGCCAAATGGATCCAGGCAATAAACATTGAAGTAGAGATCCAGGATCCATAATAAACCTGCTCTGAAACCTGTCCCAAAATCTGTGACTATCGCACACTGAAACAGAAATAATAATAGCTTTCTGGACTATGAAGTGACATGTGTCTTTACTTCCAATCTTGAATGCATAGGTGCTGAGCCTGGACAGAAAAGGACCATGGCTCCCGTGGGCTGGGATCCACAGTAAGAACTCAGTGAAATCTGAAT
The DNA here is from genome assembly GCF_024610735.1 of Ursus americanus. Lineage (NCBI taxonomy): Eukaryota > Metazoa > Chordata > Mammalia > Carnivora > Ursidae > Ursus > Ursus americanus. Next base: position 4,476,518 of record NC_142130.1, on the reverse strand, counting down.
TCAAGGCATAGAGTGAATAATTATTGTAGAGTGAACCCTCCCAAGTAGGGCTTATGCTCGTTGCACAGGAAAAGCTTTTTCAAAGAGGTTCCTGAAAGAAGAATCTTTTTAAAAATTTATTTTAATTCCAGTAGAGCTAACATACAGTGTTATATTCCTTTCAGATGTACAATAGAGTGATTCAGTGATTCTATATGAATCTATAATTCAGTATATTCTATATTACTCAGTGGTCATCAAGAAAAGTGTCCTCTTAATCCGCTTCATCTATTTCACTCATCCCTCTATCCACCTCCTCTCTGTTATCCATCCGTTTGTTCTCTCTTGTTAAGAGTTTGTATTTTGGTGTGTCTCCTTTTTCTATTTTATTGATTTATTTTTGTTTGTTTCTTAAATTCCCCATCAGAGTGACATCGTATGGAATTTGTCTTTCTCTGACTGACTGATTTTATTTAGGATAATACTCTCTAGCTCCATCCATGTGGCTTCAAATGGCAAGGATTCATTCTTTTTCAAGCCGAGTAATACTCCATCTTGTGTGTGTGTGTGTGTGTGTGTGTGTGTGCATGTGTGTGTGAATACACACATCTATCATCTTATTTGTTAATTTTTCTTCAGACACTTGGTTTGCTTCCATATTGTGATATTGTAAATAATGGTGCAAGAAACATAGGGGTGCACGTATCCTTTTAAGTTACTGTTTTCCTAGTCTTTGGAGAAATACTGGTAGAGTGATTGTTGGATCGTAGCTTAGTTCTATATTTAATTTTTTGAGGAACCTTCATACTGTTTTCCATGGTGGCCACCACAGTTTGCATTCCCACCCACAGTTCGCGAGGATTCCCCTTTATCCACATCCTCCTAACACCTGCTCTTTGTTGTGCTTTTGATGTTAGCCATTCTGACAGGTTTGAGGTAATACCTCATTGTCCTTTGGATTTACATTTTCCTGATGATGGGTGATGGTGAACATCTTTTCACGGGACTGTTGGCCATTTGTATTTCTTCTTTGGAGAAATGTCTGTCCATGTCTTCTGCCTACTTTTAAACTGGATTATTTGTTTATTTGGGGTCGAGTAGTATCAGGTCTATATGTTTTGGACACTATCCCTTTATTGCATATGATCATTGCAAATATCTTCTCCCTTTGAGTAGGTTGTCTTATTACTTTTACGTTTTCATTGTTCTTCTGCCGTGTGGAAACTTTTTATTTTGCTGTATTCCCAATAGTTTATTTTTGCTTTCATTTCCTTTGCCTCAGGAGACAGTCCAGAAAAACGTTGGTATGGTCCATGTCAAGAAGTTACTGTCTTCCCTCCTGTAGGATTTTTATGGATTCAGGTCTCATATTGAGGTCTTGAAACTGTTTTGTGTTTGTCTGTATTGTGTACGAAAGCAGTCTAATTTCATTCTTTTGTGCGTAGCTGTGTAGTTTTCCCAACACCATTTGTTGTAGAGACTGTCCTTTTCCCTTTTGATATCGTTGCTTGCTTTGTGAAAGATTCATGGACCACATAATTGTGGGTTTCTGTCTGAACTTGTATCCTGTTCCTTTGGTCGCTGTGTCTATTTTTGTGCCGTACTGTCTTGTTAGGATGACTGCAGCTTTGTAGTATAACCTGAAATCTGAAATTGTGAGTCCTCCAGCTTTGTTTTTCTTTTCCACATTGCACTGGCTGTTCAGTATCTTCAGTGGTTCCATACAAATGTTTAGGATTGTTTATTCGAGGTCTTTTATTCTTTAATTTAAATTCAATTTGCCAACTTGCAGTACACCATTAGTTTCAGATGTAGTCTTCAATAAATTATCAGTCGTGTGTAACACCCAGTGCTCATTGTATCGTGTGGCCTCCTTAATGCCACTCACCCAGTTACCCCCCCCAACTTCTCCTCCAGCAATCATCAGTTTGTTGCAATAGTTAAGAGTCTATCATGGGTTTTCTCCCTCTCTGATGACTTCCCATTCTATTTTCCCTCCCTTCCCCTATGGTCTTCTTCCTTGTTTCTGATATTCCACATAGGAGTGAAAGCATATGATCATTGCCTTTCTTTCATTGGCTTATTCCACTCACTATAATACCCTCCAGCTCCACCCAGGTCGGTGTGATGGTAAGTGTTCATGCTTTCTGATGGCTGAGTAATATTCCATTATATATATGATCCACATCTTCTTTATCCATTCATCTGTCCATGGTCATCTGCACTCTTTCCACAGTTTGTCTATTATGGATATTGCTGCTATGAACAATGGGGTGCATGTGTCCCGTCTTCACTACCTGTCTCTTTGGGGTAAATACCCAGTAGTGCAATTGCTGGGATATAGGGTAGCTTTATTTATAACTTTTTGAGGAAACTCCGTACCATTTTCAAGAGTGGCTGTACCGGACTGCATTCGCACAGGGGTGTAAGAGGGTTCCCGTTTCTCCACATCTTCTCCAACATGTTTAGTTTCATGTCTTATTTTTAGATATTCGGCCTCGTGTGATATGGCATCTATAGGGGTTTAGATTTGCATTTCCCTGAAGCTAAGTGATATGAAGCATTTATGCATGTATCTTTTGGTCCCCAGTGCGTCGTCATCAGTGAAATGACTTCCCATTTTAATCCATCTCAAGACCTAAAGCTGGGTAAGGCACTGAAGCTGGATGATGCCATCGGTTGGAAGTGTGGCGAATTTCAAAAGATCTCTGTGGAGAGCAAGTTTAAAGGTCAGTGTGAAGCTACTAATTGGATCCAGGGCGATCTCTGAAAGTGGAGGTTCCCTGGGATGGGCTGAGGGTGGCCCTCCGATTTTCCTGCTATGAATCCATGCGGTAGCTCCAAACGGACATTTTCCTGCTGTGGGGCAGGCTGAGTCCTCTAGTCGTGCAGAGGTGATCCCAATGCCTGGTACCTTGGAGGCAGGCAAACGGGGAGGGGACCCTCAGCAGAAGCCCCAGGGTTAGGTTAGGCCTCAAGAGACAGCAGGTCCGAACTGCCCAGTGTTCAGAGAACTCCCAGGCCGACTGAGATGAGGGCACAAGGGCGGGTGAATGTGAGCCTTGGGGTTTCATCCGGAAGGGCCCACAAATGTCAGAGTTCACCAGCAGGGGCTCTCAGGGGGGCCCCAATTCTCTTGCCCTGAATGCTCTGTTGTGCTCCCAAACGGTACAGTTTCCTGTGTGCTGCAGGCTGAGTCCTACGGTGGGGCTTGGGTGTCCCCAATCCCCCGGAGTGGGGTGCCAGGACCCTGGGGAGGGGCCCCTCTCTGCCCAACCTAGGGTAAGGGTTACTGTCCAGGAGCCCGGCAGGGACAATCTGCAGGCTGTGCGGTGAGCTCCGTGGAGGGCTGAGAGGAGGCCATGGGGGAGGGTGAGCATGGGCCTCAGGGTTGGGGCACGGGGGGCTGCCAAATGTGGGGATGGGCTCCGGGGGCCTCCCCATGTTCTCGTGCCCTGTAGGCTCCGTAGAGCCCCAAGGTGCATGGTTTCCTGTCGGGTGGCAAGCTGAGTCCTGCGGTGGGGCACAGGTATCCCAATTCCCCAGGCCTGCAGTATAAGGCTCCTGGGGAGGCCTCCACACCCGCGGCCGACCTAGGGTTAGGGTTAGGTCCCAGGGGCCCCGCAGGCCCGATCTGCTGGCTGTATGTCGAGCTACATGGACTGCTGTGAGGGTGTGGGGAGGGTGAGCGTGGGCCTTAGGGTTGGGGTGCGGGAGGCTGCCGAAGTTCGCTGGTGGCTCAGGAGTGCCCTCCTGGTTCTCCCGCCCTGAATGCTCTATGGCCTCCCAAGGCACATGGTTTCCTGTGGGGTGGCAGACTGAGTCCTGCTGTGGTGCTCAGGTATCCCGAATCCCCGTGGCTGCAGCTCCAGGCTCCTGGGGAGGGGCCCCTCCACAGATGAACTAGGGTTAGGGTTGGGGTCCAGGAACCCCGCAGGCCAGATCTGCCCACTATGTGGCGAGCTCTGCCATGGGCTGAGGTGAGGGTGCGGGGTGCGGTGAGCATGGGATTCAAGGTTGGGTTTAGGGATCGTCGAAGTTCGCCGGGGGCTCTGGGGGCCCTCCTGGTTCTCCCCCCCTGAATGCTCTACAGCCTCCCAAGGGGCCTGGTTTCCTGTGGGCTGTCAGGCTTTGTCCTGCAATGGGCCTCAGGTGTCCCCAGTCCCTGGGGCTGTGGCACCGGGCCCTAGGGGAGGGGCCCTACCCATTCAACCTAGGGTCAGGTCTAGGCCCCAGGAACCTGGCAGGCCTGATCTGCCAGCTCTGCGACGAGCTCGGTGGAAAGCTGAAGGGAAGGCGTGGGGCGGGATGAGCGTGGGCCTCAGGGTTGGGGTGTAGGGGGCTGCCGAGAATCGCTGGGGCTCAGGGGGGCCCTACCAGTTCTCCTGCACGGGATGCTCTGTGGCGCCCCAAGGGTCATGGTTTCCTGAGGGGTGGCAGGCTGAGTCCTGTGGTGGGGCTCAGGTGTACCCAATCCCTGGGTTTAAGGTACGGATTAGGGTACGGGTTAAGTTTAGGGTATGGGTTACGGTTAGGGTATGGGTGAGGGTAGGGTTTAGGGTTAGGGTAAGGAGAGGGTACGGGTTAGGGTTGGGTTTAGGGGTTACAGGTTAGAGTTTAGAGGTTATGGGTTAGGGTACGGATGCGGGTTTAGGGTACGGGTTAGAGTTTAGGGTTTGGGTTTAGGGTTAGGGTTAGGGTTGGAGTACGGGTTAGGTTTAGGGTATGGGTTAGGGTTAGTGTACGGGTTAGGGTACACATTAGGGTATGGTTTAGGGTACGGGTTAGGGTACTGTTTAGGGTAAGTGTTGGCGTACGGATTAGGGTACGCTTTAGGTTACGGGTTAGGGTTAGGGTAAGGGTTAGGGTTAGGGTACAGTTTTAGGGTTATGGTACAGTTTAGGTTACAGTTTAGGGTTAGGGTTAGGGTACGGGTTAGGGAACGGGTTTGGGATAAGGGTAGGGTATGGTTTAGGGTTAGGGTATGGGTAGGGTACGGGTTAGGGTACAGGTTAGGGTTAGGTATGGGTTAGGGTATGGGTTAGGGTCCGGGTTAGAGATAGGGTATGGATTAGGGTATGGGTTAGGGTACGGGATAGGGTATGGGTTAAGGTTAAGGTAAGGGTACTGGTTAGGGTTAGGGTACGGGTTACGGGTTACGGTTTAGGGTTTAGGGTTATGGTTAGGGTACGGGTTCGGGTTAGGGTACGGGTAGGGTTAGGGTACAGGTTATGTTATGAGTTAGGGTATGGGTTAGGGTCAGGGTTTATGGTTTAGGGTTAAGGTTAGGGTACGGGTTAGGGTACTTGTTAGGGCTACAGTTAGGTTTAGGGTACGGTTTAAGTTATGGGTTAGGGTACCGTTTATGGTTAGGGTAGGGTACGGGTTAGAGTATGGGTTAGAGTACGTGTTAGGGTTACGGTTAGGGTTAGGGTACATGTTAGAGTTAGGGTTAGGGTATGGGTTAGAGTTAGGGTTAGAGTATGGGTTAGTGTACGGGTTAGGGTTAGGTTTAGGGTTAGGTTACGGGTTAGGGGTAGGGTTAGCTGAAGGGGTAGGGATGGGGGTTAGGGGTATGGTAGGGGTCGGGGTAGGGTTAGGGTTTAGGGTTAGGGTTTGGGGTTTGGCGTTAGTGGCTAAGGTTAGGGTTTAGTGTTTAGGGTATTGGGTTTAGGGTTAGGGTTTAGGGTTTAGGGTTTAGGGTTAAGGTTAGGGTTTAGGGTTTAAGGATTAGTGTTTAGGGTTAGGGTTAGTGTAGGGATAGGGTTAGGGTAAGGGTTAGGGGTTAGGGTTAGGGTAGGGTTAGGGGTTAAGGTTTAGGTTTTAAGGTTATGGGTTAGGGTTTAGGGTTAGGGTTACACCCCAGTAGTCCAGCAGGACCATTACACCAGCTGTGCGGTAGCAGAGGGCCGGGCCGAGGTGAAGGCGCCGGCGAGCTGGAGCGTGGGCCCAAGCATTTTGGCGCGGGGGGCATTGGAATGTCGCCAGGGGATTGGAGGGCCCTGCCGGTTCTCCCGCCCTGAATGGCCAGCTGTACCCCTAGCGGCCTGGGTGGTGGCGGGGCGGCACAGTGATTACGGCGCTGGGGCTCGGGGGTCCCCAGTCCCCAGCGTTTCAGCCCCAGGCCCCTTGGGAGGGGCCCCTTGGGGGCCAACCTAGGGTAAAGGTTAGCTCCTGGAGGCCAGCAGGCACAATCCGCCGTCTGGGGCGAATGGAGGTGCAGTGAAGATCAGGGCGCTGGTGAGCGGGAGAGTGGGCCCCAGCATTTTGGCGCTGGGGGCCTTCGAAGTCACCAGGGAAAGGAGGGTCCTGCCCGTTCTCCCGCCCTGAATGATTGGCTGTGCCCTAGCGGCCTGCGTATGGTCGGGGCAGAAGGGTGAGTCCAGCGTTGCGACTCGGGGGTCCCCAATCCCTGGCGTTCAGCGGCAGTCGCTTTGGGAGGGGCCCCTTGGGGGCTGACCTAGGGTTAGGGTTAGCCCTCAGGAGGCCGGCAGGCTCGATTCACTGGCTCTGTGGCGAATGGAGGGGTGGGCCAAGGTGAGGTCGCTGACGAGCGGAAGCGTGGGCCCCAACATTTTGGCTCAGTGGGCCTTCGAATGTCACAGGGGGCTCAGAGGGCCCTGCTTGTTCTCCCGCCATGAAGGACCGGCAATCCCCTAGCGCCCCGGGTGGCGGCGGAGTGGCAGGGTCAGTCCAGCAGTGTTGCTCGGTTTTCCCCAATCCCCAGCGTTGCAGCACCAGGCCCCTTGGGAGGGGCCCCTCGGGGACTGTCCTAGGGTTAGGTTAACCCGCAGGAGGCCAGCAGTCCCGATTTGCCAGCTGTGCAGTGAGGGGAGGGATTGACTGTGGTAGGGCGCAGTCGAGCAGTAGCGTGGTACCCAGCATTTTGGCATGTCGGGGGCCTTCGTATTTGACCGGAGGCTCGGAGGGCCCTGCCGGTTATCCCACCCTGAATGCCCGGTGGCGCCGCTAGTGGCCCGCATGGCAGCGGGACGGCAGGGTGAGCCTGGCGCTGGGGCTTGCGGGTCCCCAATCCCTGCCATTGCAGCACCAAGCCTCTTGGGAGGGGCCACTCTGGGGCCCACCTAGGGTTATGGTTAGCCCCAAGGAGCCCGGGAGGCCGGATCCGCCAGCTGTGTGGCTAGGGGGGGGTTGGCCGAGGTGAGGGCGCTGTAGAGCGGGAGCATGGGCCTCAGCGTTTTGGCGCAGGGGACCTACGAATGTCGCCGGGGGCTCAGAGGGCCCTGCCTGTTCCCCCACCCTGAATGACAGGTGACACCCCAAGTGGCTCGGGTGGCGGCGGAGGGGCAGGTTGAGTATATAGCTGGGGCTTGTGGGTCCCCAATCTCCAGCATCGTGGTGCCAGACCCTTTGGTAGGGCCCTTCGGGGGCCGACCTAGGGTTAGAGTTAGCCCCCAGGAGGCCGGCAGGCCCGATAAGATGGCTGTGGGGCGAGCGGAGGTGTGGGCCGAGGTGAGGGTGCTGGCGAGTGGAAGCATGGTACCCAACATTTTGGCACGGGGGGCCTCCGAATGTCGCCAGGGGTCTGAGGATCCTGCCCTTTCTCCCGCCTTGAATGACTGGCGGCACCCTTAGCGGCCTGGGTGGTGACGGGGAGGCATGGTGAGTCTGGCGCTGCGGCTCGGGAATCCCCAATCCCAGGTGTTGCAGCACCAGGCCCCTAGGATGGGCCCCTTGGGGCCGACCTAGGGTTAGGTTTAGCCCCTAGGAGGCCTGCAGGCCTGATTCACTGGCTGTTGGAGAAGCGGAGGGTGGAATGAGGTGAGGGCCCAGGTGAGTGGGAGCATGGGCCCCAGCGTTTTGGCATGGATGGCCTTCGAAAGTTTCTGGGTTCTTGAGAGCCCTGCCCGTTTTCCCACCCTGAATGACCTGCGATGCCCCAGTGGGTCCGGTGTCGGCGGGGTGGCAGGGTGAGTCCAGTGCTGCAGCTAGGGCGTCCCCAATCCCAGGCGTTGCTGCTCCAGTCCCCTTGGGAGTGGCCCCTTGGGGGCTGACCTAGGGTAGGGTCAGCCCCCAGGAGGCCGGCAGGACCGATACGCCACTGTGGGGCAGCAGAGGGGCAGGCTGAGGTGAGGGTGCTGGTCAGCGGGAGCGTGGCCGCGGTGGTTTGGCTCGGGGGGGGGGCCTTCGAATGTCCTGCGGCTCCGAAAGCCCTGCCCCTTCAACTGACCTGAATGACCAGCGGCGCCCCAAGTGGCCCGGGTGATGTGGGACGGCAGGGTGAGTCAGGCGTTAGGAATTGGGAGTCCCCAATCCCCAGCGTTGCGGGATCAAGACCCTTAGGATGGGCCCCTCATGGGCCGATCTAGGGTTAGGGTTGGCTCCCAGGAGGCCGGCAGGCCTGATATGCCAGCTAGACTGCGAGAGGAGGGGCGGGCGGAAGTAAAGGTGTTGGCGAGCGGGAACATGGGCACCATCGTTTTGACTTGGGTCTTTCAAAGGTCGCCGGGGTCTCGCGGGCCCTGCCCATTCTCCCACCCTGAATGAACAGCGACGCCCCAGCATGCCCGGTGTCAGCAGGGAGGCAGGGTGAGTCTGGCGCTGGGGCTCGGGGGTCCCCAATCCCCGGCGTTGTGGCCCAGGCCCCTTGGGAAGCGCCCCTCGTGTGCCGACCTAGGGTTAGGGTTAGCCCCCAGGAGTCCTGCAGGCCTAATCCGCCAGCTGTGTGGCAAACGGAGGGGGGTGGGCAGAGGTGAGGACGCTGGCGAGTGGGAGCGTGGGCCCAAGCGTTTTGGCGCGGGGGGCCTTCGAGGGTCACTGGGGGCTCAGAAGGCCATGCCCGTTCTCCCGCCCTGAATGACCGGCGGTGCCTCTAGCGGCCCGGGTGGTGGAGGGGCGGCAGGTGAATCCGGCGCTGGGGCTCAGGGGTCCCCAATCCACCGTTTTGCGGCACCAGGCCCCTTGGGAGGGGCCCCTCGGGGAATGACCTAGGGTTAGGCTTAGCCCCCAGGACGCCAGCAGGCTCAATCCGCCAGCTGTGCAGCGAATTAAGGGGTGGGTCGAGGTGAGGTCTCTGTGGAGTGGGAGCGTGGGCTCAAGCGTTTTGGCACCGGGGGCCTTCGAATGTTTCCGGGGACTCAACAGGCCCTGCCCATTCTCCTCCCTGAGTGACCAGCAGCGCCCCTAGCAGCCCAGGTGGCGGCGGGGCGGCAGGGTGAGTCAGGCACTGTGGCTCGGGTATCCCCAATCCCTGGCGTTGTGGCGCCAGGCCCCTTGGGAGGGGCCCCTCGGGGGCCAAACTAGGGTTAGGTTTAGCCCCTAGGAGGCTGGCAGGCCCTATTCCCCAGCTGTGTGGAGACTGGAGTGACGGACCGAGGTTAGGGCGCTGGTGAGCAGGACTGTGGGCCCAGGTGTTGTGGCGCGGGGGGCCTTTGAAGGTCTCCGTGTCTCTGAGGGCCCTGCCCGTTCTCACGCCCTGAATAACGGCAGCACCCCAAGCCCCCGGGTGGCAGCTGGGGGGCAGGGTGAGTCCAGTGCTGAAGCTCGGGGATCCACAATCCCTGGCGTTGTGGCGCCAGGCCCCTTGGAAGGGGCCCCTCTGGGGTCAATCTAGGGTTACGGTTAGCCCCCAGAAGGCCAGTGGACCCGATCAGCGGCTGTGCAACACGCTGAGGGTTGGGCCGAGGTGAGGGCACTGGCGAGACTGAGCATGAGCCCAAGTGTTTTAGCGCGGGGGGCCTTCAAAGGTCGGCGGGGGCTCGGAGGGCCCTGCTGGTTCTGTCGCCCTGAATGACCGTCGGTGCCCCTAGCGGCCCGGGTGCCGACAGTGAATCAGGGTGAGACCGGCTCTGGGGCTCTGCATCACCAATGCCCAGCGTTGCAGAGCCAGGCCCCTTGGGATGTGCCCCTCGGGCTCGACCTAGGGTTTCGTTAGGCCCCCAGGAGCCTGGCAGGCCCTATCCACCGGCTCTGAATCAAGCGGAGGGGTGGGCCAATGTGAGGGCACTGGCGAGCAGGAGCATGGGGCCAACGTTTTTGCGCGGGGGGCCTTCGAAGGTCAGCGGGGGCTTGGAAGGCCCTGCCTGTTCTCCCGGCCTGAATGACCGGCGGCGCCCCTGCGGCCCGGGTGGCGGCGGGACGGCTGGGTGAGTCCGGAGCTAGGGCTCGGGGGATCCCAAGCCCTGGCGTGGCGGCGCCAAGCCCTTTGGGAGGAGCCCCTCGGGGGCTTACGTAGGGTTTGGTTTAACCCCCAGGAGGCAGGTGGGCCTGATCCGCCGGCTATGCGGTGTGCGGAGGGGCTCGCTGAGTTGAGGGCGCTGGTGAGTGGGAACGTGAACACAAGCGTTTTGGCGCGGGGTGCCTTCGAAGGTTACCGGAGGCTCAGAGGGCCCAGCATGTTCTCCCGTCCTGAATGACCGCCGGTGCCCTAGCAGCCTGGGTGGCGGCAGGGCGGTAGGGTGAGCCCGGAGCTGGGGCTCGGGGATCCCCAATCCCCGGCGTGTTATCGCCAGGCCCCTTGGGAGGGGTCCCTCTCGGCTGACGTACGGTTATAGTTAGCTCAAAGGAGGCCGGCAGGCCGGATCCGCCAGCTGTGCGGCGAGCAGAGTGGTGGGCCGAGGTGAGGGCGCTGGTGATCTGGAGCGTGGGCCCAAGCGTTTTGGCGTGGGGGGCCTTCGAAGGTCTCCAGGGGCTCAGAGGCCCTGCCCCTTCTCCCGCCCTGAGGGACCGGCGGTGCCCCTAGCAACCCAGTTGGCGGTGGTGTGGCAGTGTAAGTCTGGCGCTGGGGCTCGAGGGTCCCCAATCTCCGGCATGGCGGTGCCAGTCCCCTTGGGAGGGGCTCCTCAGGGACCGACCTAGGGTTAGGGTTAGACCCCAGGAGGCCAGCAGGCCCGATCCGGCGGTTGTGCAGCTTGCGGAGGGGCTGGCCGAGGTGAGGGCGCTGGTGAGCGGAAGCGTGGGCCAAAGCATTTTGGCACGGGAGGCCTTGGAATGTTGCCGGAGGCTCGGAGGGCCCTGCCCATTCTCCAACCCAGATGACCGGTGGCGCCCCTAGAGGCCCGGGTGGCGGCGGGGCGCCAGGGTGCGTCCCGAAGTTTGCTTTGGGGGTCCACAATCCCCAGTGTGGCAGCGCCAGGCCCCTTGGGATGGGCCCCTCAGGAGCTAACCTAGGGTTAGGGTTAGCCCCCAGGAGGCCGGCAGTCCCGATCTGCCAGCTGTGCGGCGAGCGGAGGGGTGGGCTGAGGAGAGGGTGCTGGTGAGCAGGAGCGTAGGCCCAAGCGTTTTGGCGTGGGGGGGCTTCGAAGGTCTCCAGGGGCTCGGAGGACCCTGTCCGTTCTCCCGCCCTAAATGACCGGCGGCGCCCCTAGCTGCCCGGGTGGCGGTGGGGTGGCAGGGTAAGTCCTGCGCTGAGGCTCGAGGGTCCCCAATCATCAGCTTCGCGGTGCCAGGCCCCTTGGGAGGGGCCCCTCGTGAGCAGACCAAGGGTTAGGGTTAGTCCCCAGGAGGCCGAGAGGCCCAATCTGCCTGTCTGTGGTGAGCGGAGGGACGGGCCGAGGTGAGGGCGTTGGTGAATGTGAGCTTGGGCCCAAGCGTTATGGCGTGGGGGGCCATGGAAGGTCGACAGGGGCTTGGAAGGCCCTGCCCGATCTCCCGCCCTGAATGAGGACGGAATCCCTAGCGGGCCAGGTCATGGTGGTGCGGCAGGGTGAGTTCGGCGCTGGTGCTCGGGGGTCCCCAATCCCCAGCGTGGCAACGCCAGGCACTTGGGAGTGGTCCCTCGGGGACCGACCTAGGGTTATGGTTAGCTCCAGGCGGCTGGCAGGCCCGATCCGCAGGCTGTGCGGCGAGCAGAGGGGTGGGCCGAGGTGGGGGCGCTGGGGAGCGGGAGCGTGGGCCCAAGCGTTTTGGTGTGGGGGGTCTTCAAACGTCGGTGGGGGCTTGGAGGGCCCTGCCCGTTCTCCCGCCCTGAATAACCAGCGGCGCCCCTAGAGCCCTGGGTTGCAGTGGGGCGGCCATATGAGTCCGCTGCTGGGGCTCGGGGGTCCCAAATCCCAGGCCTTGCAGCTCCAGGCTCCTTGGGAGGGGCCCATCAGGGGCCGACCTAGGTTTAGGGTTAGCCCCCAGGAAGGTGGCAGGCCCGATCCGCATGCTGTGTAGTGAGCAGAGGGGCAGGCCGAGGTGAGGGCGCTGTCGAGCGGGAGCGTGGGCCCAAGCATTTTGGCGCGGGGGGCCTTCGAAAGTCATCGGGGGTTCGGAGGGCCCTTCCCGTTCTCCCGCCCTGAATGACCGGCGGCTCCCTTAGCGGCCCAGGTGGCGGCAGGTTGGCAGGTTGAGTCCGGCCTTGGGGCTCGGGGGTCCCCAATCCCTGGGGTTGCTGCGCCAGGCCCTTTGGGAGGGGCCCCTTGGGTGCTGACCTAGGGTTAGGGTTAACCCCCAGGACGGTGGCAGGCCCTTTCCGCCGGCTGTGTGGTGAGTGGAGGGGCGGACAGAGGTGAGGGCCCTGGCGAGCAGGAGCGTGGGCCCAAGCGTTTTGCCATGGGGGGCCTTCGAAGGTCACCGGGGGCTTGGAGGCCGTGCCCATTCTCCCTCCCTGAATGACCAGCGGCACCCCTAGTGGCCTGGGTGGTGGCGCGGCGGCAGGATGAGACTGGCAATGGGGCTCGGGGGTCCCCATTCCCTGGCGTTGCAGCGCCAGGCTGCTTGGAGGGGCCCCTTGGGTGCCAAGCTTGGGTTAGGGTTAGCCCCCAGGAGGCTGGCAGGCCCGATCGGCCGGGTGTGTGGCAAGCGAAATAGCGTGCAGAGGTGATGGCACTGGCGAACGGGAGTGTGGGCCTAAGCGTTTTGGTGCTGGGGGCATTCGAAAGTCGCCGGGGGCGCAGAGCACCCTACCCGTTCTCCCGCCATGAATGATTGGTGGCACCCCTAGGGGCTGGTAGGGGAGGGGCAGTAGAGTGAGTCCAGCGCTAGGGCTCGGGGGTCCCCAATCACCGGCGTTGTGGCACCAGGCCTTTGGAAGGGGCCCCTCAGGGTCCAACCTTGGGTTAGGTTTAGCCCCCAGGAAGCAGGCTGGCCCGATCCGCTAGCTTTTGGCGAGCGGAAGGGCAGCCTGAGAAGAGGGCGCTGACAAACAGGAGCGTGACACCAAGCGTTTTGGTGCGGGGGGCCTTCGAATGTTGCCGGGGGCTCGGAAGCCCCTGCCTGTTCTTCCGCCCTGAATGACTGCGGCACCCCTAGCGGCCCGGGAGGCGGTGGGAAGGCAGGGTGAGTCCGGCGCAGGGGCTCAGGTGTCCTCAGTCCCTGGCGTTGTGGCGCTAGGACCCTTGAAAGGGGTCCATCCGGGGGGACCTGGGTTTAGGGTTAGCCCCAGGAGGCCGGCAGGCCCAATCCGCAGGCTGTGCGGCATACGATGGGGCGGGCCTAGGTGAGGCCGCTGGCGAGTGGGAGCATGGCTCCAAGCATTTTGTAAAGTGGGCCTTCGAAGGTCGTTGAAGTCTCGGAGGGTCCTGCCCGTTCTACCGCCCTGAATAACCGGCAGCGCCCCTAGCACCCCGGGTGGCGGTGGGGCCCCGGGTGACTCCGGTGCTGGAGCTTGGGGGTCCCCAATCCACGGCATTGCTGCTCCAGGCCCCTTGGGATGGGCCCCTCGAGGACCGACCTAGGGTTACGGTTAGTCCCAGGTGGCCAGCAGGCCTGATCCGCCGGCTGTGTGGGGAGCGGAGGGGCGGGCCAAGTTGAGGGCGCTGGCAAGCGGGAGCATGAGCCCAAGCGTTTTGGCGTGGCGGGCCTTCGAAGGTCGCCGGGGGCTCTGAGGGCTATGCCCGTTCTCCCGTCCTGAATGAGGACGGCGCCCCTATCGGGCGGGGTCGCGGCAGGGCGGCAGGGTGAATCCGGTGCTGGTGCTCAGGGGTCCCCAATCCCCGGCGTGGTGGTGCCAGGCCCCTTGGGAAGGGCCCCTTGGGTGCCGAAGTAGGGTTTGGGTTAGCCCCAGGAGGCCGGCAGGCATACGGAGGTGCTGGCCGAGGTGAGGACGCTGACGAGCGGGAGCGTGGGCCCAAGAGTTTTCGTGCGTGGGCCTTCGATGTTCGCTGGGGGCTCAGAGGGCACTGCATGTTCTCCCGCCCTGAATGACCAGTGGTACCCCTAGCGGCCAGTGTGGCGGTGGGGCTGCAGGGTGATTCCAGCGCTGGGGTTGGGGGTCCCCAAACCCCGGCGTGTTTTGCACCAGGCACCTTGGGAGGGGCCTTCGGGGGCCGACCTAGGGTTAGGGTTAGACCAAAGGAGGTCGGCAGGCCCGATCTGCCGGGTGTGCGGCGAGCGGAGTGGTGGGCTGAGGTGAGGGCACTGGCGACAGGTATCGTGGGCCCAAGCGTTTTGGCACTGGGGGCCTTCGAAGGTCGCCAGGAGCTCTGAGGGCCCTGCCCGTTCTACCACCCTGAATGATCGGCGGCGCCCCTAGCGGCCTGGGTGGCGGCGGGGCGGCAGGGTGAGTCTGGCGCTGGGGCTCTAGAGTCCCCAATCCCTGGCGTGGCAAAGCCAGGCCCCTTTGGAGGGGCCCTCGGGGACCGACCTAGGGTTAGGGTTAGCCCCGAGGAGGCCGGCAGGCCATATCCGTCAGCTGTGTGGGGAGTGGAGAGGTGGGCCGAGGTGAGGGCGCTGGGGAGCGGGTGCGTGGGCCCAAGCATTTTGGCGCTAGGGCCTTCGATGGTTGCCGGGGGATCGGAGGGCTCTGATGGTTCTCCCGCCCTGAATGACCATCGGCGCCCCTAGTGGCCCGGGTTGTGGCAGGACGGCAGGGGGAGTCCAGTGCAGGGGCTCGGGGATCCCGAAACTCGGCATTGAGGTGACACGCCCCTTGGGAGGAGCCCCTCGTGGGCCAACCTAGGGTTAGGGTTAGCCCCCAGGAGGCCGGCAGGCCTGATCCAACAGCTGTGCATCGAGAGGAGGGCGGGCCAAGGTGAGCAAGCTGGCAAGCGGGAACATGGGCCCAAGCGTTTTGGCATGGGGGGCCTTCGAAGTCATCGGGGGTTCCGAGGGCCCTGCCCATTCTCCCGCCCTGAATGACCAGCAGCGCCCCAAGCGGCCCGGGTGGCAGAGGGGCGGTAGGTTGAGTCAGGCGCTGGGGCTCGGGGGTCCCCAATCCCCGGCATTGCAGCACCAGGCCCCTTGGGAGGGGCCCCTCGGGTCTGACCTAGGGTTAGGGTTAGCACCCAGGAGGCCGGCAGGCCCAATCCCCCAGCTGTGCCGTGAGCGGAGGGGCGGGCCAAGGGGCGGGCGCTGGAGAGCGGGAGGGTGGTCCTAAGCGTTTTGGCACGGGGGCCTTCGAAGTTCGCCATGGGCTCAGAGGGCCCTACCCGTTCTCCCGCTCTGAATGACCTGCGGCACCCCTAGCGGCCCGGGTGGCGGCGGGGCAGCAGTGTGAGTTTGGCTCTGGGGCTCGGTGTCCCCAATCCCCGTATTGTGGCACCAGGCCCCTTGGGAGGGGCCCATCGGGGACCGACCAAGGGTTAGGGTTAGCCCCCAGGAGGCCGGCAGGCCTGATCCACCAGCTGTGCGATGAGTGGAGGGGTGGGCCGAGGTGAGGGCGTTGGCGAGCGGGAGCGTGGACGCAAGCGTTTTGGCACGGGGGTCCTTCGAAGGTCGCTGGGGGCTCGGAAGGGCCTGCCCGTTCTGCCACCCTGAATGATCGGCGGCGCCCCTAGCAGCCCGGTGGCATCGCGGCGGCCGTGTGAGTTCGGCACTGGGGTTCGGGGGGTCCCAATCCCCGGCGTTGGGCAGCTAGACCCCTTGGGAGATTCCCTCGGGGGCCGACCTAGGGTTAGGATTATCCCCCAAGAGTCTGTTAGGCCCAATCCACCAGCTGTGCGGCAAGCGGAGGCGTGGGCTGAGGTGAGGGCGTTGGTGAGCGGGAGTGTGGGCCCAAGCGTTTTGGCGCAGGTTGCCTTCGAAGATCACCGGGGGATTGGAGGGCCCTGCCCGTTCTCCCGCCCTGAATGACCAGCGGTGCCCGTTCCATCCCGGGTGGTGGCGGGGTGGCAGTTTGAGTCTGGCGCAGGGGCTCGGGGGTCCCCAGTCCCCGGCGTTGTGGCGCCAGGCCCCTTGGGATGGGCCCCTCAGGGGCCAAGCTAGGGTTAGGGTAGGCCCCGAGGAGGCCGGCAGGCCCGATCCGCTGGCTGTGTGGTGAGCAGAAGAGCGGGCAGAGGTGAGGCCGCTGGCGAGCGGGAGTGTAGGCCCAGGCATTTTGGCGCAGGGGTCCTTCTAAGGTCGCCGGGGGATCGGAGGGCCCTGCATGTTCTCCTGCCCTGAATGACTGGCGGCTAACCTAGCGGCCCGTGTGGAGGAGGTGCGGTAGGGTGAGTCGGGCACTGGGGCTCGGGGGCCCCCAATCCCCGCGTTGGGGCTCCAGGCCCCTTCAGAAGGGCTCTAGGGGGCCTACCAAGCATTACTGTTAGCCCCCAGCAGGCTGGCAGACCCGATCTGCCGGCTACGTGGCGAGCAGAGGGGCAGGCCGAGGTGAGGGCGCTGTAGAGAGGGGGCGTGGACCCAAGCGTTTTGGTGTGGGGGACATTCAAAGTCGCCGGAGGCTCAGAGCACCCTTCCCGTTGTACCGCGCTGAATGCCCGACGGCTCACCTAGTGGCCCGGGTTGCAGAGCGGTGGCAGGGTGAGTCCGGTGCTGGGGCTCGGGTGTCCCCAATCCCCAGCGTTGCAGTGCCAGGCCCCTTGGGAGGGGCCCCTCGGGGGCCGACCAAGGATTATTGTTAGCCCCCAGGAGGCCAGCTGGCCCGATCCCCAAACTGTGCGACGAGCGGAGGGGTGGGCCCAATGAGGGCGCTTGAGAGCGAGAGCCTGGGCCAAAGCATTTTGGCGCGGGGGGCCTTCGAATGTCATCGGGGATTCGGAGGGCCCTACCCGTTCTCCCGCCCTGAACGACCGGCGGCACCCCTAGCAGACCGGGGGGCAGCAGGGTGGCAGGGTGAGTCCAGCGCTGCGGTTCGGGGGTTCCCAATCCCCGGTGTTGCGCTGCCAGGCTCCTTGGGATGGACCACTCGGGGGCCGACCTAGGGTTAGGGTTAGCCCCCAGGAGGCCGGCAGGCCCGATCTGCGGCTGTGCGGTGAGCAGAGGGGCGGGCTGAAGTGAGGGCCCTGACTAGCGGGAGCGTGGGCCCAAGCGTTTTGGCACGGGGGGCCTTCGAAGGTCTCCGGTGGCTCGGAGGGCCCTTCACGTTCCTCCGCCCTGAATGACCGGCGGCGCCCCTACTGGCCCGGGTGGCGGCGGGGCGACAGGTTGAGTCCAATGCTGGGGCTCTGGGGTCCCCAATCCCTGGCGTTGTGGCGCCAGGCCCCTTGGGAGGTGCCCCTCGGGGGCCGACCTAGGCTTAGGGTTAGCCCCCAGGAGGCCGGTAGGCCTGATCCGCTGGCTGTGTGGCAAACGGAGGGACGGGCCGATGTGAGGGCGCTGGAGAGAGTGAGCCCGGGCCCAAGCGTTTTGGTGCAGGGGACCTTCGAAAGTCGCTGGGGGCTCGGAGGGCCCTGTCCGTTCTCCCGCCCTGAGTGACCAGTGGCGCCCATAGTGGCCCGGGTGGTGGCGGTCCGGCAGGGTGAGTCTGACACTGGGGCTCAGGGGTCCCAATCCCGGCATTGCGGCTCTAGGCCCCTTGGGAGGGGCTCCTCGGGGGCTGACCTAGGATTAGGATTAGCCCCCAGGACGCCGGCAGGCCCAATCTGCCAGTTGTGTGGCGAGTGGAGGGACTGGCAGAGGTGAGGGCGCTGGCGAGCGGGAGTGTGGGCTGAAGCATTTTGGCGGAGGTACCTTTGAAGGTCGCCTGGGGCTTGGAGGGCCCTGCCCTTTCTCATGCCCTGAATGACCGGCGGCTCCGCTAGCGGCCCGGGTGTCGGTGGGGCAGCACGGTGAGTCCGGCGCTGCGGCTCGGGGTTCAGCAATCAGAGACGTGGCGCCAGGCCCCATTGGATGAGCCCCTCGAGGGCCGATCTAGGTTTAGGGTTAGCCCCCAGGGGGCCAGAGGCCTGATCCGCCGCCTGTGCAGCGAGCGGAGGGGCAGGCCCAGGTGTGGGCGCTGGAGAGCGGGAGTGTGGGCCCAAGAGTTTTGGCGTGGGGGGCCTTCGAAGGTGGTCGGGGGTTCGAAAGGCCCTTCCCGTTCTTCTGCCCTGAATGACCGGCGGCGCCCCTAGTGGCCCGGGTAGTGGCGGGGCGGCAGGTTGAGTCTGACGCTGGGGCTCTGGGGTCCCAAATCCCGGGCTTTGCGGCGCCAGGCCCCTTGGGAGGGGCCCCACGGGGGCCGCCCTAGTGATAGTGTTAGCCCACAGGAGGCCGGCAGGCCCTATCCGCCGGCTGTCAGGCGAGCGGAGGGAGGGGCCGAGATGAGGGCGCTGGCGAGAAGGAGCATGGGCCCAACCATTTTGGCATGGGGGGCTTCAAAGTTCGAAGAAGGCTCGGAGGGCCCTGCCCGTTCTCCCGCCCTGAATGACGCGCGGCGTCCCTAGCGGACCGGATGGCCGGGTGGCGGCAAGTTGAGTCCGGCGCTGGGGCTTGGGGGTACCCCATCTCTGGCGTTGCGGTACCCAGCCTCTTTGGCGCCGAGCTAGGATTAGGGTTAGCCCACAGGAGGCTGGCAGGCTCAATCCACCAGCTGTGGGGCGAGCGGAGGGGCAGGCGGAGGTGAGGGCGCTGGCGAGCGGGAGCGTGGGCCAGAGCATTTTGGCTTTGGCTCGGGGTGCCTTCGAAGGTCGCAGGTGACTCGGAGGGTCCTGCCCCTTCTGTTGCCCTGAAGGACTGGCGACGCCACTAGTGCACCATGTGGTGGTGGGGTGGTAGGGTGCATCCGGCACTGGGACGTGGGGGTCCCCAATCCCTGGCATGTGGCACCAGGCCACTTGGGAGCGGCCCTTTGAGGGTGACCAAGGGATAGGATTAGCCCCCAGGAAGCCAGCAGGCCTGATCCGCCAGCTCTGCAGCGAGCTTAGGGGTGGGCCGAGGTTAGGGTGCTGGCGAGCAGGAGGGTGGCAGCCAGAGTTTTTGCACGGGGGGCCTTCGAAGGTCGCAGGCAGATCGGAGGGCCCTACCCGTTCTCCCTTCCTGAATGAATGGCAACGCCCCTAGCACCCTGGGTGCTTGGGGGTGGCAGAGCGAGTCCAGCACTGGGGCTCGGGGGTCCCAAATCCCCAGCATTGTGGTGCCAGGATCCTTGGGAGGGGCACCTCAGGGGCCGACCTAGGGTAAGTGTTAGCACCCAGGAGTCCAGCAGGCCCGTTCCCCCAGCTCTGCGGCAGGCATAAGGGCAGGCCGAGGTGAGGGCGCTGGCGAGAGGGAGTGTGGGCCCAAGCTTTTTGGCTTGGGGGGACTTCGAAAGTCACTGGGGGCTTGGACGGCCCTGCCCGTTCTCTCGCCCTGAATGACTGGTGGCGCCCCTAGCAGCCCGCGTTGCTGCGGGGCAGCAGGGTGACTCCGGCGCTGGGATCGGGGGTCCCCAATCCCCGGCGTTGTGGCACCAGGCCCCTTGGGAGAGGCCCCTCGGGGGCCGACCTAGGGTTAGGGTTCGTCCCCAGGAGGCCGGCAAGCCTGGCGCTAAGTGGTTCTGGCAATGTAACAAAAATGCCATACACTTATCTGTAAGAAATAACAGTGTACAGGAACCCTCTTAGCCCTAACATCATCCTTTGTGAATATGGAAGCCAGCCCCAAAGTGGTCGTGGAAGTCTGACGAAAGGGTTAAGCACTTTTCTCTGAGTCACCACACTATACAGGGAAAGACCAATGTATATCATCTTTCATGAGTAGGAATCATTAATGAAAAGGTTCTGGAATTTCGAGGACTCTGACCCATCCTTATTGGTAATAAACCACCGTGTACAGGAAAACACCTTCAACTCTCATCAGCCTCCTCAATCCTGATTACGATTCAACTTTGGGTGTGTAGGACTAGGGAAATGTCCACATCTTATTGCTAAGAAAGAACGATGTCAGGGTAATGCCCTTCAAGTCACCTCAGCCTTCCTGAAGACGGAAGCAGGAATCAAGGTGGTTATGTTACCATGAGGTAAGGAAGATGAGCATATAAGTGAGAAACAACAGTGGGCAGGACCTCTCTTCCAACGAACAGTATCTTTGCTTAATGTTGAATCCCTATGGTAAGTGGTTGTGGGCATTTGTGAGGTCAAAATCTGAAGTGTTTTGTAAAACCTCTTGGCCATTCACAGATGAGACTAAGGTAGTTGGGGACTCCTAGGCACTGATTTGTCCACTGTCAAAAATATGAGAAGATAAAAGAGACAGATGAGGTCTCCTCAGGCATTGTCCTTTATCCTCATCCTCTATCACATCCTATCACAGCACCCTCTCGTGGGCTCATAAGAGTTTCACTGTCACCAGGCAGGTCATTGTATTTGATAAACCACTGTGAGAGTTTGCATTTGCCTTCATCTGCAACCTCCTAGAAGCAAATGCAGGTCTCTGGTACCATGTGAAGTCATGTGAAGGCATTGTGAGAAAGTGTCCTTTTGCTTAAGAAAAACATGGCTGGGGCTCCTGGCTGGCTCAGCCAGTTAAGCATGTGCCTTTGGCTCAGGTTATGATCCCAGGGTTCTGGGATCGAACCCGGGCTCCCTGCTCAGCACAAAAGGAGGTAGGGAAATAGCTTAGAACCCACAGAGAATGTGAATAAAGGGGAGTGAAATGGAACTTGGTCTGTGTTTTGCTTTAGGGATTGGAAGTTAGTTTTTTCTCAATTGTGATTGTTCTTGAAACAGAAAAGCTGTATTGGTTTTTTTTTTACCTTTAATTTTTTTCTACTAATAATTTTTTATTATGATATGTTAGTCACTACACAGTATTTCCTTAGATTTTGATGTAGTGTTCCGTGATTCATTATTTGCATATAACACCCAGTGCTCCATGCAATATGTACCTTCCTTAATACCCATCACTGGCCCATCCCAATCCCCCACCCCTCTCCCCTCTGAAGCCCTCAGTTTGTTTCCCAGAGTCCATAGTCTCTCGCGGTTCATTCCCCCTTCTGTTTAGGGTCCATTGTCTAAAGGGACAGACAGTGGAAGTTCACCAAATATAAGATCGAAATTTCATTGTTCATTATAGATGCCGCCAAGTAGTTCCCAGACATTTCATTCTACTGTAGTAATTCATTATACCTGTGCAGGTGCACGTGGAAGATAATTGATGCATGTATAGTGGTAATAAAACACGCCCCTCAGTAGTAGAATAATAGAGGATGCATATGTGTAAAATTATTCGACTACAGCTTCCATGCTTTCCCTTTGGTTCCTTATTATCTATGAAATTGGACAATTTTTGTTCTCTAGGCTTTAAACTCATTGTCAGTATTTAGAGTTTTTCAATGCTGATCTTCTCCTGTAAAAGTTACCAAAAACCTAAAATATGTATGAACTTTAAAAAATGCTATATTGAAAATTAGAGCAGGGAAGTTCCATTTTGTAAATATTGTGTCAATGGATCTCTATTTTGACATCAGGGTTCATTAGAAATGATGACATTTTATGTGAGTATAAATATCAATGTGTAAAAGAAAAGGTAGGAAGAACCTTGAATGTTTACGTAATT
Organism: Ursus americanus; assembly: GCF_024610735.1. Classification (NCBI taxonomy): domain Eukaryota; kingdom Metazoa; phylum Chordata; class Mammalia; order Carnivora; family Ursidae; genus Ursus; species Ursus americanus. The sequence continues at coordinate 4,454,987 of NC_142130.1, read as the reverse complement.
GGTGAAATGACAGGGGTGTGTGTGTGTGTGTGTGTGTGTGTGTGTGTGTGTGTGTGTGTAATTGATTTTCAATGAATGGTTCAGCTTCTTGTAGGGCCTCCGAGAGAGCCCAGGTGAACCTTTCAATGAGTTGGTATCTGTTTTCAGATCATGGGAATCTCTTTGTCCAATAGTCAATCAGGCAAGCTTTGAGGTCTTGAAGAGTTTCAGTCCTCATCAATGGTGTTGCAGACCCTTGTGAGCAAACCCTAGGGTATGCTCAGAGCCCTCATTAGCTGGTACCAAGGTGTGACGATTTCAGACAGCATTTCCCAAAGAAGTACCTCTTGAGTCTCTGTCCTTGTCAGTTCCCTACACTTCCTTACACTAGTTATGTGATCAGTGTGTTTCAGGATAATCCCCACATGTGATTTTTCTATTTCCTACTAGTCCTATCTTTTTCTCATCTTCTTCTTTTATGGTAGGGGTTGGGAAGCAACCTGTGTGGTGTAGAAAGGGGAGTGGTAGTTGTCTGCCTTCAGAGGACCGAATGATGCCTAGAAATTGTACTGTAGTTTGAGGTCAATTGTCCATCCTCTGAGTGTCAGGAATTCCATCACTTTACTTTGATGCTAGTCTGTTCTTCAAGCTGTCTTCAGAAATAAGGACGTCATCCATCTAGGGAATACTGGTTTGTGTGTATGTTTTCATTTTAGGAAAGGCCTTGCTGTTCCTGAAAATAATACTGTAGAGCACCCTTTCCTGTTCTTATTGGCCATCAGTCAATCTTTTGTGAAGTATTCGTTTATAATAGACTTTCTATGGTTGATGAGCAGGAATTCTTTTTTGACAAGTCTTTGTCAGTGTGTGTATTGCAAATCTTTACTTCCCAGCCTGCGGTTCACTTTTTCATTTTCTTATGGTCATAAGGTAAGGAGAAATGTCACATTTTTATGAAGTCCCGCTGAATTCTTTTAAATGGTTAGTGCACCCTGTGTCCTACCCCAAGATTGACAGGTTCTACGTTTTCTTTCAGAAACTGTCCAATGGGAAGCTACAATCCATCTCAAATTTATAAATTGCATTTTGAATTTAATAGGGTATTTATAGACTGGTTTAGATTTTCTATGTACACAATTGTATTGTCTGTGAATAGTCACATTTATCCCCTCAATTCATATACTTTTTGATTCTCTTGCCTTCTAACACTGGTAAATTCTCCAAAGAAACGTTGAATAGAGCAGCATTGTTTGAAGATTTTAATATACCTTTCTCAATATCTGACAGAAAAAGCAGACAAAACATTGGTAACAAATGTGACATAATTGACATATAGGGAACATTCCATAATAAGTGCAGAATACATTATTTTCAAGTGGTCATAGACTCTTTACCCAAATAGATGATATGTGGGGCCACGAATCAAGTCTACAAATGTTAAACCCTGAAATTAACTAGATTCTATTCTTAGACCACAGAGGAATTGAGCCACAGTCATAGCGAAAAGAAAACCAAGAAGTCCTTCAATGTTTAAAATTAAATGGAACATTGCTACATATCCTAAGGGTCAGAGAGGAAATCTCAATGGAAATTCTGAACCTTTTCTACATGAGGGCTCACACACAATGATACTTTATTTGTGAAGAGCATTGTAATAACCTACACAAGAGTTGAGCCTTAAGTTAGAGTTCTGCCTGCCCCAGCCACACCTGGCAGCCTTGGCCTGTGGTCCCCCTCAGCTGTCCTTTCTGGTGGCCCTGAGCTAAGTGGGTCAACATGCCCATATGGAAATGGGAGGCTCCCCACTCATAGTGATGACGGTGCCCCCTCCCCAGCTGCCCTTTCTGGTAACTCTCAGCTAGGGGGGTCAACATGGCCGTATGGAAATTAGAAGCTCCCCACTCTTAGTGATGACATTGCTATCGTATCGTCCTCACCAGTCCAACAACATGATTTCTGAGTGAACTATGACACAAGAGTGACTTCTTGGCCCTCCTTCAGGTTTGACAATCATCTGGTGAGTCATCTATTCGAAATATGGATTCAACATGTGTTCTTTCTTCTGGAAAAGAAATAGACCCAATAGCAATTATGGTTTCCTGAGCACCTGTTCTTGAGACACATCATACTGGGTCTTTGTAGCATTCTGCCTCTTAAACTTCTCAACTAGGGTGTAGATATTTTTAGGCACATTTTCAGGTGGTTAGACAGGGACTCAGATGATATGAGTCACAGAGGACTTTAGTGTCAGAAACCTAAGTGGGATCCCCAAATTGACTCCAAATCCCTTGTTGTTCCATACAGGGTACTATCTTCCTCTTATCTCTGGTCTTCTCGATCTGGAAACCTATCAAGTATCAGGATTTTCTTGTCATGTGGACAACTGGAACGAATTCAGCTGGCCTTTTCACCTCTGCCCATGGTGATCATTAAGATCATTATCTCAGTGGAGGACCTCTGGGTAAGATACTCAAAGATCCTTAGGAATACAGACAGTATAATATTTTTCTGGTATTAAAGTTCCTGAAACCAACTATCTTTTTTAGTCCATTCAGGCTCTGGTATGTTCAGAGGGTGCTGTAAAACAGGTCTGAAATAGTGTTTAAAAACACTCAGCTCAGCCTCTTCTACAAAGTGAGCCAATGCTTATAAATATGGCTAAAATACTGCCTTACCTACGATGACTTCCCAGCCATCGTAGTGTTTATATGGTATGACTGTGACTTACATTAGTCAACATTTGCAGAGAAAGAACTTAGTGCATCCAGGGGGCACTTCATGTTGAAATTAGTTTGTGACAACGAGCTACTGTGTTTTATTCTGCAGTCCAAGGGAATGGTGCCAGACATCTCTAAGGTGTCTAACAGTTCTACAATTGTGATTTTAAGTGGTCTGTGTGCTTCAGCGATTTGGGCAGGAGAAGGGCAGGAGTCCAGAGACTGTGAACACTTCTGTTACCTGTGCTGACCATGGAGCAGGCAGCCTTCTGTGGACATCATTTTGATTTCTTGGTACTCTTGTGAAAGGTGCTTTAGTCTCAAATTCCTCCATTTAGGAGCAATTATAATGATAAAAGGAATTTTTATCTTATATCATCTGTGGGCCCTGATCCTGGGCTCCCAGGGAAGCCATCCTTTAACATTTTACCAGCTTAAAATGACTGGGCAAAAACCTCAAAGCATGGGCCCTATTTCTGCCCCATGCACATGTTGTACATCTGCTTCCAGGAGAAAACAAGAACCAAAAAATGCCAACATAAATATAAGAAAAAATAAAAAACCTCTTTGGCTCCCATAAGATTAAGGTCATACTGACATGTACATACTGAAAACATAAGAAAGAATCTGTTACTTTCTGGATCCAAGAAGATCCTCATTGTAGTGTGTAACTCTGTATGTAAAACAAAACAGAAAAAAATATATAAGCCTGCCCAAATGTTCCTTCCCTGGAGCACTCCCTTCTTGGTGAAGATTGTGTCTCCCAGACAGCTGTCCTGACTTGGGTTTGAATAAAGGTTTCTTCCTTTCTCTCTAAAATGTTTTTAAAAGTTCATTCATGCAGTGTCGACAATAATAGTGTTTTCTATTTAAGTGAGAAATAAATGTTCCACTCTAGTTGCATTGGTAATATAGGAATTGAGGGTTTCTTTAGAAGAGTAAGTCTGCTTTCCAGAAAAGTCAAGGTCATTGGTCTATTGAGAATGAAGATAATTACTGCTAAACAACAAGTATGTGTTGCCCCTTGCCCAGAAACCGAAGCAGGTGTGCAGGCTTTAGGTCAGAGCTGACTTCTTCTCCCCAGCTGACAGCACTTCTTTGCTCTGGCTCCAAGACACCCGAGGTTTTGAACGTCAGCATCGGAGTCAAGAGGCAGTTTGTCACAGGACGCCAGTGTTCAGAGAAAGCACATGTATGTTTGGCAAAATATCCTAACTATGTGAGGGCTGGAGGTAAAACCTCTAGTTATCCCAAAACCTCCTGGGCTTTTCTCTTTTCTCTAGTTGAGCCACAAAATAAAATTGAAGTAGCTGACAGCATTCTGGGTTTGGTGCAAGAATTACTTAGTTTCCCTGCTGGTAGAACTTTGCAGGGGATCACAGTTTCTCTACTCATTTATTGCTTACAAATGTATTTTGACCATCTGTTTCCTAAGAACCCTCTTTTATTAGAAAGGGAAGGTGAGATTCACTCTGTGCCTGTTTGTAACATCTAATTTGTTCCTTCATCTAACAGTGTTTATTCAATTGGGCCTAAGATATGGTTGAGTGGCCAGCATCTAGGGTTAGGTGGCTTTTTTTGCATCTGATACAGACTTGGATGATGTCATTTGACAAAGGTGATGTTTCATCATTGATTAGTTTATTCATCAGAAGAGTTAAAATTAGGATGGAGGGAAAATTGAAAATTATCCAAAGCGGCCTGTTCCTGTTTAAAAGTTGAGCTTGACTTTCTAGTTTTACTAAATGTATTATCTCGATATTTTGAGGTGCCATATTCTCTCTGTAGTTTCTTTTGTGGTGGAGTCAGAAGGAGAGTCTGGGAATTCTTTTGGATAGTGGCATGCTGGTGGCTTCAAGGGCATGGCGTCAGGAGCCTTGGGGTGAATTCTGCAACTGCTTGCCTGACCCTGGGTACATCTCACAGAGGTTTGGTTTCCTCCTATGAATTTGCAGGCAGATAATGTTCTGCTTAAAGGGGAACCCTCCCATCCTGTTGGTGGCAATGCAAAGTGGTGCAGCCAGTCTGGGAAACAGTGTGGGGGTTCTTCAAAAAGTTAAACATTGAACAACCCCATGATCCAGCAATTGCTCTCCTAGGTATTAACCCAAAGGATACAGAAATGCAGATTCAAAGGGGGAACATGCACCATGATGTTTATAGCAGCAATGTCCACAGTAGCCAAACTATGGAGAGAATCCCAAAGTCCATGCACTGATGAATGGATAAAGCAGATGTGGGATATATATATATATATATATATATATATATATATATATATATATATAATGGAGTATGACCCAGCTTCAAAAAGAATGAAATCTTACCATTTACAAGGATGTGGATGGATCTAGAGTATATTAAGCTAAGCAAAATCAGTGAGGAAAGACAAATATCCTATCTCTCACACTTGTGAAATTTCAGAAAGAAAATAGATGAACAGAGTTGAGGGGTGATGAGAGAGGCAAACAAGGAAATAGACTCAACCTTGGAGAACAAACTGAGTGTTGCTGCAGGACAGGGGCATGGGGGGAAGAGTTAAATGGGTGAGGGGTATTAAGGAGGGCACTTGTGATGAGCACCGTGTACTGTATGCAGATGAGGAATCACTAAATCCTACCCCTGAAGCGAAAATTCCATGGCATGTGAACTAACTGGAATTTAAGTAAAAGAAGAAAGGAAAAAGTGTTCTGCTTCATGAAGAGTGAGGTAAAATTGTAGTGAATTGGGCTGTACTATTCTATAGAGGATAGATGTAAAACACCCTGTTGTAGGATACACTAATTTCTTATCACATAAGGAGTCCTCAGAAAGCTGCAATGAAAGATTCAGATCTCAGAGCATGTTCATGTTCCACTGATATGTTAACAGTTTGCACAGGTAGGAAAGAAGGTGGAGAGAAAGGCAACAGAAGGAGAAAGTAGGTGTGAACCTTTCATTAGTTAGTGTTATAGCTTTCTCATGAAAGCCTTGTGCCAGTGTGATTTTGGAAGAAGATGAGGAATCCGGGAGCTTTGCAGGAGACAGGGGAGTTCCAGGTCTGGGTAAACTGACAGTGGTCCCATAGGAGAGCTGAATGCATCCTGCAGCAGAGTGTGGACAGGGTGGGCTCCAGGGGTGGCTGTGGGTCTCCTGGGTGAGAGTTGTGACAGGTGAGGGCTGTGTGCAAGTTCCTGGCTGAGGACAAGTGAGGCACAGGCAGAGAGCTGGCAGAGAACCTTCTTCTGGGCCACCAGCCTCACCCAACACACACAGCCTCATCTTCTGTCCCTGTCACTCCAATTCAGACTTCTCCGAAGGTGAGTGAGAACACATCAAGAGCATTCTGAACAGAAGGGAAAGCATGTGCAAAGGCTCTGGGCCAGGAGAATTCCAGTTATTTCCAGGAGCAGCAAGAAGGCCCTGTGGCCACAGGAGACAGCTTAGGACATGAGCTCAGAGAGGTGAAAGAGGGTGACAGAAAGTTATTCCAGGTCTATAACCCCATGAGACGCTGTTTCACTGGGCCATACAGGCTACAGTGTTGAGAACAGATGACAGAGTGTTGAAGATGGCAAAGCAGGTCAATGACGAAGCTTTTCCAGGAACTCAGGCACCGTGGACCGGACAGGTGGCCGTTGATGGAGTGGTTAGACCTATTCTGGGTCCATTATGAAGATGGAGCTCACAGGATTTGCTGATGGGTTAGCTATTAGGAGCAGGAGAACGGAGGAATTGGGGTAACTCCCAGCTGTTGTGGGTTGTCCTGATCGAGAGGAAGGAGAGGGTTTCTCGGGGGGTAGGTGGTAGTCCGTGTTCTGCATGCTGAGGAAGGTGCCTTTCCCGGTGGATCTGCTGAGGTTTGTGTCTGGGAGGACCTTTCACATCTCCTCCCTCAGCAATGCTGAAGTACAAGTATCCCCCACTTTTTAAACATTTACAGTAAGACACTGGGCTTTCTTGAAAGAGCTACATTATTACCCAGCTTCAGTAAGAGGAAGAGACCTGAAGAGGATTTCCCTCTTATGAATAAAGGTGAACAGTGAGAATCGTGTTCAGCATCTGTTTTGGGGAGAAGCACGACAGAGGCGGCGTGCACCCCAACCAGCTCCTTCCGCTGGGAACCGCTCTCCGCATCCAGACACTAGCACTTTGAATTGTGTCTGTGCGCCTCTGCTGTGCTTCGTCTTCATTTATGCTGGGCCTCCGTTAGAAACTTGTGTCCTGAGGCCTAAGAAAAGCCAAAGAGAAGGAATTTTGGAGTCTGAGCACACTGTCTAATTGTTCGTGTAAATTATGGTCATTCCTTCTTGACACCATTTCTGCTGTGCAAGGTTTCTCAGAAGCCCTGTACTTTCAAAGAGCAGGGAAACCTATACCCCATGCTGCGGGGTTAGTTTTAGACTCCATGCCTGACAGAGCATTTCATGACTGTAGGATTTTCTCACTCAAACATTGAGACTTTGACCATCTTCACCCATTTCTACCACCCCATCCCCGAGTCTGGCACCTACCAACCTGCTCTCAGTATCTATGCGTTCAGTATTTGTTTATTCCACGTGGAATGTACATGAGAGCATCTGGTATTGGTCTTTCTGTGTCTGAGTTACTTGGCATAAGGCCCCCAAGGTCTGTGTTTCCATGTCTGGTTCTTGTGAATAATGCTGCAGTGAACGTGGGAGTGCATCTGTCTTTTTGAGGCAGCATTTTTGTGTTCTCTGAATCAATAGTCAGTAGAGCCATTACTGGGTCATGGGGTAGTGTATTTATTTTTCCAGGAACCTCCATACCGTTTGTCACAGTGGCTGCACCAATTTCCATTCCCACCAACAGTGCACAGTGTCTCCTCATCTGCACACCCTTGACCCCACTTGGTGTCTGTCTCTGGGACATTTGCTGTTCCAACAGTTGTGAGGGGATAGCCTATTGTGGGGTTGACTGATGTTTCCCTGACGATGATGAGTGATGTCGAACAACTTTTTCTGTAAGTTGGCACCTGTGTGCCATCTTTGGAAAGTATCTATTCACACATTCCCCCCATTTTTTTATACAGTTTTTTTTTGTTTGTTTTGATTTGTATGAGTGTTGTGTGTATTTTGGATATTAGCCTCTTCTCACACATATGATTCACAGATATTTTTTTCTTATTGGGTCCGTGGCCTTTTAAGTTTTTGCTGGTTTCTTTTGCCGTGTGGAAGATTTCAGTTTGATGTTGTTCCACTTGTTTATTTTTGCTTTTGTTGCCTTTGCATTTGGTGTCCGATCTGAAGACTCTTTGCCAAAACCAATGTCGAGAGACTTAGTACCTGTGTCTTCTTGGAGGTTTATGGATTCAGGTCTTATGTTCAAATCATTCATCCATTAAAAATTTTGTGTGTGGTGTAAGAAAGTGACCCAGTTATATTCTTCTGCATTTAGTGTCCAGTTTGCCTGTTACCGCTCACTGAAGACAGAGTCCTTCCCTCATGGCATATCTTCTGCTGCTGTGTCGTAATTTAGGATCATCTACGTGTGGGTAAGTTTCTGAGCTTTCTCTTCTGTTCCACTGACCTGGTGTCTGTGTTTATGCCAGTACCATCCTATTTTGATGACAGCAGCTTTGTAATCTAGCTTGAAATCCAGGTGTGTGTTGACTGCACCTTTCGTTCTCCAGGTTCCTTTGGGTATTTGGGGTCTTTTGTGATTCCATCCAAGTTTGAGGACTGTTCTGTATTTGCTTGAATAATGCCACTGGAATTCAGACAGGGATTTCATCACATCTGTCGATTGCTTTGGGAACGATGGACATGTTCACATAATTAACTCTTCCAGTTAGGGAGCATGGCGTATGCATCCATTTGTTTGCGTTGACTTCCAAATCTTTGACCCATACATTCTGCCCCCCTCGACACACATGTTTTTCATTTCTTTTCTGCCATGTGTTGAGTGTACTATGTCTTTCTCATTCTTGGTTACTTTTATTCCTAGATTTTTTTTTTTTGGTGCAATTGTTAATAGCATTGCTGTTTAAATTTCTCTTTGCGAAAGTGTGTCATCAGTATACAGAAATGCAAGAAGTTGGGTCATCCTGGTGGCCCCATAGGTGAAGCGTCTGCATTCAGCTCAGGTCATGATCCCAGAGTTCTGGTATCGAGCCCCGTGTTGGGCTCCCCGCTTAGCAAGGGTCTGCTTCTCCCTCTTTCTGACACTCCCCTTGCATGTGCTTTTTCTCTTCCTGTCAAATAAATAAAATCTGAAAAAAAGTAAAGACAACAGGTCTCTGTATATTGACTTTATATCCTGCAGCTTTCTTGAATTTGTTTAAACTAACAGGTTTTTTTTTGTGGAATTTTTCGGGATTTCATGTCATTTGCAAATAGTGACAGTTTTCCTGTATGGATTTCGTATCTTTCTCTTTTTTTAAAATGATGTTAGTCACCCTACAGTACTTCATTTGTTTTTGATGTAGTGTTCCATGATTCATTGTTTGCATATAACACCTAGTGCTCATTATGACACGTGTCCTCCTTAATACCCATCACCAGGATTACCCATTCCCCTACCCCTCCCTTTCTGCAACCTTCATTTTGTTTCCCAGTGTCAATAGTCTCTCATGGTTCATCTTCCCCTCTCATTCCCCCCCTTCACTTTTCCCTTCCTTCTTCTAATGTCCTCCATGCTACTCCTTCCATTCCACATAGGACTCAAACCTTATGATAATTGTCTTTCTCTGCTTGACTTAATTTCACTTAACATAATCCCCTCCTGATCCATCCACATTGGTGCAAATGGGGGGTATTCATCCTTTCTGATGACTGAGTAATATTCCATTGTATAGATGAACCACATCTTCTTTGTCCATTCATCTGCTGAAGGACATCTTGGCTCCTTCCACAGTTTGGCTATTATGGACATTGCTGCTATGAACATTGGGATATAGGAGCCCCTTCTTTTCATTACTCTGTGTCTATGGGGTAAATACCCAGGAGTGCAATTGGTGGGTCGTGGGATAGCTCTGTGTTTAATGTCTTGAGGAACCTCCATATTGTTCAAAAGTGGCTATACCAGCTTGAATTCTCACGAGTAGTGTAAGAGGGCTCCCCTTTCTTCACATCCTCTCTGACTTTTTGTACTTTCCTGTCTTGTTAATTTTTTTCTAGATTTCATTTATTTATTCCACAGAGATTGAGACAGCCAGCGAGAGAGGGAACACAAGCAGGGGGAGTGGGAGAGGAAGAAGCAGGCTCATAATGGAGGAGCCTGATGTGGGGCTCGATCCCATAATGCCAGGATCACGCCCTGATCCGAAGGCAGATGCTTAACTGCTGTGCCACCCAGGTGCCTCCTGCCTTGTTAATTTTAACCATTGTAACTGGTGTAAGGTGGTATCTCATTGTCGTTTTGATTTATATTTGCCTGATAGCAAGTGATGTGGAGCATTTTTTCATGTGTCTGTTGGCCATTTGTATGTCTTCTCTGGAGAAGTATCTCTTTGTGTCTTCTGCCCATTTTTGGGGTGTCGAGTTTGAGGAGTTCTTTATAGATCTTCTATACCAGCCCTTTATCTGTAATATCATTTGTAGATATCTTCTTCGATTCCATAGGTTGCCTTTTTGTTTTGTTGATCGTTTGCTTTGCCATGCAGAAGCTTTTTATCCTGATGAAGTGCCAATAGTTCATTTTTGCTTTTATTTCCTTTGCCTTTAGAGACGTGGCTTGCAAGAAGTTGTTGTGACCAAGTTTGAAGAGTTCTTTTGATTTTGATATGAGACAGGAATCCATTATCTTATTTTCCTGATTGTATTCGAGTCCTCTGTCTTTCTTGGTGAGTCTAGCTAAGTTTGTCAGTTTTGTTTATCTTTCCATAAAAGGCAGCTCTCATTTTCATTGTTTTTGGTTTTTTGGTCTTTTTAGTCTGTGTTGGATTTCTTTATGCATTCCTTTTTGTTATTTCCTTATTTCTACTAATTTGGGGCTTTTTTTGTTGTTTTATTTTCTACTTCTTTACCACATAAATCAGGTTGTTTATTGGAGAGCATTCTCATGGATTGATGAAGGCTTGAATTTCTATGAATGTTCCCCATAAAGTTACTTTTGCTGCATCCCATAAGTTTTTGTAAGTTGTCTTTTTCATCAGTGTCAAGGTACTTCTAATTTTTTTTTGATTTCTTCTTTGACTGTTGGTTGTTCAGTAGCATGTTGTTAAATCTCCACATATTTATTTAAGATTATTTAAGTATCTGACAGAGAGTGAGACAGTGAGAGAGGGAATGCAAGCAGGGGGGTGGGAGAGGGAGAAGCGGGCTTCCCACTGAGCAAGGAGCCTGATTCCAGGCTAAATCCCAGGATCCTGGGATCAGGACCTGAGCTGAAGGCAGATCGTTAACAACTGAGCCACCCAGGCCCCCCAATCTCCACCTATTTTTGACTGTCCCATATTTTTCTTGAGACTGATTTCTAGTTTCATATCATTGTGGTTGGACATGATTTGAAGCAGAAGGTGAAGAGAGCATTCAGATGAAAGGTTTGTTTCCTGGAGGGTTTTCTGAGGGCAGACCATGAGTTCCGTGGGACGGAGGAAGGTTTTGTGAGACGGGGGGTGGGGTTAACCCTTGTTAGAATTACTGACTACTACCATGCAGGCTGTGTGCTACCGTTCACACCATAGACCTGATGGACTTGTACTTCATTAGGAATATTTTCTAGGAGGTGTAGGCATAGCTTTCTCTTAAAGAAAGCTGCCATGTGGGTTCATGGCATGACCCGAGGTCAGCAACCAGGATGTATGGTATTGTGGGGGATCAGAACCAGGCTTTCTGTGCGAAGTGACAGAAATAGGGTATGGTGAGCTCCATGACCATAGGTGAGGTCCCGAGTGACCCACTGGGTGTTGGGTTCTGTGGATCTGTCTCATCAGGTGCTGTGGAATTCAGGGACACCCTCCTGTCTGTGGATTTGTGTGGAGACAGGTAGACATCAGTGTCTGGCCAGGCACGAGCGTCGCAATGGACCACCACCAGAGGTGCAGTGTGCGGGGGAGCCACTGCTTGGTTTCCACAAAAGCTGACGAGGGTCTGTGACCATGATTCCCAGCAGCTGCAAGGGGAGAGGAGGCCGGGGGTGGTGCACACTTCCTAGACTTGTGGTCAGGACTAGTCTGGAGCACATTGAAGTCAGTCACACTGGGCACAGAAGGCACCCAGTCAGTGTAGCTGTGGGCACTGCTCCCATGGTACTTCAGGCCGGATTCATGCTGCCACCTCCTGCTTTTCATCATCATCTTCAAGGTCATGTACCTCTGCTCTTGCCCCATGGCCTCCGGGGTATTGTCCGTCCTCCATCTGGTCCTCGTCCCTGGTGCCCTGTGCAGTCCGATGCCAGGGTAGCCTTCTCGAGACAAACATCTGGCCCTGATGGAACACTTCCATGGATCTCGTGTGATGCGAGGATGATGCCCTGCCCTGGAAGGGGGCTGCAGGTCCCCAATCAGGAGAGCCATGTCTACCTTTTCAGCATGGCCTGCCCGCCCCTCAGTCTTCTTCAGGGAAGTTCTCCCCACTTCCTGAGATGACAGCTCTGAACTTAAAAATGAATGTTATTTTACATAAATCTATGCCTTAGTTCATCCATGGCATGTCTTTCAACCCCGTTAGTGTTTTTTTTTTTTTAGCAGTTCTGAAGGGCTGTCTGCTCAAGGAGGGGATGACCTGGGCAGGGCAGCTTTCCCTCTCATCTCCCTCAGCATGTCTCTGAGCCCTGGGGCCAGCTGTCCCACTGAGGATTGAGGGACCCGAGCCAGCCCATCCTGAGCCCAAGCTGTGTCAGCTCATAGATGGATGCGTGTTGGAGTGGTGGGCAGCTGGCATGGGCCAGGGGCAGGCAGTGTCTCCTTCTCATTCCTTCCCTCCCTTCCTCCAAGAGGTAGCTCAGAGCAGCCTTCAACCCCTACATCTCCAGATCCCTTGACCTGTGCCTCCTGTGTTCAGCTGGTGACCTTGGAGTTTCGCATGGATTCTACCTCCTGTACCCTCTCCTGTAGCAGTTCGTGGATCAGGGGAGGGGTTGGACCCTCTCTGTTTTGGTCTTCTTCCTGTCCCGCACCAAGCCCACCCACCTTTGCATCTTCCATGTATGTGCTTGGAAGCAAGCCCATCCACAGGGAACCTATTAGCCAAATGGATCCAGGCAATGAACATTGAAGTAGAGATCCAGGATCCATAATAAACCTGCTCTGAAACCTGTCCCAAAGTCTGTGACTCTCTCACACTGAAACAGAAACAATGATAGCTTTCTGGACTGTGAAGTGACATGTGTCTCTACTTCTAATCTTGAATGCGTAGGTGCTGAGCCTGGACAGAAAAGGACCATGGCTCCCGTGGGCTGGGATCCATGGTAAGAACTCAGTGAAATCTGAATTCAAGGCATAGAATGAATAATCATTGTAGAGTGAATCCTCCCAAGTAGGGCTTATGCACAGTGCACAGGAAAAGCTTTTTCAAATAGGTTCCTGAAAGAAAAATCTTTTTTAAAAATTTATTTTAATTCCAGTAGAGCTAACATACAGTGTTACATTCGTTTCAGGTGTACAGTAGAGTGATTCAGTAATTCCATATATTACTCAGTGGTCATCAAGAAAAGCGTCCTCTTAATCCCCTTCATCTATTTCACTCATCCCTCTATCCACCTCCTCTCTGGTAACCATCCGTTTGTTCTCTATTGTTAAGGGTTTGTATTTGGTGTGTCTCCTTTTTCTCTTTTAGTTATTTATTTTTCTTTGTTTCTTAAATTCCCCATGAGAGTGACATCGTATGGGATTTGTCTTTCTCTGACTGACTGATTTTAGTTAGGATAATACTCTCTAGCTCCATCCGTGTGGCTGCAAATGGCAAGGTTTCATTCTTTTTGAAGCCGAGTAATACTCCATTGTGTGTGTGTATGTGTGTCTGTGTGTGTGCGTGTGTGTGTGAATACACACATCTATCATCTTATTTGTCAATTTTTCTACAGACACTTGCGTTGCTTCCATATTGTGATATTGTAAATAATGGTGCAAGACACATAGGGGTGCACGTATGCTTTTAAGTTACTGTTTTCCTATTCTTTGGGTAAAGACGATTAGTGTGATTGTTGGATCATAGGGCAGTTCTATATTTAATTTTTTGAAGAACCTTCATACTGTTTTCCACGGTGCCCATCACAGTTTGCATTTTCCCTCCACAGTTCGCGAGGATTCCCCTTTACAGATCCTCCCAACACCTGCTCTTTATTGTGCTTTTGATGTTAGCCATTCTGACAGGTTTGAGGTATTACCTCATTGTCCTTTGGATTTACATTTTCCTGATGATGGGTGATGGTGAACATCTTTTCACGGGACTGTTGGCCATTTGTATTTCTTCTTTGTAGAAATGTCTGTCCATGTCTTCTGCGTACTTTTAAACTGGATTATTTGTTTTTTGGGGGTCGAGTAGTATCAGTTCTATATGTTTTGGACACTATCCCTTTATTTGCAACTATCCTCTCCCTTTGAGTAGGTTGTCTTACTATTTTTACGTTTTCATTGTTCTTCTGCCATGTGGAAAATTTTATTTTGCTATATTCCCAATAGTTTATTTTTGCTTTCATTTCATTTGCCTCAGGAGACAGTCCAGAAAAACGTTGGTATGGTCCATGTCAAGAAGTTACTGTCTTCCCTCCTGTAGGATTTTTATGGATTCAGGTCTCATATTGAGGTCTTGAAACTGTTTTGTGTTTGTCTGTATTGTGTACGAAAGCAGTCTAATTTCATTCTTTTGTGTGTAGCTGTCTAGTTTTCCCAACACCATTTGTTGTAGAGACTGTCCTTTTCTCTTTTGATATCGTTGCTTGCTTTGTGGAAGATTCATGGACCACATAATTGTGGGTTTCTGTCTGAACTTGTATCCTGTTCCTTTGGTCGCTGTGTCTATTTTTGTGCCGTACTGTCTTGTTATGATGACTGCAGCTTTGTAGTATAACCTGAAATCTGAAACTGTGAGTCCTCCAGCTTTGTTTTTCTTTTCCACATTGCACTGGCTGTTTGGAATCTTTAGTGGTTCCATACAAATATTTAGGATTGTTTATTCGAGGTCTTTTGTTCTTTAATTTAAATTCAATTAGCCAACTTACAGTACATCATTAGTTTCAGATGTAGTCTTCAATAAATTTTCAGTCGTGTATAACACCCAGTGCTCATTGTATCATGTGACCTCCTTAATGCTACTCACCCTGTTACCCCCCCAACTTCTCCAACAATCATCAGTTTCTTGTGGTAGTTAAGAGTCCATGATGGGTTTTCTCCCTCTCTGATGACTTCCCATTCTATTTTCCCTTCCTTCCCCTATGGTCTTCTTCCTTGTTTCTGATATTCCACATAGGAGTGAAAGCATATGATCATTGTCTTTCTTTCATTGACTTATTCCACTCAGCATAATACCCTACAGCTGCACCCAGGTCGGTGTGATGGTAAGTATTCTTCCTTTCTGATGGCTGAGTAATATTCCATTATATATATGATCCACATCTTCTTTATCCATTCATCTATCCATGGTCATCTGCACTCCTTCCACAGCTTGTCTATTATGGTTATTGCTGCTATGAACACTGGGGTGCATGTGTCCCATCTTCACTACCTCTGTCTCTTTGGGGTAAATACCCAGTAGTGCAATTGCTGGGACATAGGGTAGCTTTATTTATAACTTTTTGAGGAAACTCCGCACTGTTTTCAAGAGTGGCTGTACCAGACTACATTCATACAGGGGTGTAAGAGAGTTCCCGTTTCTCCACATCCTCTCCAACATGTATAGTTTCATGTTTTCTTATTTTTAGATATTCAGCCTCGTGTGATATGGCATCTATAGGGGTTTAGATTTGCATTTCCCTGAAGCCAAGTGATATGAAGCATTTATGCATGTATCTTTTGGTCACCAGTACGTCGTCATCAGTGAAGTGACTTCCCATTTTAATCCATCTCAAGACCTAAAGCTGGGTAAGGCACTGAAGCTGGATGTTGCCATCGGTTGGAAGTGTGGAGAATTTCAAAAGATCTCTATGAAGAGCAAGTTTAAACGTCAGTGTGAAGCTACTAATTG
This sequence comes from Ursus americanus, assembly GCF_024610735.1. Classification (NCBI taxonomy): domain Eukaryota; kingdom Metazoa; phylum Chordata; class Mammalia; order Carnivora; family Ursidae; genus Ursus; species Ursus americanus. Next base: position 4,439,227 of record NC_142130.1, on the reverse strand, counting down.
GATCCGGGACATCTCTGAAAGTGGGGATTGCCTGGGATGGGCTGAGGGTGGCCCTCCGATTTTCCTATGAATCCTTGCTGGAGCCCCAAATGGACAGTTTCCTGCTGTGGGGCAGGCTGAGTCCTCTAGTCGTGCAGAGGTGAGCCCAATGCCTGGTGCCTTGGTGGCAGGCAAACGGGGAGGGACCTTCAGCAGAGGACCCAGGGTTAGGTTAGGCCTCAAGAGACAGCAGGTCCAAAATGCTCAGTGCTCAGAGAACTCCCAGGCCAAGTGAGATGAGGGCACAAGGGCGGGTGAGTGTGAGCCTTGGGGTTTCATCCGGATGGGCCCACAAATGTCGGGGTTCACCAGAAGGGGCTCTCGGGGTCCCCAATTCTCTTGCCCTGAATGCTCTGTTGTGCCCCAAAATGGTACAGTTTACTGTGGGCTGCAGGCTGAGTCCTACGGTGGGGCTTGGGTGTCCCCAATCCCCCAGAGTGGGGTGCCAGGGCCCTGGGGAGGGGCTCCTCTGTGGCCAACCTAGGGTAAGGGTTAGGGTCCAGGAGCCCGGCAGGGACATACTGAAGGCTGTGCGGCAAGCTCTGTGGAGGGCTGAGAGGAGGCCATGGGGGAGGATGAGCATGGGCCTCAGGGTTGGGGCACGGGGGACTGCCAATGGTGGGGACGGGCTCTGGGGGCCTCCCCAAGTTCTCGTGCCCTGTAGACTCCGTAGAGCCCCAAGGGGCACGGTTTCCTGTCAGGTGGCAAGCTGAGTCCTGCGGTGGGGCACAGGTATCCCAATTCCCCAGGGCTGCGGTGTAAGGCTCCTGGGGAGGCCCCCACACCCACGGCCGACCTAGGGCTAGGGTTAGGCCCCAGGAGCCCCGCATGCCCGATCTGCTGGCTGTATGGCGAGCTACACGGGCTGCGGTGAGGTTGTGGGGAGGGTGAGCGTGGGCCTCAGGGTTGGGGTGCGGGAGGCCGCCAAAGTTCGCTGGTGGCTCAGGAGGGCCCTCCTGGTTCTCCCACCCTGAATGCTCTATGGCCTCCCAAGGTGCACAGTTTCCTGCGAGGTGGCAGACTGAGTCCTGCTGTGGGGCTCAGGTGTCCCGAATCCCCGCGGCTGCGACTCCAGGCTCCTGGGGAAGGGCCCCTCCACAGATGAACTAGGGTTAGAGTTGGGGCCCAGGAAACTCGCAGGCCAGATGTGCCCACTATGTGGCGAGCTGCGCCGCGGGCTGAGTTGAGGGTGGGGGGTGGGGTGAACATGGGCTTCAAGGTTGGGTTTAGGGATCGCCGAAGTTCGCCGGGGGCTCTGGGGGCCCTCCTGGTTCTCCCGCCCTGAATGCTCTACAGCCTCCCAAGGCGCATGGTTTCCTGCAGGCTGGCAGGCTTTGTCCTGCAGTGGGGCTCAGGTGTCCCCAGTCCCTGGGGCTGCGGCACCGGGCCCCAGGGGAGGGGTCCTACCCAGCAGACCTAGGGTCAGGTCTAGGCCCCAGGAACCCGGCAGGCCTGATCTGCCGGCTCTTCGACGTGCTCGGTGGCAAGCTAAAGGGAAGGCGTGGGGCGGGATGAGCGTGGGCCTCAGGGTTGGGGTGTAGGGAGCCACCGACGATCACTGGGGGCTCAGGGGGCCCTACCAGTTTTCTTGCATGGGATGCTCTGTGGGTCCCCAAGGGGCATGGTTTCCTGAGGGGTGGCAGGCTGAGTCCCGTGGTGGTGCTCAGGTGTACCCAATCCCCGGTGTTAGGGTACGGACTAGGGTACGGGTTAAGGTTAGCGTATGGGTTACGGTTAGGGTATGGGTGAGGGTAGGGGTTAGGTTAGGGTAAGGAGAGGGTACGGGTTAGGGTTGGGTTTATGGGTAACAGGTTAGAGGTTATGGGTTAGGGTACAGATTAGGGTTTAGGGTAAGGGTTAGGGTTTAGGGTTTGGGTTTAGGGTTTGGGTTAGGGTTGGAGTACATGTTAGGTATAGGGTACGGGTTAGGGTTAGGTTACGGGTTAGGGTACGCATTAGGGTACAGTTTAGGGTACGGTTTAGGGTTAGTGTTGGCATTCGGATTAGGGTACGGTTTAGGGTACGGGTTAGGGTTAGTGTACGGTTTAGGGTTAGGGTACAGTTTAGGGTTATGATAGAGGTTAGGTTACGGTTTAGGGTTAGGGTTAGGGTACGGGTTAGGGAACGGGTTAGGGATAGGGATAGGCTACGGTTTAGGGTTAGGGTATGGGTGTGGGTACAGGTTAGGGTACGCGTTAGGCTATGGTTTAGGGTACGGGTTAGTGTATGATTTAGGGTAAGTGTTGGCGTACGGATTTGGGTACGGTTTAGGGTACGGGTTAGGGTTACGGTACGGGTTAGGGTTAGGGTACAGTTTAGGGTTATGGTACAGGTTATGTTACGGTTTAGGGAATGGGATAGGGATACGGATAGGGTATGGTTTATAGTTAGGGTATGGGTTAGGGTACGGGTTAGGGTACAGGTTAGGGTTAGGTATGGTTTAGGGTCCGGGTTAGGGATAGGGCACAGGTTAGGGTATGGGTTTGGGTACGGGTTACGGTATGGCTTAAGTTTAAGGTAAGGGTACTGGTTAGGGTTAAGGTACAGGTTACGGTTTAGGGTTTAGGGTTACGGTTAGGGTATGGGTTAGGGTTAGGGTACGGGTAGGGTTAGGGTACGGGTTATGGTACGAGTTAGGGTATGGGTTAGAGTCCGGGTTTAGGGTTTAGGGTTAAGGTTAGGGTACAGGTTAGGGTACTTGTTAGGGTTATGGTTAGGGTTAGGGTACGGTTTAAGTTACGGGTTAGGGTACAGTTTAGGGTTAAGGTTAGGGTACGGGTTAAGGTATGGGTTAGAGTACGTGTTAGGGTTACAGTTAGGGTTAGGGTACAGGTTAGGGTTAGGGTACGGGTTAGAGTTAGGGTTAGAGTACGGGTGAGGGTACGGGTTAGGGTTAGGTTTAGGGTTAGGTTACGGGTTAAGGGTAGGGTTAACTGAAGGGGTAGGGTTAGGTGTAGGGTTAGGTTTATGGTAGGGGTCGGGGTAGGGTTAGGGTTTAGGGTTAGTGTTTGGGGTTTGGGGTTAGTGGTTAAGGTTAGGGTTTCATGTTTAGGGTTTCGGGATTAGGTTTAGGGCTTAGGGTTTAGGGTTTAGTGTTAATGTTAGGGTTTAGGGTTTAAGGATTAAGGTTTAGGGTAGGGTTAGGGTTAGGGTAAGGGTTAGGGGTTAGAGTTAGGGTTAGGATTAGGGTTTAAGGTTTAGGGTTTAAGGTTATGGGTTAGGGTTTAGGGTTAGTGTTAGACCCCAGTAGGCCAGCAGGACCCATGCGCTGGCTGTGCGGCGAGCGGAGGAGTGGGCCGAGGTGAGGGCGCTGGCGAGCGAGGGAATAGTATGCAGCGTTTTGGCGCGGGGGGACTTTTAACGTCGCTAGAGTCTCGGAGGGCCCTGCCCGTTCTCCCGTCCTGAATGACCAGAGGCGCCCCTAGCGACCCGTGTGGTGGCGGGCTGACTGTGTGAGTCTGGCACGGCGGTTTAGGGGTCCCCAATGCCATGCGTTGCAGCGCAAGGCCCCTTGGTAGGGCCCCTCTGGGGCCGTCCTAGGGTTAGTGTTAGCACCCAGGAGTCCGGCAGGCATGATCCGCCAGCTGTGCGGTAGCAGAGGGCCAGGCCTAGGTGAAGGCGCCGGCGAGTTGGAGCGTGGGCCCAAGCATTTTGGCTCGGGGGGGCCTTGGAAGGTCGCCGGGGGATTGGAAGGCCCTGCCGGTTCTCCTGCCCTGAATGGCCAGAGGCGCTCTTAGCGGCCCGGGTGGTGGCAGGGCGGCACGGTGAGTACAGCGCTGGGGCTCGGGGGTCCCCAATCCCTGGCGTTGCTGCGCCAGGCCCCTTGTGAGGTTCCCCTCGGGGGCCAACCTAGGGTTAGGGTTAGCCCCCAGGAGGCTGGCAGGCCCGATCCGCTGGCTGTGCGTGAGCAGAGGGGCGGGCCGAGGTCAGGGCGCTGGTGAGCAGAAGCATGGGCCCAAGCATTTTGGCGCATGGGGTCTTAGAAGTTCACTGGGATTCGGAGGGCCCTGCCCGTTCTCCCGCCGGCGGGAGAATGAATGACCGGCGGCGCACCTAGCAGCCCGGGTGGCGGCGGGACGGCAAAGTGAGTACTGGCTTGGGCTCGGGGGTCACCAATCCCTGGCACTGAGGCGCCAGGCCCCTTGGGAAGGGCCCCTCATAGGCCGCCATAGGGGTAGTGTTAGCCCCCAGGAGGCAGGCAGGCCTGATGTGCTGGTGTGCGGCGACTGGAGGGGCGGGCCGAGGTGAGGGCGATGGCGAGTGGGAGCGTGGGCCCAAGCGTTCTGGCGCGGGCGGCCTTCGAAGGTCGCCGGGGGCTCGGAGGGCCCTGCCCGTTCTCCCACCCTGAAAGACTGGCAGCATGCCTAGTGGCCCGGGTTGTGGCAGGGCAGCAGGGTAGAGTCTGGTGCTGGGGCTCGGGGGTCCCCAATCCCAGGCGTTGCGGCAATAGGTGACTTGGGATGGGCCCCTCAGTGGCCGACCTAGGGTTAGAGTTTGCCCCCAGGAGGCCGGCAGTCCCGATCCACCCACTCTGCAAGGAGCGGAGGGGTGGGCCAAGATGAGGGCGCTGGCGAGCAGGAGGGTGGGCCCAAGCGTTTTGGTGCGGGGGGCCTTCGAAGGTCTCCGGGGGCTCAGAGGGCCATGCACGTTCTTCCGCCCTGAATGCCCGACGGCGCACCTAGCGGCCCAGGTTTCAGAGGGGCAGCAGTGTGAGTCCGGCGCTAGGGCTCGGGGGTCCCCAATCCCCGGTGTTGCAGCGCCAGGCCCCTTGGGAGGGGCCCCTCGGGTGCGACCTAGTGTTAGGGTTAGCCCCCAGGAGGCCGGCAGGCCCGATTCGCCAGCTGTGCGGCGAGCGGAGGGTCGGGCGGAGGTGAGGCTGCTGGCGAGCATGATCATGGGCCCAGGAGTTTTCGCGGGGGGGTCCTTCGAAGGTCGCCAGGTGCTGGGAGGGCCGTGTACGTTCTTCCGCCCTGAATGACAGGCGGCTACCCTAGCGGCACGGTTAGAGGAGGGGCGGTAGGGTGAGTCTGGCGCTGGGGCTCGGGGTCCCCAGTCCTTGGCGTTGGGGTGCCAGGCCCCTTCGGAAGGGCTCTAGGGGTCTGACCAAGCATTACTGTTAGCCCCCAGGAGGCTGGCAGATCCGATCTGCTGGCTGTGTGTCGAGCAGAGGGGAAGGCCGAGGTGAGGGCGCTGTCGAGCGGGAGCATGGGCCCAAGCGTTTTGGCACGGGGGGCCTTCGAATGTTGCCAGGGGCTTGGAGGGATCTGCCCGTTCTCCCTCCCTAAATGACCTACAGTGCTCCTAGCGGCCCGGGTGGCGGCGGGGCGACATGGTGAGTCCGGCGCTGGGGCTCGGGGGTCCCCAATCTCAGGCATTGCGGTGTCAGGCCCCTTCAGAGGGGCCCTTCAGGGGCCAACCTAGGGTTATGGGTAGCCTCCAGGAGGAAGGCAGGCCTCATCCACCGGCTCTGCAGCGAGCGGAGGGGCGGTCCAAGGTGAGGACGCTGAGGAGCAGGAGCATGGGCTCAAACGTTTTGGATGGGGGGGCCTTCGAAGGTCGGATGGGCTCAGAGGGCCCTGCCCGTTCTCCCGCCCTGAATGACCAGCGGCAACCCTAGCAGCCCGGGTGGCAGCGGGGCGGCAGGGTGAGTCCGGCGCTGGGGATCGGGGGTCCCTAATACCGGCGTTGCGGCGCCAGGCCCCTTGGGCGGGCCCCTCAGGGGCCGACCTAGGGTTAGGGTTAGCCCGCAGGAGGCTGGCAGGCTCATTTCACCATATGCGGTGAATGGAGGTTTGGGTCGAGGTGAGGCAGCTGGCGAGTGGGAGCGTGGGCCAGAGCATTTTGGCTTTGGCTCGGGGTGCCTTCGAAGGTCCCAGGTGGCTAGGAGGGTGCTGCCCGTTCTGTCGCCCTGAAGGAGTGGCGACACCCCTAGTTCCCCATGTGGCTGTAGGGCGGCAGGGTGCGTCTGGCGCTGGGACTTGGGGGTCCCCAATCCCTGGCATGTGGCGCCAGGCCACTTGGGAGGGGCCCCTCGGGGGCGACCTAGGGATAGGGTTAGCCCCCAGGAAGCCAGCAGGCCCTATCCGCCAGCTCTGCAGTGAGTGGAGGGGTGGGCCGAGGTTAGGGCACTGGCGGACAGGAGCGTGGGAGCCAGAGTTTTTGCGCGGGTGGCCTTCGAGGTCGCAGGGGGATCGGAGGGCCCTGCCCGTTCTCCCTTCCTGAATGACTGGCAACGCCCCTAGTGCCCTCGGTGCCTATGGAGTGGCAGAGTGAGTACAGCACTGGGGCTCGGGGGTCCCAAACCCACGGCAATGCAGTGCCAGGCTCCTTGGGAGGGGCCCTCGGGGCCGACCTAGGGTAAGTGTTAGCCCCTAGGAGTCCAGCAGGCCCGTTTCGCCAGCTCTGCGGCAGGTGGAGGGACAGGCCAAGGTGAGGGCGCTGGTGAGAGGGAGTATGGGCCCAAGCGTTTTTGTGCAGGGGCCTTCGAAGGTCGCCGGGGGCTTGGAGGGCCCAGCACGTTTTCTCACCCTGAAAGACTGGCGGCGCCCCTAGCAGCCCGGGTTGCTGCGGGGCGGCAGGGTGACTCCGGTGCTGGGATCGGGGGCCCCAATCCCCGGCACTGTGGTGCAAGGCCTCTTGGGAGGGGCCCCTCGGGGGCCGACCTAGGGTTAGGGTTCGTCCCCAGGAGGCCGGCAAGCCCGGCGCTAAGTGGCTCTGGCAATGTAACAAAAATGCCATACACTTATCTGTAAGAAATAACAGTGTACAGGAACGCTCTTAGCCCTAACATCATCCTTTCTGAATATGGAAGCCAGCCCCAAAGTGGTCGTGGAAGTCTGATGAAAGGGCTAAGCACTTTTCTCTGAGTCACCACACTATACAGGGAAAGACCAATGTACATCATCTTTCACGAGTAGGAAGCATTAATGAAAAGGTTCTGGAATTTCGAGGACTCTGACCCATCCTTATTGGTAATAAACCACCGTGTACAGGAAAACACCTTCAACTCTCATCAGCCTCCTCAATCCTGATTACGATTCAACTTTGGGTGTGTAGGACTAGGGAAATGTCCACATCTTATTGCTAAGAAAGAACGATGTCAGGGTAATGCCCTTCAAGTCACCTCAGCCTTCCTGAAGACGGAAGCAGGAATCAAGGTGGTTATGTTACCATGAGGTAAGGAAGATGAGCATATAAGTGAGAAACAACAGTGGGCAGGACCTCTCTTCCAACGAACAGTATCTTTGCTTAATGTTGAATCCCTATGGTAAGTGGTTGTGGGCATTTGTGAGGTCAAAATCTGAAGTGTTTTCTAAAACCTCTTGGCCATTCACAGATGAGACTAAGGTAGTTGGGGACTCCTAGGCAGTGATTTGTCCACTGTCAAAAATATGAAAAGATAAAAGAGACAGATGAGGTCTCCTCAGGCATTGTCCTTTATGCTCATCCTCCGTGAGAATGGCCATCTCTGGACAGCTCAGTGGCAGGGTCTCATTCACAGTGGGGGCATCTGTTCCTCACAGACATCAGGCAGGGAAATGGATTTGGTTCTCTGTGCCAGCCCAGCCACAGCTGAGTGTCACAGCACCCTCTTGTGGTCTCATAAGAGTTTCACTGTCACCAGGCAGGTCATTGTATTTGATAAACCATTGTGAGAGTTTGCAATTGTCTTCATCTGCAACCTCCTAGAGGCAAATGCAGGTGTCTGGTACCATGTGAAGTCATGTGAAGGCATCGTGAGAAAGTGTCCTTTTGCTTAAGAAAAACATGGCTGGGGCTCCTGGCTGGCTCAGCCTGTTAAGCATGTGCCTTTGGCTCAGGTTATGATCCCAGGGTTCTGGGATCCAGCCCAGGCTCCCTGCTCAGCTGGAAAGGAGGTAGGGAAATAGCTTAGAACCCACAGAGAATGTGAATAAAGGGGAGTGAAATGGAACTTGGTCTGTGTTTTGCTTTAGGGAATGGAAGTTAGTTATTTCTCCATTGTGATTGTTCTTGAAACAGAAAAGCTGTATTTTTATTTACCTTTAATTTTTTTTCTAATAATATTTTTTATTATGATATGTTAGTCACTATACAGTATTTCCTTAGTTTTTGATGTAGTGTTCCGTGATTCATTATTTGCATATAACACCCAGTGCTCCATGCAATATGTACCTTCCTTAATACCCATCACTGGCCCATCCCAATCCCCCACCCCTCTCTCCTCTGAAGCCCTCAGTTTGTTTCCCAGAGTCCATAGTCTCTTGTGGTTCATTACCCCTTCTCTTTAGGGTACATTGTCTAAAGGGACAGACAGTGGAAGTTCACCAAATATAAGATCGAAATTTCATTGTTCATTATAGATGCCACTAAGTAGTTCCCAGACATTTCATTCTACTGTAGTAATTCATTATACCTGTGAAGGTGCACGTGGAAGACAATTGATGCATGCATAGTGGTAATAAACATGCCCCTCAGTAGTAGAATAATAGAGGATGCATATGTGTAAAATTATTCGACTACAGCTTCCATGCTTTCCCTTTGGTTCCTTATTATCTATGAAATTGGACAATTTTTGTTCTCTAGGCTTTAAACTCATTGTCAGTATTTAGAGTTTTTCAATGCTGATCTTCTCCTGTATAAGTTACCAAAAACCTAAAATATGTATGAACTTTAAAAAACGCTATATTGAAAATTACAGCAGGGAAGTTCCATTTTGTGAATATTGCGTCAATGGATCTCTATTTTGACATCAGTGTTCATTAGAAATGATGACATTTCATGTGAGTATAAATATCAATGTGAAAAAGAAAAGGTAGGAAGAACCTTGAATGTTTAAGTAATTGGTGAAATGACAGGTGTGTGTGTGTGTGTGTGTGTGTGTGTGTGTGTGTGTGTGTAATTGATTTTCAGTGAATGGTTCAGCTTCTTGTAGGGCCTCCGAGCGAGCCCAGGTGAACCTTTCAATGAGTTGGTATCTGTTTTCAGAACATGGGAATCTCTTAGTCCAATAGTCAATCAGGCAAGCTTTGAGGTCTTGAAGAGTTTCAGTCCTCATCAATGGTGTTGCAGACCCTTGTGAGCAAACCCTAGGGTATGCTCAGAGCCCTCATTAGCTGGTACCAAGGTGTGACGATTTCAGACAGCATTTCCCAAAGAAGTACCTCTTGAGTCTCTGTCCTTGTCAGTTCCCTACACTTCCTTACAGTAGTTATGTGATCAGTGTGTTTCAGGATAATCCCCACATGTGATTTTTGCTATTTCCTACTAGTCCTATCTGTTTCTCATCTTCTTCGTTTATGGTAGGGGTTGGGAAGCAACCTGTGTGGTGTAGGAAGGGGTGTGGTAGTTGTCTGCCTTCAGAGGACCGAATGATGCCTAGAAATTGTACTGTAGTTTGAGGTCAATTGTCCATCCTCTGACTGTCAGGAATTCCATCACTTTACTTTGATGCTAGTCTGTTCTTCAAGCTGTCCTCAGAAATAAGGATGTCATCCATCTAGGGAATACTGGTTTGTGTGTATGTTTTCATTTTAGGAAAGGCCTTGCTGTTCCTGAAAATAATACTGTAGAGCACCCTTTCCTGTTCTTATTGGCCATCAGTCAATCTTTTGTGAAGTATTCGTTTATAAATAGACTTTCTATGGTTGATGAGCAGGAATTCTTTATTGACAAGTCTTTGTCAGTGTGTGTATTGCAAATCTTTACTTCCCAGCCTGCGGTTCACTTTTTCATTTTCTTACGGTCATAAGATAAGGAGAAATGTCACATTTTTATGAAGTCCCACTGAATTCTTTTAAATGGTTAGTGCACCCTATGTCCTACCCCAAGATTGACAGGTTCAAAGTTTTCTTTCAGAAACTGTCCAATGGGAAGCTACAATCCATCTCAAATTTATAAATTGCATTTTGAATTCTAATAGGGTATTTATAGACTGGTTTGGATTTTCTATGTACACCATCGTATTATCTGTGAATAGTCACAATTATCCCCTCAATTCTTATACTTTTTGTTTCTCTTGCCTTCTAACACTGGTAGATTCTCCGATGCCACTTTGAATAGAGCAGCATTGTTTGAAGATTTTAATATACCTTTCTCAATATCTGACAGAAAAAGCAGACAAAACATTGGTAAAAATGTGACCTAATTGACATATAGGGAACATTCCATAATAAGTGCAGAATACGTCATTTTCAAGTGCTCATAGACTCTTTACCCAAATAGATGATAGGTGGGGCCAGTAATCAAGTCTACAAATGTTAAACCCTGAAATTAACTAGATTCTATTCTTAGACCACAGGGGAATCGAGTCACAGTCATAGCGAAAAGAAAACCAGGAAGTCCTTCAATGTTTAAAAATTAAATGGAACTTTGCTACATATCCTAAAGGTCAGAGAGGGAATCTCATTGGAAATTCTGAACCTTTTCTACATGAGGGCTCACACACAATGGCACTTTCTTTGTGAAGAGCATAATAATAACCTAGACAGGAGTTGAGCCTTAAGTCAGAGTTCTGCCTGCCCCAGCCACACCTGGCAGCCTTGGCCTGTGGTCCCCCTCAGCTGTCCTTTCTGGTGACCCTGAGCTAAGGGGGTCAACATGGCCATATGGAAATGGGAAGCTCCCCACTCATAGTGATGGCTGTGCCCCCTCCCCAGCTGCCCTTTCTGGTGGCTCTGATCTAAGGGGGTCAACATGGCCGTATGGAAATTAGAAGCTCCCCACTCTTAGTGATGACGTTGCTATCGTATCGTCCTCACCAGTCCAACAACATGATTTCTGAGTGAACTATGACACAAGAGTGACTTCTTGGCCTTTCTTCAGGTTTGAAAATCATCTGGTGAGTCATCTATTCGAAATATGGATTCAACATGTGTTCTTTCTTCTGGAAAAGAAATAGACCCAATAGCAATTATGGCTTCCTGAGCACCTGTTCTTGAGAGACATCATACTGGCTCTTTGTAGCATTCTGCCTCTTAAACTTCTAAACTAGGGTGTAGATATTTTTAGGCACATTTTCAGGTGGTTAGACAGGGACTCGGATGATATGAGTCACAGAGGACTTTAGTGTCAGAAACCTAAGTGGGATCCCCAAATTGACTCCAAATCCCTTGTTGTTCCATACAGGGTACTATTTCCCTCTTATCTCTGGTCTTCTCGATCTGGAAACCTATCAAGTATCAGGATTTTATTGTCATGTGGACAACTGGAACGAATTCAGCGGGCCTTTTCACCTCTGCCCATGGTGATCATTAAGATCATTATCTCAGTGGAGGACCTCTGGGTAAGATAATCAAAGATCCTTAGGAATACAGACAGTATAATATTTTTCTGGTATTAAAGTTCCTGAAACCAACTATCTTTTTTAGTCCATTCAGGCTCTGGTATGTTCAGAGGGTGCTGTAAAACAGGTCTGAAATAGTATTTAAAAACACTCAGCTCAGCCTCTTCTACAACGTGAGCCAATGCTTATAAACATGGCTAAAATATTCCCTTACCTACGATGACTTCCCAGCCATCGTAGTGTTTATATGGTATGACTGTGACTTACATTAGTCAACATTTGCAGAGAAAGAACTTAGTGCATCCAGGGGGCACTTCATGTTGAAATTAGTTTGTGACAATGAGCTACTGTGTTTTATTCTGCAGTCCAAGGGAATGGTGCCAGACATCTCTAAGGTGTCTAGTAGTTCTACAATTCTGATTTTAAGTGGTCTGTGTGCTTCAGCGATTTGGGCAGGAGAAGGGCAGGAGTCCAGAGACTGTGAACACTTCTGTTACCTGTGCTGACCATGGAGCAGGTAGCCTTCTGTGGGCATCATTTTGATTTCTTGGTACTCTTGTGAAAGGTGCTTTTGTCTCAAATTCCTCCTTTTTAGGAGTAATTATAATGATGAAAGTAATTTTTATCTTATATCATCTGTGAGCCCTGATCCTGGGCTCCCAGGGAAGCTATCCTTTAACATTTTACCCGGCTCAAAATGATTGGGCAAAAACTCAAAGCATGAGCCCATTTCTGCCCCAAGCACATGTTGTACATCTGCTTCGAGAATAAAACAATAACCAAAAATGACAACATGAAAATAAGAAAAAAAAAAAAGAACCTCTTTGGCTCCCATAAGTTTAAAGTCATACTGACATGTACATACTGAAAATGCATGAAATCATTGCATTTCCTAAAGCCCAAGCCTTGGAGGGTCTGAGAGTCACTGACCTTGCCCAGAACCAGGCACACCCCAGCAGGGAGGGGTGGTGCAGAAAGGGAAGGGGCAGGACTCTGAGGGAGGTCTGCAGCTAGAGGGGTCCCTGGAAGGGGCCAGGTGTGTGTGGGGAGCCCGGCCCAGGACCCCAACCATGCCTGTGCTGGGTGTTGGGTAGAGGAGGCGCCTCTTGGACCCCCTGCACTTTCAGGGTTCCAGGGGCTTGAGGGCGGTTTGCCTGGCATCCCAGGGGCTGGGGCACCACCCTCCCTGACCAATCACCCCTTGGGGGTGGAGCTACATCTCTGTAGGCTGTTCCAGAGTTGCAGTGGGGTGCAGACCTGGGGCAGAAGAAGGGGCACTGGGAGAGAGAGAGTTGCCCTGTGGAGGTCCCAGCTGCTGAGTGAGCAGAATGCACCAGGGGCGGGGGGGTTCGGGGGTAGGGTGCGACCCAGGTGGGAGGCAGGGTTCTCGAAGGGCACTTGGAGAGGGTTCATTGTGGGGACTCAGGTGAGTTTTCTTTTCCCCTTTAAAGTCTCTTCTGCCCCATGTCCTCAACTGGCCTTATTCCCCATACCCGTGAACTCCAGGGCGCCCAATCACCTGAGCTTTTGTGGGATGGGTTGCAGAATTTCAGGGTTTCCTCTTTTCCCTGGAAGAGTGTGGGTAAGGACCTCACAGAGTCCCCACCTTCAGTGATGTGTCCCCCGGTTCTCTGACACACTGCAGGTGATGCATCTTGAGCAGTACCCCGAGTTCAGCAGGGTGTGCCCTGGTCCGCCAGGCACAGGTGTGGCAGTAGCAAGCCCCAGAGCCATACCCAACTTCAGCATTATGCCCCGTGTGCCCCCAGGTTAGTGGAAATTGGCTGTTGGAATCATGCAGGAAAATCCTCCACGTGAGGGCCTGGAGGCGGGTGTAAACCAGACCCCACTCTAGTTGCATTGGGAATAGACAAATTGAGGGTTTCCTTAGAAGAGTAAGTCTGCTTTCCAGAAAAGGCAAGGTCATTGGTCTATTGAGAATGAAGATAATTACTGCTAAACAAGAAGTATGTGTTGCCCCTTTGCCCAGAAACCGAAGCAGGTGTGCAGGCTTTAGGTCAGAGGTGCCTTCATTCGCCCCAGCTGACAGCACTTCTCTGCTCTGACTCCAAGACACCCGAGGTTTTGAACGTCAGCATCTGAGTCAGTGAGGAAGCTTGTCACAGGACGCCAGTGTTCGGAGAAAGCACAGGTATGTTTGGCAAAATGTCCTAACTATGTCAGGGATGGAGGTAAAACCTCTCATTATCGCAAAACCTCCTGGGCTTTTCTCTTTTCTCTAGTTGAGCCACAAAGTAAAATTGAATTAGCTGTCAGCATTCTGGGTTTGGTGCAAGAATTACAAGTTTCCCTGCTGGTAGAACATTGCAGGGGATCACAATATCTCTGTCCATGTATTGCTTACAAATGTATTTTGACCATCTGTTTCCTAGGAACCCTCTTTTATTAGAAAGGGAAGGTGAGATTCACTCTGTGCCTGTTTGTAACATCTAATTTGTTCCTTCATCTAACAATGTTTATTCAATTGGGCCTAAGATATGTTTGAGTGGCCAGCATCTAGAGTTAGGTGGCTTTTTTTCATCTGATATAGACTTGGATGATGTCATTTGACAAAGGTGATGTTTCATCATTGATTAGTTTATTCATCAAAAGAGTTAAAATTAGGGTGGAGGGAAAATTCAAAATTATCCAAAGCGGCCTGTTCCTGTTTAAAAGTTGAGCTTGAATTTCTAGTTTTACTAAATGTATTATCTCGATATTTTGAGGTGCCATATTCTCTCTGTAGTTTCTTTGGTGGTGGAGTCAGAAGGAGAGTCTGGGAATTCTTTTGGATAGTGGCATGCTGGTGGCTTCAAGGGGCTTGGCGACAGGATTCTTGGGTGAAGTCTGCAACTGCTTGCCTGACCCTGGGTGCATCTCCCAGAGGTTTTGTTTCCTCTTATGAAATTGCCGGCAGATAATGTTCTGCTTAAAGGGGAAGCCTCCCATCCTGTTGGTGGGAATGCAAAGTGGTGCAGCCAGTCTGGGAAACAGTGTGGGGGTTCCTCAAAAAGTTAAACATTGAACAACCCCATGATCCAGCAATTGCTCTCCTAGGTATTTACCCAAAGGATACAAAAATGTGGATTCGAAATGGGTACATGCACCATGATGTTTATAGCAGCAAAATCCGCAGTAGCCAAACTATGGAGAGAATCCCAACGTCCATGCACTGATGAATGGGTAAAGCAGATGTGGGATACGTATATATATATACTGGAATATGACCCAGCTTCAAAAAGAATGAAAACATACCATTTGCAAGGTTGTGGATGGACCTAGAGTGTATTAAGCTAAGTAAAATCAGTGAGGAAAGACAAATATCCTATGCTCTCACGCCTGTGGAACTTCAGAAAGAAAACAGATGAACAGAGTGGAGGAGTGATGAGAGAGGCAAACAAGGAAATAGACTCAACCTTGGAGAACAAACTGAGTGTTGCTGCAGGACAGGGGCATGGGGGGAAGAGTTAAATGGGTGAGGGGTATTAAGGAGGGCACTTGTGATGAGCACCGAGTTCTGTATGCAGGTGAGGAATCACTAAATCCTACCCCTGAAGCGAATATTCCATGGCATGTGAACTAACTGGAATTTAAGTAAGAGAAGAAAGGAAAAAGTGTTCTGCTTCATGAAGACTGAGGTAAAATTGTAGTGATTTGGGCTGTACTATTCTATAGATGAGCGTTGTAAAACACCCTGTTGTAGGATACACTAGTTTCTTATCACATAAGGAGTCCTCAGAAAGCTGCAATGAAAGATTCAGGTCTCAGAGCATGTTCATGTTCCACTGATATGTTACAGTTTGCACAGGTAGGAAAGAAGGTGGAGAGAAAGGCAACAGAAGGGGAAAGTAGGTGTGAACCTTTCATTAGTTAGCATTATAGCTTTCTCATGAAAGCCTTGCGCCAGTGTGATTTTGGAAGCAGAGAGCTAATCCAGGAGCTTTGCAGGAGACGGGGGAATTCCAGGACTGGGTAAAGCTGACAGGGGTCCCAGAGGAGAGCTGAATGCATTCTGCAGCAGGGTGTGGGCAGGGTGGGCTCCAGGGGTGGCTGTGGGTCTCCTGGGTGAGAGTTGTGACAGGTGAGGGCTGTGTGCAAGTTCCTGGCTGAGGACAAGTGAGGCACAGGCGGAGAGCTGGCAGAGAACCTTCTTCTGGGCCACCAGCCTCACCCAACACACACAGCCTCATCTTCTGTCCCTGTCACTCCAATTCAGACTTCTCCGAAGGTGAGTGAGAACACATCAAGAGCATTCTGAACAGAAGGGAAAGCATGTGCATAGCTCTGGTGCAGGAGAATTCCAGCTATGTCCAGGAGTAGCAAGATGGCCCTGTGGCCACAGGAGACAGCTTAGGACATGACCTCAGAGAGGTGACAGAAAGCCGTTCCAGGGCTATAACCCCATGAGACCCTGTTTCACTGGGCCATCCTGGCGACAGTGTTGAGAACAGATGACAGAGGGTTGAAGATGGCAAGGCAGGTCAATGACGAAGCTTTTCCAGGAACTCAGGCACCGTGGACCGGACAGGTGGCCTTGGATGGAGTGGTTAGACCTATTCTGGGTCCATTTTGAAGATGGAGCTCACAGGATTTGCTGATGGGTTAGCTATTAGGAGCAGGAGAACACAGGAATTGGGGTAACTCCCAGCTGTTGTGGGTTGTCCTGATCGAGGGGAAGGAGAGGGTTTCTCGGGGGGTAGGAGGTAGTCCGTGTTCCGCATGCTGAGGAAGGTGCCTTTCCCGGTGGATCTGCTGAGGTTTGTGTCTGGGAGAACCTTTCACATCTCCTCTCTCAGCAATGCTCAAGTACATGTATCCCCCTCTTTTTAAACGTTCACAGTAAGACACTGGGCTTTCTTGAAAGAACTACGTTATTACCCAGCTTCAGTAAGAGGAAGAGACTTGAAGAGGATTTCCCTCATATGAAAAAAGGTGAATAGTGACAATCGCGTTCAGCATCTGTTTTGGGGAGAAGCACGACAGAGGCGGCGTGCAACCCAACCTGCTCCTTCCGCTGGGAACCGCTCTCCGCATCCAGCCACCAGCACTTTGAATGATGTCTGTGAGCCTCTGCTGTGCTTTATCTTCATTTATGCTGGGCCTCCGTTAGAAACTTGTGTCCTGAGGCCTAAGAAAAGCCAAAGAGAAGGAATTTTGGAGTCTGAGAACACTATCTAATTGTTCCGTGTAAATTAATGGCCATTCCTTCTTGACACCATTTCTGCTGTGCAAGGTTTCTCAGAAGCCCTGTACTTTCAAAGAGCAGGGAAACCTATACCGCATGCTGCGGGGTTAGTTTTAGTCTCCATACTGGACGGAACATTTCATGACTGTCGGATTTTCTCACTCAAACTTTGAGACTTTGACCACCTTCACCTGTTTCTACCACCCCATCCCCGAATCTGGCACCTACCAATCTGCTCTCAGTATCTATGCGTTCAGTATTTGTTTATTCCACGTGGAATGTACATGAGAGCATCTGGGATTGGTCTTTCTGTGTCTGAGTTACTTGGAATAAGGCCCCCAAGGTCTGTGTTTCAATGTCTGCTTCTTGTGAATAATGCTGCTGTGAACGTGGAAGTGCATCTGTCTTTCTGAGGCAGTATTTTTGTGTTCTCCAAATCAATACTCAGTAGAGCCATTAATGGGTCATGTGGTAGTCGCATTTATTTTTTCAGGAACCTCCATACCGTTTGTCACAGTGGCGGCACCAATTTCCATTGCCACCAACACTGCACAGTGTCTCCTCGTCTGCACACCCTTGACCCCACCTGGTGTCTGTCTCTGGGACAATTGCTGTTCCAACTGTTGTGAGTGGATAGCCGATTGTGGGTTTGACTGATGTTTCCCTGATGATGATGAGTGATGTCTAACAACTTTCTCTGTCTGTTGGCACCTGTGTGCCATCTTTAGAAAGTATCTATTTACATATTCCCCCCATTTTTTATACATTTTTTTGTTTTGATTTCTATGAGTGTTGTGTGTATTTTGGATATTATCCTCTTCTCACACATATGATTCGCAGATATTTTTTTCTTATTGGGTCAGTGGCCTTAATTTTTTGCTGGTGTCTTTTGCCGTGTGGAAGATTTCAGTTTGAAGTTGTTCCACTTGTATATTTTTGCTTTTGTTGCCTTTGCATTTGGTGTCCGATCTGAAGACACTTTGCCAAAACTAATGTCGAGAGACTTAGTACCTGTGTCTTCTTGGAGGTTTATGGATTCAGGTCTTATGTTCAAATCATTCATCCATTAAAAATTTTGTGTGTGGTGTAAGAAAGTGGCCCAGTTATATTCTTCTGCATGTAGTGTCCAGTTTGCCTGTTACCACTCACTGAAGACACAGTCCTTCCCTCATGGCATATCTTCTGCTGCTGTGTCATAAGTTAGGATCATCTACTTGTGGGTAAGTTTCTGAGCTTTCTGTTCTGTTCCACTGACCTGGTGTCTGTGTTTATGCCAGTACCATCCTGTTTTGATGACAACAGCTCTATAATCTAGCTTGAAATCCAGGTCTGTGTTGACTGCACCTTTCTTTCTCCAGGTTGCTTTGGGTATTTGGGGTCTTTTGTGATTCCATACAAGTTTGTGGACTGTTTTCTATTTGCTCGAATAATGCCGCTGGAATTCAGATAGGGATTTCATCATATCTGTCGATTGCTTTTGGTACGATGCACATGTTCACATAATTAAATCTTCCAGTTAAGGAGCATGGCGTATGCTTCCATTTGTTTCTGTTGCCTTCCAAATCTTTGACCCATACATCCTGCCCCCCTCGACACACGTTTTTCATTTCTTTTCTGCCATGTGTTGAGTGTACTATGTCTTTCTCATTTTTGGTTCCTTTTATTCCTAGATTTTTTTTTGATGCAATTGTAAATGGCATTGCTTTTTTAATTTTTCTTTGCAAAAGTGCGTCATCAGTATGCAGAAATGCAAGAAGTTGGGTCACCTGGGTGGCCCCATAGGTGAAGCGTCTGCCTTCACCTCAGGTCATGAACTCAGAGTTCTGGCATTGAGCCCTGTGTTGGGCTCCCCGCTTAGCGAGGGTCTGCTTCTCCCTCTTTCGGACACTCCCCCTGCCCGTGCTTTTTCTCTTCCTCTCAAATAAATAAATAAAATATGAAAAAAAAAGACAACAGGTCTCTGTATATTGACTTTATATCCTGCAGCTTTCTTGAATTTGTTTATTCTAACAGTTTTTTTTTTTTTTTGTGGAATCTTTCGGGATTTCATGTCTTTTGCAAATAGTGACAGTTTTCCTGTATGGATTTCATATCTTTCTCTTTTTTTAAAATGATGTTAGTCACCCTACAGTACTTCATTTGTTTTCGATGTAGTGTTCCATTATTCATTGTTTGCATATAACACCTAGTGCTCATTATGACACATGCCCTCCTTTTTAAAAAGAATTTATTTATTTATTCGACAGATATAGAGACAGCCAGCGAGAGAGGGAACTCAAGCAGGGGGAGTGGGAGAGGAAGAAGCAGGCTCACAGCGGAGGAGCCTGTTGTGGGGCTCAATCCCATAACGCTGGGATCACGCCCTGAGCCGAAGGCAGACGCTTAACCGCTGTGCCACCCAGGCACCCCAACACCTGCCCTCCTTAATACCCATCACCAGGATAACCCATTCCCCTACCCTCCCTTTCTGCAACCTTCAGTTTGTTTCCCAGTGTCAGTAGTCTCTCATGTTTCATTTCCCCTCTCATTCCCCCACTTCACTTTTCCCTTCCTTCTTCTAATGTCCTCCATGCTATTCCTTCCATTCCACATAGGAGTGAAACCATATGATAATTGTCTTTCTCTGCTTGACTTAATTTCACTTAGCATAATCCCCTCCTGGTCCATGCACGTTAGTGAAAGTGATGGGTATTCATCCTTCTGACGACTGAGTAATATTCCATTGTATAGATGAACCACATCTTCTTTGTCCATTCATCTGCTGAAGGACATCTTGGCTCCTTCCACAGTTTGGCTATTATGGACATTGCTGCTATGAACATTGGGATACAGGTGCCCCTTCTTTTCATTACTCTGTGTCGATGGGGTAAATACCCAGTAGTGCAATTGGTGGGTCGTAGGATATCTCTGTGGTTAACGTCGTGAGGAACCTCCATATTGTTTTCAAAAGTGGCTATACCAGCTTGAATTCTCACGAGTAGTGTAAGAGGGCTCCCCTTTCTCCACATCCTCTCTGACTTTTTTTTATTTCTGTCTTGTTAATTTTTTTTCAAGATTTTATTTATTTATTCCACAGAGATAGAGACAGCCAGCGAGAGAGGGAACACAAGCAGGGGGAGTGGGAGAGGAAGAAGCAGGCTCATAGTGGAGGAGCCTGATGTGGGGCTCGATCCCATAATGCCAGGATCACGCCCTGAGCCGAAGTCAGACCCTTAACCGCTGTGCCACCCAGGTGCCCCCTGCCTTGTTAATTTTAACCATTCTAACTGGTGTAAGGTGGTATCTCATTGTCGTTTTGATTTGTATTTGCCTGATGGCAAGTGATGTGGAGCATTTTTTAATGTGTCTGTTGGCCATTTGTATGTCTTCTCTGGAGAAGTATCTCTTTGTGCATTCTGCCCATTTTTTGGGTGTCGAGTTTGAGGAGTTCTTTATAGATCTTGGAAACCAGCCCTTTATCTGTAAAATCATTTGCAGATATCTTCCTCGATTCCATAGGTTGCCTTTTTTTTTTTAAATAACAGGTTTTTCACTTCTTTTTTTTTTAAGAGTTTATTTATTTATTTGACAGAGATAGAGACAGCCAGCGAGAGAGGGAACACAAGCAGGAGGAGTAGGAGAGGAAGAAGCAGGCCCATAGTGGAGGAGCCTGATGTGGGGCTCGATCCCAGAACACCGGGATCACGCCCTGAGCCGAAGGCAGAGGCTTTAACCACTGTGCCACCCAGGCGCCCCCCATAGGTTGCCTTTTTGTTTTGTTGATCGTTTGCTTTGCTGTGCAGAAACTTTTTATCTTGATGAAGTGCCAATAGTTCATTTTTGCTTTTATTTCCTTTGCCTTTAGAGACGTGGCTTGCAAGAAGTTGTTGTGTCCAAGGTTGAAGAGTTCTTTTGATTTTGATATGAGACAGGAATCCATTATCTTATTTTCCTGATTGTATTCGAGTCCTCTGTCTTTCTTGGTGAGTCTAGCTAAGTTTGTCAGTTTTGTTTATCTTTCCAAAAAAGGCCGCTCTCATTTTCATTGTTTTTTTTTTTGTCTTTTTAGTATCCATTGGATTTATTTATGCATTCCTTTTTGTTATTTCCTTATTTCTACTAATTTGGGTCTTTGTTGTTTTATTTTTTACTTCTTTACCACATAAATCAGGTTGTTTATTGGAGACCCTTCTCATGGATTGATGAAGACTTGAGTTTCTATGAATGTTCCCCATAAAGATACTTCTGCTGCATCCCATAAGTTTTTGTAGGTTGTCTTTTTCATCAGTGTCAAGGTACTTCTAAAATTTTTTTGATTTCTTCTTTGACTGTTGGTTGTTCAGTAGCATATTGTTAAATCTCCACATATTTTTTTAAGATTATTTAAGTATCTGACAGAGAGTGAGACAGCGAGAGAGTGAACACAAGCAGGGGGGTGGGAGAGGGAAAAGTGGGCTTCCCACTGAGCAAGGAGCCTGATATGGGGCTAGATCCCAGGATCCTGGGATCAAGACCAGAGCTGAAAGCAGATCCTTAACGACTGAGCCACCCAGGCCCCAAAAATCTCCACCTATTTTTGACTGTCCCATTTTTTTCTTGAGACTGATTTCTAGTTTCATATCATTGTGTTTGGACAAGATTTGAAGCAGAAGGTGAAGAGAACATTCAGATAAAAGGTTTGTTTCCTGGAGGGATTTCTGAGGGCAGACCATGAGTTCCGTGGGGACGGAGGAAGGTTTTGTGAGACGGGGGTTGGGGTTAACCCTTGTTAGAATTACTGACTACTACCATGCAGGCTGTGTGCTACTGTTCACACCGTAGTCCTGATGGACTTGTACTTCATTAGGAATATTTTCTAGGAGGTTTAGGCATAGCCTTCACTTAAAGAAAGGTGTCATGTGGGTTCATGGCATGACCCCAGGTCAGCAACCAGGATGTATGGTATTGTGGGGGATGAGAAACAGGCTTTCTGTGGGAAGTGACAGAAATAGTTTATGGTGAGCTCCATGATCATAGGTGAGGTCCCGAGTGACCCACTGGGTGTTGGGTTCTGTGGATCTGTCTCATCAGGTGCTGTGGAATTCAGGGACACACTCCTGTCTGTGGATTTGTGTGGAGACAGGTAGACATCAGTGTTTGGCCAGGCACAAGTGTCGCACTGGACCACCACCAGAGGTGCAGCGTGCGGGGGAGCCACTGCTTGGTTTCCACGAAAGCTGACTAGGGTCTGTGACCGTGATTCCTAGCAGCTGCAAGGGGAGAGGAGGCCGGGGGTGGTGCACATTTCCTAGAGTTGTGGTCAGGACTAGTCTGGAGCCCACTGACGTCAGCCACACCTGGCACAGAAGGCACCCATTCAGTGTAGCTGTGGGCACTGCTCCCATGGTACTTTAGGGCCGGCTCCATGCTGCCAAATCCTGATTTTCATCATCATCTTCAAGGTCCTGTGCCTCTGCTCTTGCCCCATGGCCTCCGGGGTATTGTCCGTCCTCCATCTGGCCCTCGTCCCTGGTGCCCTTTGCAGTCCGATGCCAGGG
Organism: Ursus americanus; assembly: GCF_024610735.1. NCBI lineage: Eukaryota > Metazoa > Chordata > Mammalia > Carnivora > Ursidae > Ursus > Ursus americanus. Next base: position 4,417,224 of record NC_142130.1, on the reverse strand, counting down.
TAGCCTTCTCGAGACAAACATCTGGTCCCGATGGAACACTTCCATGGATCTCTTGTGATGTGAGGATGATGCCCTGCCCTGGAAGGGGGCTGCAGGTCCCCAATCAGGATAGCCATGTCTCCCTTTTCAGCATGGCCTCCCCTCCCCTCAGTCTTCTTCAGGGAAGCTCTCCCCACTTCCTGAGATGACAGCTGTCTTAAAAATGAATGTTATTTTACATATCTCTATGCTTTAGTTCATCCATGGCAAGTCTTTCAACCCCGTTAGTGGGTTTTTTTTAGCAGTTCTGAAGGGCTGTCTGCTCAAAGAGGGGGTGACCAGGGTGGGGCAGCTTTCCCTCTCATCTCCCTCAGCATGTCTCTGAGCCCTGGGGCCAGCTGTCCCACTGAGGATCGAGGGACCCGAACCACCCCATCCTGAGCCCAGGCTGTGTCAGCTGTGTCGACTGATGCGTGTCGGAGCGGTGGGCAACTGGCATGGGCCAGGTGCAGGCAGTGTCTCCCTCTCATTCCATCCCTCCCTTCCTCCCAGAGGTAGCTCAGAGCAGCCTTCAACCCCTGCATCTCCAGATCCCTTGACCTGTGCCTCCAGTGTTCAGCTGGTGACCTTGGAGTTTCTCATGAATTCCCCCACCTGTACCCTCTCCCATAGCAGTTCCTGGATCAGGGGAGGGGTCAGAACCTTGTCTGCTTTTGGTCTTCTTCCTGTCCCGCACCAAGCCCACCCACCTTTGCATCTTCCATGTATGTGCTTCGAAGCAAGCCCATCCACAGGGAACCTATTAGCCAAATGGATCCAGGCAATGAACATTGAAGTAGAGATCCAGGATCCATAATAAACCTCCTCTGAAACCTGTCCCAAAGTCTGTGACTCTCTCACACTGAAACAGAAACAATAATAGCTTTCTGGACTGTGAAGTGACATGTGTCTCTACTTCCAATCTTGATGCATAGGTGCTGAGCCTGGACAGAAAAGGACCATGGCTCTCGTGGGCTGGAATCCACGGTAAGAACTCAGTGAAATATGAATTTGAGGCATGGAGTGAATAATTATTGTAGAGTGAATCCTCCCAAGTAGGGCTTATGCACAGTGCACAGGAAAAGCTTTTTCAAATAGGTTCCTGAAAGAAAAATCTTTTTTTAAAAATTTATTTTAATCCCAGTAGAGCTAACATACAGTGTTACATTCATTTCAGGTGTACACAGAGTGATTCAGTAATTCTATATATTACTCAGTGGTCATCAAGAAAAGTGTCCTCTTAATCCCCTTCATCTATTTCACTCATCCCTCTATCCACCTCCTCTCTGGTAACCATCCGTTTGTTCTCTATTGTTAAGAGTTTGTATTTTGGTGTGTCTCCTTTTTCTCTTTTAGTTACTTATTTTGTTTGTTTTTTAAATTCCCCATTAGAATGACATCGTATGGGATTTGTCTTTCTCTGACTGACTGATTTTAGTTAGGATAATACTCTCTAGCTCCATCCATTTGTCTATAAATGGCAAGGTTTCATTCTTTTTCAAGCCAAGTAATACTCCAGTGTGTGTGTGTGTGTGTGTGTGTGTGTGTGTGTGTGTGTGTGTGTGAATACACACATCTATCATCTCATTTGTCAATTTTTCTACAGACACTTGGGTTGCTTCCATATTGTGATATTGTAAATAATGGTGCAAGAAACATAGGGCTGCACGTATCCTTTTAAGTTACTCTTTTCCTATTCTTTGGGTAAATAGGAGTAGTGTGATTGTTGGATCGTAGGGTAGTTCTATATTTAATTTTTTGAGAAACCTTCATACTGTTTTCCACGGTGGCCACCACAGTTTGCATTCCCACGCACAGTTCGCGAGGATTCCCCTTTATCCACATCCTCCCAACACCTGCTCTTTGTTGTGCTTTTGATGTTAGCCATTCTGACAGGTTTGAGGTATTACCTCATTGTCCTTTGGATTTACATTTTCCTGATGATGGGTGATGGTGAACATCTTTTCACGGGACTGTTGGCCATTTGTATTTCTTCTTTGGAGATATGTCTGTCCATGTCTTCTGCCTATTTTTTAACTGGGTTATTTGTTTTTTGGGGGGTCAAGTAGCATCAGTTGTATATGTTTTGGACACTATCCCTTTATTGCATATGATCTTTGCAAATATCTTCTCCCTTTGAGTAGGCTGTCTTATTATTTTTACGTTTTCATTGTTCTTCTGCCGTGTGGAAACTTTTTATTTTGCTGTATTCCCAATAGTTTATTTTTGCTTTCATTTCCTTTGCCTCAGGACACAGTCTAGAAAAACGTTGGTATGGTCCATGTCAAGAAGTTACTGTCTTCACTCCTGTAGGATTTTTATGGATTCAGGTCTCATATTGAGGTCTTGAAACTGTTTTGTGTTTGTCTGTATTGTGTACGAAAGCAGTCTAATTTCATTCTTTTGTGCGTAGCTGTGTAGTTTTCCCAACACCATTTGTTGTAGAGACTGTCCTTTTCCCTTTTGATATCATTGCTTGTTTTGTGGAAGATTCACGAACCACATAATTGAGGGTTTCTGTCTAAACTTGTATCCTGTTCCTTTGGTCGCTGTGTCTATTTTTGTGCCATACTGTCTTGTTAGGATGACTGCAGCTTTGTAGTATAACCTGAAATCTGAAATTGTGAGTCCTCCAGCTTTGTTTTTCTTTTCCACATTGCACTGGCTGTTCAGAATCCTTAGTGGTTCCATACAAATGTTTAGGATTGTTTATTCGAGGTCTTTTGTTCTTTAATTTAAATTCAATTAGCCAACTTACAGTAAATGATTAGTTTCAGATGTAGTCTTCAATAAATTTTCAGTCATGTGTAACACCCAGTGCTTATTGTATCGTGTGGCCTCCTTAATGCTACTCACCCAGTTACACCCCCCACCCAACTTCTCCTCCAACAATCATCAGTTTCTTGCGATAGTTAAGAGTCCATTATGGGTTTTCTCCCTCTCTGATGACTTCCCATTCTATTTTCCCTTCCTTCCCCTGTGGTCTTCTTCCTTGTTTCTGATACTCCACATAGGAGTGAAAGCATATGATCATTGTCTTTCTTTCATTGACTTATTCCACTCAGCATAATACCCTCCAGCTCCACCCAGGTCGGTGTGATGGTAAGTATTCATCCTTTCTGATGGCTGAGTAATATTCCATTATATATATGATCCACATCTTTTTTATCCATTCATCTATCCATGGTCATCTGCACTCCTTCCACAGCTTGTCTATTATGGTTATTGCTGCTATGAACACTGGGGTGCATGTGTCCCGTCTTCACTACCTCTGTCTCTTTGCGGGTAAATACCCAGTAGTGCAATTGCTGGGACATAGGGTAACTTTATTTATAACTTCTTGAGGAAACTCCGTACCATTTTCAAGAGTGGCTGTACCGGACTGCATTCGTACAGGGGTGTAAGAGGGTTCCCGTTTCTCCAAATCCTCTCCAACATGTATAGTTTCATGTCTTCTTATTTTTAGATATTCAGCCTCGTGTGATATGGCATCTATAGGGGTTTAGATTTGCATTTCCCTGAAGCCAAGTGATATGAAGCATTTATGCATGTATCTTTTGGTCACCAGTACGTCGTCATCAGTGAAGTGACTTCCCATTTTAATCCATCTCAAGACCTAAAGCTGGGTAAGGCACTGAAGCTGGATGATGCCATCGGTTGGAAGTGTGGAGAATTTCAAAAGATCTCTGTGGAGAGCAAGTTTAAAGGTCAGTGTGAAGCTACTAATTGGATCCGGGGAGATCACTGAAAGTGGGGGTTGCCTGGGATGGGCTGAAGGGGGCTCTCCGATTTTCCTATGAATTCTTGCTGCAGCCCAAAATGGACAGTTTCTTGCTGTGGGGCAGGCTGAATCCTCTAGTCGTGCAGAGGTGAGCCCAATGCCTGGTGCCTTGGAGGCAGGCAAACGAGGAGGGACCCTCAGCAGAAGACCCAGGGTTAGGTTAGGCCTCAAGAGACAGCAGTTCTGAACTGCCCAGTGCTCAGAGAACTCCCAGGCCGAGTGAGATGAGGGCACAAGGGCGGGTGAGTGTGAGCCTTGGGGTTTCATCTGGAAGGGCCCACAAAGGTCGGGGTTCACCAGAAGGGGCTCTCAGGGGGTGCCCCAATTCTCTTGCCCTGAATGCTCTGTTGTGTCCCAAAATGGTACAGTTTACTGTGGGTTGCAGGCTGAGTCCTGCGGTGGGGCTTGGGTGTCCCCAATCCCCTGGAGTTGGTTGCCAGGACCCTGGGGAGGGGCCCCTCTGTGGCCAACCTAGGGTAAGGGTTAGGGTCCCGGAGCCGGGCAGGGGCAATCTGCAGGCTGTTAGGCGAGCTCTGTGGAGGGCTGAGAGGAGGCATGGGGGAGGGTGAGCATGGGCCTCAAGGTTGGGGCACGGGGGGCTGCCAAAGGATGGGGACGGGCTCCGGGGGCCTCCCCAAGTTCTCGTGCCCTGTAGGCTCCGTAGAGCCCCAAGGGGCATGGTTTCCTGTCGGGTGGCAAGCTAAGTCCTGCGGTGGGGCACAGGTATCCCAATTCCACGGGGCTGCGGTGTAAGGCTCCTGGGGAGGCCCTCATACCCACGGCCGACCTAGGGCTAGGGTTAGGCCCAGGAGCCCCGCAGGCCCGATCTGCTGGCTGTATGGCGAGCTACACGGGCTGAGGTGAGGGTTTGGGGAGGGTGAGCATGGGCCTCAGGGTTGGGGTGCGGGAGGCCGCCGAAGTTCGCTGGTGGCTCAGGAGGGCCCTCCTGGTTCTCCCGCCCTGAATGCTCTATGGCCTCCCAAGGCGCACGGTTTCCTGCGGGGTGGCAGACTGAGTGCTGCTGTGGGGCTCAGGTGTCCCGAATTCCCGCAGCTGCGGCTCCAGGCTCCTGGGGAGGGGCCCCTCCACAGATGAACTAGGGTTAGGGTTGGGGCCCAGGAACCCCGCAGGCCAGATCTGCCCACTATGTGGCGAGCTCTGCCACGGGCTGAGGTGAGGGTGTGGGGTGGGGTGAGCATGGGATTCAAATTTGGGTTTAGGGATCGCCGAAGGTCGCCGGGGGCTCTGGGGGCACTCCTGGTTCTCCCGCCCTGAATGCTCTACAGCCTCCCAAGGGGCACGGTTTCCTGCGGGCTGGTAGGCTTTGTCCTGCAGTGGGGCTCAGGTGTCCCCAGTCCCTGGGGCTGCTGCACCGGTCCCCAGGGGAGGGGCCCTACCCAGCAGACCTAGGGTCAGGTCTAGGCCCCAGGAACCCAGCAGGCCTGATCTGCTGGCTCTGCGACAAGCTCGGTGGCAAGCTGAAGGGAAGGCGTGGGGCGGGATGAGCGTGGGTCTCAGGGTTGGGGTGTATGGGGCCGCCGAGGATCGCTGGGGGCTCAGGAGGGCCCTACCAGTTTTCCTGCACGGGATGCTCTGCGGTGCCCCAAGGGGCATGGTTTCCTGAGGGGTGGCAGGCTGAGTCCCGTGGTGGGGCTCAGGTTTACCAATCCCCGGGGTTAAGGTACGGATTAGGGTATGGGTTAAGGTTAGGGTATGGGTTTTGGTTAGGGTATGATTGAAGGTAGGGGTTAGGGTTAGGGTAAGGAGAGGGTAGGGGTTAGGGTTGGGTTTAGGGGTTACAGTTTAGAGGTTACGAGTTAGGGTACAGATTAGGGTTTAGGGTAAGGGTTAGGGTTTAGGGTTAGGGTTAGGGTTGGAGTACGGGTTAGGTTTAGGATACGGGTTAGGGTTAGGGTATGGTTTAGGGTACATATTAGGGTACAGTTTAGGGTATGGGTTAGGGTACGGTTTAGGGTAAGTGTTGGTGTACGGATTTGGGTACGGCTTAGGGTGCGGGTTAGGGTTAGGGTTAGGGTACGGGTTAAGGTACAGATTAGAGTATGTGTTAGGGTTACGTTTAGGGTTAGGGTACAGGTTAGGGTAGGGTTAGGGTTAGGTTTAGGGTTAGGTTACGGGTTAGGGGTAGGGTTAGCTGAAGGGGTAGGTTTAGGGGTAGGGTTAGGGGTATGGTAGGGGTCGGGGTAGGGTTAGGGTTTAGGGTTAGGGTTTGGGGTTTGGAGTTAGTGGTTAAGGTTAGGGTTTAGTGTTTAAGGTTTCGTGATTAGGGTTAGGGGTTAGGGTTTAGGGTTTAGTGTTAATGTTCGGGTTTAGGGTTTAAGTATTAGGGTTTATTGTTAGGTTTAGGGTAGGGTTAGGGTTAGGGTAAGGGTTAGAGGTTAGAGTTAGGGTTAGGGTTAGAGGTTAAGGTTTAGGGTTTAAGGTTAGGGGTTAGGGTTTAGGGTTAGGGTTAGACCCAGTAGGCCAGCAGGACCCATGTGCCAGTTGTGCGGGGAGTGGAGAAGTGGGATGAGGTGAGTGCGCTGGCGAGCAAGAGTATGGTATCTAGCGTTTTGGCGCAGGGGGCCTTTGAAAGTCGCTAGAGGCTCGGAGGGCCCTGCCCGTTCTCCCGCCCTGAATGACCGGCGGCGCCCCTAGCGCCCTGGTGGTGGCAGGTTGGCAGTGTGAGTCTGGCTTTGCGGTTTGGGGGTCCCCAATGCCATGCGTTGCAGTGCAAGGCCCCTTGGGAGGGGCCCCTCTGGGGCCATCCTAGGGTTACTGTTAGCACCCAGGATTCCAGTAGACATGATCCGCCAGCTGTGCGGTAGCGGAGGGCCAGGCCGAGGTGAGGGCGCCGGCGAACTGGAGCGTGGGCTCAAGCATTTTGTCGAGGGGGGCCTTGGAAGGTCGCTGGGGTCCCGAGGGTCCTGCCTGTTCTCCCACCCTGAATGAACAGTGATGCCCCAGCGTGCCCGGTGTCAGCGGGGCGGCACGGAGAGTATGGCGCTGGGGCTCGGGGGTCCCCAATCCCTGGCGTTGCTGCGCCAGGCCCCTTGGGAGGTTCCCCTTGGGGGCCAACCTAAGGTTAGGGTTAGCCCCCAGGAGGCTGGCCGACCTGATCAGCTGGCTGTGCATCGAGCAGAGGGGCGGGTCGAAGTGAGGGCGCTGCTGAGTGGGAGCATGGGCCCAAGCATTTTGGTGCATGGGCCCATAGAAGTTCACCAGGACTCAGAGGGCCCTGCCCATTCTCCCGCCCTGAATGACCAGTGGCGCCCCTAGTGGCCTGGATGCCAGCGGGGCAGCAGGGTGAGTCCAGCGCTGGGGCTTAGGGGTCATCAATCCCCGGTGTTGCGGCGACAGGCCCCTTGGGAGGGGCCCCTTGGGGGCCAACCTAGGGTTAGGGTTAGCCCCCACGAGCCCGGCAGGCCCGATCTGCCTGCTGAGTGGCGAGCAGTGGGGCGGGCCGAGGTGAGTGCGCTGGCGAGCTGGAGCGTGGTCCCAAGCGTTTTGGAGCAGGGGGCCTTCGAAAGTCACTGGGGGCTCGGAGGGCCCTGCCCATTCTCTCACCTGGATGACCAGCGGCGCCCCTAGCGGCCCGGGTGATGGCGGGGCAGCAGGGTGAGTCCAGTGCTGAGGCTCGGGCTTCCCTATACCCGACGTTGCAGTGCCAGGCCCCTTGGGAAGGGCCCCTCTGGGGCCAAGGTAGGGTAAGAGTTAGCCCTCAGGAGGCCGTCAGGCTCGATCCACCATCTTGAGGTGAATGGAGTCGTGGTCCGAGGTGAGGCCACTGGCGATCGGAGCGTGGGCCCCAGCGTTTTGGTGCTGGGGCCTTCAAAGTTCACCGGGGCTCAGAGGGCCCTGCCTGTTCTCCCGCCCAAAACGATCTGTGGCGCCCTAGCACCACTGGTGTCAGCGGGGCAGCAGGGTGAGTCCGGCATTATGACTCGAGGGTCCCCAATCCCCGGCGTTGTGGCGGCAGGCCCCTTCAGAGGGGTCCCTCTGGGGCTGACCTAGGATTAGAGTTAGCCCCCAGGAGGCCGGCAGGCCTGATCCGCCAGCTGTGCAGAGGGCGGAGGGGCAGGCTGAGGTGAAGGCGCTGGCGAGCTCCAGCGTGGGCCCCAGCGTTTTGGCGCGGATGGCCTTCAAAATTCACCGGAGTCTCGAGGGCCCTGCCCATTCTCCCACCCTGAAGGACCAGCGACGCCCCAGAGAGCCTGATGTCGACAGGACTGCAGGGTGAGTCTGGCGCTGCGGCTCGGCTGTCCCCAATCCCCGGCTTTGGTCACTAGTCCCCTTGGGAGGGGCCCCTCTGGGCCAACCTAGGGTTAGGGTTAGCCCCCAGGAGGCCGGCAGGCCAGATATGCCAGCTAGACTGCGAGAGGAGGGGCGGGCCAAAGTAAAGGTGCTGGCGAGCAGGAGCCTGGGCACCAGCGTTTTGACTTGGGGCTTTCAAAGGTCGCCGGGGTCTCGAGGGCCCTGCCTGTTCTCCCACCCTGCATGAACGGCGGTGCCCCTAGCGGCCCGGGTGGTGAGGGGTGGCAGGGTGAGTCAGGCCCTGAGGCTCAGGTATCTCCAATCCCCAGCGATGCGGAGCCAGGCCCCTTGGGAGGGGCCCCTCGGATGACAACTTAGGGTTAGGTTTAGCCCCTAGGAACTCAGCAGTTCCTATTCGCCAGCTGTGTGGAGAGTGGAGTGGCGGACCTAGGTGAGGGTGCTGGTGTTTGGGAGCGTGGGCCCGGGCGTTTTGGCGTGGGGGGGATTTGAAGGACACCGTGTAACAGAGGGCCCTGCCCGTTCTCCCGCCCTGAATGAACGGCAGCACCCCAAGCCCCTGGGTGGCGGCTGGGTGGCAGGGTGAGTCAGGTGCTGAGGCTCAGGGTCCCCAATTCCCTGCGTTGCAGCGCCAGGCCCCTTGGGAGGGGCCCCTCGGGGGTCGATCTAGGGTTACGGTTAGCCCCCCGGATGCCGGTGGACCCGATCAGCATCTGTGCGGCACGCAGCAGGGTGGGCCAAGGTGAGGGCGCTGGCGAGCCTGAGCATGAGCCCAAGCGTTTTAGCGTGGGGGGCCTTCGAAGGTCAGCGGGGGCTCGGAGGGACCTGCCCGTTCTCCCACTCTGAATGACCAGCGGGGTCCCTAGTGGCTCAGGTGGCTGAAGGGCAGCAGGGTGAGTCTGGCACTTGGGCTCGGTTGCCCCATCCCCGGCGTTGGGGCGCCAGGCCACTTGGGAAGGGCCCCTCGGGGGCCGACCTACAGTTAGGGTTAGCCCCCAGGAGGCCGGCAGGCCCTATACACCGCCTGTGCGTGGAGCGGAGAGTTGGGCCGAGGTGAGGGTGCTGGTGAACATGAGCCTGGGCACAAGCATGTTGGTTCTGGGCGCCATTGAATGTTAGCGGGGGTTCGGAAGCCCCTGCCAGTTCTCCCACCGAGAATGAATGGCGGCGCCCCTAGCGGCCCTTGTGGGGCGGGGCGGCAGGGTGCACCCAGCGCTGGGGCTTGGGGGTCACCAATCCCCGGCGTTGCACCGCAAGGCTCCCTAGGAAGGGACCCTCAGGGGCCGTCCTAGGGTTAGGGTTAGCGCCCAGGAGGCCGGCAGGCCTGAGTCGCCAGCTGTGCGAGGAGCGGAGGTGTGGGCTGAGTTGAGGGGGATGCAGAGCGGGAGCGTGGGCCCCAGCGTTTTGGCGCCCTAGGCCTTCGAATGTGCCATGTCTCGGAGGGCCCTGCCCATTCTCCTGCTCTGAATAACCAGTGACGCCCCTAGCGGCTCCGTTGGCAATGGGGCGGCAGGGTGAATCCCACGCTGTGGCTCGGGGATCCCCAATCCCCGGTGTTGCAGTGCCAGGCCCCTTGGGAGGGGCTCCTCCTGGGCCGACCTAGGGTTAGAGTTAGCCCCCATGAGGCTGGCAGGCCCGATCCTCTGGCTGGGCGGCGAGAGGTGCGTGGGCCGAGGTAAAGGCGCTGGGGAGCGGGATTGTGGGCCCCTGCATTTTGGCGCTGGAGGCTTCAAATGTCCGGTTTCTCCAGGGCTCTGTCCATTCTCCCGCCCTGAATGACCGGCGGCACCCCTAGCGGCTCGGGTGGCAGTGTTGTGGGAGGGTGAGTGTGGCTCTGGGGCTTGGGGTCCCAGATCCCTGGTGTAGTGGCACCAGGACCCTTGGGAGGGGCCCCTGGGGCGCCGACCTAGGGTTAGGGTTAGCCCCAAGGAGACCTTCAGGCCCAATCCGCACACTGTGCGGCGAGCGGAGGTGCAGGCCAAGGTGAGGGCGCTGGGGAGGGGGAGCGTGGGCACCAGTGTTTTGGCACGGGGAGCCTTTGAATGTCACTGGTGGCTCAGAAGGCCCTGCCCTTCTCTCGCCCTCTATGACCAGCGGCGCCCCTAGCGGCCCCGAGTGGGGACAGTGCAGCAGGGTGAGTCTGGCTCTGGGGCTCTGAGTCAACAATCCCCAGCATTGCAGAGCCAGGCCGCTGGGGATGTCCCCACAGGGCCGACCTAGGGTTTTGGTTAGCTGCCAGAAGCCCAGCAGGCCCTATCCACCAGCTCTGAAGCAAGCGGAGGGGCGGGCCGAGGCGAGGGCGCTGGTGAGCAGGATCCTGGGAGCCAACGTTTTTGCGCGGGGAGCCTTCAAAGGTCAGCGTGGGCTCGGAGGGCCCTGCCCGATCTGCCCTGATTGACCAACGGGGCCTCTGGCGGCTCCAGTGGCTGAAGGGCAGCAGGGTGAGTCCGGCACATGGGCTCAGGATCCCCATCCCCAGCGTTGTGATGCCAGGCCCCTTGGGTAGAGCCCCTCGGGGGCCGACCTATGGTTAGGGTTAGCCTCAAGGAGCCCCACAGGCCCGATACACCACCTGTGCATCGTGCAGAGAATTGAGGCGAGGTGAGGGTGGTGGTGAACATAAGCCTGTGTCCAAGCTTTTTGGTTCGGTGCACCTTCGAATGTCGGCAGGGGTTCGGAGGGCCCTCCAGTTCTCCCACCCTGAATGAACGGCGGTGCCCCTAGTGGCACGTGTGGGGCGGGCGGCAGCGTGCATCTGGTGCTGGGGCTTGGGGGTCCCCAATCCCTGGTGTTGCGTCGCCAGGCCCCTTAGGAAGGGACCTTCAGGGGCTGTCCTAGGGTTAGGGTTAGCGCCCAGGAGGCCGGCAGGCCCGAGTCGCTGGCTCTGCGAAGAGCAGAGGTGCGGGCCAAGTTGAGGGTGATGCAGAGCGGGAGCGTGGTCCCCAGCGTTTTTGCGCCCTGGGCTTTTGAATGTTGCCATGTCTCAAAGGGACCTGCCCGTTCTCCTGCCCTGAATAACCAGCGGCGTGCTTTGCGGCTCCTTGGCGGTGGGGCGGCAGGGTGAGTTCCACACTGCGGCTCAGGGATCCCCAATCCCGAGCATTGAGGGGCCAGGCCCCTTGGGAGGGGCTCCTCATGGGCGGACCTAGGGTTAGAGTTAGCACCCAGGAGGCCGGCAGGCCCAATCCTCTGGCTGGACGGGGAGAGGTGCACGGGCCGAGGTAAAGGTTCTGGCAAGCAGGAGCGTGGGCCCCTGCATTTTGGCGCAGGAGGCTTCAAATGTCGATGGTTTCTCCAGGGCCCTGTCTGTTCTCCCGCCCTGAATGAGCGGCGGCGCCCCTAGCGGCCTGAGTGGGAACAGTGCGGCAGGGTGAGTCTGGCTCTGGGGCTCTGAGTCACCAATCCCCAGCGTTGCAGAGCCAGGCCCCTTGGGTTGTGCCCCACGGGGCCGACCTAGGATTTCAGTTAGCCCCCAGGATCCTGGCAGGCACTATCCACTGGCTCTGCAGCAAGCGGAGGGGCGGGCTGAGGTGAGGGCGCTGGCGAGCAGGAGGATGGGAGCCAATGTTTTTGCACGGGGGGCCTTCGAAGGTCAGCGGGGGCTCCGAGGGCCCTGCCCATTCTCCTGCCCTGATTGACCAGTGGTCTCTAGCAGCTCAGGTGGCTGAAGGGCAGCAGGGTGAGTCCAGCACTTGGACTCGGGGTCCCCATCCCCAGCGTTGTGACGCCAGGCCCCTGGGAAGTGCCCCTCGGGAGCCGAACTATGGTTAGGGTTAGCCCCCAGGAGGCCTGCAGGCCCGATACACCACCTGGGCGTCGAGCAGAGAGTTGGGCTGAGGTGAGGGTTCTGGTGAATATGAGCCTGGGCCCAAGCGTTTTGGTTTGGGGTGCCTTCAAAAGTTGGCGGGGATTCAGAGGGCCCTGTCCATCCTCCCATGGTGAATGAATGGCGGCGCCCCTAGCGGCCTGGGTGGGGAGGGGCGGCAGGGTGCATCTGGCACTGGGGCTTGGGGGTCCCCAATCCCCGGCGTTGTGGCACCAGGCCCCTTGGGAGGGGCCCTTCGGGGCCCAACCTAGGGTTAGGTTTAGCCCCTAGGAGGCCAGCAGGCCCTATTCGCCAGCTGTGTGGAGAGAGGAGTGGCAGACCTACGTGAGGGCGCTGGTGAGTGGGAGGGTGGGCCTGGGCGTTTTGGCGCGGGAGGCCTTCGAAGGTCACCGTGTCTCGGAGGGCCCTGCCCGTTCTCCCGCCCTGAATGAACGGCAGCACCCCAAGCCTCCGAGTGGCGGCTGGGCGGCAGGTGAGTCAGGTGCTGGGGCTCGGGGTCCCCAATCCCCGGCGTTGTGGCGCGAGGCCCCTTGGGAGGACCCCCTCAGGTGCCGACCTAGGGTTAGGGTTACCCCCAGGAGGCCAGGAGGCCCAATCTCCCGGCTGTGCGGTGAGCGGAGGGGCGGGTTGAGATGAGGGTATTGGTGAGCGGGAAAGTGGGCCCAAAGTTTTGGAGCGAGGGGCCATCGAAGGTCACCAGGGGCTCAGAGGGTCCTGCCTGTTCTCCCGCCCTGAGTGACCGGGGGTGCCCCTTGTGGCCCAGGTGGCGGTGGGGGGCATGGTGAGTCCGGCGCTGGGGCTCAGGAGTCCCCAATCCCCGTTGTTGAGGCGCCAGGCACCTTGGGAGGGGCCCCTAGGGGGCCGACCTAGGGTTTCGGTTAGCCCCCAGAAGGCCCGCAGGCCTGATCAGCCAGCTGTGCGGCGAGCGGAGGGGAGGGCCGAGGTAAGGGCGCTGGCCAGCGGGAGCATGGGCCCAAGCGTTTTGGTGCTGGGGGCCTTCGAAGGTCACCAGTGACTTGGAGGGCCCTTGCCATTCTCCCTCCCTGAATGAAAGCGGCGCCCCTAGCGGCCCAGGTGGTGGTAGGGCAGGAGGGTGAGTTGGGCGCTGGGGCTCGGGAGTCCCCAATCCCCGGTGTTGCGGCAATAGGAACCTGGGATGGGCCCCTCGGGGGCCCACCAACGGTTAGGGTAACACCCAGGAGGCTGGCAGTCCAGATCCACCGGCTGTGCAGCGAGCAGAGGGGCAGACCGAGGTGAGGGTGCAGGCGAGCGGGAGCATGGGCCCAAGCGCTTTGGCACGGGGGGCCTTCGAAGGTCGCCAGGGGCTTGGAGGGATCTGCCCATTCTCCCTCCCTGAATGACCGACGGTGCTCCTAGCGGCCCGGGTGGTGGCGGGGCAACATAGTGAGTCCGGCGCTGGGGCTCGAGGGTCCCCAATCCCAGGCATTGTGGTGCCAGGCCCCTTCGGAGGGGCCCCTCAGGGGCCAACCTAGGGTTATGGGTAGCCCCAGGAGGAGGGCAGTCCTCATCCACCAGCTCTGCAGGGAGTGGAGGAGTGGGCCAAGGTGAGGGTGCTGAGGATGGGGAGCATAGGCTCAAGCGTTTTGGATGTGGGGGCCTTTGAAGGTCGCCGTGGGCTTGGAGGGCCCTGCCGTTCTCCCGCACTGAATGACCAGGGACACCCTAGCGGCCCGGGTGGTGGTGGGGCAGCACGGTGAGTCCGGCGCTGGGGCTCGGCAGTCCCTGATACCCAGCGCTGCGGCGCCAGGCCCCTTGGGACGGGCCCCTCAGGGACTGACCTAGGGTTAGGGTTAGCCCCCAGGAGACTGGCAGGCTTGTTCTGCCCATGTGCAGTGAATGGAGGTGTGGGTCGAGGTGAGGTAGCTGGCAATCGGGAGCGTGGGCCATAGCATTTGGCTTTGGCTCGGGGTGCCTTCGAAGGTTGCAGGTGGCTCAGAGGGTCCTGCCCATTCTGTTGCCCTGAAGGATTGGCGACGCCCCTAGCACCCCAGGTGGCGGCGGGGCGGCAGGGTGCGTCCGGCGCTGGGACTTGGGGGTCCCCAATCAATGGCATGCAGCACCAGGCCACTTGGGAGGGGCCCCTCGGGGGCGACCTAGGGATAGGGTTAGGCCCCAGCAAGCCAGCAGGCCTGATCCGCCAGCTCTGCAGCGAGCTTAGGCATGGGCCGAGGTTAGGGCGCTGGCGAGCAGGAGCATGGGAGCCAGAGTTTTTGCACGGGGGGGCCTTCGAAGGTCGCAGGGGGATCGGAGGGCCCTGCCCGTTCTCCCTTCCTGAATGACTGGCAACGCCCCTAGCGCCCTGGGTGCTTGCGGGGTGGCAGAGTGAGTCCAGCACTGGGGCTCGGGGGTCCCAAATCCCCGGCATTGCGGTGCCAGGCCCCTTCGGAGGGGCCCCTCAGGGGACAACCTAGGCCCCTCAGGGGACAACCTAGGAGGGCAGGCCTCATCCGCCGGCTCTGCGGCGAGCGGAGGGGCGGGCCGAGGTGAGGGTGCTGAGGAGCCGGAGCGAGGGCTCAAGCGTTTAGGATGGGGGGCCTTCGAAGTTCGCCATGGGCTCGGAGGGCCCTGCCCGTTCTCCCGCCCTGAATGACCAGCGGCGCCCCCAGCGGCCCGGTTGGCGGCGGGGCAGCAGGGTGAGTCCGGCGCTGGGGCTTGGGTGTCAGCAATCCCAGGCATTGTGGCACCAGCCCCATCGGACGGGCCCCTCGGGGGCTGACCTATGGTTAGGGTTAGCCCCCAGGAGGCTGGCAGGCCTGATCCGCCAGCTGTGAGGTGAGTGGAGGGGTGGGCCGAGGTAAGGGCGCTGGCAAGCGGGAGCGTGGGCCGAAGCGTTTTGTCGCTGGGGGCCTTCAAAGATCTCCGGGGGCTCAGAGGGCCCTGCCCATTCTCCCGCACTGAATGACTGGCGGCGCCCCTAGTGGCCCGGGTGGCAGTGGGGCGGCAAGGTGAGTCTGGCGCTGCGGCTCGGGGGTCACCAATCTCCAGCGTGCAGCGCCAGGCCCCTTGGGATGTATGCCTCGGGGGCTGTCCTAGGGTTAGGGTTAGACCTCAGGAGGCTGGCAATCCGGAAATGTCAGCTGTGCTGCGAGCTGATCAGCGTTCTGAGGTGAGGGCGCTGGCGAGGGGGACCATGGGAGGATTTTGGGGCGGGGCACTTTCGAATGTCGCCTTGGGCTCGAAGGGCCCTGCCTGTTCTCCCACACTGAATGAAAGGCGGCTCCCCTAGAAGCCCGGGTGGCGGCGGGACGACAAAATGAGTCCTGGCTGGGGCTCTGGGGTCCCCAATCCCCGGCGTTGCGGGGCCAGGCCCCTTGGTAGTGGCCCCACGGGGGCCGACCTAGGGTTAGTGTTAGCCCCCAGGAGGCCGGCAGGCCCGGGAGCGTGGGCCCAAATGCTTTGGTGCAGGGGGCCTTCGAATGTCACCGGGGGCTAGGAGGGCCCTGCCCATTCTCCCGCCCTGAATGACAGGCTGTACCCCTAGCGGCCCGAATGGCGGCGGGGCGGCAGGGTGAGTCCGGTGCTGCAGCTCGGATGTCCCCAATCCCCGCGTTGCGGCGCCAGGCCCCTTGGCAGGGGCCCCTCGGGTCTGACCTAGGGTTAGGGTTAGCCCCCAGGAGGCCGGCAGGCCCGATCCTCCGGCTGTGCACGAGCGGAGGGGTGGGATGAGATGAGGGCGCTGGCAAGCAGGAAGGTGGGCCCAAGCATTTTGGTGTAAGGGGCCTTCAAAGGTTGCCAGGGTCTTGGAGGGCCCTGCCTGTTCTCCTGCCCTGAATGACTGACCGCGCCCCTCGCGGCCCGTTTAGCAGCAGGGTGGCAGGGAGAGTCTGGCGTTGGGGCTCGGGGGTCCCCAATCCCCGGTGTTGCAGCGCCAGGCCCTTTGGGATGGGCCCCTAGGGGGCCTACCTAGGGTTAGGGTTAGCCACCAGGAGGCTAGGATGCCTGATTCGCCAGCTGTGTGGCGAGCGGAGGGGCAGGCCGAGGTAAGGGCGATGGGAGCGGGAGCATGGGCCCTAGTGCTTTGGTGTGGGGGGCCTTCGAAGGTCGCCGTTCGCTGGGAGGGCCCTGCGCGTTCTCCTGCCCTGAATGACCGGCGGTGCCCCTAGTGGCCCGGGTGGCGGCGGGGGGCATGGTGAGTCCAGCGCTGGGGCTCAGGAGTCCCCTTTCCCCGTCGTTGCAGTGCCAGGCCCCTTGGGAGGGGCCACGAGGGGGCCGACCTACCTTTAGGGTTAGCCCCCAGAAGGCCCCCAGGCCCGATCCATCAGCTGTGCGGCGAGCGGAGGGGAGGGCCGAGGTAAGGGCGCTGGCCAGCGGGAGCGTGGGCCCAAGCAATTTGGTGCGGGGGGCCTTCGAAGTCGCCGGTCGCTGGGAGGGCCCTGCCCGTTCTCCCTTCCTGAATGAATGGCGGTGCCCCTAGCGGCCCAGGTGGCGGTAGGGCGGGAGGGTGAGTCCGGCGCTGAGGCTCCGGAGTCCCCAATCCCCAGTGTTGCGGCAATAGGAACCTGGGATGGGCCCCTCGGGGGCCCACCAAAGGTTAGGGTAACACCCAGGAAGCCTGCAGTCCCGATCCACTGGCTCTACAGCGAGCGGAGGGGCGGACCGAGATGAGGGCGCAGGTGAGCGGGAGCATGGGCCCAAGCGTTTTGGCGCGGGGGGCCTTCGACGGTCACCAGGGGCTCGGAGGGATCTGCCCATTTTCCCTCCCTGAATGACCTACGGTGCTCCTGGTGGCCCGGGTGGCGGCGGGGCGATAAGGTGAGTCCGGCGCTGGGGCTCGAGGGTCCCCAATCCCAGGCATTGCAGTGCCAGGCCCCTTCGGAGGGGCCCCTCAGGGGACAACCTAGGGTTCTGGGTAGCCCCCAGGAGGAGGGCAGGCCTCATCCGCAGGCTCTGCGGCGAGTGGAGGGGTGGGCCGAGGTGAGGGTGCTGAGGAGCGGGAGCATGGGATCAAGCATTTTGGATGGGGGGGCCTTCGAAGGTCCTGCGGGCTTGGAGGCCCCTGCCCGTTCTCCCGCCCTGAATGACCAGTGGCACCCCTAGCGTCCCGGGTGGCAGCAGGGCGGCAGGGTGAGTACGGCACTGGGGATCGGGGCTCCCTAATACCCGGTGTTGTGGCCTCAGGCCCGTTGGGACGGGCCCCTTGGGGGCCGACTTAGGGTTAGGGTTAGCCCCCAGTAGACTGGCAGGCTCGTGCCGCCCATGTGCGGTGAATGGAGGTGTGGGTCGAGGTGAGGTAGCTGGCGAGCAGGGGCGTGGGCCAGAGTATTTTGGCTTTGGCTCGGGGTGCATTTGAAGGTCGCAGGTGGCTTGGAGTGTCCTGCCAGTTCTTTCGCCCTGAAGGACTGGTGACACCCCTAGCGCCCCATGTGGCGGCCGGGCGGCAGGGTGCTTCCAGTGCTGGGAATTGGGGGTCCCCAATCCCTGGCAAGCAGCGCCAGGCAACTTGGGAGAGTCCCCTTAGGGGCGACCTAGGGATAGTTTTAGCCCCCAGGAAGCCAGCAGGCCCGATCCACCAGCTCTGCAGCGAGAGGAGGGGTGGGCCGAGGTTAGGGCGCTGGGGAGCAGGAGCATGGGAGCCAGAGTTTTTGCGCGGGGGGCCTTTGAAGGTAGCAGGGGGATCAGAGGGCCCTGCCCATTCTCCCTTCTTGAATGACTGGCAACACCTCTAGCACCCTGGGTGCTTGTGGGGTGGCAGAATGAGTCCAGCACTGGGGCACGGGAGTTCAAAATCCCCGGCATTGCGGTGCCAGGATCCTTGGGAGGGGCCCCTCGGGGGCCGACCTAGGTTAAGTGTTAGGCCCCAGGAGTCCAGCAGGCCCCTTCTGCCAGCTCTGCGGCAGGCGGAGGGGCAGGCCGAGGTGAGGGCGTTGGCGAGAGGGAGGGTGGGCCCAAGCATTTTGGTGCGGGGGGCCTTTGAAGGTCACCGGGGGCTTGGAGGGCCCTGCCCATTCTCTCGCCCTGAAAGACTGGCGGCGCCCCTAGCAGCCTGGGTTGCTGCAGGGCGGCAGGGTGACTCCGGCGCTGGGCTCGGGGGTCCCCAATCCCCGGCGTTGTGGTGCCAGGCCCCTTGGAAGGGCCCCTCGGGGGCCGACTAGGGTTAGGGTTCGTCCCCAGGAGGCCGGCAAGCCCAACGCTAAATGGTTCTGGCAATGTAACAAAAATGCCATACACTTATCTGTAAGAAATAACAGTGTACAGGAACCCTCTGAGCCCTAACATCATCCTTTGTGAATATGGAAGCCAGCCCCAAAGTGGTCGTGGAAGTCTGACGAAAGGGTTAAGCACTTTTCTCTGAGTCACCACACTATACACGGAAAGACCAATGTACATCATCTTTCACGAGTAGGAAGCATTAATGAAAAGGTTCTGGAATTTCGAGGACTCTGACCCATCCTTATTGGTAATAAACCACCGTGTACAGGAAAACACCTTCAACTCTCATCAGCCTCCACAATCCTGATTCCGATTCAACTTTGGGTGTGTAGGACTAGGGAAATGTCCACATCTTATTGCTAAGAAAGAACGATGGCAGGGTAATGCCCTTCAAGTCACCTCAGCCTTCCTGAAGACGGAAGCAGGAATCAAGGTGGTTATGTTACCATGAGGTAAGGAAGATGAGCATATAAGTGAGAAACAACAGTGGACAGGACCTCTCTTCCAACGAACAGTATCTTTGCTTAATGTTGAATCCCTATGGTAAGTGGTTGTGGGCATTTGTGAGGTCAAAATCTTGAGTGTTTTGTAAAACCTCTTGGCCATTCACAGATAAGACTAAGGTAGTTGGGGACTCCTAGGCAGTGATTTGTCCACTGTCAAAAATATGAAAAGATAAAAGAGACAGATGAGGTCTCCTCAGGCATTGTCCTTTATCCTCATCCTCAGTGAGGATGGCCATCTCTGGACAGCTCAGTGGCAGGGTCTCATTCACAGTGGGGGCATCTGTTCCTCACAGACATCAGGCAGGGAAATGGATTTGGTTCTCTGTGCCAGCCCAGCCACAGCTGAGTGTCACAGCACCCTCTCGTGGGCTCATAAGAGTTTCACTATCACCAGGAAGGTCATTGTATTTGATAAACCACTCTGAGAGTTTGCAATTGCCTTCATCTGCAACCTCCTAGAGGCAAATGCAGATCTCTGGTACCATGTGAAGGCATGTGAAGGCATTGTGAGAAAGTGTCCTTTTGCTTAAGAAAAACATGGCTGGGGCTCCTGGCTGGCTCAGCCAGTTAAACATGTGCCTTTGGCTCAGGTTATGATACCAGGGTTCTGGGATCGAGCCCGAGCTCCCTGCTCAGCAGGAAAAGAGGTTGGGAAATAGCTTAGAACCCACAGAGAATGTGAATAAAGGGGAGTGAAATGGAACTTGGTCTGTGTTTTGCTTTAGGGATTGGAAGTTAGTTTTTTCTCAATTGTGATTGTTCTTGAAACAGAAAAGCTGCATTGTTTTTTTTTTACCTTTAATTTTTTTCTAATAATAATTTTTTATTATGATATGTTAGTCACTATACAGTATTTCCTTAGTTTTTGATGTAGTGTTCCGTGATTCATTATTTGCATATAATACCCAGTGCTCCATGCAATATGTACCTTCCTTAATACCCATCACTGGCCCATCCCAATCCCCCACCCCTCTCCCCTCTGAAGCCCTCAGTTTGTTTCCCAGAGTCCATAGTCTCTCGTGGTTCATTCCCCCTTCTGTTTAGGGTCCATTGTCTAAAGGGACAGACAGTGGAAGTTCACCAAATATAAGATAGAAATTTCATTGTTCATTATAGATGCCACCACGTAGTTCCCAGACATTTCATTCTACTGTAGTAATTCATTATACCTGTGCAGGTGCACGTGGAAGATAATTGATGCATGCATAGTGGTAATAAAACACGCCCCTCAGTAGTAGAATAATAGGGGATGCATATGTGTAAAATTATTCGACTACAGCTTCCATGCTTTCCCTTTGGTTCCTTATTATCTATGAAATTGGACAATTCTTGTTCTCTAGGCTTAAACCTCATTGTCAGTATTTAGAGTTTTTCAATGCTGATCTTCTCCTGTATAAGTTACCAAAAACCTAAAATATGTATGAACTTTAAAAAACGCTATATTGAAAATGACAGCAGGGAAGTTCCATTTTGTGAATATTGTGTCAATGGATCTCTATTTTGACATCAGTGTTCATTAGAAATGATGACATTTCATGTGAGTATAAATATCAATGTGAAAAAGAAAAGGTAGGAAGAACCTTGAATATTTAATAATTGGTGAAATGACAGGTGTGTGTGTGTGTGTGTGTGTGTGTGTGTGTGTGTGTGTGTGTATAATTGATTTTTAGTGAATGGTTCAGCTACTTGTAGGGCCTCCGAGAGAGCCCAGGTGAACCTTTCAGTGAGTTGGTATCTGTTTTCAGAACATGGGAATCTCTTAGTCCAATAGTCAATCAGGCAAGCTTTGAGGTCTTGAAGAGTTTCAGTCCTCAGCGATGGTGTTGCAGACCCTTGTGAACAAACCCTAGGATATGCTCAGAGCCCTCATTAGCTGGTACCAATGTGTGACGATTTCAGACAACATTTCCCAAAGAAGTACCTCTTGAGTCTCTGTCCTTGTCAGTTCCTTACACTTCCTTACACTAGTTATGTGATCAGTGTGTTTCAGGATAATCCCCACATGTGATTTTTGCTATTTCCTACTAGTCCTATCTGTTTCTCATCTTCTTCGTTTATGGTAGGGGTTGGGAAGCAACCTGTGTGGTGTAGGAAGGGGTGTGGTAGTTGTCTGCCTTCAGAGGACCGAATGATGCCTAGAAATTGTACTGTAGTTTGAGGTCAATTGTCCATCCATCCTCTGACTGTCAGGAATTCCATCACTTTACTTTCATGCTAGTCTGTTCTTCAAGCTGTCCTCAGAAATAAGGACGTCATCCATCTAGGGAATACTGGTTTGTGTGTATGTTTTCATTTTAGGAAAGGCCTTGCTGTTCCTGAAAATAATACTGTAGAGCACCCTTTCCTGTTCATATTGACCATCAGTCAATCTTTTGTGAAGTATTTGTTTATAAATAGTCTTTTTAAGGTTGATGAGCAGGAATTCTTTATTGACAAGTCTTTGTCAGTGTGTGTATTGCAAATCTTTACTTCCCAGCCTGCGGTTCACTTTTTCATTTTCTTACGGTCATAAGATAAGGAGAAATGTCACATTTTTATGAAGTCCCACTGAATTCTTTTAAATGGTTAGTGCACCCTATGTCCTACCCCAAGATTGACAGGTTCAAAGTTTTCTTTCAGAAACTGTCCAATGGGAAGCTACAATCCATCTCAAATTTATAAATTGCATTTTTAATTCTAATAGGGTATTTATAGACTGGTTTGGATTTTTTTGTACACAATCGTATTATCTGTGAATAGTCACAGTTATCCCCTCAATTCTTATACTTTTTGTTTCTCTTGCCTTCTAACACTGGTAGATTCTACGATGCAACGTTGAGTAGAGCAGCGTTGTTTGAAGATTTTAATATACCTTTCTCAATATCTGACAGAAAAAGCAGACAAAACATTGGTAAAAATGTGACCTAATTGACATATAGGGAACATTCCATAATAAGTGCAGAATACATTATTTTCAAGTGGTCATAGACTCTTTACCCAAATAGATGATAGGTGAGGCCATGAATCAAGGCTACAAATGTTAAACCCTGAAATTAACTAGATTCTATTCTTAGACCACAGGGGAATTGAGCCACAGTCTTAGCGAAAAGAAAACCAGGAAGTCTTTCAAAGTTTAAAAATTAAATGGAACTTTGCTACATATCCTAAAGGTCAGAGAGGGAATCTCAATGGAAATTCTGAACCTTTTTTACATGACGGCTCACACACAATGGCACTTTCTTTGTGAAGAGCATTATAATAAGCTAGACAGGAGTTGAGCCTTAAGTCAGAGTTCTGCCTGCCCCAGCCACACCTGGCAGCCTTGGCCTGTGGTCCCCCTCAGCTGTCCTTTCTGGTGGCCCTGAGCTAAGGGGGTCAACATGGCCATATGGAAATGGGAATCTCCCCACTCTTAGTGATGACGTTGCTATCGTATTGTCCTCACCAGTCCAACAACATGATTTCTGAGTGAACTATGACACAAGAGCGACTTCTTGGCCTTTCTTCAGCTTTGAAAATCATCTGGTGAGTCATCTATTAGAAATATGGATTCAACATGTGTTCTTTCTTCTGGAAAAGAAATAGACCCAATAGCAATTATGGCTTCCTGAGCCCCTGTTCTTGAGAGACATCATACTGGCTCTTTGTAGCATTCTGCCTCTTAAACTTCTCAACTAGGGTGTAGATATTTTTAGGCACATTTTCAGGTGGTTAGACAGGGACTCGGATGATATGAGTCACAGAGGATTTTAGTGTCAGAAACCTAAGTGGGATCCCCAAATTGACTCCAAATCCCTTGTTGTTCCATACAGGGTACTATTTCCCTCTTATCTCTGGTCTTCTCTATCTGGAAACCTATCAAGTATCAGGATTTTATTGTCATGTGGACAACTGGAACGAATTCAGTGGGCCTTTTCACATCTGCCCATGGTGATCATTAAGATCATTATCTCAGTGGAGGACCTCTGGGTAAGATACTCAAAGACCCTTAGAAATAGAGACAGTATAATATTTTTCTGGTATTAAAGTTACTGAATCCAACTATCTTTCTTAGTCCGTTCAAGCTCTGTTATGTTCAGAGGGTGCTGTAAAACAGGTCTGAAATAGTATTTAAAAACACTCAGCTCAGCCTCTTCTACAAAGTGAGCCAATGCTTATAAACATGGCTAAAATATTCCCTTAGCTACGATGACTTCCCAGCCATCGTAGTGTTTATATGGTATGACTGTGACTTACATTAGTCAACATTTGCAGAGAAAGAACTTAGTGCATCCAGGGGGCACTTCATGTTGAAATTAGTTTGTGACAATGAGCTACTGTGTTTTCTTCTGCAGTCCAAGGGAATGGTGCTAGACATCTCTAAGGTGTCTATCAGTTCTACAATTCTGATTTTAAGTGGTCTGTGTGCTTCAGAGATTTGGGCAGGGAAAGGGCAGGAGTCCAGAGACTGTGAACACTTCTGTTACCTGTGCTGACCATGGAGCAGGTAGCCTTCTGTGGGCATCATTTTGATTTCTTGGTACTCTTGTGAAAGGTGCTTTTGTCTCAAATTCCTCCTTTTTAGGAGTAATTATAATGATGAAAGTAATTTTTATCTTATATCATCTGTGAGCCCTGATCCTGGGATCCAAGGGAAGCTATCCTTTAACATTTTACCCGGCTCAAAATGACTAGGTAACACCTCAAAGCATGGGCCTTGTTTCTGCCCCAAGCACGTTGTACATCTGCTTCGAGAAGAAAACAATAACCAAAAATGCCAACATAAAGATAAGAAAAAATAAAGAACCTCTCTGGCTCCCATAAGATTAAAGTCATACTGACATGTACATAGTGAAAACATAAGAAAGAGTCTGTCACTTTCTGGAATCTAAAAAGATCCTCATTGTGGTGTGTAACTCTGTATGTAAAACAAAACAGAAAAAAATATATAAGCCTGCCCCAAAAGTTCCTTCCCCGGAGCACTCCCTTCTTGGTGAAGATTGTGTCTCCCAGGCAGCTGTCCTGACTTGGGTTTGAATAAAGGTCTCTTCCTTTCTCTCTAAAATGTTTTTAAAAGTTCATTCATGCAATGTCGACAATAACAGTGTTTTCTATTTAAGTGAGAAATAAATGTTCCACTCTAGTTGCATTGGGAATAGACGAATTGAGGGTTTCTTTAGAAGAGTAAGTCTGCTATCCAGAAAAGGCAAGGTCATTGGTACCTCTTTGGGTCTCATAAGATTAAAGTCATACTGACATGTACATACTGAAAATGCATGAAATCATTGCATTTCGTAAAGCCCAAGCCTTGGATGTTGGGAGAGCCACTGACCTTGCCCAGAACCAGGCACACCCCAGCAGGGAGGGCTGGTGCAGAAAGGGAAGGGGCAGGACTCTGAGGGTGGTCTGCAGCCAGAGGGGTTCCTGGAAGGGGCCAGGTGTGTGGAGGGAGCCCGGCCCAGGACCCCACCCATGCCTGTGCTGGGTGTTGGGTAGAGGAGGCGCCTCTTGGGCCCCCTGCACTTTCAGGGTTCCAGGGGCTTGAGGGCGGGTTGCATGGCATCCCAGGGGCTGGGGTACCACGCTGCCTGACCAATCACCGCTTGGGGGTGGAGCTACGTCTCTGTGGGCTGTTCCAGAGTTGCAGTGGGGTGCAGACCTGGTGCAGAAGAAGGGGCACTGGGAGAGAGAGAGTAACCCTGCGGAGGTCCCGGCTGGTTAGTGAGCAGCGTGCACCGAAGGTGGGGGGGGGTCCGGGGGTAGGGTGCGCCCCAGGTGGGAGGCAGGGTTCTGGAAGGGCACCTGGAGAGGGTTCATTGTGGGGACTCAGGTGAGTTTTCTTTATCCCTTTAAAGTCTCTTCTGTCCCATGTCCTCAACTGGCCTTATTCCCCATACCCGTGAACTCCAGGGCGCCCACTCACCTGAGCTTTTGTGGGATTGGTTGCAAAATTTCAGGGTTTCCCCTGTTCCCCGGGATGAGTGCGGGTAAGGACCTCACAGAGTCCCCACCTTCAGTGATGTGTCCCCCAGTTCTCTGACACAGTGCAGGTGATGCATCTTGAGCAGTACCCCAAGTTCAGCAGGGTGTGCCCTGGTCCCCCAGGCACAGATGTGGCAGTAGCAAGCCCCAGAGCTGTCCCCCAACTTCAGCATTATGGCCCGTGTGCCCCCAGGTTAGTGGTAATTGGCTGTTAGAATCATGCAGGAAAATACTCCAATTGGGTCCTGAAGGAGGGCGTAAACCAGACCCCACTCTAATTGCATTGGGAATAGATGAATTGAGGGTTTCTTTAGAAGAGTAAGTCTGCTTTCCAGAAAAGGCAAGGTCATTGGTCTATTGAGAATGAAGATAATTACTGCTAAACAACAAGTATGTGTTGCCCCTTCACCCAGAAACCGAAGCAGGTGTTCAGGTTTTAGGTCAAAGGTGCCTTCTTCTCCCCAGCTGACGGCACTTCTCTGCTCTGGCTCCAAGAAACCTGAGGTTTTGAACGTCAGCATCGGAGTCAGCGAGGCAGCTTGTCACAGGACGCCACTGTTCAGAGAAAGCACAGGTATGTTTGGCAAAATGTCCTAACTATATCAGGGCTGGAGGTAAAACCTCTCATTATCCCAAAACCTCCTGGGCTTTTCTCTTTTCTCTAGTTGAGCCACAAAGAAAAATTGAAGTAGCTGTCAGCATTCTGGGTTTGGTGCAAGAATTACTTAATTTCCCTGCAGGTAGAACTTTGCAGGGGATCACAATTTCTCTGTCCATTTATTGCTTACAAATGTATTTTGACCATCTGTTTCCTAGGAACCCTCTTTTATTAGAAAGGGAAGGTGAGATTCACTCTGTGCCTGTTTGTAACATCTAATTTGTTCCTTCATCTAACACTGTTTATTCAATTGGGCCTAAGATATGTTTGAGTGGCCAGCATCTAGAGTTAGGTGGCTTTATTCATCTGATACAGACTTGGGTGATGTCATTTGACAAAGGTGATGTTTCATCATTGATTAGTTTATTCATTAGAAGAGTTAAAATTAGGGTGGAGGGAAAATTCAAAATTATCCAAAGTGGCCTGTTCCTGTTTAAAAGTTGAGCTTGTCTTTCTAGTTTACTAAATGTATTATCTCGATATTTTGAGGTGCCATATTCTCTCTGTAGTTTCTTTGGTGGTGGAGTCAGAAGAAGAGTCTGGGAATTCTTTTGGATAGTGGCATGCTGGTGGATTCAAGGGGCTTGGCGTCAGGAGCCTTGGGGTGAATTCTGCAACTGCTTGCCTGACCCTGGGTGCATCTCCCAGAGGTTTTGTTTCCTCTTATGAAATTGCCGGCAGATAATGTTCTGATTGAAGGGGAACCCTCCCATCCTGTTGGTGGGAATGCAAAGTGGTGCAGCCAGTCTGGGAACCAGTTGGGGGTTCCTCAAAAAGTTTATATTGAACAACCAAATGATCCAGCAATTGCTCTCCTAGGTATTTACCCAAAGGATACTAAAATGCAGATTCAAAGGGGGAACATGCACCATGATGTTTATAGCAGCAATGTCCACAGTAGCCAAACTATGGAGAGAATCCCAAAGTCCATGCACTGATGAATGGATAAAGCAAATGTGGGATACATATATATATATATATATATATATATATATATATATATATATATATATATATATATATATATATATATATATATATATATATATAATGGAATATGACCCAGCTTCAAAAAGATTGAAATCTTATCATTTGCAAGGATGTGCATGGATCTAGAGTGTATTAAGCTAAGCAAAATCAGTGAGGAAAGACAAATATCCTATGCTCTCACGCTTGTGGAATTTCAGAAAGAAAACAGATGAACAGAGTGGAGGGGTGATGAGAGGCGAACAAGGAAATAGACTCCACCTTGGAGAACAAACTGAGTGTTGCTGCAGGACAGGGGCGTGGGCGATGAGTTAAATGGGTAATGGGTATTAAGGAGGGCACTTGTGATGAGCACCGGGTACTGTATGCAGGTGAGGAATCACTAAATCCTACCCCTGAAGCGAATATTCCATGGCATGTGAACTAACTGGAATTTAAGTAAGAGGAGAAAGGAAAAAAGTGTTCTGCTTCATATAGAGTGAGGTAAAATTGTAGTGAATTGGGCTGTACTATTCTATAGATGATAGTGGTAAAACACCCTGTTGTAGGATACACTAGTTGCTTATCACATAAGGAGTCCTCAGAAAGCTGCAATGAAAGATTCAGGTCTCAGAGCATGTTCATGTTCCACTGATATGTTACAGTTTGCACAGGTAGGAAAGAAGGTGGAGAGAAAGGCAACAGAAGGGGAAAGTAGGTGTGAACCTTTCATTAGTTAGCGTTATAGCTTTCTCATGAAAGCCTTGCACCAGTGTGATTTTGGAAGAAAAGGGGAATCCGGGAGCTTTGCAGGAGACGGGGGAGTTCCAGGTCTGCGTAAAGCTGACAGGGGTCCCAGATGAGAGCTGAATGCATTCTGAAGCAGGGTGTGGGCAGGGTGGGCTCCAGGGGTGGCTGTGGGTCTCCTGGATGAGAGTTGTGACAGGTGAGGGCTGTGTGCAAATTCCTGGCTGAGGACAAGTGAGGCACAGGCGGAGAGCTGGCAGAGAACCTTCTTCTGAGCCACCAGCCTCACCCAACACACACAGCCTCAACTTCTGTCCCTGTCACTCCAATTCAGACTTCTCCGAAGGTGACTGAGAACACATCAAGAGCATTCTGAACAGAAGGGAAAGCATGTGCAAAGGCTCTGGGGCAGGAGAATTCCAGGTATGTCCAGGAGCAGCAAGAAGGCCCTGTGGCCACAGGAGACAGCTTAGGACATGACCTCAGAGAGGTGAAAGAGGGTGACAGAAAGCCATTCCAGGGCTATAACCCCATGAGACCCTGTTTCACTGGGCCATCCTGGCTACAGTGTTGAGAACAGATGACAGAGAGTTGAAGATGGCAAGGCAGGTCAATGACGAAGCTTTTCCAGGAACTCAGGCACTGTGGACCAGACAGGTGGCCTTCAATGGTGTGGTTAGACCTATTCTGGGTCCATTTTGAAGATGGAACTCACAGGATTTGCTGATGGGTTAGCTATTAGGAGCAGGAGAACGGAGGAGTTGGCGTAACTCCCAGCTGTTGTGGGTTGTCCTGATCGAGGGGAAGGAGAGGGTTTCTCGGGGGGTAGGAGGTAGTCCGTGTTCCGCATGCTGAGGAAGGTGCCTTTCCCGGTGGATCTGCTGAGATTTGTGTCTGGGAGAGCCTTTCACATCTCCTCCCTCATCAATGCTCAAGTAAAAGTATCCCCCACTTTTTAAACGTTCACAGTAAGACACTGGGCTTTCTTGAAAGAACTACGTTATTACCCATCTTCAGTAAGAGGAAGAGACCTGAAGAGGATTTCCCTCTTATGAAAAAAGGTGAACAGTGAGAATCGCGGTCAGCATCTGTTTTGGGGAGAAGCACGCAGAGGCGGCGTGTACCCCAACCAGCTCCTTCCTCTGGGAACCACTCTCCACATCCAGCCACCAGCACTTTGCATGGTGTCCGTGATCCTCTGCTGTGCTTTATCTTCATTTATGCCGGGCCTCCGTTAGAAACTTGTGTGCTGAGGCCTAAGATAAGCCAAAGAGAAGGAATTTTGGAGTCTGAGCACACTGTCTAATTGTTCCGTGTAAATTAACGGCCATTCCTTCTTTACACCATTTCTGCTGTGCAAGGTTTCTCAGAAGCCCTGTACTTTCAAAGAGCAGGGAAACCTATACCCCATGCTGCGGGGTTAGTTTTAGTCTCCATGCTGGACAGAACATTTCATGACTGTCGGATTTTCTCACTCAAACATTGAGAGTTTGAACACCTTCACCCGTTTCTATCACCCCATCCCCGAATCTGGCACCTACCAATCTGCTCTCAGTATCTATGCGTTCAGTATTTGTTTATTCCACGTGGAATGTACATGACAGCATCTGGTATTGGTCTTTCTGTGTCTGAGTTACTTGGAATAAGGCCCCCAAGGTCTGTGTTTCCATGCCTGGTTATTGTGAATAATGCTGCAGTGAACGTGGGAGTGCATCTGTCTTTTTGAGGCAGTATTTTTGTGTTCTCCAAATCAATACTCAGTAGAGCCATTACTGGGTCATGTGGTAGTTGTATTTATTTTTTCAGGAACCTCCATACCGTTTGTCACAGTGGCTGCACCAATTTCCATTCCCACCAACAGTGCACAGTGTCTCCTCGTCTGCACACCCGTGACCCCACGTGGTGTCTGTCTCTGGGACAATTTCTGTTCCAACAGTTGTGAGGGGTTAGCCAATTGTGGGTTTGACTGATGTTTCCCTGACGAAGATTAGTGATGTCGAACATCTTTTTCTGTCTGTTGACACCTGTGTGCCATCTTTGGATTGTTTCTATTCACATCTTCCCCCCATTTTTTTAAGATTTTTTTTAATTTATTCATTTGACAGAGATAGAGACAGCCAGCGAGAGAGGGAACACAAGCAGGGGGAGTGGGAGAGGAAGAAGCAGGCTCCCAGCGGAGGAGCCTGATGTGGGGCTCGATCCCAAAACTGGGATCATGCCCTGAGCTGAAGGCAGATGCTTAATGACTACACCATCCAGGCGCCCCTCCCCCCATTTTTTATACAGTTTTTTTTATTTGTATGAGTGTGGCCTTTTAAGTTTTTGCTGGTTTCTTTTGCCGTGTGGAAGATTTCAGTTTGATGTTGTTCCACTTGTTTATTTTTGCTTTTGTTGCCTTTGCATTTGGTGTCCGATCTGAAGACTCTTTGCCAAAACCAATGTCGAGAGACTTAGTACCTGTGTCTTCTTGGAGGTTTATGGATTCAGGTCTTATGTTCAAATCATTCATCCATTAAAAATTTTGTGTGTGGTGTAAGAAAGTGACCCAGTTATATTCTTCTGCATTTAGTGTCCAGTTTGCCTGTTACCACTCACTGAAGAGACAGTCCTTCCCTCATGGCATATCTTCTGCTGCTGTGTCGTAAGTTAGGATCATCTACGTGTGGGTAAGTTTCTGAACTTTTTGTTCTGTTCCACTGACCTGGTGTCTGTGTTTATGCCAGTACCATCCTGTTTTGATGACAACAGCTTTTTAATCTACCTTGAAATCCAGGAGTGTGTTGACTGCACCTTTCTTTCTCCAGGTTGCTTTGGGTATTTGGGGTCTTTTGTGATTCCATACAAGTTTGAGGACTGTTTTCTATTTGCTTGAATAATGCCACTGGAATTCAGATAGGCATTTCATCACATCTGTCGATTGCTTTGGGTATGATGGACATGTTCACATAATTAACTCTTCCAGTTAAGGAGCATGTCGTATGCTTCCATTTGTTTGTGTTGCCTTCCAAATCTTTGACCCATACATCCTGCCCCCCTCAACACACATGTTTTTCATTTCTTTTCTGCCATGTGTTGAGTGTACTATGTTTTTCTCATTCTTGGTTACTTTTATTCCTAGATTTTTTTAATGCAATTTTAAATGGCATTGCTTTTTTAATTTCTCTTTGCGAAAGTGTGTCATCAGTATACAGAAATGCAAGAAGTTGGGTCATCTGAGTGGCCTCATAGGTGAAGCGTCTGCCTTCAGCTCAGGTCATGATCCCAGAGTTCGAGGATCGAGCCTGGTGTTGGACTCCCCACGTAGCGAGGGTCTGCTTCTCCCTCTTTCTGACACTCCCCCTGCTTGTGCTTTTTCTCTTCCTGTCAAATAAATAAATAAAATCTGAAAAAAAATAAAGACAACAGGTCTCTGTATATTGACTTTATATCCTGCAGCTTTCTTGAATTTGTTTATTCTAACATTATTTTTGTGGAATCTTTCGGGATTTCGTGTCAGTTGCAAATAGTGACAGTTTTCCTGTATGGATTTCATATCTTTCTCTTTTTTAAAAATTATGTTAGTCACCCTACAGTACTTCTTTTGTTTTTGATGTAGTGTTCCATGATTCATTGTTTGCATATAACCCCTAGTGCTCATTATGACACGTGCCCTCCTTAATACCCATCACCAGGATAACCCATTCCCCTACCCCTCCCTTTCTGCAACCTTCAGTTTGTTTCCCAGTGTCAGTAGTCTCTCATGGTTCATGTCCCCCTCTCATTCCCCCTCTTCACTTTTCCCTTCCTTCTCTTAATGTCCTCCATGCTATTCCTTCCATTCCACATAGGAGTGAAACCATATGATAATTGTCTTTCTCTGCTTGACTTAATTTCACTTAGCATAATCCCCTCCTGTCCATCCACGTTGGTGCAAATGGTGGGTATTCATCCTTTCTGATGACTGAGTAACATTCCATTGTATAGATGAACCACATCTTCTTTGTCCATTCATCTGCTGAAGGACATCTTGGCTCCTTCCACAGTTTGGCTATTATGGACATTGCTGCTGTGAACTTTGGGATACAGGTGCCCCTTCTTTTCATTACTCTGTGTCTATGGGGTAAATACCCAGTAGTGCAATAGGTGGGTCGTAGGATAGCTCTGTGTTTAATGTCTTAAGGAACGTCCATATTGTTTTCAAAAGTGGCTGTACCAGCTTGAATTCTCACGAGTAGTGTAAGAGCGTTCCCCTTTCTCCACATCCTCTCTGACTTTTTTTAATTTCCTGCCTTGTTAATTTTCTTTTCAAAATTTTATTTATTTATTCCACAGAGGTGGAGACATGCAGCAAGAGAGGGAACACAAGCAGGGGGAGTGGGAGAGGAAGAAGCAGGCTCATAGTGGAGGAGCCTGATGTGGGGCTCGATCCCATAACGCTGGGATCACTCCCTGAGCCGAAGGCAGATGCTTAACTGCTGTCCCACCCAGGCACCCCGTCTTTGTGTCTTCTGCCCATTTTTTGGGTGTCGAATTTGAGGAGTTCTTTATAGGTCTTGGATACCAGCCCTTTATCTGTAATATCATTTGCAGATATCTTCTTCGATTCCATAGGTTACCTTTTTGTTTTGTTGATCGTTTGCTTTGCCAAGCAGAAGCTTCTTATCTTGATGAAGTGCCAATAGTTCATTTTTGCTTTTATTTCCTTTGCCTTTAGAGACGTGGCTTGCAAGAAGTTGTTGTGTCCAAGGTTGAAGAATTCTTTTGATTTTGATATGAGACAGGAATCCATTATCCTCCTTTCCTGATTGTGTTGGAGTCCTCTGTCTTTCTTGGTGAGTCTAGCTAAGTTTGTCAGTTTTGTTTATCTTTCCAAAAAAGGCAACTCTCATTTTTATTGGTTTTTTTTTTCTTTTTAGTTTCCTTTGCATTTATTTATGTATTCCTTTTTGTTATTTCCTTATTTCTACTAATTTGTTGCTTTGTTTTTTGTTTTATTTTCTACTTCTTTACCACATAAATCAGGTTGTTTATTGGAGAGCATTCTCATGGATTGATGAAGACTTGAATTTCTATGAACGTCCCCATAGAGCTACTTTTGTTGCATCCCATAAGTTTTTGTAGGTTGACTTTTTCATCAGTGTCAAGGTACTTCCAAAATTTTTTTTTATTTCTTCTTTGACTGTTGGTTGTTCAGTAGCATGTTGTTAAATCTCCACATATTT
The DNA here is from genome assembly GCF_024610735.1 of Ursus americanus. NCBI lineage: Eukaryota > Metazoa > Chordata > Mammalia > Carnivora > Ursidae > Ursus > Ursus americanus. The sequence goes on along the minus strand of NC_142130.1, from coordinate 4,385,141 downwards.
TTTAAGATTATTTAATTATCTGACAGAGAGTGAGACAGCGAGAGAGGGAATGCAAGCAGGGGGTGGGAGAGGGAGAAGCGGGCTTCCCACTGAGCAAGGAGCCTGATTCGGGGCTAGATTCTAGGATCCTGGGATCACGACCTGAGCTGAAGGCAGATCCTTAAGACTGAGCCACCCAGGCCCCCCAATCTCCACCTATTTTTGACTGTCCTATTTTTTTTTCTTGAGACTGATTTCTAGTTTCATATCATTGTGTTTGGACAAGATTTGAAGCAGAAGGTGAAGAGAACATTCAGATAAAAGGTTTGTTTCCTGGAGGGATTTCTGAGGGCAGACCATGAGTTCTGTGGGGACGGAGGAATGTTTTGTGAGTCAGGGATGGGGTTAACCCTTGTTGGAATTACTGACTACTACCATGCAGGCTGTGTGCTACCGTTCACAGTGTAATCCTGATGGACTTGTACTTCATTAGAAATATTTTGTAGGAGGTGTAGGCATAGCCTTCTCTTAAAGAAAGGTGCCATATGAGTTCATGGCATGACCCCAGGTCAGCAACCAGGATGTATGTTATTGTGGGGGATCAGAACCAGGCTTTCTGTGCGAATTGACAGAAATTGGGTACGGGGAGCTCCATGACCATAGGTGAAGTCCCAAGTGACCCACTGGGTGTTGGGTTCTGTGGATCTGTCTCATCAGGTGCTGTGGAATTCAGGGACACCCTCCTGTCTGTGGATTTGTGTGGAGACAGGTAGACATCAGTGTCTGGCCAGGCACGAGGGTCGCACTGGACCACCACCAGAGGTGCAGCGTGCGGGGGGGGGGGGCACTGCTTGGATTCCATGAAAGCTGACCAGGGTCTGTGACCATGATTCCTAACAGCTGCAAGGGGAGAGGAGGCTGGGGGTGGTGCACACTTCCTAGACTTGTGGTCAGGACTAGTCTGGAACCCACTGACGTCAGCCACACCTGGCACAAAAGGCACCCAGTCAGTGTCGCTGTGGGCACTGCTCCCATGGCACTTTCGGGCCGGCTCCATGCTGCCACCTCCTGCTTTTCATCATCATCTTCAAGGTCCTGTGCCTCTGCTCTTGCCCCATGGCCTCCAGGGTATTGTCTGTCCTCCATCTGGCCCTCGTCCCTGGTGCCCTGTGCAGTCCGATGCCAGGGTAGCCTTCTCGAGACAAACATCTGGTCCTGATGGAACACTTTCATGGATCTTTTGTGATGTGAGGATGATGCCCTGCCCTGGAAGGGGGCTGCAGGTCCCCAATCAGGAGAGCCATGTCTCCCTTTTCAGCATGGCCTGCCCTCCCCTCAGTCTTCTTCAGGGAAGCTCTACCCACTTCCTGAGATGACAGCTCTGAACTTAAAAATGAATGTTATTTTACATATCTCTATGCTTTAGTTCATCCATGGCAAGTCTTTCAACCCCGTTAGTGGGTTTTTTTTAGCAGTTCTGAAGGGCTGTCTGCTCAAAGAGGGGGTGACCAGGGTGGGGCAGCTTTCCCTCTCATCTCCCTCAGCATGTCTCTGAGCCCTGGGGCCAGCTGTCCCACTGAGGATTGAGGGACCCGAGCCAGCCCATCATGAGACCAAGCTGTGTCAGCTGTGTAGACTGATGCGTGTCGGAGCGGTGGTCAGCTGGCATGGGCCAGGGGCAGGCAGTGTCTCCTTCTCATTCCTTCCCTCCCTTCCTCCCAGAGGTAGCTCAGAGCAGCCTTCAACCCCCACATCTCCAGATCCCTTGACCTGTGCCTCCTGTGTTCAGCTGGTGACCTTGGAGTTTCGCATGGATTCTACCTCCCATACCCTCTACTGTGGCAGTTCCTGGATCAGGGGAGGGATCGGACCCTTGTCTGCTTTTGGTCTTCTTCCTGTCCCGCACCAAGCCCACCCACCTTTGCATCTTCCATGTAAGTGCTTGGAAGCAAGCCCATCCACAGGGAAACTATTAGCCAAATGGATCCAGGCAATAAACATTGAAGTAGAGATCCAGGATCCATAATAAACCTGCTCTGAAACCTGTCCCAAAATCTGTGACTATCGCACACTGAAACAGAAATAATAATAGCTTTCTGGACTATGAAGTGACATGTGTCTTTACTTCCAATCTTGAATGCATAGGTGCTGAGCCTGGACAGAAAAGGACCATGGCTCCCGTGGGCTGGGATCCACAGTAAGAACTCAGTGAAATCTGAATTCAAGGCATAGAGTGAATAATTATTGTAGAGTGAACCCTCCCAAGTAGGGCTTATGCTCGTTGCACAGGAAAAGCTTTTTCAAAGAGGTTCCTGAAAGAAGAATCTTTTTAAAAATTTATTTTAATTCCAGTAGAGCTAACATACAGTGTTATATTCCTTTCAGATGTACAATAGAGTGATTCAGTGATTCTATATGAATCTATAATTCAGTATATTCTATATTACTCAGTGGTCATCAAGAAAAGTGTCCTCTTAATCCGCTTCATCTATTTCACTCATCCCTCTATCCACCTCCTCTCTGTTATCCATCCGTTTGTTCTCTCTTGTTAAGAGTTTGTATTTTGGTGTGTCTCCTTTTTCTATTTTATTGATTTATTTTTGTTTGTTTCTTAAATTCCCCATCAGAGTGACATCGTATGGAATTTGTCTTTCTCTGACTGACTGATTTTATTTAGGATAATACTCTCTAGCTCCATCCATGTGGCTTCAAATGGCAAGGATTCATTCTTTTTCAAGCCGAGTAATACTCCATCTTGTGTGTGTGTGTGTGTGTGTGTGTGTGCATGTGTGTGTGAATACACACATCTATCATCTTATTTGTTAATTTTTCTTCAGACACTTGGTTTGCTTCCATATTGTGATATTGTAAATAATGGTGCAAGAAACATAGGGGTGCACGTATCCTTTTAAGTTACTGTTTTCCTAGTCTTTGGAGAAATACTGGTAGAGTGATTGTTGGATCGTAGCTTAGTTCTATATTTAATTTTTTGAGGAACCTTCATACTGTTTTCCATGGTGGCCACCACAGTTTGCATTCCCACCCACAGTTCGCGAGGATTCCCCTTTATCCACATCCTCCTAACACCTGCTCTTTGTTGTGCTTTTGATGTTAGCCATTCTGACAGGTTTGAGGTAATACCTCATTGTCCTTTGGATTTACATTTTCCTGATGATGGGTGATGGTGAACATCTTTTCACGGGACTGTTGGCCATTTGTATTTCTTCTTTGGAGAAATGTCTGTCCATGTCTTCTGCCTACTTTTAAACTGGATTATTTGTTTATTTGGGGTCGAGTAGTATCAGGTCTATATGTTTTGGACACTATCCCTTTATTGCATATGATCATTGCAAATATCTTCTCCCTTTGAGTAGGTTGTCTTATTACTTTTACGTTTTCATTGTTCTTCTGCCGTGTGGAAACTTTTTATTTTGCTGTATTCCCAATAGTTTATTTTTGCTTTCATTTCCTTTGCCTCAGGAGACAGTCCAGAAAAACGTTGGTATGGTCCATGTCAAGAAGTTACTGTCTTCCCTCCTGTAGGATTTTTATGGATTCAGGTCTCATATTGAGGTCTTGAAACTGTTTTGTGTTTGTCTGTATTGTGTACGAAAGCAGTCTAATTTCATTCTTTTGTGCGTAGCTGTGTAGTTTTCCCAACACCATTTGTTGTAGAGACTGTCCTTTTCCCTTTTGATATCGTTGCTTGCTTTGTGAAAGATTCATGGACCACATAATTGTGGGTTTCTGTCTGAACTTGTATCCTGTTCCTTTGGTCGCTGTGTCTATTTTTGTGCCGTACTGTCTTGTTAGGATGACTGCAGCTTTGTAGTATAACCTGAAATCTGAAATTGTGAGTCCTCCAGCTTTGTTTTTCTTTTCCACATTGCACTGGCTGTTCAGTATCTTCAGTGGTTCCATACAAATGTTTAGGATTGTTTATTCGAGGTCTTTTATTCTTTAATTTAAATTCAATTTGCCAACTTGCAGTACACCATTAGTTTCAGATGTAGTCTTCAATAAATTATCAGTCGTGTGTAACACCCAGTGCTCATTGTATCGTGTGGCCTCCTTAATGCCACTCACCCAGTTACCCCCCCCAACTTCTCCTCCAGCAATCATCAGTTTGTTGCAATAGTTAAGAGTCTATCATGGGTTTTCTCCCTCTCTGATGACTTCCCATTCTATTTTCCCTCCCTTCCCCTATGGTCTTCTTCCTTGTTTCTGATATTCCACATAGGAGTGAAAGCATATGATCATTGCCTTTCTTTCATTGGCTTATTCCACTCACTATAATACCCTCCAGCTCCACCCAGGTCGGTGTGATGGTAAGTGTTCATGCTTTCTGATGGCTGAGTAATATTCCATTATATATATGATCCACATCTTCTTTATCCATTCATCTGTCCATGGTCATCTGCACTCTTTCCACAGTTTGTCTATTATGGATATTGCTGCTATGAACAATGGGGTGCATGTGTCCCGTCTTCACTACCTGTCTCTTTGGGGTAAATACCCAGTAGTGCAATTGCTGGGATATAGGGTAGCTTTATTTATAACTTTTTGAGGAAACTCCGTACCATTTTCAAGAGTGGCTGTACCGGACTGCATTCGCACAGGGGTGTAAGAGGGTTCCCGTTTCTCCACATCTTCTCCAACATGTTTAGTTTCATGTCTTATTTTTAGATATTCGGCCTCGTGTGATATGGCATCTATAGGGGTTTAGATTTGCATTTCCCTGAAGCTAAGTGATATGAAGCATTTATGCATGTATCTTTTGGTCCCCAGTGCGTCGTCATCAGTGAAATGACTTCCCATTTTAATCCATCTCAAGACCTAAAGCTGGGTAAGGCACTGAAGCTGGATGATGCCATCGGTTGGAAGTGTGGCGAATTTCAAAAGATCTCTGTGGAGAGCAAGTTTAAAGGTCAGTGTGAAGCTACTAATTGGATCCAGGGCGATCTCTGAAAGTGGAGGTTCCCTGGGATGGGCTGAGGGTGGCCCTCCGATTTTCCTGCTATGAATCCATGCGGTAGCTCCAAACGGACATTTTCCTGCTGTGGGGCAGGCTGAGTCCTCTAGTCGTGCAGAGGTGATCCCAATGCCTGGTACCTTGGAGGCAGGCAAACGGGGAGGGGACCCTCAGCAGAAGCCCCAGGGTTAGGTTAGGCCTCAAGAGACAGCAGGTCCGAACTGCCCAGTGTTCAGAGAACTCCCAGGCCGACTGAGATGAGGGCACAAGGGCGGGTGAATGTGAGCCTTGGGGTTTCATCCGGAAGGGCCCACAAATGTCAGAGTTCACCAGCAGGGGCTCTCAGGGGGGCCCCAATTCTCTTGCCCTGAATGCTCTGTTGTGCTCCCAAACGGTACAGTTTCCTGTGTGCTGCAGGCTGAGTCCTACGGTGGGGCTTGGGTGTCCCCAATCCCCCGGAGTGGGGTGCCAGGACCCTGGGGAGGGGCCCCTCTCTGCCCAACCTAGGGTAAGGGTTACTGTCCAGGAGCCCGGCAGGGACAATCTGCAGGCTGTGCGGTGAGCTCCGTGGAGGGCTGAGAGGAGGCCATGGGGGAGGGTGAGCATGGGCCTCAGGGTTGGGGCACGGGGGGCTGCCAAATGTGGGGATGGGCTCCGGGGGCCTCCCCATGTTCTCGTGCCCTGTAGGCTCCGTAGAGCCCCAAGGTGCATGGTTTCCTGTCGGGTGGCAAGCTGAGTCCTGCGGTGGGGCACAGGTATCCCAATTCCCCAGGCCTGCAGTATAAGGCTCCTGGGGAGGCCTCCACACCCGCGGCCGACCTAGGGTTAGGGTTAGGTCCCAGGGGCCCCGCAGGCCCGATCTGCTGGCTGTATGTCGAGCTACATGGACTGCTGTGAGGGTGTGGGGAGGGTGAGCGTGGGCCTTAGGGTTGGGGTGCGGGAGGCTGCCGAAGTTCGCTGGTGGCTCAGGAGTGCCCTCCTGGTTCTCCCGCCCTGAATGCTCTATGGCCTCCCAAGGCACATGGTTTCCTGTGGGGTGGCAGACTGAGTCCTGCTGTGGTGCTCAGGTATCCCGAATCCCCGTGGCTGCAGCTCCAGGCTCCTGGGGAGGGGCCCCTCCACAGATGAACTAGGGTTAGGGTTGGGGTCCAGGAACCCCGCAGGCCAGATCTGCCCACTATGTGGCGAGCTCTGCCATGGGCTGAGGTGAGGGTGCGGGGTGCGGTGAGCATGGGATTCAAGGTTGGGTTTAGGGATCGTCGAAGTTCGCCGGGGGCTCTGGGGGCCCTCCTGGTTCTCCCCCCCTGAATGCTCTACAGCCTCCCAAGGGGCCTGGTTTCCTGTGGGCTGTCAGGCTTTGTCCTGCAATGGGCCTCAGGTGTCCCCAGTCCCTGGGGCTGTGGCACCGGGCCCTAGGGGAGGGGCCCTACCCATTCAACCTAGGGTCAGGTCTAGGCCCCAGGAACCTGGCAGGCCTGATCTGCCAGCTCTGCGACGAGCTCGGTGGAAAGCTGAAGGGAAGGCGTGGGGCGGGATGAGCGTGGGCCTCAGGGTTGGGGTGTAGGGGGCTGCCGAGAATCGCTGGGGCTCAGGGGGGCCCTACCAGTTCTCCTGCACGGGATGCTCTGTGGCGCCCCAAGGGTCATGGTTTCCTGAGGGGTGGCAGGCTGAGTCCTGTGGTGGGGCTCAGGTGTACCCAATCCCTGGGTTTAAGGTACGGATTAGGGTACGGGTTAAGTTTAGGGTATGGGTTACGGTTAGGGTATGGGTGAGGGTAGGGTTTAGGGTTAGGGTAAGGAGAGGGTACGGGTTAGGGTTGGGTTTAGGGGTTACAGGTTAGAGTTTAGAGGTTATGGGTTAGGGTACGGATGCGGGTTTAGGGTACGGGTTAGAGTTTAGGGTTTGGGTTTAGGGTTAGGGTTAGGGTTGGAGTACGGGTTAGGTTTAGGGTATGGGTTAGGGTTAGTGTACGGGTTAGGGTACACATTAGAGTATGGTTTAGGGTACGGGTTAGGGTACTGTTTAGGGTAAGTGTTGGCGTACGGATTAGGGTACGCTTTAGGTTACGGGTTAGGGTTAGGGTAAGGGTTAGGGTTAGGGTACAGTTTTAGGGTTATGGTACAGTTTAGGTTACAGTTTAGGGTTAGGGTTAGGGTACGGGTTAGGGAACGGGTTTGGGATAAGGGTAGGGTATGGTTTAGGGTTAGGGTATGGGTAGGGTACGGGTTAGGGTACAGGTTAGGGTTAGGTATGGGTTAGGGTATGGGTTAGGGTCCGGGTTAGAGATAGGGTATGGATTAGGGTATGGGTTAGGGTACGGGATAGGGTATGGGTTAAGGTTAAGGTAAGGGTACTGGTTAGGGTTAGGGTACGGGTTACGGTTTAGGGTTTAGGGTTATGGTTAGGGTACGGGTTCGGGTTAGGGTACGGGTAGGGTTAGGGTACAGGTTATGTTATGAGTTAGGGTATGGGTTAGGGTCAGGGTTTATGGTTTAGGGTTAAGGTTAGGGTACGGGTTAGGGTACTTGTTAGGGCTACAGTTAGGTTTAGGGTACGGTTTAAGTTATGGGTTAGGGTACCGTTTATGGTTAGGGTAGGGTACGGGTTAGAGTATGGGTTAGAGTACGTGTTAGGGTTACGGTTAGGGTTAGGGTACATGTTAGAGTTAGGGTTAGGGTATGGGTTAGAGTTAGGGTTAGAGTATGGGTTAGTGTACGGGTTAGGGTTAGGTTTAGGGTTAGGTTACGGGTTAGGGGTAGGGTTAGCTGAAGGGGTAGGGATGGGGGTTAGGGGTATGGTAGGGGTCGGGGTAGGGTTAGGGTTTAGGGTTAGGGTTTGGGGTTTGGCGTTAGTGGCTAAGGTTAGGGTTTAGTGTTTAGGGTATTGGGTTTAGGGTTAGGGTTTAGGGTTTAGGGTTTAGGGTTAAGGTTAGGGTTTAGGGTTTAAGGATTAGTGTTTAGGGTTAGGGTTAGTGTAGGGATAGGGTTAGGGTAAGGGTTAGGGGTTAGGGTTAGGGTAGGGTTAGGGGTTAAGGTTTAGGTTTTAAGGTTATGGGTTAGGGTTTAGGGTTAGGGTTACACCCCAGTAGTCCAGCAGGACCATTACACCAGCTGTGCGGTAGCAGAGGGCCGGGCCGAGGTGAAGGCGCCGGTGAGCTGGAGCGTGGGCCCAAGCATTTTGGCGCGGGGGGCATTGGAATGTCGCCAGGGGATTGGAGGGCCCTGCCGGTTCTCCCGCCCTGAATGGCCAGCTGTACCCCTAGCGGCCTGGGTGGTGGCGGGGCGGCACAGTGATTACGGCGCTGGGGCTCGGGGGTCCCCAGTCCCCAGCGTTTCAGCCCCAGGCCCCTTGGGAGGGGCCCCTTGGGGGCCAACCTAGGGTAAAGGTTAGCTCCTGGAGGCCAGCAGGCACAATCCGCCGTCTGGGGCGAATGGAGGTGCAGTGAAGATCAGGGCGCTGGTGAGCGGGAGAGTGGGCCCCAGCATTTTGGCGCTGGGGGCCTTCGAAGTCACCAGGGAAAGGAGGGTCCTGCCCGTTCTCCCGCCCTGAATGATTGGCTGTGCCCTAGCGGCCTGCGTATGGTCGGGGCAGAAGGGTGAGTCCAGCGTTGCGACTCGGGGGTCCCCAATCCCTGGCGTTCGGCGGCAGTCGCTTTGGGAGGGGCCCCTTGGGGGCTGACCTAGGGTTAGGGTTAGCCCTCAGGAGGCCGGCAGGCTCGATTCACTGGCTCTGTGGCGAATGGAGGGGTGGGCCAAGGTGAGGTCGCTGACGAGCGGAAGCGTGGGCCCCAACATTTTGGCTCAGTGGGCCTTCGAATGTCACAGGGGGCTCAGAGGGCCCTGCTTGTTCTCCCGCCATGAAGGACCGGCAATCCCCTAGCGCCCCGGGTGGCGGCGGAGTGGCAGGGTCAGTCCAGCAGTGTTGCTCGGTTTTCCCCAATCCCCAGCGTTGCAGCACCAGGCCCCTTGGGAGGGGCCCCTCGGGGACTGTCCTAGGGTTAGGTTAACCCGCAGGAGGCCAGCAGTCCCGATTTGCCAGCTGTGCAGTGAGGGGAGGGATTGACTGTGGTAGGGCGCAGTCGAGCAGTAGCGTGGTACCCAGCATTTTGGCATGTCGGGGGCCTTCGTATTTGACCGGAGGCTCGGAGGGCCCTGCCGGTTATCCCACCCTGAATGCCCGGTGGCGCCGCTAGTGGCCCGCATGGCAGCGGGACGGCAGGGTGAGCCTGGCGCTGGGGCTTGCGGGTCCCCAATCCCTGCCATTGCAGCACCAAGCCTCTTGGGAGGGGCCACTCTGGGGCCCACCTAGGGTTATGGTTAGCCCCAAGGAGCCCGGGAGGCCGGATCCGCCAGCTGTGTGGCTAGGGGGGGGTTGGCCGAGGTGAGGGCGCTGTAGAGCGGGAGCATGGGCCTCAGCGTTTTGGCGCAGGGGACCTACGAATGTCGCCGGGGGCTCAGAGGGCCCTGCCTGTTCCCCCACCCTGAATGACAGGTGACACCCCAAGTGGCTCGGGTGGCGGCGGAGGGGCAGGTTGAGTATATAGCTGGGGCTTGTGGGTCCCCAATCTCCAGCATCGTGGTGCCAGGCCCTTTGGTAGGGCCCTTCGGGGGCCGACCTAGGGTTAGAGTTAGCCCCCAGGAGGCCGGCAGGCCCGATAAGATGGCTGTGGGGCGAGCGGAGGTGTGGGCCGAGGTGAGGGTGCTGGCGAGTGGAAGCATGGTACCCAACATTTTGGCACGGGGGGCCTCCGAATGTCGCCAGGGGTCTGAGGATCCTGCCCTTTCTCCCGCCTTGAATGACTGGCGGCACCCTTAGCGGCCTGGGTGGTGACGGGGAGGCATGGTGAGTCTGGCGCTGCGGCTCGGGAATCCCCAATCCCAGGTGTTGCAGCACCAGGCCCCTAGGATGGGCCCCTTGGGGCCGACCTAGGGTTAGGTTTAGCCCCTAGGAGGCCTGCAGGCCTGATTCACTGGCTGTTGGAGAAGCGGAGGGTGGAATGAGGTGAGGGCCCAGGTGAGTGGGAGCATGGGCCCCAGCGTTTTGGCATGGATGGCCTTCGAAAGTTTCTGGGTTCTTGAGAGCCCTGCCCGTTTTCCCACCCTGAATGACCTGCGATGCCCCAGTGGGTCCGGTGTCGGCGGGGTGGCAGGGTGAGTCCAGTGCTGCAGCTAGGGCGTCCCCAATCCCAGGCGTTGCTGCTCCAGTCCCCTTGGGAGTGGCCCCTTGGGGGCTGACCTAGGGTAGGGTCAGCCCCCAGGAGGCCGGCAGGACCGATACGCCACTGTGGGGCAGCAGAGGGGCAGGCTGAGGTGAGGGTGCTGGTCAGCGGGAGCGTGGCCGCGGTGGTTTGGCTCGGGGGGGGGGCCTTCGAATGTCCTGCGGCTCCGAAAGCCCTGCCCCTTCAACTGACCTGAATGACCAGCGGCGCCCCAAGTGGCCCGGGTGATGTGGGACGGCAGGGTGAGTCAGGCGTTAGGAATCGGGAGTCCCCAATCCCCAGCGTTGCGGGATCAAGACCCTTAGGATGGGCCCCTCATGGGCCGATCTAGGGTTAGGGTTGGCTCCCAGGAGGCCGGCAGGCCTGATATGCCAGCTAGACTGCGAGAGGAGGGGCGGGCGGAAGTAAAGGTGTTGGCGAGCGGGAACATGGGCACCATCGTTTTGACTTGGGTCTTTCAAAGGTCGCCGGGGTCTCGCGGGCCCTGCCCATTCTCCCACCCTGAATGAACAGCGACGCCCCAGCATGCCCGGTGTCAGCAGGGAGGCAGGGTGAGTCTGGCGCTGGGGCTCGGGGGTCCCCAATCCCCGGCGTTGTGGCCCAGGCCCCTTGGGAAGCGCCCCTCGTGTGCCGACCTAGGGTTAGGGTTAGCCCCCAGGAGTCCTGCAGGCCTAATCCGCCAGCTGTGTGGCAAACGGAGGGGGGTGGGCAGAGGTGAGGACGCTGGCGAGTGGGAGCGTGGGCCCAAGCGTTTTGGCGCGGGGGGCCTTCGAGGGTCACTGGGGGCTCAGAAGGCCATGCCCGTTCTCCCGCCCTGAATGACCGGCGGTGCCTCTAGCGGCCCGGGTGGTGGAGGGGCGGCAGGTGAATCCGGCGCTGGGGCTCAGGGGTCCCCAATCCACCGTTTTGCGGCACCAGGCCCCTTGGGAGGGGCCCCTCGGGGAATGACCTAGGGTTAGGCTTAGCCCCCAGGACGCCAGCAGGCTCAATCCGCCAGCTGTGCAGCGAATTAAGGGGTGGGTCGAGGTGAGGTCTCTGTGGAGTGGGAGCGTGGGCTCAAGCGTTTTGGCACCGGGGGCCTTCGAATGTTTCCGGGGACTCAACAGGCCCTGCCCATTCTCCTCCCTGAGTGACCAGCAGCGCCCCTAGCAGCCCAGGTGGCGGCGGGGCGGCAGGGTGAGTCAGGCACTGTGGCTCGGGTATCCCCAATCCCTGGCGTTGTGGCGCCAGGCCCCTTGGGAGGGGCCCCTCGGGGGCCAAACTAGGGTTAGGTTTAGCCCCTAGGAGGCTGGCAGGCCCTATTCCCCAGCTGTGTGGAGACTGGAGTGACGGACCGAGGTTAGGGCGCTGGTGAGCAGGACTGTGGGCCCAGGTGTTGTGGCGCGGGGGGCCTTTGAAGGTCTCCGTGTCTCTGAGGGCCCTGCCCGTTCTCACGCCCTGAATAACGGCAGCACCCCAAGCCCCCGGGTGGCAGCTGGGGGGCAGGGTGAGTCCAGTGCTGAAGCTCGGGGATCCACAATCCCTGGCGTTGTGGCGCCAGGCCCCTTGGAAGGGGCCCCTCTGGGGTCAATCTAGGGTTACGGTTAGCCCCCAGAAGGCCAGTGGACCCGATCAGCGGCTGTGCAACACGCTGAGGGTTGGGCCGAGGTGAGGGCACTGGCGAGACTGAGCATGAGCCCAAGTGTTTTAGCGCGGGGGGCCTTCAAAGGTCGGCGGGGGCTCGGAGGGCCCTGCTGGTTCTGTCGCCCTGAATGACCGTCGGTGCCCCTAGCGGCCCGGGTGCCGACAGTGAATCAGGGTGAGACCGGCTCTGGGGCTCTGCATCACCAATGCCCAGCGTTGCAGAGCCAGGCCCCTTGGGATGTGCCCCTCGGGCTCGACCTAGGGTTTCGTTAGGCCCCCAGGAGCCTGGCAGGCCCTATCCACCGGCTCTGAATCAAGCGGAGGGGTGGGCCAATGTGAGGGCACTGGCGAGCAGGAGCATGGGGCCAACGTTTTTGCGCGGGGGGCCTTCGAAGGTCAGCGGGGGCTTGGAAGGCCCTGCCTGTTCTCCCGGCCTGAATGACCGGCGGCGCCCCTGCGGCCCGGGTGGCGGCGGGACGGCTGGGTGAGTCCGGAGCTAGGGCTCGGGGGATCCCAAGCCCTGGCGTGGCGGCGCCAAGCCCTTTGGGAGGAGCCCCTCGGGGGCTTACGTAGGGTTTGGTTTAACCCCCAGGAGGCAGGTGGGCCTGATCCGCCGGCTATGCGGTGTGCGGAGGGGCTCGCTGAGTTGAGGGCGCTGGTGAGTGGGAACGTGAACACAAGCGTTTTGGCGCGGGGTGCCTTCGAAGGTTACCGGAGGCTCAGAGGGCCCAGCATGTTCTCCCGTCCTGAATGACCGCCGGTGCCCTAGCAGCCTGGGTGGCGGCAGGGCGGTAGGGTGAGCCCGGAGCTGGGGCTCGGGGATCCCCAATCCCCGGCGTGTTATCGCCAGGCCCCTTGGGAGGGGTCCCTCTCGGCTGACGTACGGTTATAGTTAGCTCAAAGGAGGCCGGCAGGCCGGATCCGCCAGCTGTGCGGCGAGCAGAGTGGTGGGCCGAGGTGAGGGCGCTGGTGATCTGGAGCGTGGGCCCAAGCGTTTTGGCGTGGGGGGCCTTCGAAGGTCTCCAGGGGCTCAGAGGCCCTGCCCCTTCTCCCGCCCTGAGGGACCGGCGGTGCCCCTAGCAACCCAGTTGGCGGTGGTGTGGCAGTGTAAGTCTGGCGCTGGGGCTCGAGGGTCCCCAATCTCCGGCATGGCGGTGCCAGTCCCCTTGGGAGGGGCTCCTCAGGGACCGACCTAGGGTTAGGGTTAGACCCCAGGAGGCCAGCAGGCCCGATCCGGCGGTTGTGCAGCTTGCGGAGGGGCTGGCCGAGGTGAGGGCGCTGGTGAGCGGAAGCGTGGGCCAAAGCATTTTGGCACGGGAGGCCTTGGAATGTTGCCGGAGGCTCGGAGGGCCCTGCCCATTCTCCAACCCAGATGACCGGTGGCGCCCCTAGAGGCCCGGGTGGCGGCGGGGCGCCAGGGTGCGTCCCGAAGTTTGCTTTGGGGGTCCACAATCCCCAGTGTGGCAGCGCCAGGCCCCTTGGGATGGGCCCCTCAGGAGCTAACCTAGGGTTAGGGTTAGCCCCCAGGAGGCCGGCAGTCCCGATCTGCCAGCTGTGCGGCGAGCGGAGGGGTGGGCTGAGGAGAGGGTGCTGGTGAGCAGGAGCGTAGGCCCAAGCGTTTTGGCGTGGGGGGGCTTCGAAGGTCTCCAGGGGCTCGGAGGACCCTGTCCGTTCTCCCGCCCTAAATGACCGGCGGCGCCCCTAGCTGCCCGGGTGGCGGTGGGGTGGCAGGGTAAGTCCTGCGCTGAGGCTCGAGGGTCCCCAATCATCAGCTTCGCGGTGCCAGGCCCCTTGGGAGGGGCCCCTCGTGAGCAGACCAAGGGTTAGGGTTAGTCCCCAGGAGGCCGAGAGGCCCAATCTGCCTGTCTGTGGTGAGCGGAGGGACGGGCCGAGGTGAGGGCGTTGGTGAATGTGAGCTTGGGCCCAAGCGTTATGGCGTGGGGGGCCATGGAAGGTCGACAGGGGCTTGGAAGGCCCTGCCCGATCTCCCGCCCTGAATGAGGACGGAATCCCTAGCGGGCCAGGTCATGGTGGTGCGGCAGGGTGAGTTCGGCGCTGGTGCTCGGGGGTCCCCAATCCCCAGCGTGGCAACGCCAGGCACTTGGGAGTGGTCCCTCGGGGACCGACCTAGGGTTATGGTTAGCTCCAGGCGGCTGGCAGGCCCGATCCGCAGGCTGTGCGGCGAGCAGAGGGGTGGGCCGAGGTGGGGGCGCTGGGGAGCGGGAGCGTGGGCCCAAGCGTTTTGGTGTGGGGGGTCTTCAAACGTCGGTGGGGGCTTGGAGGGCCCTGCCCGTTCTCCCGCCCTGAATAACCAGCGGCGCCCCTAGAGCCCTGGGTTGCAGTGGGGCGGCCATATGAGTCCGCTGCTGGGGCTCGGGGGTCCCAAATCCCAGGCCTTGCAGCTCCAGGCTCCTTGGGAGGGGCCCATCAGGGGCCGACCTAGGTTTAGGGTTAGCCCCCAGGAAGGTGGCAGGCCCGATCCGCATGCTGTGTAGTGAGCAGAGGGGCAGGCTGAGGTGAGGGCGCTGTCGAGCGGGAGCGTGGGCCCAAGCATTTTGGCGCGGGGGGCCTTCGAAAGTCATCGGGGGTTCGGAGGGCCCTTCCCGTTCTCCCGCCCTGAATGACCGGCGGCTCCCTTAGCGGCCCAGGTGGCGGCAGGTTGGCAGGTTGAGTCCGGCCTTGGGGCTCGGGGGTCCCCAATCCCTGGGGTTGCTGCGCCAGGCCCTTTGGGAGGGGCCCCTTGGGTGCTGACCTAGGGTTAGGGTTAACCCCCAGGACGGTGGCAGGCCCTTTCCGCCGGCTGTGTGGTGAGTGGAGGGGCGGACAGAGGTGAGGGCCCTGGCGAGCAGGAGCGTGGGCCCAAGCGTTTTGCCGTGGGGGGCCTTCGAAGGTCACCGGGGGCTTGGAGGCCGTGCCCATTCTCCCTCCCTGAATGACCAGCGGCACCCCTAGTGGCCTGGGTGGTGGCGCGGCGGCAGGATGAGACTGGCAATGGGGCTCGGGGGTCCCCATTCCCTGGCGTTGCAGCGCCAGGCTGCTTGGAGGGGCCCCTTGGGTGCCAAGCTTGGGTTAGGGTTAGCCCCCAGGAGGCTGGCAGGCCCGATCGGCCGGGTGTGTGGCAAGCGAAATAGCGTGCAGAGGTGATGGCACTGGCGAACGGGAGTGTGGGCCTAAGCGTTTTGGCGCTGGGGGCATTCGAAAGTCGCCGGGGGCGCAGAGCACCCTACCCGTTCTCCCGCCATGAATGATTGGTGGCACCCCTAGGGGCTGGTAGGGGAGGGGCAGTAGAGTGAGTCCAGCGCTAGGGCTCGGGGGTCCCCAATCACCGGCGTTGTGGCACCAGGCCTTTGGAAGGGGCCCCTCAGGGTCCAACCTTGGGTTAGGTTTAGCCCCCAGGAAGCAGGCTGGCCCGATCCGCTAGCTTTTGGCGAGCGGAAGGGCAGCCTGAGAAGAGGGCGCTGACAAACAGGAGCGTGACACCAAGCGTTTTGGTGCGGGGGGCCTTCGAATGTTGCCGGGGGCTCGGAAGCCCCTGCCTGTTCTTCCGCCCTGAATGACTGCGGCACCCCTAGCGGCCCGGGAGGCGGTGGGAAGGCAGGGTGAGTCCGGCGCAGGGGCTCAGGTGTCCTCAGTCCCTGGCGTTGTGGCGCTAGGACCCTTGAAAGGGGTCCATCCGGGGGGACCTGGGTTTAGGGTTAGCCCCAGGAGGCCGGCAGGCCCAATCTGCAGGCTGTGCGGCATACGATGGGGCGGGCCTAGGTGAGGCCGCTGGCGAGTGGGAGCATGGCTCCAAGCATTTTGTAAAGTGGGCCTTCGAAGGTCGTTGAAGTCTCGGAGGGTCCTGCCCGTTCTACCGCCCTGAATAACCGGCAGCGCCCCTAGCACCCCGGGTGGCGGTGGGGCCCCGGGTGACTCCGGTGCTGGAGCTTGGGGGTCCCCAATCCACGGCATTGCTGCTCCAGGCCCCTTGGGATGGGCCCCTCGAGGACCGACCTAGGGTTACGGTTAGTCCCAGGTGGCCAGCAGGCCTGATCCGCCGGCTGTGTGGGGAGCGGAGGGGCGGGCCAAGTTGAGGGCGCTGGCAAGCGGGAGCATGAGCCCAAGCGTTTTGGCGTGGCGGGCCTTCGAAGGTCGCCGGGGGCTCTGAGGGCTATGCCCGTTCTCCCGTCCTGAATGAGGACGGCGCCCCTATCGGGCGGGGTCGCGGCAGGGCGGCAGGGTGAATCCGGTGCTGGTGCTCAGGGGTCCCCAATCCCCGGCGTGGTGGTGCCAGGCCCCTTGGGAAGGGCCCCTTGGGTGCCGAAGTAGGGTTTGGGTTAGCCCCAGGAGGCCGGCAGGCATACGGAGGTGCTGGCCGAGGTGAGGACGCTGACGAGCGGGAGCGTGGGCCCAAGAGTTTTCGTGCGTGGGCCTTCGATGTTCGCTGGGGGCTCAGAGGGCACTGCATGTTCTCCCGCCCTGAATGACCAGTGGTACCCCTAGCGGCCAGTGTGGCGGTGGGGCTGCAGGGTGATTCCAGCGCTGGGGTTGGGGGTCCCCAAACCCCGGCGTGTTTTGCACCAGGCACCTTGGGAGGGGCCTTCGGGGGCCGACCTAGGGTTAGGGTTAGACCAAAGGAGGTCGGCAGGCCCGATCTGCCGGGTGTGCGGCGAGCGGAGTGGTGGGCTGAGGTGAGGGCACTGGCGACAGGTATCGTGGGCCCAAGCGTTTTGGCACTGGGGGCCTTCGAAGGTCGCCAGGAGCTCTGAGGGCCCTGCCTGTTCTACCACCCTGAATGATCGGCGGCGCCCCTAGCGGCCTGGGTGGCGGCGGGGCGGCAGGGTGAGTCTGGCGCTGGGGCTCTAGAGTCCCCAATCCCTGGTGTGGCAAAGCCAGGCCCCTTTGGAGGGGCCCTCGGGGACCGACCTAGGGTTAGGGTTAGCCCCGA
Organism: Ursus americanus; assembly: GCF_024610735.1. NCBI lineage: Eukaryota > Metazoa > Chordata > Mammalia > Carnivora > Ursidae > Ursus > Ursus americanus. Next base: position 4,368,422 of record NC_142130.1, on the reverse strand, counting down.
GGAGGCCGGCAGGCCATATCCGTCAGCTGTGTGGGGAGTGGAGAGGTGGGCCGAGGTGAGGGCGCTGGGGAGCGGGTGCGTGGGCCCAAGCATTTTGGCGCTAGGGCCTTCGATGGTTGCCGGGGGATCGGAGGGCTCTGATGGTTCTCCCGCCCTGAATGACCATCGGCGCCCCTAGTGGCCCGGGTTGTGGCAGGACGGCAGGGGGAGTCCAGTGCAGGGGCTCGGGGATCCCGAAACTCGGCATTGAGGTGACACGCCCCTTGGGAGGAGCCCCTCGTGGGCCAACCTAGGGTTAGGGTTAGCCCCCAGGAGGCCGGCAGGCCTGATCCAACAGCTGTGCATCGAGAGGAGGGCGGGCCAAGGTGAGCAAGCTGGCAAGCGGGAACATGGGCCCAAGCGTTTTGGCATGGGGGGCCTTCGAAGTCATCGGGGGTTCCGAGGGCCCTGCCCATTCTCCCGCCCTGAATGACCAGCAGCGCCCCAAGCGGCCCGGGTGGCAGAGGGGCGGTAGGTTGAGTCAGGCGCTGGGGCTCGGGGGTCCCCAATCCCCGGCATTGCAGCACCAGGCCCCTTGGGAGGGGCCCCTCGGGTCTGACCTAGGGTTAGGGTTAGCACCCAGGAGGCCGGCAGGCCCAATCCCCCAGCTGTGCCGTGAGCGGAGGGGCGGGCCAAGGGGCGGGCGCTGGAGAGCGGGAGGGTGGTCCTAAGCGTTTTGGCACGGGGGCCTTCGAAGTTCGCCATGGGCTCAGAGGGCCCTACCCGTTCTCCCGCTCTGAATGACCTGCGGCACCCCTAGCGGCCCGGGTGGCGGCGGGGCAGCAGTGTGAGTTTGGCTCTGGGGCTCGGTGTCCCCAATCCCCGTATTGTGGCACCAGGCCCCTTGGGAGGGGCCCATCGGGGACCGACCAAGGGTTAGGGTTAGCCCCCAGGAGGCCGGCAGGCCTGATCCACCAGCTGTGCGATGAGTGGAGGGGTGGGCCGAGGTGAGGGCGTTGGCGAGCGGGAGCGTGGACGCAAGCGTTTTGGCACGGGGGTCCTTCGAAGGTCGCTGGGGGCTCGGAAGGGCCTGCCCGTTCTGCCACCCTGAATGATCGGCGGCGCCCCTAGCAGCCCGGTGGCATCGCGGCGGCCGTGTGAGTTCGGCACTGGGGTTCGGGGGGTCCCAATCCCCGGCGTTGGGCAGCTAGACCCCTTGGGAGATTCCCTCGGGGGCCGACCTAGGGTTAGGATTATCCCCCAAGAGTCTGTTAGGCCCAATCCACCAGCTGTGCGGCAAGCGGAGGCGTGGGCTGAGGTGAGGGCGTTGGTGAGCGGGAGTGTGGGCCCAAGCGTTTTGGCGCAGGTTGCCTTCGAAGATCACCGGGGGATTGGAGGGCCCTGCCCGTTCTCCCGCCCTGAATGACCAGCGGTGCCCGTTCCATCCCGGGTGGTGGCGGGGTGGCAGTTTGAGTCTGGCGCAGGGGCTCGGGGGTCCCCAGTCCCCGGCGTTGTGGCGCCAGGCCCCTTGGGATGGGCCCCTCAGGGGCCAAGCTAGGGTTAGGGTAGGCCCCGAGGAGGCCGGCAGGCCCGATCCGCTGGCTGTGTGGTGAGCAGAAGAGCGGGCAGAGGTGAGGCCGCTGGCGAGCGGGAGTGTAGGCCCAGGCATTTTGGCGCAGGGGTCCTTCTAAGGTCGCCGGGGGATCGGAGGGCCCTGCATGTTCTCCTGCCCTGAATGACTGGCGGCTAACCTAGCGGCCCGTGTGGAGGAGGTGCGGTAGGGTGAGTCGGGCACTGGGGCTCGGGGGCCCCCAATCCCCGCGTTGGGGCTCCAGGCCCCTTCAGAAGGGCTCTAGGGGGCCTACCAAGCATTACTGTTAGCCCCCAGCAGGCTGGCAGACCCGATCTGCCGGCTACGTGGCGAGCAGAGGGGCAGGCCGAGGTGAGGGCGCTGTAGAGAGGGGGCGTGGACCCAAGCGTTTTGGTGTGGGGGACATTCAAAGTCGCCGGAGGCTCAGAGCACCCTTCCCGTTGTACCGCGCTGAATGCCCGACGGCTCACCTAGTGGCCCGGGTTGCAGAGCGGTGGCAGGGTGAGTCCGGTGCTGGGGCTCGGGTGTCCCCAATCCCCAGCGTTGCAGTGCCAGGCCCCTTGGGAGGGGCCCCTCGGGGGCCGACCAAGGATTATTGTTAGCCCCCAGGAGGCCAGCTGGCCCGATCCCCAAACTGTGCGACGAGCGGAGGGGTGGGCCCAATGAGGGCGCTTGAGAGCGAGAGCCTGGGCCAAAGCATTTTGGCGCGGGGGGCCTTCGAATGTCATCGGGGATTCGGAGGGCCCTACCCGTTCTCCCGCCCTGAACGACCGGCGGCACCCCTAGCAGACCGGGGGGCAGCAGGGTGGCAGGGTGAGTCCAGCGCTGCGGTTCGGGGGTCCCCAATCCCCGGCGTTGCGGCCCCAGGCGCCTTGGGAGGGGCCCCTCAGGGGCCGACATAGGGATAGGGTTAGCCCCAAGGAGGCCGGCAGGCCCGATCCCCCAGCTGTGCAGGGAGCGGAGGGGTGGGCCGAGGTGAGGTCGCTGGCGAGCGGGAGCGTGGTCCCAGGCATTTTGGCGCGGGGGGCCATTGAATGTCGCTGGGGGCTCGGAGGGCCCTGCCCTTTCTCCCATCCTGAATGACCGGCAGTGCCCCAAGCTGCCTGGGTGTCAGCTGGGCAGCGGGGTGAGTCCGGTGCTGGGGTTGGGGGTCCCCAATCTGAGGTGTTGCTGCACCAGGCCCTTTGGGAGGGGCCCCTTGGGGGCCGACCTATGGTTAGGGTTGGCCCCAGGAGGCCGGCAGGCCCGATCTGCCAGCTGTGCGGAGAGCAGAGGGGCGGGCCGAAGTTAGGGCGCTGGCGAGCGGGAACATGGGCCCAAGTGTTTTGGCATGGATTGCCTTCGAATGTCGCCGGGGGCTCAGAGGGCCCTGCCCCTTCTCCCTCCCTGAATGACCAGTGGCGCCCCTAGCGGCCCGGGGGCACAGGGGGGCGGGAGGGTGAGTCCGGTGCTGGGGCTCGGGGGTCCCCAATCCCCGGCTTTGTGGCGCCAGGCGCCTTAGGAGGGGCCCCTTGGGGGCCGACCTATGGTTAGGGTTTACCCCCAGGAAGCCGGCAAGCCGGAACCGCCAGGTATGTGGCGAGAGGAGGGGCGGGCGGAGGTGAGGCCGCTGGCGAGCAGGAGAATGGGCCCTGTCATTTTGGCGCTGGGGTCCTTCGAAGTTTGCCGAGGGCTCAGAGGGCCCTGCCTGTTCTCCCACCCTGAATGACCGGAGGCTCCCCTAGCGGCCCGGGTGGTGGCGGGTTGGCAGGGTGAGTCCGGCCTTGTGGTTGAGGGGTCCCCAATCCCTGGGGTTGCTGTGCCAGGCCCCTTGGGAGGGGCCCCTTGGGGGCTGACCTAGGGTTAGGGTTAAACCACAGGACGCCTGCAGGCCCTATCCCCCGGCTGTGCAATGTGCGGAGGGGTGGACCGAGGTGAGGGCGCTGGAGAGCGGGAGCATGGGCCCAAGCGTTTTGTCGAAGGGGGCCTTTGAAAGTCATCGATGGCCCGGAGGGCCTTGCCTGTTCTCCCGCCCTGAATGACCGGAGGTGCCCCTAGCGGCCCGGGTGGTGGCGGGGCATCCGGGTGAGTCCGGCGCTGGGGCTCAGGGTTCCCCAATCCCTGGTGTTGCGGCTCCAGACCCCTTGCTAGGGGCCCCTCTGGGGCCGACCTATGGTTAGGGTTAGCCCCCAGGAGGCCGGCAGGCCTGATCCGCCAGCTGTGCGGAGAGTGAAGGGGTGGGCCGAGGTGAGGGCACTTGCGAGCAGTGGAGTGGTCCCAAGCGTCTTGTCCCAGGTTGCCTTCGAAGGTCGCCGGGGGGTCGGAGGGCTTTGCCCTTTCTCCCGCTCTGAATGACCGGCAGCACCCCTAGCGGCCCAGGTGGCAGCGGGGCAGCCAGGTGTGTCCGGTGCTGGAGCTCGGGGTTCCCCAATCCCCGGTGTTGCGGCTCTAGGCTCCTTGCTAGGGGCCCCTAGGGGGCCGACCTACGGTTAGATTTAGCCCCCAGGAGGCCGTCAGCCTGATCTGCCAGCTCTCTGGCGAGCGGAGGGCGGGCGGAGGTGAGGCCGCTGGCGAGCTGGAGCGTGGGCCCAGGCGTTTTGGCGCGGGGGTCCTTCAAAAGTCGCCGGGGGCTTTGAGGGCCCTGTAAGTTCTTCTGCACTGAATGATCGGCGGCTCCCCTAACAGCCTGGGTGGAGGAGGGGCGGTAGGGTGAGTCGGGCGCTGGGGCTTGGGGGTCCCCAATCCTCGGCGTTGGGGAGCCAGGCCCCTTTGGAAGGGCTCTAGGGGGCCGACCAAGCGTTACTTTTAGCCCACAGGAGGCCGGCAGACCCGATCTGCTGGCTGTGTGGCGAGCAGAGGGGCGGGTCGAGGTGAGGGCGCTGGTAAGCGGGAGTGTGGGTCGAAGCGTTTTGGCGTGGGGGGCATTCGAATGTCGCCGGGGCTCAGAACACCCTTCCCGTTAAACCACGCTGAATGCCTGATGGCGCACCTAGAGGTCCGGGTTGCAGAGGGGTGGCAGGGTGAGTCCGGTGCTGGGGCTCGGGGGTGCCCAAACCCCGGCCTTGCGGCACCGGGCCCCTTTGGATGGGCCCCTTGGGGGCTGACCAAGGGTTATTGTTAGCCCCCAGGAGGCCAGCAGGCCCGATCCGCCAGCTGTGAGGCGAGCGGAGGGGTGGACCAAGGTGAGGGCACTTGAAAGCAAGAACGTTGACCCACGCGCTTTGGTGCGGGGGGCCTTCAAAGGTCATTGGGGGTTCGGAGGGCCCTACCCGTTCTCCTGCCCTGAATGACCAGCGGCGCCCCTAGCGGCCCGGGGGGGGCGGGGTGGCAGGGTGAGTCCGGCACTGGGGCTCGGGGGTCCCCACTCCACGGCGTTGTGGCGCCAGGCCCCTTGGGAGGGGCCCGTCGGGGGCCTACCTAGGGTTAGGATTAGCCCCCAGGAGGCCGGCAGCCCCAATCACCCAGCTGTGTGGCGAGCAGAGGGGTGGGCCCAGGTGAGAGCGCTTGAGAGCGAGAGCGTGGGCCCAAGCGTTTTGGCGCGGAGGGCCTTTGAATGTCGCCGGGGGCTTGGAAGCCCCTCCCCGTTCTCCCGCCCTGAATGACTGCAGTGCCCCTAGCGGCCCGGGTGGAGGCGGGAAGGCAGGGTGGGTTCGGCGCAGGGGCTCGGATGTCCTCAATCCCTGGCGTTGTGGCGCTAGGCCCCTTGAGAGGGGCCCCTCAGGGGGGACCTGGGTTTAGGGTTAGCCCCAGGAGGCCGGCAGGCCTGATCCGCAGGCTGTGCGGCATATGGTGGGGTGGGCCGAGGTGAGGCCCCTGGCGAGCGGGAGCATGGCTCCACGCATTTTGCGAAGCGGGCCTTCGAAGGTCGTCAAAGTCTCGGAGGGCCCTGCCCGTTCTACCGCCATGAATAATCGGCGGCGCCCCTAGCACCCCGGGTGTCGGCGGGGCTGCCGGGTGTGTCCGGTGCTGGAGCTTGGGGGTCCCCAATCCCAGACGTTGCTGCTCCAGACCCCTTGGGATGGGATCCTCGAGGACCAACCTAGGTTTATGGTTAGCCCCAGGCAGCTGGCAGGCCCGATCTGCTGGCTGTGCGGCGAGAGGAGGGGCGTTCCGAGGTGGGGCCACTGGGGAGCGGGAGCATGGGCCCAAGCATTTTGGCATGGGGGGCCTTCAAAAGTCGGCGGGGGCTCGGAGGGCCCTGCACATTCTCCCGCCCTGAATAACCGGCGGCACCCTTAGTGCCCCTGGTTGTGGTGGGGCGGCCGGGTGAGTCCAGCGCTGGGGCTCAGGCGTCCCCAATCCCTGGCGTGGCGGCGCCAGGCCCCTTGGGAGGGGCCCCTCGGGGGCCGATCTAGGCTTATGGTTATCCCCCAGGAGGCCAGCAGGCCCGATCCGCCAGCTGTTCGGTGAGTAGTAGGGCAGGCCAGGGGAGGGCGCTGGCGAGCAGGAGCATGGGCGCAGCGTTTTGGCATGGCCAGCCTTCGAAAGTCGCCAGGGGCTTGGAGGGTTCTTCCCGTTCTCCCGCCCTGAATGACCAGCGGCGCCCCTAGTGGCCCGGGTGGTGGCGGGGTGGCATGGTGAGTCCGGCGCTGGGGCTCGGGGGTCCCCAATCCCCGGCGTGGTGGCGACAGGCCACTTGGGAGGGGCCCCTCGGGAGGGGCCCCTCGTGCGTCAACCTAGGGTTAGGGTTAGCCCCAAGGAGGCTGGCAGGCCGATCTGTCAGCTGTGCGGCGAGCGGAGGGGCGGGCCGATGTGAATGCGCTGGAAGCAGGAGCGTGGGCCCAAGCATTTTGGCGCAGGGGGCCTTCGATGGTCGCCATGAGCTCTGATGGACTTGCCCGTTCCCCCGCCCTTAATGACCGGCGGCACCCTAGCGGCCAGGGTGGCGGCAGGGCGGCAGGGTGAGTCCGGCGCTGGGGCTCGGGGGTCCCCAATCCCCGGCGTTGCGGCGCCAGGCCCCTTAGGATGGGGCACTAGGGGGCCTACCTAGGGTTAGTGTTAGCCCCCAGGAGGCTGGGAGGCCCGATCTGCCGGCTGTGTGGCGTGCGGAGGGGAAGTACGAGGTGAGGGCGCTGGCGAGCGGGAGCGTGGGCCCAAGCGTTTTGGCACGGGAGGCCTTCGAAAGTCGCAGTGGCTTGGAGGGCACTGCCCGTTCTCCCGCTCTGAATGACCGGCAGCACCCCTAGCAGCCCTGGGGGCAGTGTGGCAGCAGTGTGAGCCCAGTGCTAGGGCTCGGGGGTCCCCAATCCCAGGCTTTGTGGCACCAGGGCCCATGGGAGGGGCCCCTTGGGGATGGACCTAGGGTTAGGTTTAGCCCCCATGAGGCCTGCAGGCCCGATCCACCGGCTGTGCGGTGAGTGGTGGGGTGGGCCGAGATGAGGGCACTGGCAAGCTGGAACATGGGCCCAAGCTTTTTGGCGCGAGTGGCCTTCGAAGGTCGCCGGGGGCTAAGAGGGCCCTGCCCCTTCTCACTCCCTGTTTGACCGGCGGTGCCCCTACCTGCCCGGTTGGCGGCAGGGTTCAGGGTGAGTCCGGCGCTTTGGCTCGGGGGTCCACAATCCCCAGCGTTGCGGCGCCAGGTGCTTTGGGAGGGCTGACCTATGGTTAGGGTTAGCCCCCAGGAGGCCGGCAGGCCCGATCGGCCAGCTTTGCGGTGAGCGGAGGGGCGGGACGAGGTGAGGGCGCTGACAAGTGGGAGCGTACGCGCAAGCGTTTTGATGAGGGGTGTCTTCGAGGTCACCTGGGGCTCGGAGGGCCCTGCCTGTTCTCACGCCCTGAATGAATGGCAGTGCCGCTAGCGGCCCATGTGGCGGCGGGGGCAACACAGTGAGTCCGGTGCTGTGGCTCGGGGGTCAGCAATCCTAGGCATTGTGGTGCCAGGCCCCATCGGACGGGCCCCTTGGGGGCCGACCTAGAGTTACGGTTAGCCCCCAGGAGGCCGGCAGGCCCGATCTTCCCACTGTGCGGCGAGTGGAGGGGCGGGCCAAGGTAAGGGCGCTGGGGAGCGGGAGCATGGGCCGAAGCATTTTGTCACGGGGGGCCTTCAAAGGTCTCCGGGGGCTCAGAGGGCCCTACCCGTTCTCCCGCCCTGAATGACCGGCGGCTCCCCTAGCGGCCTGGATGGCAGCGGGGTGGCAGGGTGAGTCTAGCGCTGGGGCTCGGGAGTCCCCAATCCCTGTTGTTGCGGCCTCAGGCCCCTTGGGAGGGGCCACTAGGGGGCCGACCTAAGGTTAAGGTTAGCCCCCAGAAGGCCCGCAGGACCAATCCGCCAGCTGTGCGGCGAGCGGAGGGACGGGCCAAGGTAAGGGCGTTGGTGAGCGGGAGCATAGCCCAAGCGTTTTGGTGCGGGGGTCCTTCGAAGGTCACCGGTGTCATGGAGGGCCCTGCCCGTTCTCCCTCCCTGAATGACCGGCGGCGCCCCTAGTGGCCCAGGTGGCAGTTGGGCGGGAGGGTGAGTCCAGCCTTGGGGCTCGGGGGTCCCCAATCCCAGTCATTGCGGCAATAGGAACCTGGGATGGGCCCCTCCGGGGCCCACCAACAATTAGGGTAAAACCCAGGAGGCCGGCAGTCCCGATCCACCAGATGTGCAGCGAGCTGAAGGGCGGACCGAAGTGAGGGTGCAGGCGAGCAGGAGCATGGGCCCAAGCATTTTGGCGCGGGGGGCCTTTGAAGGTCGCCAGTGGCTCAGAAGAATCTACCAGTTCTCCCTCCCTGAATGATCGACGGCGCTCCTAGCGGCCCGGGTTGCAGCAGGGCCGCAGGATGAGTCCGGCGCTGGGGCTCAGGAGACCCCAATCCCTGTTGTTGCAGGGCCAGGCCCTTTGGGAGGGTCCACTAGGGGGCTGACCTAAGGTTAGGGTTAGCCCCCAGAAGGCCCACAGGCCCGATCCCCCAGCTGTGCGGTGAGTGGAGGGGCGGGCCGAGGTAAGGGCGCTGGGGAGCAGGAGTGTGGGCCCAAGAGATTTGGTGTGGGGGGCCTTCGAAATTTGCCAGTGGCTCAGAGGGCCCTGCCCGTTCTCCCTGCCTGAATGAACGGCGGTGCCCCTAGCGGCCCAGGTGGCGGTAGTGCGGGAGGGTGAGTCCGGCCTTGGGGCTCGGGGGTCCCCAATCCCTGGCATTGCTGCAATAGGAACCTATGATGGGCCCCTCTGGGGCCCAACAACAATTAGGGTAACACCCAGGAGGCTGGCAGTCCCGATCCACCAGCTGTGCAGCGAGCTGAGGGGTGGACCAAAGTGAGGGCGCAGGCGAGCAGGAGCATGGGCCCAAGCGTTTTGGCGCGGGAGGCCTTCGAAAGTCGCCAGGGCTCGGAAGGCACTGCCTGTTTTTCTGCTCTGAATGACTGGCGGTGCCCCTAGCTGCCCAGGGGGCGGCGTGGCAGCAGTGTGAGTCCAGCGCTGGGCCTCTGGGGTCCTCAATCCCCGTCATTGTGGAGACAGGCCCCTTGGGATGGGCCCCTCGGGGGCAGACCTAGGGTTAGGGTTAGCCACCAGGAGGCCGGATGGCCCGATCCGCCGGCTGTGCGGCGAACGGAGGGGCGGGCCAAGGTAAGGGTGCTGGCGAGCGGGAGTGTGGGCCCAAGCATTCTGGCGCGGGGGGCCTTTGAAGGTGGCCGGGGGCTCAGAGGGCCCTGCCCGTTCTGAACTGAATGACCAGCGGCACCCCTAGCGGCCTGGGTGGTGGTGGGCAGCAAGTTGAGTCCGGCACTGGGGCTCGGGGGTCCCCAATCCCCGGCATTGCAGCGATAGGCCACTGGGATGGGCCCCTCAGGAGCCGACCTTTGGTTAGGGTTAGCCCACAGGAGGCCGGCAGGTCCGATCTGCCAGCTGTGCATTGAGCGGAGGGGCGGGCTGAGGTGAGGGCGCTGGCGAGTGGGAGCGTGGGCCCAAGCATTTTGGCGTGGGGGGCCTTGGATGGTTGCCAGGGGCTCGGAGGGCCCTGCCCATTCTGCCGTCGTGAATGACCAGCGGTGCCCCTACCAGCCCGGGTGGCATTGGGGCAGTAGTGTGAGTCCGGCGATGGGGCTCGGGGGTCCCCAATCCCCGGCGTTGCGGTGCCAGGCCCCTTCGGAGGGGCCCCTCAGGGGCCAACCTAGGGTTATGGGGAGCCCCCAGAGGAGAGCATGCCTCATCCGCCGGCTCTGCGGCAAGAGGAGGGGCGGGCCGAGGTGGGGGCGCTGAGGAGCGGGAGCGTGGGCTCAAACGTTTTGGATGGGGGGGCCTTCAAAGGTCGCCGGAGGCTCGGTAGGCCCTGCCCATTCTCCCGCCCTGAATGACCGGCGGCACCCGTAGCGGCCCGGTTACATCAGGGTGACAGGATGAGTCCAGCGCTGGGGCTCAGGGGTCCCCAATCCCCTGCATTGCAGAGCCAGGCCCCTTGGGATATACCCCTCGGGGGCCGACGTATGGTTAGGGTTAGCCCCTAGGAGGCCAGCAGGCCCGATCTGCCGGCTGTTTGGAGAGCAGAGGGGCGGGCCGAGGTGAGGGCGCTGGCGAGCGGCAGCATTGGTCCAAGCGTTTTGGCGTGGGGGGCCTTCGAAAGTCGCTGGGGACTCGGAGGGCCCTGCCCGTTCTCCCACCCTGAATTACCGGCGGTGCCACTAGCGGTCCGGGTGGCAGCAGGGCGGCTCGGTGAGTCCGGCGCTGGGGCTCAGGGGTCAGCAATCCCAGGCTTTGTGGTGCCAGGCCCCATCGGACGGGTCCCTCGAGGGCCGACCTAGGGTTAGGGTTAGCCCACAGGAGGCCGGCAGGCCTCATCAGCTGGTTGTGCGGCGAGCGCAGGAGCTGGCCGAGGTGAGGGCGCTGGTGAGCGGGAAGGTGGGCCCAAGCGTTTTAGCGCGGGAGTTCTTCGAAGGTCGCCAGGGGCTCAGAGGGCCCTGCCCCTTCTGCCTCCTTGAATGACCGGCGGCGCCCCTACTGGAGGGCCCTGCCTGTTCTCCTGCACTGAATGTCCTGCCGCGCCCCTAGCAGCCCGTGTGCTGGCGGGGCGGCAGGGTGAGTCCAGCGCTGGAGCTCGGGGGTCCCCAATCCCTGGCGTTGCAGCGCCAGGCCCCTTGGGAAGGCCCCCTTGGGTGTCGACCTAGGGTTAGGGTTACCCCCAGGAGGCCGGTAGGTCAGATCTGCCAGCTGTGCGGCGAGCAGAGGGGCAGGCTGAGATGGGGGCGCTGGCGAGCGGGAATGTGGGCCCAAGCATTTTGGCGCAAGGGGCCTTCGAAGGACGATAGGGGCTTGGAGGGCCCTGCCCGTTCTCCCGCACTGAATGTCCTGCCGCACCCCTAGTGGCCCTTGTGGTGGCGGGGCGGCAAGGTGATTCCGGCGCTGGTGCTCAGGGGTCCCCAATCCCCAGTGGTGCGACTCAAGGCCCCTTGGGAGACGACCTAGGTTTAGGGTTAGCCCCAGGAGGCTGGCAGGCCCATTACGCAGGCTGTGCAGCAAGCGGAGGAGCGGGCAAGGTGAGGGCACTGGCAAGAGGGAATATGGGCCCTAGCGTTTTGGCGTGGTAGGCCTTCGAAGGTTGCCGGGGGCTCGGACAGCCCTGCCCGTTCTCCTGCCCTGAATGACCGACGGCACCCCTCGCGGCCTGGTTGGCAGCGGGGCGGCAGGGAGAGTCTGGTGCTGGGGCTCGGGGCTCCCATCACCGGCATTGCAGCACCAGGCCCTTTGGGATGGGCCCCTAGGGGGCCTACCTAGGGTTAGGGTTAGCCCCCAGGAGGCTAGGGTGCCCGATCCGCCGGCTGTGTGGCGAGAGGAGGGGCAGGCCGAGGTAAGGGTGATGGCGAGCGGGAGCGTGGGACCTAGTGCTTTGGTGCGGGGGGCCTTCGAAGGTCGCTGGGGGCTTGAAGGGCCCTGCCCGTTCTCCCGCCCTGAATGACCGGCGGTGCCCCTAGTGGCTCGGGTGGCAGCGGGGGGCATGGTGAGTCTGGTCCTGGTGCTCGGGAGTCCCCTTTCCCCGTTGTTGCGGTGCCAGGCCCCTTGGGAGGGGCCACTAGGGGGCCGACCTAGGGTTAGGGTTAGCCCCCAGAAGGCCCACAGGCCCGATCCGCCCACTGTGCGGCTAGCAGAGGGGAGGGCCGAGGTAAGGGTGCTGGCGAGCAGGAGCGTGGGCCCAAGCGTTTTGGTGCGGGGGGCCTTTGAATGTTGCAGGTGGCTCGGAGGTCCCTGTCCCTTCTCCCTCCCTGAATGAATGGCGGCGCCCCTAGCGGCCCAGGTGGTGGTAGGGCGGGAGGGTGAGTCTGGCGCTGGGGCTTGGGAGTCCCCAATCCCCGGTGTTGTGGCAATAGGAACCTGGGATGGGCCCCTCAGGTGCCCACCAACAGTTAGGGTAACACCCAGGAGGCCGGCAGTCCCGATCCACCGGCCCTGCAGCGAGCGGAGGGGTGGACTGAGGTGAGGGCCCAGGCGAGCGGGAGCATGGGCCCAAGCGTTTTGGCGTGGGGGGCCTTCGAAGGTCACCAGGGACTCAGAGGGATCTGCCCGTTCTCCCTCCCTGAATGACCAACAGTGCTCCTAGCGACCCGGGTGGCGGCGGGGCGAGACTGTGAGTCCGGGCTGGGCCTCGTGGGTCCCCAATCCCAGGCATTGTGGTGCCAGACCCCTTCAGTGGGGCCCCTCAGGGGCCAACATAGGGTTATGGGTAGCCCCCAGGATGAGGTCAGGCCTCATCCGCTGGCTCTGTGGCGAGCGGAGGGGCAAGCCGAGGTGAGGGCGCTGAGGAGCGGGAGCGTGGGCTCAAGCGTTTGCATGGGGGGGCCTTTGAAGGTTGCCACAGGCTCAGAAGGCCCTGCCCATTCTCCCGCACTGAATGACCAGCGGCACCTCTAGCGGCCCAGGTGGCGGCGGGGTGGCAGGGCAAGTCCGGCGCTGGGGCTCGGGGTCCCTAATACCCAGCGTTGTGGTGCCAGGCCCCTTGGGATGGGCCCCTCGGGGGCCGACCTCGGGTTAGGGTTAGCCCCCAGGAGGATGGCAGGCTCATTCCGCCCATGTGCAGGTGGGGTAGGTGAGGTAGCTGGCGAGCGGGAGCGTGGGCCAGAGCATTTTGGCTGTGGCTTGGGGTGCCTTCGAAGGTCGCAGGTTGCTTGGAGGGTCCTGCCCGTTCTGTCACCCTGAAGGACTGGTGACTCCCTTAGCGCCCCATGTGGAGGCAGAACGGCAGGGAGCGTCCGGTGCTGGGACTTGGGGGTCCCGAATCCCTGGCATGTGGCGCCAGGCCACTTGGGAGGGGCCCCTCGGGGGCAACCTAGGGATAGGGTTAGCCCGCAGGAAGCCAGCAGGCCTGATCCGCCAGCTTGCAGCGAGCGGAGGGGTGGGCCGAGGTTAGGGCGCTGGCGAGCAGGAGCATGGGAGCCAGAGGTTTTGCGTGGGAGGCCTTCGAGGTCGCAGGGGGATTGGAGGGCCCTGCCCCTTCTCCCTTCCTGAATGACTGGCAACACCCCTAGCGCCCTGGGTGCTTGCGGGGTGGTAGAGTGAGTCCAGCACTGGGGTTCGGGGGTCCCAAATCCCAGGCATTGTGGTGCCAGGCTCCTTGGGAGGGGCCCCTCGGGGGCCGACCTAGGGTAAGTGTTAGCCCCCAGGAGTCCGGCAGGCCCATTCCGCCAGCTCTGTGGCAGGCGGAGGGGCAACCCGAGGTGAGGGCGCTGGCGAGAGGGAATGTGGGCCCAAATGTTTTGGCGCGGGGGGCCTTCGAAGGTCGCCGGGGGCTTGGAGGGCCCTGCCAGTTCTCTCGCCCTGAAAGACTGGCGGCGCCCCTAGCAGCCCGGGTTGCTGCGGGGCGGCAGGGTGACTCCGGTGCTGGGCTCAGGGGTCCCCAATCCCCGGCGTTGTGGCGCCAGGCCCCTTGGGAGGGGCCCCTCGTGGGCCGACCTAGGGTTAGTGTTAGTCCCCAGGAGGCCGGCAAGCCCAGCGCTAAGTGGTTCTGGCAATGTAACAAAAATGCCATACACTTATCTGTAAGAAATAACAGTGTACAGGAACGCTCTTAGCCCTAACATCATCCTTTCTGAATATAGAAGCCAGCCCCAAGGTGGTCCTGGAATTCTGACGAAAGGGCTAAGCACTTTTCTCTGAGTCACCACACTATACAGGGAAAGACCAATGTACATCATCTTTCACGAGTAGGAAGCATTAATGAAAAGGTTCTGAAATTTCGAGGACTCTGACCCATCCTTATTGGTAATAAACCACCGTGTACAGGAAAACACCTTCAACTCTCATCAGCCTCCACAATCCTGATTCCGATTCAACTTTGGGTGTGTAGGACTAGGGAAATGTCCACATCTTATTGCTAAGAAAGAACGATGGCAGGGTAATGCCCTTCAAGTCACCTCAGCCTTCCTGAAGACAGAAGCAGGAATCAAGGTGGTTATGTTACCATGAGGTAAGGAAGATGAGCATATAAGTGAGAAACAACAGTGGGCAGGACCTCTCTTCCAACGAACAGTATCTTTGCTTAATGTTAAATCCCTATGGTAAGTGGTTGTGGGCATTTGTGAGGTGAAAATCTTGAGTGTTTTGTAAAACCTCTTGGCCATTCACTGATGAGATTAAGGTAGTTGGGGACTCCTAGGCAGTGATTTGTCCACTGTCAAAAATATGAAAAGATAAAAGAGACAGATGAGGTCTCCTCAGGCATTGTCCTTTATCCTCATCCTCCGTGAGGATGGCCATCTCTGGACAGCTCAGTGGCAGGGTCTCATTCACAGTGGGGACATCTGTTCCTCACAGACATCAGGCAGGGAAATGGATTTGGTTCTCTGTGCCAGCCCAGCCACAGCTGAGTGTCACAGCACCCTCTCGTGGGCTCATAAGAGTTTCACTGTCACCAGGAAGGTCATTGTATTTGATAAACCACTGTGAGAGTTTGCAATTGCCTTCATCTGCAACCTCCTAGAGGCAAATGCAGGTCTCTGGTACCATGTGAAGTCCTGTGAAGGCATTGTGAGAAAGTGTCCTTTTGCTTAAGAAAAACATGGCTGGGGCTCCTGGCTGGCTCAGCCAGTTAAGCATGTGCCTTTGGCTCAGGTTATGATACCAGGGTTCTAGGATCGAGCCCGGGCTCCCTGCTCAGCAGGAAAGGAGGTAGGGAAATAGCTTAGAACCCACAGAGAATGTGAATAAAGGGGAGTGAAATGGAACTTGGTCTGTGTTTTGCTGTAGGTATTGGAAGTAAGTTTTTTCTCAATTGTGATTGTTCTTGAAACAGAAAAGCTGTATTGTTTTTTTTACCTTTAATTTTTTTTCTAATAATAATTTTTATTATGATATGTTAGTCACTATACAGTATTTCCTTAGTTTTTGATGTAGTGTTCCGTGATTCATTATTTGCATATAACACCCAGTGCTCCATGCAATATGTACCTTCCTTAACACCCATCACTGGCCCATCCCAATCCCCCACCCCTCTCCCCTCTGAAGCCCTCAGTTTTTTTCCCAGAGTCCATAGTCTCTCGTGGTTCATTCCCCCTTCTGTTTAGGGTCCATTGTTTAAAGGGACAGACAGTGGAAGTTCACCAAATATAAGATCGAAATTGAATTGTTCATTATAGATGCCGCCAAGTAGTTCCCAGACATTTCATTCTACTGTAGTAATTCATGATACCTGTGCAGGTGCACGTGGAAGACAATTGATGCATGTATAGTGGTAATAAAACACGCCCGTCAGTAGTAGAGTAATAGAGGATGCACATGTGTAAAATTATTCGACTACAGCTTCCATGCTTTCCCTTTGGTTCCTTATTATCTATGAAATTGGACAATTTTTGTTCTCTAGGCTTAAAACTCATTGTCAGTATTCAGAGTTTTTCAATGCTGATCTTCTCCTGTATAAGTTACCAAAAACCTAAAATATGTATGAACTTTAAAAAACGCTATATTGAAAATGACAGCAGGGAAGTTCCATTTTGTGAATATTGTGTCAATGGATCTCTATTTTGACATCAGTGTTCATTAGAAATGATGACATTTCATGTGAGTATAAATATCAATGTGAAAAAGAAAAGGTAGGAAGAACCTTGAATGTTTAAGTAATTGGTGAAAGTGACAGGTGTGTGTGTGTGTGTGTGTGTGTGTGTGTGTGTGTGTGTGTGTGTAATTGATTTTCAGTGAATGGTTAAGCTTCTTGTAGGGCCTCCGAGAGAGCCCAGGTGAACCTTTCAATGAGTTGGTATCTGTTTTCAGAACATGGGAATGTCTTAGTCCAATAGACAATCAGGCAAGCTTTGAGGTCTTGAAGAGTTTCAGTCCTCAGCGATGGTGTTGCAGACCCTTGTGAGCAAACCCTAGGGTAGGCTTAGAGCCCTCATTAGCTGGTACCAAGGTGTGACGATTTCAGACAGCATTTCCCAAAGAAGTACCACTTGAGTCTCTGTCCTTGTCAGTTCCCTACACTTCCTTACACTAGTTATGTGATCAGTGTGTTTCAGGATAATCCCCACATGTGATTTTTGCTATTTCCTACTAGTCATATCTTTCTCAACTTCTTCTTTTATGGTAGGGGTTGGGAAGCAACCTGTGTGGTGTAGGAAGGGGTGTGGTAGTTGTCTACCTTCAGAGGACCGAATGATGCCTAGAAATTGTACTGTAGTTTGAGGTCAATTGTCCATCCTCTGAGTGTCAGGAATTCCATCACTTTACTTTGATGCTAGTCTGTTCTTCAAGCTGTCCTCAGAAATGTCATCCATCTAGGGAATACTGGTTTGTGTGTATGTTTTCATTTTAGGAAAAGCCTTGCTGTTCCTGAAAATAATACTGTAGAGCACCCTTTCCTGTTCTTATTGGCCATCAGTCAATCTTTTGTGAAGTATTCGTTTATAAATAGACTTTCTATGGTTGATGAGCAGGAATTCTTTATGGACAAGTCTTTGTCAGTGTGTGTATTGCAAATCTTTACTTCCCAGCCTGCAATTCACTTTTTCATTTTCTTATGGTCATAAGATAAGGAGAAATGTCACATTTTTATGAGGTCCAACTGATTTCTTTTAAATGGTTAGTGCATCCTATGTCCTACCCCAAGATTGACAGGTTCTACGTTTTCTTTCAGAAACTGTCCAATGGGAAGCACAATCCATCTCAAATTTATAAATTGCATTTTGAATTTAATAGGGTATTTATAGACTGTTTTGGATTTTCTATGTACACAATTGCATTATCTGTGAATAGTCACAATTATCCCCTCAATTCTTATACTTTTTGTTTCTCTTGCCTTCTAACACTGGTAGATTCTCTGATGCAACGTTGAATAGAGCAGCGTTGTTTGAAGATTTTAATATACCTTTCTCAATATCTGACAGAAAAAGCAGACAAAACATTGGTAACAAATGTGACCTAATTGACATATAGGGAACATTCCATAATAAGTGCAGAATACATTATTTTCAAGTGGTCATAGACTCTTTACCCAAATAGATAATAGTTGGGGCCACGAATCAAGGCTACAAATGTTAAACCCTGAAATTAACTAGATTCTATTCTTAGACCAGAGGGGAATTGAGTCACAGTCATAGCGAAAAGAAAACCAGGAAGTCCTTCAATGTTTAAAAATTAAATGGAACTTTGCTACATATCCTAAAGGTCAGAGAGGGAATCTCCATGGAAATTCTGAACCTTTTCTACATGAGGGCTCACACACAATGGCACTTTCTTTGTGAAGAGCATTATAATAACCTAGACAGGAGTTGAGCCTTAAGTCACAGTTCTGCCTGCCCCAGCCACACCTGGCAGCCTTGGCCTGTGGTCCCACTCAGCTGTCCTATCTGGTGGCCCTGAGGTAAGGCGCTCAACATGGCCATATGGAAATGGGAAGCTCCCCACTCATAGTGATGACGGTGCCCCCTCCCCAGCTGCCCTTTCTGGTGGCTCTGAACTAAGGGGGTCAATATGGCCGTATGGAAATTAGAAGCTCCCCACTCTTAGTGATGACGTTGCTATCGTATCGTCCTCACCAGTCCAACAACATGATTTCTGAGTGAAATATGACACAAGAGTGACTTCTTGGCCTTCCTTCAGGTTTGAAAATCATCTGGTGAGTCATCTATTAGGAATATGGATTCAACATGTGTTCTTTCTTCTGGAAAAGAAATAGACCCAATAGCAATTATGGCTTCCTGAGCCCCTGTTCCTGAGAGACATCATACTGGCTCTTTGTTGCATTCTGCCTCTTAAACTTCTCAACTAGGGTGTAGATATTTTTAGGCACATGTTCAGGTGGTTAGACAGGGACTCAGATGATATGAGTCACAGAGGATTTTAGTGTCAGAAACCTAAGTGGTTTCACAAATTGTCTCCAAATCCCTTCTTGTTCCATACAGGGTACTATTTCTCTCTTATCTCTGGTCTTCTCGATCTAGAAACCTAACAAGTATCAGGATTTTCTTGTCATGTGGACAACTGGAACGAATTCAGCGGGCCTTTTCACCTCTGCCAATGGTGATCATTATGATCATTATCTCAGTGGAGGACCTCTGGGTAAGATAATCAAAGATCCTTAGGAATACAGACAGTATAATATTTTTCTGGTATTAGAGTTACTGAAACCAACTATCTTTTTTGTCGATTCAGGCTCTGGTACGTTCAGAGGGTGCTGTAAAACAGGTCTGAAATAGTATTTAAAAACACTCAGTTCAGCCTCTTCTACAACGTAAGCCAATGCTTATAAACATGGCTAAAATATTCCCTTACCTACGATGACTTCCCAGCCATCCTAGTGTTTATATGTTATGACTGTGACTTACATTAGTCAACATTTGCAGAGAAAGAACTTAGTGCATCCAGGGAGCACTTCATGTTGAAATTAGTTTGTGACAACGAGCTACTGTGTTTTATTCTGCAGTCCAAGGGAATGGTGCCAGACATCTCTAAGGTGTCTAGCAGTTCTACAATTCTGATTTTAAGTGGTCTGTGTGCTTCAGAGCTTTGGGCAGGAGAAGGGCAGGAGTCCAGAGACTGTGAACACTTCTGTTACGTGTGCTGACCATGGAGCAGGCCGCCTTCTGTGGACATCATTTTGATTTCTTGGTACTCTTGTGAAAGGTGCTTTTGTCTCACATTTCTCCATTTAGGAGTAATTATAATGATAAAAGTAATTTTTATCTTATATCATCTGTGGGCCCTGATCCTGGGCTCCCAGGGAAGCTATCCTTTAACATTGTACCCGGCTGAAAATGACTGGGCAAAACCTCAGTGCATGGGCCCTATTTCTGCCCCAAGCACATGTTGTACATCTGCTTCGAGAAGAAAACAATAACCAAAAATACCAACATAAAGATAAAAAAAAATAAAGAACCTCTTTGGCTCCCATAAGATTAAAGTCATACTGACATGTACATACTGAAAATGCATGAAAACATTGCATTTCCTAAAGCCAAAGTCTTGGAGGGTCTGAGAGTCACTGACCTTGCCCAGAACCAGGCACACCGCAGCAGGGAGGGCTGGTGCAGAAAGGGAAGGGGCAGGACTCTGAGGGTGGTCTGCAGCTAGAGGGGTCCCTGGAAGGGGCCAGGTGTGTGTGGGGGCCCCAGCCCACGAGCCCACCCATGCCTGTGCCTGGTGTTGGGTAGAGGAGGCTCCTCTTGGGCCCCCTGCACTTTCAGGGTTCCAGGGGCTTGAGGGCGGGTTGCCCAGCATCCAAGGAGCTCAGGCACCACCCTCCCAGACCATTCACCACTTGGGGGTGGAGCTACATCACTGTGGGCGGTCCCAGATTTGCAGTGGGTTGCAGTCCTGGGGCAGAAGAAGGGGCACTGAGAGAGAGAGAGTAGCCCTGTGGAGATCCCTGCTGGTGAGTGAGCAGCATGCACTGGGGTGGGGGTCCGGGGGTAGGGTGCGCCCCAGGTGGGAGGCAGGGTTCTGGAAGGGGACGAGGAGAGGGTTCATTGTGGGGACTCAGATGAGTTTTCTTTTTCCCTTTAAAGTCTGTTCTGCCCCATGTCCTCAACTGGCCTTATTCTCCATACCCGTGAACTCCAGGGCGCACGCTCACCTGAGCTTTTGTGGGATGGATTGCAGAATTTCAGGGTTTCCCTGTTCCCCTGGAAGAGTGCGGGAAAGGACCTCACATAATCCCCACCTTCAGTTCTCTGACACAGTGCAGGTGATGCCTCTTGAGCAGTACCCCAAGTTCAGCAGGGTGTGCCCTGGTCCCCCAGGCACAGGTGTGGCAGTAGCAAGCCCCAGAGCCATCCCCCAACTTCAGCATTATGCCCACTGTGCCCCCGGGTTAGTGGTAATTGGCTATTAGAATCATGCAGGAAAATCCTCCAGGTGGGGGCCTGGAGGCGTGCCTAAACCAGACCCCACTCTAGTTGTATTGGGAATAGACGAATTGAGGGTTTCTTTAGAAGAGTAAGTCTGCTTTCCAGAAAAGGCAAGGTCATTGGTCTATTGAGAATGAAGATAATTACTGCTAAACAACAAGTATGTGTTGCCCCTTGCCCAGAAACCGAAGCAGGTGTGCAGGCTTTAGGTCAGAGGTGCCTTCTTGTCCCCAGCTGACAGCACTTCTCTGCTCTGGCTCCAAGACACCCGAGGTTTTGAACGTTAGCATCCGAGTCAGCGAGGCAGCTTGTCACAGGACTCCAGTGTTCAGAGAAAACACAGGTATGTTTGGCAAAATGTCCTATCTATGTCAGGGCTGGAGGTAAAACCTCTCATTATCCCAAAACCTCCTGGGCTTTTCTCTTTTCTCTAGTTGAGCCTCAAAGTAAAATTGAAGTAGCTGTCAGCATTCTGGGTTTGGTGCAAGAATTACTTAGTTTCCCTGCAGGTAGAACTTTGCAGGGGATCACAATTTCTCTGTCCATTTATTGCTTACAGATGTATTTTGACCATCTGTTTCCTAGGAACCCTCTTTTATTAGAAAGGGAAGGTGAGATTCACTCTGTGCCTGTTTGTAACATCTAATTTGTTCCTTCATCTAACAATGTTTATTCAATTATGCCTTAGATATGGTTGAGTGGCCAGCTTCTAGAGTTATGTGGCTTTTTTTCATCTGATACAGACTTGGATGATGTCATTTGACAAAGGTGATGTTTCATCATTGATTAGTTTATTCATCAGAAGAGTTAAAATTAGGGTGGAAGGAAAATTGAAAATTATCCAAAGCGGCCTGTTCCTGTTTAAAAGTTGAGCTTGACTTTCTAGTTTTACTAAATGTATTATCTCGATATTTTGAGGTGCCATATTCTCTCTGTAGTTTCTTTGGTGGTGGAGTCAGAAGGAGAGTCTGGGAATTCTTTTGGATAGTGGCATGCTGGTGGCTTCAAGGGGCTTTGCGTCAGGAGCCTTGGGGTGAAGTCTGCAACTGCTTGCCTGACCCTGGGTGCATCTCCCAGATGTTTTGTTTCCTCTTATGAAATTGCCGGCAGATAATGTTCTGATTAAAGGGGAACCCTCCCATCCTGTTGGTGGGAATGCAAAGTGGTGCAGCCAGTCTAGGAAACAGTGTGGGGGTTCCTTAAAAAGTTAAACATTGAACAACCCCATGATCCAACTATTGCTCTCCTAGGTATTTACCCAAAGGATACATAAATGCGGATTCAAAGGGGGTCCATGCACCATGATGTTTATAGCAGCAAAGTCCACAGTAGCCAAACTATGGAGAGAATCCCAAAGTCCATGCACTGATGAATGGATAAAGCAGATGTGGAATACCTATATATAATGGAATATGACCCAGCTTCAAAAAGAATGCAAATCTTACCATTTGCAAGGATGTGGATGGACCTAGAGTGTATTAAGCTAAGCAAAATCAGTGAGGAAAGACAAATATCCTATGCTCTCACGCTTGTGGAATTTCAGAAAGAAAACAGATGAACAAAGTGAGGGGTGATGAGAGAGGCAAACAAGTAAATAGACTCAACCTTGGAGAACAAACTGAGTGTTGCTGCAGGACAGCGGCGTGGGGGGAAGAGTTAAATGGGTGAGGGGTATTAAGGAGGGTACTTGTGATGAGCACCGGGTACTGTATGCAGGTGAGGAATCACTAAATCCTACCCCTGAAGTGAATATTCCATGGCATGTGAACTAACTGGAATTTAAGTAAAAGAAGAAAGGAAAAAGTGTTCTGCTTCATGAAGAGTGAGGTAAAATTGTAGTGATTTGGGCTGTACTATTCTATAGATGAGAGTTGTAAAACACCCTGTTGTAAGATACACTAGTTTCTTATCACATAAAGAATCCTCAGAAAACTGCAATGAAAGATTCAGGTCACAGAGCATGTTCATGTTCCACTGATATGTTACAGTTTGCACAGGTAGGAAAGAAGGTGGAGAGAAAGGCAACAGAAGGGGAAAGTAGGTATGAACCTTTCATTAGTTAGCATTATATCTTTCTCATGAAAGCCTTGTGCCAGTGTGATTTTGGAAGAAGAGGGGGAATATGGGAGCTTTGCAGGAGACGGGGGAGTTCCAGGACTAGGTAAAGCTGACAGGGGTCCCAGAGGAGAGGTGAATGCATTCTGCAGCAGGGTGTGGACAGGGTGGGCTCCAGGGGTGGCTGTGGGTCTCCTAGGTGGGAGTTGTGACAGGTGAGGGCTGTGTGCAAGTTCCTGGCTGAGGACAAGTGAGGCACAGGCGGAGAGCTGGCAGAGAACCTTCTTCTGGGCTACCAGCCTCACCCAACACACACAGCCTCATCTTCTGTCCCTGTCACTCCAATTCAGACTTCTCAGAAGGTGAGTGAGAACACATCAAGAGCATTCAAAACAGAAGGGAAAGCATGTGCAATGGCTCTGGGGCAGGAGAATTCCAGGTATGTCCAGGAGCAGCAAGAAGGCCCTGTGGCCACAGGAGACAGCTTAGGACATGACCTCAGAGAGGTGAAAGAAAGCCATTCCAGGGCTATAACCCCATGAGACCCTGTATCACTGGGCCATCCTGGCTACAGTGTTGAGAACAGATGACAGAGGGTTGAAGACGGTAAGGCACGTCAATGACGAAGCTTTTCCAGGAAC
Source organism: Ursus americanus (assembly GCF_024610735.1). Classification (NCBI taxonomy): domain Eukaryota; kingdom Metazoa; phylum Chordata; class Mammalia; order Carnivora; family Ursidae; genus Ursus; species Ursus americanus. Next base: position 4,345,933 of record NC_142130.1, on the reverse strand, counting down.
TCAGGCACTGTGGACCAGACAGGTGGCCTTGGATGGAGTGGTTAGACCTATTCTGGGTCCATTTTGAAGATGGAGCACACAGGATTTGCTGATGGGTTAGCTATTAGGAGCAGGAGAAGGGAGAAATTGGGGTAACTCCCAGCTGTTGTGGGTTGTCCTGATCGAGGGGAAGGAGAGGGTTTCTCGTGGGGTAGGAGGTAGTCTGTGTTCCGCATGCCGAGGAAGGTGCCTTTCCCGGTGGATCTGCTGAGATTTGTGTCTGGGAGAACCTTTCACATCTCCTCCCTCAGAAATGCTCAAGTACAAGTATCCCCCACTTTTTGAACGTTCACAGTAAGACACTGGGCTTTCTTGAAAGAACTATGTTATTACGCATCTTCAGTAAGATGAAGAGACCTGAAGAGGATTTCCCTCTTATGAAAAAAGGTGGACAGTGAGAATCGCGTTCAGCATCTGTTTTGGGAAGAAGCACAACAGAGGCGGCGTGTACCCCAACCAGCTCCTTCCGCTGGGAACCGCTCTCCGCATCCAGCCACCAGCACTCTGAATGGTGTCTGTGAGCCTCTGCTGTGCTTTATCTTCATTTATGCTGGGCCTCCCTTAGAAACTTGTGTCCTGAGGCCTAAGAAAAGCCAAAGAGAAGGAATTTTGGAGTCTGAGCACACTGTCTAATTATTCCGTGTAAATTAATGGCCATTCCTTCTTGACACCATTTCTGCTGTGCAAGGTTTCTCAGAAGCCCTGTACTTTCAAAGAGCAGGGAAAACTATACCCCATGCTGTAGGGTTAGTTTTAGTCTCCATGCTGGACAAAACATTTCATGACTGTCGGATTTTCTCACTCAAACATTAAGACTTTGACCACCTTCAACCGTTTCTATCACCCCATCCCCGAATCTGGGACCTACCAATCTGCTCTCAGTGTCTATGCGTTCAGTATTTGTTTATTCCTCGTGGAATGTACATGAGAGCATCTGGTATTGGTCTTTCTGTGTCTCAGTTACTTGGCATAAGGCCCCCAAGGTCTGTGTTTCCATGTCTGGTTCTTTTGAATAAATCTGCAGTGACCGTGGTTGTGCATCTGTCTTTTTGAGGCAGTATTTTTGTGTTCTCCGAATCAATACTCAGTAGAGCCATTACTGGGTCATGTGGTAGTTGCTTTTATTTTTTCAGGAAACTCCATACCGTTTGTCACAGTGGCTGCACCAATTTCCATTCCCACCAAGAGTGCACAGAGTCTCCTCGTCTGCACACCCTTGACCCCACCTGGTGGCTGTCTCTGGGACAATAGGTGTTCCAACAGTTGTGAGGGAATAGCCAATTGTGGGTTTGACTGATTTTTCCCTGACGATATTTAGTGATGTCGAACAACTTTTTCTGTCTGTTGGCACCTGTGTGCCGTCTATGGAAAGTATCTATTCACATATTCCCCACATTTTTTATACAGTTTTTTTTTTTTGGTTTTGATTTGTATGAGTGTTGTGTGTATTTTGGATATTAGCCTCTTCTCACACATATGATTCGCAGATATTTTTTTCTTATTGGGTCTGTGACCTTGTAAGTTTTTGCTGGTTACTTTTTCCATGTGGAAGATTTCAGTTTGAAGTTGTTCCACTTGTTTATTTTTGCTTTTGTTGCCTTTGCATTTGGTGTCCGATCTGAAGACTCTTTGCCAAAACTAATGTCGAGAGACTTAGTACCTGTGTCTTCTTGGAGGTTTATGGATTCAGGTCTTACATTCATATCATTCATCCAGTAAAAATTTTGTGTGTGGTGTAAGAAAGTGACCCGGTTATATTCTTCTGCATTTAGTGTCCAGTTTGCCTGTTACCGCTCACTGAAGAGACAGTCATTCCCTCATGGCATATCTTCTGCTGCTGTGTCGTAAGTTAGGATCATCTACCTGTGGGTAAGTTTCTGAGCTTTCTGTTCTGTTCCACTGACCTGGTGTCTGTGTTCATGCCAGTACCGTCCTGTTTTGATGACAACAGCTTTGTAATCTAGCTTGAAATCCAGGAGTGTGTTGACTGCACCTTTCTTTCTCCAGGTTGCTTTGGGTATTTGGGGTCTTTTGTGATTCCATACAAGTTTGAGGACTGTTTTCTACTTGCTCAAATAATGACACTGGAATTCAGATAGGGATTTCATCACATCTGTCGATTGCTTTGGGTACGATGGACATGTTCACATAATTAACTCTTCCAGTTAAGGAGCATGGCATAAGCTTCCATTTGTTTGTGTTGCCTTCCAAATCTTTGACCCATACATCCTGCCCCCCTCGACACACATGCTTTTCATTTCTTTTCTGCCATGTGATGAGTGTACTATGTCTTTCTCATTCTTGGTTAGTTTCATTACTAGATTTTTTTGATGCGATTGTAAATGGCATTGCTTTTTTAATTTCTCTTTGCGAAAGTGTGTCATCAGTATACAGAAATGCAAGAAGTTGGGTCATCTGGGTGGCCACATAGGTGAAGCGTCTGCCTTCAGCTCAGGTCAAGATCCCAGAGTTCTGGGATCGAGCCCCGTGTTTGGCTCCCTGCTTAGCGAGAGTCTGCTTCTCCCTCTTTCTCACACTCCCCCTGCTCGTGCTTTTTCTCTTCCTGTCAAATAAATAAATAAATTTGAAAATAAATAAAGACAACAGGTCTCTGTATATTGACTTTATATCCTGCAGCTTTCTTGAATTTGTGTATTCTAACAGTTGTTTTTTTTTTTTTGTGGAATCATTTGGGATTTCATGTCATTTGCAAATAGTGACAGTTTTCCTGTACAGATTTCATATCTTTCTTTTTTTAAAATGATGTCACCCTACAGTACTTCATTTGTTTTTGATGTAGTGTTCCATGATTCATTGTTTGCATATAACACCTAGTGCTCATTATGACACGTGCCCTCCTTTTTTTAAAAAAGAATTTATTAATTTATTTGACAGATATAGAGACTTCCAGTGAGAGAGGGAACACAAGCATGGGGAGTGGGAGAGGAAGAAGCAGGCTCACAGCAGAGGAGCCTGTTGTGGGGCTCGATCCCATAACACCGGGATCACGCCCTGAGCCGAAGGCAGATGCTTAACCTCTGTGCCACCCAGGCGCCCCAACATGTGCCCTCCTTAATACCCATCACCAGCATAACGCATTCCCCTTCCCCTCCCTTTCTGCAACCTTCAGTTTTTTTCCCAGTGTCAGTAGTCTCTCACGGTTCATCTTCCCCTCTCATTCCCCCCCTTCACTTTTCCCTTCCTTCTTCTAATGTCCTCCATGCTATTCCTTCCATTCCACATAGGAGTGAAACCATATGATAATTGTCTTTCTCTGTTTGACTTAATTTCACTTAGCATAATCCCCTCCTGGTCCATCCACATTGGTGCAAATGGGGGGTATTCATCCTTTCTGATGACTGAGTAATATTCCATTGTATAGATGAACCACATCTTCTTTGTCCATTCATCTGCTGAAGGACATCTTGGCTCCTTCCACAGTTTGGCTATTATGGACATTGCTGCTATGAACATTGGGATACAGGTGCCCCTTCTTTTCATTACTCTGTGTCGATGGGGTAAATACCCAGTAGAACAATTGGTGGGTCGTAGGATAGCTCTGTGTTTAACGTCTTGAGGAACCTCCATATTGTTTTCAAAAGTGGCTGTACCAGCTTGAATTCTCAAGAGTAGTGTAAGAGGGCTCCCCTTTCTTCACATCCTCTCTCACTTTTTTTTATTTCTGTCTTGTTAATTTTTTTGAGATTTTATTATTTCATTCAACAGAGATAGAGACAGCCAGCGAGAGAGGGAACACAAGCAGGGGTAGTGGGAGAGGAAGAAGCAGGCTCATAACGGAGGAGCCTGATGTGGGGTTCGATCCCATAATGCCAGGATCACGCCCTTAGCCGAAGGCAGATGCTTAACCAGGTCAGCAACCAGGATGTATGGTATTGTGGGGGATCAGAACCAGGCTTTCTGTGGGAAGTGACAGAAATAGGGTATGGTGAGCTCCATGACCATACTTGAGGTCCCAGGTGACCCACTGGGTGTTGGGTTCTGTGGATCTGTCTCATCAGGTGCTGTGGAATTCAGGGACACCCTCCTGTCTGTGGATTTGTGTGGAGACAGGTAGACATCAGTGTCTGGCCAGGCACGAGGGTCGCACTGGACCACCACCAGAGGTGCAGCGTGTGGGGGAGCCACTGCTTGGTTTCCACGAAAGCTGACCAGGGTCTGTGACCGTGATTCCTAGCAGCTGCAAGGGGAGAGGAGGCCGGAGGTGGTACACACTTCCTAGACTTGTGGTCAGGACTAGTCTGAAGCCCACTGAATTCAGCCACACCGGGCACAGAAGGCACCCAGTCAGTGTAGCTGTGGGCACTGCTCCCAATGCACTTTTGGGCCGGCTCCATCCTGCCACCTCCTGCTTTTCATCATCATCTTCAAGGTCATGTGCCTCTGCTCTTGCCCCGTGGCCTCCGGGGTATTGTCCATCCTCCATCTGGCCCTCGTCCCTGGTGCCCTGTGCAGTCCGATGCCAGGGTAGCCTTCTCGAGACAAACATCTGGTCCTGATGGAACACTTTCATGGATCTCATGTGATTGAGGATGATGCCCTGCTCTGGAAGGGGGCTGCAGGTCCCCAATCAGGAGAGCCATGACTCCCTTTTCAGCATGGCCTGCCCTCCCCTCAGTCTTCTTCAGGGAAGCTCTCCCCACTTCCTGAGATGACAGCTCTGAATTTAAAAATAAATGTTATTTTACATATCTCTATGCCTTAGTTTATCCATGGCATGTCTTTCAACCCCGTTAGTGGGTTTTTTTTTTTTTTAGCAGTTCTGAAGGGCTGTCTGCTCAAGGAGGGGATGACCTTGGTGGGGCAGCTTTCCCTCTCATCTCCCTCAGCATGTCTCTGAGCCCTGGGGCCAGCTGTCCCACTGAGGATTGAAGGATCTGAGCCAGCCCATCCTGAGCCCAGGCTGTGTCAGCTGTGTAGACGGATGCGTGTCGGAGTGGTGGGCAGCTGGCATGGGCCAGGGGCAGGCAGTGTCTCCTCATTCCTTCCCTTCCTTCCTCCCAGAGGTAGCTCAGAGCAGCCTTCAACCCCTGCATCTCCAGATCCCTTGACCTATGCCTCCTGTGTTCAGCTGGTGACCTTGGAGTTTCGCATGGATTCTACCTCCCGTACCCTCTCCTGTAGCAGTTCCTGGATCAGGGGAGGGGTCGAACCCTTGTCTACTTTTGGTCTTCTTCCTGTCCCACACCAAGCCCACCCACCTTTGCATCTTCTATATATGTGCTTGGGAGCAAGCCCATCCACAGGGAACCTATTAGCCAAATGGATCCAGGCAATGAACATTGAAGTAGAGATCCAGGATCCATAATATACCTGCTCTGAAACCTGTCCCAGAGTCTGTGACTCTCTCACACTGAAACAGAAACAATAATAGCTTTCTGGACTGTGAAGTGACATGTGTCTCTACTTCCAATCTTGAATGCATAGGTGCTGAGCCTGGACAGAAAAGGACCATGGCTCCCGTGGCCTGGGATCCACAGTAAGAACTCAGTGAATTCTGAATTCGAGGATAGAGTGAATAATTATTGTAGAGTGAATCCTCCCAAGTAGGGCTTATGCACATTGCACACGAAAAGCTTTTTCAAAGAGGTTCCTGAAAGAAAATTCTTTTTTAAAAATTTATTTTAATTCCAGTAGAGCTAACATACTGTGTTACATTCGTTTCAGGTGTACAAGAGAGTGATTCAGTAATTCTATATATTACTCAGTGGTCATCTAGAAAAGTGTCCTCTTAATCTGCTTCATCTATTTCACTCATCCCTCTATTCACCTCCTCTCTGGTAACCATCCCTTTGTTCTCTCTTGTTAAGAGTTTGTATTTTGGTGTGTCTCCTTTTTCTCTCTTATTTATTTATTTTTGTTTGTTTCTTCAATTCCCCATAAGAGTGACATCTTATGGGATTTGTCTTTCTCTGACTGACTGATTTCAGTTAGGATAATACTCTCTAGCTCCATCTATGTGGCTGCAAATGGCAAGGTTTCATTCTTTTTCAAGCTGCGTAATACTCCATTGTGTGTGTGTGTGTGTGTGTGTGTGTGTGTGTGTGTTTGTGAATACACACATCTGTCATCTCATTTGTCAATTTTTCTACAGACACTTGGGTTGCTTCCATATTGTTATATTGTAAATAATGGTGCAAGAAACATAGGGGTGCACGTATCCTTATAAGTTACTGTTTTCCTAGCCTTTGGGGAAATACCAGTAGAGTGATTGTTGGATCGTAGAGTAGTTCAATATTTAATTTTTTGAGGAACCTTCATACTGTTTTCCACGGTGGCCACCACAGTTTGCATTCCCACCCACAGTTCGCGAGGATTCCCCTTTATCCACATCCTCCCAACACCTGCTCTTTGTTGTGCTTTTGATGTTAGCCATTCTGACAGGTTTGATGTAATACCTCATTGTCCTTTGGATTTAAATTTTCCTGATGATGCGTGATGGTGAACATCTTTTCATGGGACTGTTGGCCATTTGTATCTCTTCTTTGGAGAAATGTTTGTCCATGTCTTCTGCCTATTTTTTAACTGGATTGTATGTTTTTTTGGGTTCAGGTAGTATCAGTTCTATACGTTTTGGACACTATCCCTTTATTGTATATGATCATTGCAAATATCTTCTCCCTTTGAGTAGGCTGTCTTATTATTTTTACTTTTTCATTGTTCTTCTGCCATGTGGAAACTTTTTATTTTGCTGTATTCCCAATAGTTTGTTTTTGTTTTCATTCCCTTTGCCTCAGGAGACAGTCCAGAAAAACGTTGGTATGGTCCATGTCAAGAAGTTACTGTCTTCCCTCCTGTAGGATTTTTATGGATTCAGGACTCATATTGAGGTCTTGAAACTGTTTTGTGTTTGTCTGTATTGTGTAAGAAAGCAGTCTAATTTCATTCTTTTGTGCGTAGCTGTCTAGTTTTCCCAACACCGTTTGTTGTAGATAATGACCTTTTCCCTTTTGATATCGTTGCTTGCTTTGTGGAAGATTCATGGACCACATAATTGTGGGTTTCTGTCTGAACTTGTATCCTGTTCCTTTGGTCGCTGTGTCTATTTTTGTGCCGTACTGTCTTGTTAGGATGACTGCAGCTTTGTAGTATAACCTGAAATCTGAAATTGTGAGTCCTCCAGCTTTGTTTTTCTTTTCCACATTGCACTGGCTGTTCAGTATCTTTAGTGGTTCCATACAAATGTTTAGGATTGTTTATTCGAGGTCTTTTATTCTTTAATTTAAATTCAATTAGCCAACTTACAGTACACCATTAGTTTCAGATGTAGTCTTCAATAAATTTTCAGTCGTGTGTAACACCCAGTGCTCATTGTATCATGTGGCCTCCTTAATGCCACTCACCCAGTTACCCCCCCCAACTTCTCCTCCAGCAATCATCAGTTTGTTGCGATAGTTAAGTGTCTATCATGGGTTTTCTCCCTCTCTGATGACTTCCCATTCTATTTTCCCTCCCTTCCCCTATGGTCTTCTTCCCTATTTCTGATATTCCACATAGGAGTGAAAGCATATGATCATTGCCTTTCTTTCATTGGCTTATTCCACTCGGCATGATACCCTCCAGCTCCACCCAGGTCGGTGTGATGGTAAGTGTTCATGCTTCCTGATGGCTGAGTAATATTCCAGTATATATATGATCCACATCTTCTTTATCCATTCATCTCTCGATGGTCATCTGCATTCTTTCCACAGTTTGTCTATTATGGATATTGCTGCTATGAACACTGTGGTGCATGTGTCCCGTCTTCACTACCTCTGTCTCTTTGGGGTAAATACCCAGTAGTGCAATTGCTGGTACATAGGGTAGCTTTATTTATAACTTCTTGAGGAAACGCTGTACCATTTTTAAAGAGTGGCTGTAATGGACTGCATTCGTACAGGGGTGTAATAGGGTTCCCGTTTCTCCACATCCTCTCCAACATGTATAGTTTCATGTCTTCTTATTTTATATATTCGGCCTCGTGTGATATGGCATCTATAGGGGTTTAGATTTGCATTTCCCTGAAGCCAAGTGATATGAAGCATTTATGCATGTATCTTTTGGTCACAAGTACGTCGTCATCAGTGAAGTGACTTCCCATTTTAATCCATCTCAAGACCTAAAGCTGGGTAAGGCACTGAAGCTGGATGATGCCATCGGTTGGAAGTGTGGAGAATTTCAAAAGATCTCCGTGGAGAGCAAGTTTAAAGGTCAGTGTGAAGCTACTAATTGGATCTGGGGAGATCTCTAAAAGTGGGGGTTCCCTGGGATGGGCTGAGGGTGGCCCTCCGATTTTCCTATGAATCCTTGCTGGAGCCCCAAATGGACAGTTTCCTGCTGTGGGGTAGGCTGAGTCCTCTAGTCGTGCAGAGATGAGCCCAATGCCTGGTGCCTTGGAGGCAGGCAAATGGGGAGGGGTCCCTCAGCAGAAGACCCAGGGTTAGGTTAGGCCTCAAAAGACAGCAGTTCTGAACTGCCCAGTGCTCAGAGAACTCCCAGGCCGAGTGAGATGAGGGCACAAGGGCGGGTGAATATGAGCCTTGGGGTTTCATCCAGAAGGGCCCACAATGTCGGAGTTCACCAGCAGGGGCTCTCAGGGGGTGCCCCAATTCTCTTGCCCTGAATGCTCTGTTGTGCCCCAAAATGGTACAGTTTCCTGTGGGCTGCAGGCTGAGTCCTATGGTGGGGCTTGGGTGTCCCCAATCCCCCAGAGTGGGGTGCCAGGACCCTGGGGAATGGCCCCTCTGTGGCCAACCTAGGGTAAGGGTTAGGGTCCAGGAGACCGACAGCGCCAATCCGCAGGCTGTGCAGCGAGCTCCGTGGAGGGCTGAGATGAGGTCATGGGGGAGAGTGAGCATGGGCCTCAGGGTTGGGGCACGGGGGCTGCCAAAGCTGAGGACAGGCTCCGGGGGCTTCCCCAAGTTCTCGAGCCCTGTATGCTCCATAGAGCCCCAAGAGGCACAGTTTCCTGCGGGGTGGCAGGCTTTGTCCTGCAGTGGGGCTCACGTGTCCCCAGTCCCCGGGGCTACGGCCCGGGCCCCGGGGGAGGGCCCTCCCCAGCTGACCTAGGGTCAGGGCTACGCCCCAGGAACCCGGCAGGCCTGATCTGCCGGCTCTGCGACGAGCTCGGTGGCAGGCTGAAGGGAAGGCGTGGGGCGGGATGAGCGTGGGCATCAGGGTTGGGGTGTAAGGGGCCACTGAGGATCGCTGGGAGCTCAGGTGGGCCCTACCAGTTCTCCTGCACGGGATGCTCTGTGGCGCCCCAAGGGGCATGGTTTCCTGTGGGGTGGCAGGCTGAGTCCTGTGGTGGGGTTCAGGTGTACCCAATCCCCAGGGTTAGGGTACAGATTAGGGTACGGGTTAGGGTATGGGTTACTGTTAGGGTATGGGTGAGGGTAGGGGTTAGGGTTAGGGTAAGGTGAGGGTACGGGTTGGGGTTGGCTTTAGCGGTTACAGGTTAGGGGTTATGAGTTAGGGTATGGATTAAGGTTTAGGGTACGGTTTAGGGATTAGGGTTTGGGTTTAGGGTTAGGATTAGGGTTGGAGTTCGGGTTAGTGTTAGGGTATGGGTTAGGGTTAGTGTATGGGTTAGGGTAGGCGTTAGGTAAGGTTTAGGGTACGGGTTAGGGTACGGTTTAGGGTACGGGTTAGCGTACGGGTTAGGGTACGGTTTAGGGTACGGTTTAGGGTTAGGGTGCGGGTTAGGGTTATGGTACGTGTTTGGTTATGGTTTAGGGTTAGAGTTAGGATACGAGTTAGGGAACAGGTTAGGGATAGGGTACGGTTTAGGGTTAGGGTATGGGTTAGGGTACATGTTAGGGTTAGGTACGGGTTAGGGTATGGGTAACGGTCCGGGTTAGGGATAGGGTACGGGTTAGCGTATGGGTTAGGGTACGGGTTAGGGTACGGTTTAGGGTTAAGGTATGGGTTAGGGTTATGGTACGGGTTTGGTTACGGTTTACGGTTAAAGTTAGGATACGAGTTAGGGAACAGGTTAGGGATAGGGTACGGTTTAGGGTTAGGGTACAGGTTAGGGTACATGTTAGGGTTAGGTACGGGTTAGGGTATGGGTTAGAGTCCGGGTTAGGGATAGGGTATGGGTTAGCATATGGGTTAGAGTACGGGTTAGGGGTAGGGTTAGCTGAAGGTGTAGGGTTGGGGGTAGGGTAGGGGTTGGGGTAGGTTTAGGGCTTAGGGTTAGGGTTTGGGGTTTGGGGTTAGCGGTTAGGGTTAGGGTTTAGAATTTAGGCTTTCGGGTTTAGGGTTAGGGATTAAGGTTTAGGGATTAGTGTTAGGGTTAGGGTTTAGGGTTTAAGGTTTAGGGTTTAGGGTTAGGGTTAGGTTTAGGGTAAGGGTTAGGGTTTAGGGTTAGGGTTAGGGTTAGGGGTTAGGGTTTAGGGCTTAGGGTTAGGGGTTAGGGGTTAGGGTTAGAGTTAGACCCCAGTAGGCCAGCAGGTCCTATCCACCTGCTGTACCACGAGCGGATGGTCGGGCCGAGGTGAGGGCGATGGTGAGTGGGAGTGTGGGCTCCTGAGTTTTGGCGTGGGGGGCCTTTGAATGTCGCCGGGGGCTTGGAGGGACCTGCCCATACTCCCGCCCTGAATGACCAGCGGCGCCCTTAGCAGACCGGGTGGCGGCGTGTCAGCAGGGTGAGTGAGGTGCTGGGGCTCGGTGTCCCCAATCCCTGGCATTGCTGCGCAAGGCCCCTTGTGAGAGGCCCCTCAAGGGCCCACCTAGTCTTAGGGTTAGCCCCCAGGATGCCGGCAGGCCCAATCCGCCAGCTCTGCAGCGAGTGGAGGAGTTGGCCGAGGTTAAAGCGCTGGGGAGCAGGTGCATGCAAGCCAGAGTTTTTGGGTGGGGGGCCTTTGAAGGTCCCAGGGGGATCGGAGGGCCCTGCCCGTTCTCCCTTCCTGAATGACTGGCAACGTCCCTAGCACCCCGGGTGATTGCCGGGTGGCCGAGTGAGTCCAGCACTGGGGCTCAGGGGTCCCAAATCCCCGGCATTGCGGTGCCATGCTCTTTGGGAGAGGCCCCTTGGGGGCCGACCTAGGGTAAGTGTTAGCCCCCAGGAGTCCAGCAGGCCCGTTCTGCCAGCTCTGAGGCAGGTGGAGGGGCAACCCGAGGTGAGGGCACTGGCGAGAGGGAGTGTGGGCCCAAGCGTTTTGGCGTGGGGGGCCTTCGAAGGTCGCCGGGGGCTTGGAGGGCCCTGCCCGTTCTCTCGCCCTGAAAGACTGGCGGCGCCCCTAGCAGCCCGCGTTGCTGCAGGGCAGCAGGGTGACTCCGATGCTGGGCTCAGGGATCCCCAATCCCTGGCGTTGTGGTGCCAGGCCCCTTGGGAGGGGCCCCTCGGGGGCCCATATAGGGTTAGTGTTAGTCCCCAGGAGGCCGGCAAACCCGGTGCTAAGTGGTTCTGGCAATGTAACAAAAATGCCATAAACTTATCTGTAAGAAATAACAGTGTACAGGAACCCTCTTAGCCCTAACATCATCATTTGTGAATATGGAGGCCAGCCCCAAGTGGTCGTGGAAGTCTGACGAAAGGGCTAAGCATTTTTCTCTGAGTCACCACACTATACAGGGAAAGACCAACGTACATCATCTTTCAGGAGTAGGAAGCATTAATGAAAAGGTTCTGGAATTTCGAGGATTCTGACCCATCCTTATTGGTAATAAACCACCGTGTACAGGAAAACACCTACAACTCTCATCAGCCTCCTCAATCCTGATTCCGAATCACCTTTGGGTGTGTAGGACTAGGGAAATGTCCACATCTTATTGGTAAGAAAGAATGATGTCAGGGTAATGCCCTTCAAGTCACATCAGCCTTCCTGAAGACGGAAGCAGGAATCAAGGTGGTTATGTTACCATGAGGTAAGGAAGATGAGCATATAAGTGAGAAACAACAGTGGGCAGGACCTCTCTTCCAAGGAACATTATCTTTGCTTAATGTTGAATCCCTATGGTAAGTGGTTGTGGCCATTTGTGAGGTGAAAATCTTGAGTGTTTTGTAAAACCTCTTGGTCATTCACAGTTGAGACTAAGGTAGTTGGGGACTCCTAGGCAGTGACTTGTCCACTGTCAAAAATATGAAAAGATAAAAGAGACAGATGAGGTCTCCTCAGGCATTGTCCTTTATCCTCATCCTCCGTGAGGATGGCCATCTCTGGACAGCTCAGTGGCAGGGTCTCATTCACAGTGGGGGCATCTGTTCCTCACAGACATCAGGCAGGGAAATGGATTTGGTTCTCTGTGCCAGCCCAGCCACAGCTGAGTGTCACAGCACCCTCTAGTGGGCTCATAAGAGTTTCACTATCACCAGGAAGGTCATTGTATTTGATAAACCACTGTGAGAGTTTGCAATTGCCTTCATCTGCAACCTCCTAGAGGCAAATGCAGATCTCTGGTACCATGTGAATTCATGGAAAGGCATTGTGAAAAATTGTCCTTTTGCTTAAGAAAAACATGGAGCTGGGGCTCCTGGCTTGCTCAGCCAGTTAAGCATGTGCCTTTGGCTCAGGTTATGATCCCAGGGTTCTGGGATCGAGCCCGGGCTCCCTGCTCAGCAGGAAAGGAGGTAGGGAAATAGCTTAGAACCCACAGAGAATGTGAATAAAGGGGAGTGAAATGGAACTTGGTCTGTGTTTTGCTTTAGGGATTGGAAGTTAGTTTTTTCTCAATTCTGATTGTTCTTGAAACAGAAAAGCTGTATTGTTTTTTTTTACCTTTAATTTTTTCTAATAATAATTTTTTATTATGATATGTTAGTCACTATACAGTATTTCTTTAGTTTTTGATGTAGTGTTCCGTGATTCATTATTTGCATATAACACCAAGTTCTCCATGCAATATGTACCTTCCTTAATACCCATCACTGGCCCATCCCAATCCCCACCCCTCTCCCCTCTGAAGCCCTCAGTTTGTTTCCCAGAGTCCATAGTCTCTCATGGTTCATTCCCCCTTCTGTTTAGGGTCCATTGTCTAAAGGGACAGACAGTGGAAGTTCACCAAATATAAGATCGAAATTTCATTGTTCATTATACATGCCACCAAGTAGTTCCCAGACATTTCATTCTACTGTAGTAATTCATTACACCTGTGCAAGTGCACGTGGAAGACAATTGATGCATGTATAGTGGTAATAAAACATGCTCCTCAGTAGTAGAATAATAGAGGATGCATATGTGTAAAATTATTCGACTACAGCTTCCATGCTTTCCCTTTGGTTCCTTATTATCTATGAAATTGGACAATTTTTGTTCTCTAGGCTTAAAACTCATTGTCAGTATTCAGAGTTTTTCAATGCTGATCTTCTCCTGTATAAGTTACCAAAACCTAAAATATGTATGAACTTTAAAAAACGCTATATTGAAAATGACAGCAGGGAAGTTCCATTTTGTGAATATTGTGTCAATGGATCTCTATTTTGACATCAGTGTTCATTAGAAATGATGACATTTCATGTGAGTATAAATATCAATGTGAAAAAGAAAAGGTAGGAAGAACCTTGAATGTTTAAGTAATTGGTGAAATGACAGGTGTGTGTGTGTGTGTGTGTGTGTGTGTGTGTGTGTGTGTGTGTAATTGATTTTCAGTGAATGGTTCAGCTTCTTGTAGGGCCTCCGAGAGAGCCCAGGTGAACCTTTCAATGAGTTGGTATCTGTTTTCAGAACATGGGAATCTCTTAGTCCAATAGTCAATCAGGCAAGCTTTGAGGTCTTGAAGAGTTTCAGTCCTCAGCAATGGTGTTGCAGACCCTTGTGAGCAAACCCTAGGGTATACTCAGAGCCCTCATTAGCTGGTACCAACGTGTGACGATTTCAGACAACATTTCCCAAAGAAGTACCTTTTGATTCTCTGTCCTTGTCAGTTCCCTACACTTCCTTACAGTAGTTATGTGATCAGTGTGTTTCAGGATAATCCCCACATGTGATTTTTGCTATTTCCTACTAGTCCTATCTCTTTCTCATCTTCTTCTTTTATGGTAGGGGTTGGGAAGCAACCTGTGTGGTGTAGGAAGGGGTGTGGTAGTTGTCTGCCTTCAGAGGACCGAATGATGCCTAGAAATTGTACTGTAGTTTGAGGTCAATTATCCATCCTCTGAGTGTCAGGAATTCCATCACTTTACTTTGATGCTAGTGTGTTCTTGTTCTTCATGCTGTCCTCAGAAATAAGGACATCATCCATCTAGGGAATACTGGTTTGTGTGTATGTTTTCATTTTAGGAAAAGCCTTGCTGTTGCTGAAAATAATACTGTAGAGCACCCTTTCCTGTTTTTATTGGCCATCAGTCAATCTTTTGTGAAGTATTCATTTGTACATAGACTTTTTATGGTTGATGAGCAAGAATTCATTATTCACAAGTCTTTGTCAGTGTGTGTATTGCAAATCTTTACTTCCTAGCCTGCGGTTCACTTTTTCATTTCCTACGGTCATATGATAAGGAGAAATGTCACATTTTTATGAAGTCCCACTGAATTCTTCTCAATGGTTAGTGCACACTATGTCCTACCCCAAGATTGACAGGTTCTACGTTTTCTTTCAGAACCTGTCCAATGGGAAGCTACAATCCATCTGAAATTTATAAATTACATTTATATTCTAATAGGGTATTTATAGACTGTTTTGGATTTTCTATGTACACAATCGTATTATCTGTGAATAGTCACAATTATCCCCTCAATTCTTATACTTTTTGTTTCTCTTGCCTTCTAACACTGGTAGATTCTCCGATGCCATCATACTGCCTCTTAATAGCATTTTGCCTCTTAAACTTCAAACTAGGGTGTAGATATTTTTAGGCACATTTTCAGACGGTTAGAAAGGGACTCAGATGATATGAGTCACAGAGGATTTTAGTGTCAGAAACCTAAGTTGGATCCCCAAATTGACTACAAGTCCCTTGTTGTTCCATACAGGGTACTATTTCCCTCTTATCTCTGGTCTTTTCGATCTGGAAACCTATCAAGTATCAGGATTTTCTTGTCATGTGGACAAATGGAATGAATTCAGCGAGCCTTTTCACATCTGCCCATGGTGATCATTAAGATCATTATCTCAGTGGAGGACCTCTGGGTAAGATAATCAAAGATCCTAAGGAATACAGAGAGTATAATATTTTTCTGGTATTAAAGTTACTGAAACCAACTATCTTTTTTAGTCGATTCAGGCTCTGGTATGTTCAGAGGGTGCTGTAAAACAGGTCTGAAATAGTATTTAAAAACACTCAGCTCAGCCTCTTCTATGAAGTGAGCCAATGCTTATAAACATGGCTAAAATATTCCCTTACCTACGATGACTTCCCAGCCATCGTAGTGTTTATATGGTATGACTGTGACTTACATTAGTCAACATTTGCAGAGAAAGAACTTAGTGCATCCAGGGGGCACTTCATGTTGAAATTAGTTTGTGACAACGAGCTACTGTGTTTTCTTCTGCAGTCCAAGGGAATGGTGCCAGACATCTCTAAGGTGTCTAGCAGTTCTACAATTCTGATTTCAAGTGGTCTGTGTGCTTCAGAGCTTTGGGCAGGAGAAGGGCAGGAGTCCAGAGACTGTGAACACTTCTGTTACCTGTGCTGACCATGGAGCAGTCAGCCTTCCGTGGGCATCATTTTGATTTTTTGGTACTCTTGTGAAAGGTGCTTTTGTCTCAAATTCCTCCATTTAGGAGTAATTATAATGATAAATGGAATTTTTATCTTATATCATCTGTGGGCCCTGATCCTGGGCTCCCAGGAAAGCTATCCTTTAACATTTTACCCCGCTCAAAATGACTGGGCAAAACCTGAAAGCATGGGCCCTATTTCTGCCCCAAGCACATGTTGTACATCTGCTTCGAGAAGAAAACAATAACCAAAAAATGCCAACATAAATATAAGAAAAAATAAAGAACCTCTTGGCTCTCATAAGATTAAAGCCATACTGACATGTACATACTGAAAACATAAGAAAGAATCTGTCACTTTCTGAAATCTAAGAAGATCCTCATTGTGGTGTGTAACTCTGTACCTGAAACAAAACAGAAAAAAATATATAAGCCTGCCCCAAACGTGCCTTCCCCGGAGCACTCCCTTCTTGGTGAAGATTGTGTCTCCCAGGCAGCTGTCCTAACTTGGGTTTGAATAAAGGTCTCTTCCTTTCTCTTTAAAATGTATTTAAAAGTTCATTCATGCAATGTCGACAATAACAGTGTTTTCTATTTAAGTGAGAAATAAACGTTCCACTCTAGTTGCATTGGGAATAGACGAATTGAGGGTTTCTTTAGAAGAGTAAGTCTGCTTTCCAGAAAAGGCAAGGTCATTGGTCTATTGAGAATGAAGATAATTACTGCTAAACAACAAGTATGTGTTTCCCCTTCGCCCAGAAACCAAAGCAGGTGTGCAGGCTTTAGGTCAGAGGTGCCTTCTTCTCCCCAGCTGACGGCACTTCTCTGCTCTGGCTCCAAGACACCCGAGGTTTTGAACGTCAGCATCGGAGTCAGCGAGGCAGCTTGTCACAGGATGCCAGTGTTCAGAGAAAGCACAGGTATGTTTGGCAAAATGTCCTATCTATGTCAGGGATGGAGGTAAAACCTGTCATTATCCCAAAACCTCCTGGGCTTTTCCCTTTTCTCTAGTTGGGCCACAAAGTAAAATTGAAGTAGCTGTCAGCATTCTGGGTTTGGTGCAAGAATTACTTAGTTTCCCTGCTGGTAGAACTTTCCAGGGGATCACAATTTCTCTGTCCATTTATTGCTTACAAATGTATTTTGACCATCTGTTTCCTAGGAACCCTCTTTTATTAGAAAGGGAAGGTGAGATTCACTCTGTGCCTGTTTGTAACATCTAATTTGTTCCTTCATCTAACAATGTTTATTCAATTGGGCCTAAGATATGGTTGAGTGGCCAGCATCTAGAGTTAGGTGGCTTTTTTCATCTGATACAGACTTGGATGATGTCATTTGACAAAGGTGATGTTTCATCATTGCTTAGTTTTTTCATCAGAAGAGTTAAAATTAGGGTGGAGGGGAAATTCAAAATTATCCAAAGCAGCCTGCTCCTGTTTAAAAGTTGAGCTTGACTTTCTAGTTTTACTAAATGTATTATCTTGATATTTTGAGGTGCCATATTCTCTCTGTAGTTTCTTTGGTAGTGGAGTCAGAAGGTGCGTCTGGGAATTCTTTTGGATAGTGGCATGCTGGTGGCTTCAAGGGGCTTGGCGTCAGGAGCGTTGGGGTGAAGTCTGCAACTGCTTGCCTGACCCTGGGTGCATCTCCCAGAGGTTTTGTTTCCTCTTATGAAATTGCCGGCAGATAATGTTGTGCTTGAAGGGGAACCCTCCCATCCTGTTTGTGGGAATGCAAAGTGGTGCAGCCAGTCTGGAAAACAGTGTGGGGGTTCCTCAAAAAGTTAAACATTGAAAAACCACATGATCCAGCAATTGCTCTCCTAGGTAATTACCCAAAGGATACAGAAATGCAGATTCGAAGGGGGTCCATGCACCATGATGTTTATGGCAGTAATGTCCACAGTAGCCAAACTATGGAGAGAATCCCAAAGTCCATGCACTGATGAATGGATAAAGCAGATGTGGGATACATATATATACTGGAATATGACCCAGCTTCAAAAAGAATGAAATCTTACCATTTGCAAGGATGTGGATGGATCTAGAGTGTATTAAGCTAAGCAAAATCAGTGAGGAAAGACAATTATCCTATACTCTAATGCTTCTGGAAATTCAGGGAAAAAAAGATGAACGGAATGGAGGGGTGATGAGAGAGGCAAACAAGGAAATAGACTCAACCTTGGAGAACAAACTGAGTGTTGCTGCAGGACAAGGGTGTGGGGGGAAGTGTCAAATGGGTGAGGGGTATTAAGGAGGGCACTTGTGTTGAGCACCGGGTACTGTATGCAGGTGAGGAATCACTAAATCCTACCCCTGAAGCAAATATTCCATGGCATGTGAACTAACTGGAATTTAAGTAAAAGAAGAAAGGAAAAAGTGTTCTGCTTCATGAAGAGTGAGGTAAAATTGTAGTGATTTGGGCTGTACTATTCTATAGAGGATAGATGTAAAACAACCTGTTGAAGGATACAATAGAGTCTTATCACATAAGGAGTCCTCAGAAAGCTCCAATGAAAGATTCAGATCTCAGAGCATGTTCATGTTCCACTGATATCTAACAGTTTGCACAGGTAGGAAAGAAGGTGGAGAGAAAGGCAACAGAAGGGGAAAGTTGGTGTGAACCTTTCATTAGTTAGCGTTATAGCTTTCTCATGAAATACTTGCACCAGTGTGATTTTGGAAGCAGAGGGGGAATACGGAAGCTTTGCAGGAGACGGGGGAGTTCCCGGACTGGGTAAAGCTGACAGGGGTCCCAGAGGAGAGCTGAATGCATTCTGCAGCAGGGTGTGTTCAGGGTGGGCTCCAGGGGTGGCTGTGGGTCTCCTGGGTGAGAGTTGTGACAGGTGAGGGCTGTGTGCAAGTTCCTGGCTGAGGACAAGTGAGGCACAGGCGGAGAGCTGGCAGAGAATCTTCTTCTGAGCCACCAGCCTCACCCAACACACACAGCCTCATCTTCTGTCTCTGTCATTCCAATTCAGACTTCTCCGAAGGTGAGTGAGAACACATCAAGAGCATTCTGAACAGAAGAGAACGCATGTGCAAAGGCTCTGGGGCAGGAGAATTCCAGGTATGTCCAGGATCAGCAAGAAGGCCCTGTGGCCACAGGAGACAGCTTAGGACATTACCTCAGAGAGGTGACAGAGGGTGACAGAAAGCCATTCCAGGGCTATAACCCCATGAGACCCTGTTTCACTGGGCCATCCTGGCTACAGTGTTGAGAACAGATGACAGAGGGTTGAAGATGGCAAGGCAGGTCAATGACAAAGCTTTTCCAGGAACTCAGGCACTGTGGACCAGACAGGTGGCCTTGGATGGAGTGCTTAGACCTATACTGGGTCCATTTTGAAGATGGAGCTCACAGGATTTGCTGATGGGTTAGCTATTAGGAGCAGGAGAAGGGAGGAATTGGGGTAACTCCCAGCTGTTGTGGGTTGTCCTGATCAAGGGGAAGGAGAGGGTTTCTCGGGGGGTAGGAGGTAGTCTGTGTTCTGCATGCTGAGGAAGGTGCCTTTCCCAGTGGATCTGCTGAGATTTGTGTCTGGGAGGACCTTTCACATCTCCTCCCTCAGCAATGCTCAGGTACAAGTATCCCCCACTTTTTAAATGTTCACAGTAAGACACTGGGCTTTCTTGAAAGAACTACGTTATTACCCAGCTTCAGTAAGAGGAAGATACCTGAGGAGGATTTCCCTCTTATGAAAAAAGGTGAACAGTGAGAATCGCGTTCAGCATCTGTTTTGGGGAGAAGCATGAAAGAGGTGGCGTGCACCCCAACCAGCTCCTTCCGCTGGGAACCACTCTCCGCATCCAGCCACCAGCATTTTGAATGGTGTCTGTGGGCTTCTGCTGTGCTTTATCTTCATTTATGCTGGGCCTCTGTTAGAAACTTGTGTCCTGAGGCCTAAGAAAAGCCAAAGAGAAGGAATTTTGGAGTCTGAGCACACTGTCTAATTGTTCGTATAAATTAATGGCCATTCCTTCTTGACAGCATTTCTGCTGTGCAAGGTTTCTCAGAAGCCCTGTACTTTCAAAGAGCAGGGAAACCTATACCCCATATTGCGGGGTTAGTTTTAGTCTCCATGCTAGACAGAACATTTCAGGACTGTCGGATTTTCTCACTCAAACATTGAGACTTTGAACACCTTCAGCCGTTTCTACCACCCCATCCCCGTATCCGGCACCTACCAATCTGCTCTCAGGATCTATGCGTTCAGTATTTGTTTATTCCACGTGGAATGTACATGAGAGCATCTGGTATTGGTCTTTCTGTGTCTGAGTTACTTGGCATAAGGCCCCCAAGGTCTGTGTTTCCATGTCTGCTTCTTGTGAATAATGCTGCAGTGAACGTGGGAGTGCATCTGTCTTTTTGAGGCAGCATTTTTGTGTTCTTCAAATCAATACTCAGTAGAGCCATTACTGGGTCATGGGGTAGTTTATTTATTTTTTCAGGAACCTCCATACCGTTTGTCACAGTGGCTGCACCAATTTCCATTTCCACCAACAGTGCACAGTGTCTCCTCATCTGCACACCCTTGACCCCACCTGGTGTCTGTCTCTGGGAGAATTGCTGTTCCAACAGTTGTGAGAGTATAGCCGATTGTGGGTTTGACTGATGTTTCCCTGACGATGATTAGTGAAGCTGAACAACTTTTTCTGTCTGTTGGCACCTGTGTGCCATCTTTGGAAAGTATCTATTCACATATTCCTCCCATTTTTTTATATAGTTTTTTTTTGTTTTGATTTGTAGGAGTGTTGTGTGTATTTTGGATATTAGCCTCTTCTCACACATATGATTTGCAGATATTTTTTTCTTATTGGGTCAGTGGCCTTTTAAGTTTTTGATGGTTTCTTTTGCCGTGTGGAAGATTTCAGTTTGATGTTGTTCCACTTGTTTATTTTTGCTTTTGTTGCCTTTGCATTTGGTGTCCGATCTGAAGACTCTTTGCCAAAACCAATGTCGAGAGACTTAGTACCTGTGTCTTCTTGGAGGTTTATGGATTCAGGTCTTATGTTCAAATCATTCATCCTTTAAAAATTTTGTGTGTGGTGTAAGAAAGTGACCCGGTTATATTCTTCTGCATTTAGTGTCCAGTTTGCCTGTTATCGCTCACTGAAGAGACAGTCCTTCCCTCATGGCATATCTTCTGCTGCTGTGTCGTAAGTTAGGATCATCTACGTGTGGGTAAGTTTCTGAGCTTTCTGCTCTGTTCCACTGACCTGGTGTCTGTGTTTATGCCAGTACCATCCTGTTTTGATGACAACAGCTTTGTAATCTAGCTTGAAATCCAGGAGTGTGTTGACTGCACCTCTTTCTCCAGGTTGCTTTGGGTATTTGGGGTCTTTTGTGATTCCATACAAGTTTGAGGACTGTTTTCTATTTCCTCGAATAATGTCACTGGAATTCAGACAGGCATTTAATCACATCTGTCGATTGCTTTGGTTATGATGGACATGTTCACATAATTAACTCTTCCAGTTAAGGAGCATGGCGTATGCTTCCATTTGTTTGTGTTGCCTTCCAAATCTTTGACCCATACATTCTGCCCTCCTCGACACATATTTTTCATTTCTTTTCTGCCATGAGTTGAGTGTACTAAGTCTTTCTCATTCTGGGTGACTTTTATTTCAAGATTTTTTTATGCAATTTTAAATGGCGTTGCTTTTTTATTTCTCTGTGCGAAAGTGTGTCATCAGTATACAGAAATGCAAGAAGTTGGGTCATCTGGGTGGCTCCATAAGTGAAGCATCTACCTTTAGCTCAGGTCATGATCCCAGAGTTCTGGGATTGAGCCCCGTGTTGGGCTGCCCGCTTAGCGAGGGTCTGCTTTTCCCTCTTTCTGGCACTCCCCCTGCTCGTGCTTTTTCTCTTCCTGTCAAATAAATAAATAAAATCTGAAAAAAATAAAGACAAGAGGTCTCTGTATATTGACATTATATCCTGCAGCTTTCTTGAATTTTTTTATTCTAACAGGGTTTTTTTTGTGTGGAATCTTTCGGTATTTCATGTCATTTGCAAATTGTGCCAGTTTTCCTGTATGGATTTCATATCTTTCTCTTTTTTAAAAATTGTTATTTACCCTACAGTACTTCATTTGTTTTTGATGTAGGGCTCCATGATTCATTGTTTGCATATAACACCTAGTGCTCATTATGACACGTGCCCTCCTTTTTTTTTAACGAATTTATTTATTTATTCGACAGAGATAGACACAGCCAGCGAGAGAGGGAACACAAGCAGGGGGAGTGGGAGAGGAAGAAGCAGGCTCACAGCGGAGGAGCCTGTTGTGGGGCTCGATCCCATAACGCCGGGATCACGCCCTGAGCCGAAGGCAGACGCTTAACTGCTGTGCCACCCAGGCACCCCAACACGTGCCCTCCTTAATACCCGTCACCAGGATAACCCATTCCTCTTCCCCTCCCTTTCTGCAACCTTCAGTTTTTTTCCCAGTGTCAGTAGTCTCTCATGGTTCATCTCCCCCTCTCATTCCCCCCCTTCACTTTTCCCTTCCTTCTTCTAATGTCCTCCATGCTATTCCTTCCATTCCACATAGGAGTGAAACCATATGATAATTGTCTTTCTCTGCTTGACTTAATTTCACTTAGCATAATCCCCTCCTGGTCCATCCACGTTGGTGCAAATGGTGGGTATTCATCCTTTCTGATGACTGAGTAATATTCCATTGTATAGATGAACCACATCTTCTTTGTCCATTCATCTGCTGAAGGACATCTTGGCTCCTTCCACAGTTTGGCTATTATGGACATTGCTGCTATGAACATTGGGATACAGGTGCCCTTCTTTTCATTACTCTGTGTCTATGGGGTAAATACCCAGTAGTGCAATTGGTGGGTGATAGGATAGCTCTGTGTTTAATGTCTTGAGGATCCTCCATATTGTTTTCAAAAGTGGCTGTACCAGCTTGAATTCTCACGAGTAGTGTAAGAGGGCTCCGCTTTCTCCACATCCTCTCTGACTTTTTTTTATTTCCTGTGTTGCCAATTTTTTTTCAAGATTTTATTTATTTATTCCACAGAGATAGAGACAGCTAGCGAGAGAGGGAACACAAGCATGGGTAGTGGGAGAGGAAGAAGCAGACTCATAACGGAGGAGCCTGATGTGGGGCTCGATCCCATAATGCCAGGATCACGCCCTGAGCCAAAGGCAGATGCTTACCCACTGTGCTACCCAGGTGCCCCCTGTCTTGTTAATTTTAACCATTCTAACTGGTGTAAGGTGGTATCTCATTGTCGTTTTGATTTGTATTTGCCTGATGGCAAGTGATGTGGAGCATTTCTTAATGTGTCTGTTGGACATTTGTATATCTTCTCTGGAGAAGTATCTGTGTCTTCTGCCCATTTTTCGGTGTCGAGTTTGAGGAGTTCTTTATAGATCTTGGATACCAGCCCTTTATCTGTAATATCATTTGCAGATATCTTCCTCGATTCCATAGGATGCCTTCTTGTTTTGTTGATCTTTTACTTTTCCGAGCAGAAGCTTTTTATCCTGATGAAGTGCCAATAGTTCATTTTTGCTTTTATTTCCTTTGCCTTTAGAGACCTATCTTGCAAGAAGTTGTTGTGTCTAAGTTTGAAGAGTTCTTTTGATTTTGATATGAGACAGGAATCCATTATCTTTCCTTCCTGATTGTATTCGAGTCCTCTGTCTTTCTTGGTGAGTCTGGCTAAGTTTGTCAGTTTTGTTTATCTTTCCAAAAAAGGCAGCTCTCATTTTCATTGGTTTTTTTCTTTTTTGGTCTTTTTAGTCTCTGTTGGATTTATTTATGCACTCCATTTTGTTATTTCCTTATTTCTACTAATTTGGGGCTTTGTTTGTTGTTTTATTTTCTACTTCTTTACCACATAAATCACGTTGTTTATTGGAGAGCATTCTCATGGATTGATGAAGACTTGAATTTCTATGAATGGCCCCCATAAAGCTACTTTTGCTGCATCCCATAAGTTTTTGTAGGTTGTCTTTTTCATCAGTGTCAAGGTACTTCTAATTTTTTTTTTAATTTCCTCTTTGACTGTTGGTTGTTCAGTAGCATGTTGTTAAATCTCCACATATTTTTTTAAGATTATTTATGTATCTGACAGAGAGTTAGACAGTGAGAGATGAACGCAAACATGGGGGTGGGAGAGGGAGAAGCGGGCTTCCCACTGAGCAAGGAGCCTGATTCGGGGCTAGACCCCAGGATCCTGGGATCACGACCTGAGCTGAAAGCAGATCCTTAACGACTGAGCCACCCAGGCCCCCCAATCTCCACCTATTTTTGACTGTCCCATTTTTTTCTTGAGACTGATTTCTAGTTTCATATCATTGTGGTTGGACAAGATTTGAAGCAGAAGGTGAAGAGAGCATTCAGATGAAAGGTTTGTTTCCTGGAGGATTTTCTGAGGGCAGACCATGAGTTCAGTGGGGACGGAGGAAGGTTTTGTGAGACGGGGGGTAGGGTTAACCCTTGTTAGAATTACTGACTACTACCATGCAGGCTGTGTGCTACCATTCACACCGTAGTCCTGATGGACTTGTACTTCATTAGGAATATTTTCTAGGAGGTGTAGACATAGCTTTCACTTAAAGAAAGCTGCCATGTGGGTTCATGGCATGACCCCAGGTCAGCAACCAGGATATATGGTATTGTGGGGGATCAGAAACAGGCTTTCTGTGGGAAGTGACAGAAATAGGGTATGGTGAGCTCCATGACCATAGGTGAGGTCCCGAGTGACCCACTGGGTGTTGGGTTCTGTGGATCTGTCTCATCAGGTGCTGTGGAATTCAGGGACACCCTCCTGTCTGTGGATTTGTGTGGAGACAGGTAGACATCAGTGTCTGGCCAGGCACGAGGGTCGCACTGGCCCACCACCAGAGGTGCAGCGTGTGGGGGAGCCACTGCTTGGTTTCCACGAAAGCTGACCAGGGTCTTTGACCTTGATTCCTAGCAGTTGCAAGGGGAGAGGAGGCCGGCGGTGGTGCACACTTCTGAGAGTTGTGGTCAGGATTAGTCTGGATCCCACTGAAGTCAGCGACACCAGGCACAGAAGTCACCCAGTCAGTGTTGCTGTGGGCACTGCTCCCATGGTACTTTTGGGACGGCTCCATGCTGCCACCTCCTGCTTCTCATCATCATCTGCAAGGTCATGTGCCTCTGCTCTTGCCCCATGGCCTCCGGGGTATTGTCCATCCTCCATCTGGCCCTCGTCCCTGGTGCCCTGTGCAGTGCGATGCCAGGGTAGCCTTCTTGAGACAAACATCTGGCCCTGATAGAACACTTTCATGGATCTTGTATGTTGCGAGGATGATGCCCTGCCCTGGAAGGGGGCTACAGGTCCCCAATCAGGAGAGCCATGTCTCCTTTTTCAGCATGGCCTGCCTTCCCCTCAGTCTTCTTCAGGGAAACTCTCCCCACTTCCTGAGATGACAGCTCTGACCTTAAAAATGAATGTTATTTTACACAACTCTATGCCTTAATTCATCCATGGCATGTCTTTCAACCCCGTTAGTGGGTTTTTTTTAGCAGTTCTGAAGGGCTGTCTGCTCAAGGAGGGGATGACCTGGGTGGGGCAGCTTTCCCTCTCATCTCCCTCAGCATGTCTCTGAGCCCTGGCGCCAGCTCTCCCACTGAGGATTGAGGGACATGAGCCAGCCCATCCTGAGCCCAGGCTGTGTCAGCTGTGTAGACGGATGCGTGTCGGAGTGGTGGGCAGCTGGCATGGGCCAGGGGCAGGCAGTGTCTCCTTCTCATTCCTTCCCTCCCTTCCTCCCAGAGGTAGCTCAGAGCAGCCTTCAACCCCTGCATCTCCAGATCCCTTGACCTATGCCTCCTGTGTTCATCTGGTGACCTTGGAGTTTCGCATGGATTCTACCTCCTGTACCCTCTCCCGTAGCAGTTCCTGGATCAGAGGAGGGGTCGGACTCTTTTCTTCATTTGGTCTTCTTCTTGTCCCGCACCAATCCTATCCACCTTTGCATCTTACATGTATGTGCTTGGAAGCAAGCCCATCCACAGGGAACCTATTAGCCAAATGGATCCAGGCAATGAACATTGAAGTAGAGATCCAGGATCCATAATAAACCTCCTCTGAAACCTGTCCCAAAGTCTGTGCCTCTCTCACACTGAATCAGAAACAATAATAGCTTTCTGGACTGTGAAGTGACATGTGTCTCTACTTCCAATCTTGAATGCATAGGTGCTGAGCCTGGACAGAAAAGGACCATGGCTCCCGTGGCCTGGGATCCACAGTAAGAACTCAGTGAAATCTGAATTCAAGGCATAGAGTGAATAATTACTGTAGAGTGAATCCTCCCAAGTAGGGCTTATGCACAGTGCACAGGAAAAGCTTTTTGAAAGAGGTTCCTGAAAGAAAAATCTTTTTTAAAACTTTATTTTAATTCCAGTAGAGCTAACATACAGTGTTACATTCGTTTCAGGTGTCCAATAGAGTGATTCAGTAATTCTATATATTACTCAGTGGTCATCAAGAAAAGCATCCTCTTAATCCCCTTCATCTATTTCACTCATCCCTCTATCCACCTCCTCTCTGGTAACCATCCGTTTGTTCTCTATTGTTAAGAGTTTGTATTTTGGTGTGTCTCCTTTTTCTCTTTTAGTTATTTATTTTTGTTTGTTTTTTAAATTCCCCATTAGAGTGACATCGTATGGGATTTGTCTTTCTCTGACTGATTTTAGTTAGGATAATACTCTCTAGCTCCATCCATGTGTCTGCAAATGGCAAGGTTTCATTCTTTTTCCAGCCAAGTAATACTCCAGTGTGTGTGTTTGTGTGTGTGTGTGTGTGTGTGTGTGTGTGTGTGAATACACACATCTATCATCTCATTTGTCAATTTTTCTACAGACACTTGGTTTGCTTCCATATTGTAATATTGTAAATAATGGTGCAAGAAACATAGGGGTGCACGTATCCTTTTACGTTACTGTTTTCCTATTCTTTGGGTAAATATGAGTAGTGTGATTGTTGGATCGTAGGGTAGTTCTATATTTAATTTTTTGAGAAACCTTCATACTGTTTTCCATGGTGGCCACCACAGTTTGCATTCCCATCCACAGTTCACGAGGATTCCCCTTTATCCACATCCTCCCAACACCTGCTATTTGTTGTGCTTTTGATGTTAGTCATTCTGACAGTTTTGAGGTATTACCTCATTGTCCTTTGGATTTACATTTTCCTGATGATGGGTGATGGTGAACATCTTTTCACGGGACTGTTGGCCATTTGTATTTCTTCTTTGGAGAAATGTCTGTCCATGTCTTCTGCCTATTTTTTAACTGGATTATTTGTTTTTTGGGGGCTGAGTAGTATCAGTTGTATATGTTTTGGACACTATCCCTTTATTGCCTATGATCTTTGCAAATATCTTCTCCCTTTGAGTAAGTTGTCTTATTATTTTTACGTTTTCATTTTTCTTCTGCCATGTGGAAACTTTTTATTTTGCTGTATTCCCAGTAGTTTATTTTTCCTTTCATTTCCTTTGCCTCAGGACACAGTCTAGAAAAACGTTGGTATGTTCCATGTCAAGAAATTACTGTCTTCCCTCCTGTAGGATTTTTATGGATTCAGGTCTCATATTGAGGTCTTGAAACTGTTTTGCGTTTGTGTTTTTTTGTGTAAGAAAACAGTCTAATTTCATTCTTCTGTACGTAGCTGTCTAGTTTTCCCAACACCATTTGTTGTAGAGACTGTCCTTTTCCCTTTTGATATCGTTGCTTGCTTTGTGAAAGATTCATGGACCACATAATTGTGGGTTTCTGTCTAAACTTGTATCCTGTTCCTTTGGTCGCTGTGTCTATTTTTGTGCCGTACTGTCTTGTTAGGATGACTGCAGCTTTGTAGTATAACCTGAAATCTGAAATTGTGAGTCCTCCAGCTTTGTTTTTCTTTTCCACATTGCACTGGCTGTTTGGAATCTTTAGTGGTTCCATACTAATGTTTAGGATTGTTTATTCGAGGTCTTTTGTTCTTTAATTTAAATTCAATTAGCCAACTTACAGTACATCATTAGTTTCAGATGTAGTCTTCAATAAATTTTCAGTCGTGTGTAACACCCAGTGCTCATTCTATCGTGTGACCTCCTTAATGCTACTCACCCAGTTACCCCCCCAACTTCTCCTCCAACAATCATCAGTTTCTTGTGATAGATAAGAGTCCATCATGGGTTTTCTCCCTCTCTGATGACTTCCCATTCTATTTTCCCTTCCTTGCCCTATGGTCTTCTTCCTTGTTTCTGATATTCCACATAGGAGTGAAAGCATATGACCATTGTCTTTCATTCATTGACTTATTCCACTCAGCATAATACCCTCCAGCTCCACCCAGGTAGGTGTGATGGTAAGTATTCATCCTTTCTGATGGCTGAGTAATATTCCATTATATATATGATCCACATCTTCTTTATCCATTCATCTATCCATGGTCATCTGCACTCCTTCCACACTTTGTCTATTATGGATATTGCTGCTATGAACACTGGGGTGCATGTGTCCTGTCTTCACTACCTCTGTCTCTTTGGGGTAAATACCCAGTAGTGCAATTGCTGGGACATAGGGTAGCTTTATTTATAACTTCTTGAAGAAACTCCGTACCATTTTCAAGAGTGGCTGTACCGGACTGCATTTGTACAGGGGTGTAAGAGGGTTCCTGTTTC
Source organism: Ursus americanus (assembly GCF_024610735.1). NCBI lineage: Eukaryota > Metazoa > Chordata > Mammalia > Carnivora > Ursidae > Ursus > Ursus americanus. The sequence goes on along the minus strand of NC_142130.1, from coordinate 4,317,628 downwards.
TCCACATCCTCTCCAACATGTATAGCTTCATGTCTTCTTATTTTTAGATATTCAGCCTTGTGTGATATGGCATCTATAGGGGTTTAGATTTGCATTTCCCTGAAGCCAAGTGATATGAAGCATTTATGCATGTATCTTTTGGTCACCAGTACGTCATCATCAGTGAAGTGACTTCCCATTTTAATCCATCTCAAGACCTAAAGCTGGGTAAGGCACTGAAGCTGGATGATGCCATCAGTTGGAATTGTGGAGAATTTCAAAAGATCTCCGTGGAGAGCAAGTTTAAAGGTCAGTGTGAAGCTACTAATTGGTTCTGGGGAGATCTCTCAAAGTGGGGGTTGCCTGGGATGGGCTGAGGGTGGCCCTCCGATTTTCCTATGAATCCTTGCTGCAGCCCCAAATGGACAGTTTCCTTCTGTAGGACAGGCTGAGTCCTCTAGTCGTGCAGAGGTGAGCCCAATGCCTGGTGCCTTGGTGGCAGGCAAACAGGGAGGGACCCTCAGCAGAAGACCCAGGGTTAGGTTAGGCCTCAAGAGACAGCAGGTCCGAACTGCCCAGTGCTCAGAGAACTCCCAGGCCGAGTGAGATGAGGGCACAAGGGCGGGTGAGTGTGAGCCTTGGGGTTTCATCCGGAAGGGCCCACAAAGGTCGAGGATCACCAGAAGGGGCTCTCAGGGGTGCCCCAATTCTCTTGCCCTGAATGCTGTGTTGTGCCCCAAAATGGTGCAGTTTATTGTGGGCTGCAGGCTGAGTCCTACGGTGGGGCTTGGGTGTCCCCAATCCCCTAGAGTGGGGTGCCAGGAACCTGGGGAGGGACCCTTCTGTCGCCAACCTAGGGTAAGGGTTAGGGTCCAGAAGCCTGCCAGGGACAATCTGCAGGCTGTGCAGCGAGCTCTGTGGAGGGCTGAGAGGAGGCCATGGGGGAGGGTGAGCGTGGGCCTCAGGGTTGGGGCACGGGGTCTGCCAAATGTGGGGATGGGCTCTGGGCGCCTCCCCAAGTTCTCGTGTCCTGTAGGCTCCGTAGAGTCCCAAGGGACACGGTTTCCTGTCAGGTGGCAAGCTGAGTCCTGCGGTGGGGCACAGGTAACCCAATTCCCCGGGGCTGTGGTGTAAGGCTCCTGGGGAGGCCCCCACACCCGCGGCCGACCTAGGGCTAGGGTTAGGCCCCAGGAGCCCCACAGGCCCAATCTGCTGGCTGTATGGCGAGCTACACGGGCTGAGGTGAGGGTGTGGGGAGGGTGAGCATGGGCCTCAGGGTTGGGGTGCGGGAGGCCGCCGAAGTTCGCTGGTGGCTCAGGAGGCTCCTCCTTGTTCTCCCGCCCTGAATGCTCTATGGCCTCCCAAGGTGCATGGTTTCCTGCAGGGTGGTAGACTGAGTCCTGCTGTGGGGCTCAGGTGTCCCGAATCCCCACAGCTGTGGCTCCAGGCTCCTGGGGAGGGGGCCCTCCACAGATGAACTAGGGTTAGGGTTGGGGCCCAGGAACCCCGCAGGCCAGATCTGCCCACTATGTGGTGAGCTCCGCTGCGAGCTGAGGTGAGGGTGTGCGGTGGGTTGAGCATGGGCTTCAAGGTTGTGTTTAGGGATCACCGAAGTTCGCTCGGGGCTCTGGAGGCCCTCCAGATTCTCCCGCGCTGAATGCTCTATAGCCTTCCAAGGGGCACGGTTTCCTGCAGGCTGGCAGGCTTTGTCCTGCAGTGGGGCTCAGGTGTCCCCAGTCCCTGGGGCTGCGGCACCAGGCCCCAGTGGATGGTCCCTACCCAGCCGACCTAGGGTCAGGTCTAGGCCCCAGGAACCCGGCAGGCCTGATCTGCCGGCTCTGCGACGAGCTCGGTGGCAAGCTGAAGGGAAGGTGTGGGGCGGGATGAGCGTGGGCCTCAGGGTTGGGGTGTAGGGGGCCGCCGAGGATCACTGGGGGCTCAGGGGGGCCCTACCAGTTCTCCTGCACGGTATGCTCTGTGGTGCCCCAAGAGGCATGGTTTCCTGAGTGGTGGCAGGCTGAGTCCCGTGGTTGGGCTCATGTGTACCCAATCCCCGGGGTTAGGTTACGGATTAGGGTACGGGTTAAGGTTAGGGTATGGGTTACGGTTAGGATATGGGTGAGTGTAGGGGTTAGGGTTAGGGTAAGGAGAGGGTAAAGGGTAGGGTTGGGTTTAGGGGTTACAGGTTAGAGGTTATGGGTTAGGGTACAGATTAGGGTTTAGGGTACGGGTTAAGGTTTAGGGTTTGGGTTTAGGGTTAGGGTTAGGGTTGGAGTACGGGTTAGGTTTAGGGTATGGGTTAGGGTTATGTTACGGGTTAGGGTATGCATTAGGGTACGGTTTAGGGTATGGGTTAGGGTACAGTTTAGGGTAAGTGTTGGCGTACGGAAATGGGTACGGTTTAGGGTACAGGTTAGGGTTAGTGTACACGTTAGGGTTAGGGTACAGTTTACGGTTATGGTACAGGTTAGGTTACGGTTTAGTGTTAGGGTGAGGGATCAGGTTAGGGATAGGTATAGGGTAAGGTTTAGGGTTAGGGTATGGGTTAGGGTACTGGTTAGGGTACAGGTTAGTTTTAGGTATGGGTTAGGATATGGGTTAGGGTCCGGGTTAGGGATAGGGTACTGGTTAGGGTATGGGTTAGGGTACGGGTTAGGGTATGGGTTAAGGTTAAGGTAAGGGTACTGGTTAGGGGTAGGGTACGGGTTACAGTTTAGGGTTTAGGGTTACGGTTAGGGTACGGGTTAGGGTTAGGATACAGGTAGGGTTAGGTTACGGGTTATGGTATGAGTTACGATATGGGTTAGGGTCAGGGTTTAGGGTTTAGGGTTAAGGTTATAGTACGGGTTAGGGTACTTGTTAGGGCTACGGTTAGGTTTAGGGTACGGTTTAAGTTACGGGTTAAGGCACAGTTTATGGTTAGGGTTACGGTATGGGTTAGGGTACGGGTTAGAGTACATGTTAGGGATTCGGCTAGGGTTAGGGTACATGTTAGGGTTAGGGTTAGGGTACGGGTTAGAGTTACGGTTAGAGTACGGGTTAGGGTACGGGTTAGGGTTAGGTTTAGGGATAGGTTACGGGTTAGGGGTAGGGTTAGCTGAAGGGGTAGGGTTAGGGGTAGGATTAGTGGTATGGTAGGGGTCCGGGTAGGGTTAGGGTTTAGGGTTAGTGTTTGGGGTTTGGGGTTAGTGGTTAAGGTTAGGGTTTAGTGTTTAGGGTTTCGGGATTAGGGTTAGGGGTTAGGGTTTAGGGTTTAGTGTTAATCTTAGGGTTTAGTTTTAAGGATTAGGGTTTAGGGTTAGGTTTAGGGTAGGGTTAGGGTTAGGGTTAGGATTAGGGGTTAAGGTTTAGGGTTTAAGGTTAGGGGTTAGGGTTAGGGTTAGACGCCAGTATGCCAGCAGGACCGATGCGCCGGCTGTGCGGCAAGCGGATGAGGGGACCGAGGTGAGTGCGCTGGCGAGCGGGATTATGGTGTCCAGCGTTTTGGCACATGGGGCCTTTGAATGTCGCTAGAGACTCGGAGGGCCCTGTCCGTTCTCCTGCCCTGAATGACCGGTGGCACCCCGAGCGGCCCGCATGGTGCCGAGTTGGCAGTGTGAGTCTGGCACTGCGGTTTGGGGGTCTCCAATGCTATGCGTTGCAGTGCAAGGCCCCTTGGGAGGGGCCCCTCTGGGGCCGTCCTAGGGTTAGTGTTAGCACCCAGGAGTCTGGCAAGCATGATCCGCCAGCTGTGCGGTAGAGGAGGGCCAGGCCGAGGTGAGGGCGCCACCGAGCTGGAGCGTGGGCCCAAGCATTTTGTCACGGGGGGCTTTGGAAGGTCGCTGGGGTTTGGAGGGCCCTGCGGGTTCTCCCTCCCTGAATGGCCAGCGGCGCCCCTAGTGGCCTGGTGGGTGGCGGGGTGGCATGGTGAGTACGGCGCTGGGGCTCGTGGGTCCCCAATCCCTGGCGTTGCTGCACCAGGCCCCTTGGGAGGTTCCCCTCGGGGGCCATCCTAGGGTTAGGGTTGGCCCCCAGGAGGCTCGCAGGCCCGATCTGCTGGCTGTGTGAGGAGCGGTGTTGCGGGCTGAGTTTTGGGCGATGGCAAGTGGGAGCTTGGTCCCCAGCACTTTGGCGCCCTTGGCCTTCGAATGTTGCCATGGCTTATAGTGCCCTGCCCATTCTCCTGCCCTGAATAAGCAGCTGCGACCCTAGCATATCCGTTGGTGGTGGGGCGGCAGGGTGAGTCCCGCACTGTGGCTCCGGGATCCCCAATCCCCAGCGTTGCGGAGCCAGGCTCCTTGGAAGGGGCTCCTCCTGGGCTGACCTAGGGTTAGAGTTAGCCCCCAGGAGGCCAGCAGGCCCAATCCTCTGGCTGGGCAGCGAGAGGTGGGAAGGCCGAGGTAAAGGCGCTGGGAAGCGGGAGCGTGGGCCCCTGCATTTTGGCGCAGGAGGCTTCAAATGTGGCAGGTTTCTCCAGGGCCCTGACCGTTCTACCACCCTGAATGACTGGCAGCGCCCCTAGCGGCCCGGGTGGCGACAGTGTGGCAGGGTGAGTCCAGCTCTGGGGCTCTGAGTCACCAATCCCAAGTGTTGCAGAGGCAGGCCCCTTGGGATGTGCCCCAGGGGGTCGACCTAGGGTTTCGGTTAGCCCCCAGGAGCCTGGCAGGCACTATCCACTGGCTCCAGCAAGTGGAGGGGCGGGCCGAGGTGAGGGCGCTTGGGAGCAGGAGCTTGGGAGCCAACTTTTTTGAGCAGGGGGCCTTCGAAGGTCGCAGGGGAAATGGAAGGCCTTGCCAGTTCTCCCAACTGAATGACCCGTGGAGCCCCTAGCGGCCCGGGTAGCGGCAGGGCCGCAGGTGAGTCCGGCGCTGGGGCTCGGGGGTCTCCAATCCACCGAGTTGCTGCAGCAGGCCCCTTGGGAGGGTGCCCTCGGGGGCTGACCTAGGGTTAGGGTCAGACCCCAGGACGCCAGAAGGCTCAATCTGCCAGCTGTGCGGAGAAAGGTGTAGTGTGTCGAGGTGAGGTCTCTGTGGAGCGGGATCGTGGGCCCAAGCGTTTTGGCGCGGGGGGCCTTCGAATGTCTTCGGGGACTCGGTGGGCCCTACCCATTCTCCTCCCTGAATGACCAGCGGCGCACCTAGCTGCCCTGGTGGCGGCGGGGCGCAGGGTGAGTCAGGCGCTTTGGCTCTGGTATCTCCAATCCCCAGGCCCCTTGGGAGCGCCAGGCCCCTTGGGAGCGGCCCCTCGGGTGCCAACCTAGGGTTAGGTTTAGCCCCTAGGAGGCAGGCAGGCCCTATTCACCAGCTGTGTGGATAGCGGAGTGGCGGACTGAGTTGAGCGCGCTGGTGAGTGGGAGCGTGGGCCCGGGAGTTTTGACGCCGGGGGCCTTTGAAGGTCACCGTGTCTCGGAGGGCCCTGGCCTTTCTCCCTCCCTGAATAATGGCAGCACCCCAAGACCCTGGGTGGCAGCTGGGCGGCAAGGTGAGTCCGGCGCTGGGGCTCAGGGGTCCCCAATCCCCGGCGTTGTGTCGCCAGGCCCATTGGGAAGGGCCGCTCGGGGGCCATTCTAGGGTTGCGTTTAGCCCCCAGAAGGCCAGTGGACCCGATCAGCGGCTGTGCAATAAGCGGAGGGTTGCCCCGAGTTGAGGGCACTGGCGAGCCTGAGCATGACCCCAAGCGTTTTAGTGTGGGGGGCCTTTGAAGGTCAGCGGGGGCTCGGAGGGCCCTGCCATTTCTCCTTCCCTGAATGAATGGCGGCGCCCCTAGCGGCCAGTGTGGGGCGGGGCGGCAGGGTGCATCTGGCGCTTGGGCTTGAGGGTCCCCAATCCCCAGCGTTGCAGCGCCAGGCCCCTTAGGAAGGGAACCACAGGGGCCTACCTAGGGTTAAGGTTAGCGCCCAGGAGGCCGGCAGGCCTGATCCGCCGGCTGTGCAAGGAGCGGAGGTATGGGCCGAGTTGAGGGCATTGGCGAGCAAGAGCTTGAGCCCCAGCGTTTTGGCGCGCTGGGTCCCGGAATGTTGCCATGGCTTGGAGGGCCTTGCCCCTTCTCCTGCCCTAAATAAACAGCGGCGCCCTAGCGGCTCTGTTGGCGGTGGAGGGGGAGGGTGAGTCCCATGCTGCGGCTCGGGGTCCCCATCCCCAGTATTGTGACGCCAGGCCCCTGGGATGGACCCCTCGGGGGTCAACCTAGTGTTCGATTTAGCCCCCAGGAGGCTGGCAGGCCCTATTCGTAACCTGTGTGGAGAGTGAAGTGGCAGACCAGGGTGAGGGCGCTGGTGATTGGGAGCATGGGCCTGGGCGTTTTGGCACGGTGGGCCTTCGAAGGTCACCATATCTCGGAGGGCCCTGCCCTTTCTCCTGCCCTGAATGAACAGCAGCACCCCAAGCCCCCGGGTGGCGGCTGGGCAGCAGGGTGAGTCAGGTGTGGGGCGGGGCGGCAGCGTGCAACCTGCGCTGGGGCTTGGGGGTCCGCAATCCCCGGCGTTGCAGTGCCAGGCCCCTTAGGAAGGGATCCTCAGGGGCCGTCCTAGGGTTAGGGTTAGCGCCCAGGAGGCCGGCAGGCCTGAGTCGCCGGCTGTGCGAGGAGGAGCGGAGGTGCAGACCAAGTTGAGGGTGCTGGTGAACATGAGCGTGGGCCCAAGCGTTTTGATTCAGGGTGCCTTCGAGCATAGGCAGGGGTTCGGAGGGCCCTGCCCCTTCTCCCACCCTGAATGAATGGCGGCGCCCCTAGCGGCCGAGTGGGGAAGGGTGAAAGGGTGCATCCGGCGCTGGGGCTTGGGGGTCCCCAATCCCCGGCGATGCGGCACCAGGCCCCTTGGGAGAGGCCCCTCGGGAGCAACCTAGTGTTAGGTTTAGCCCCTAGAAGGCTGGCAGGCCCTATTCGCCAGCTGTGTGGAGAGTGGAGTGGTGGACGGAGGTGAGGGCGCTGGTGAGTGGGAGGGTGGGTCTGCCGTTTTTGCGCGGGGGGCCTTCGAAGGTCGCTCTGTCTGGGAGGGCCCTGCCTGTTCTCCAGCCCTGAATGATCGACAACACCCCAAGCCCCTCGGTGGCAGCTGGGCGGCAGCGTGAGTCAGGTGCTGAGGTTCGGATCCCCAATCCCCGGCGTTGCTGCGCCAAGCCCCTTGGGAGTGGACCTTTGGGGATCGATCTAGGGTTATGGTTATCCCCCAGGTGGCTGGTGGACCCGATCAGCGGCTGTGCGGCACGCGGAGGGTTGGGACGAGGTGAGGGCACTGGCGAGACTGAGCATGAGCCCAAGCTTTTTAGTGCGGGGGGCCTTCGAAGGTCAGTTGGGGTTCGGAAGGCCCTGGCAGTTCTCCCACCCTGAATGAATGGCGGCGCCCCTAGCGCCCCGTGTGAGGCGGGGCGCCAGGGTGCATCTGGCACTGGGTCTTGGGGGTCCCCAATCCCCGGCGTTGCGACGACAGGCCCCTTGGGAAGGGCCCCTCGGGGGCCGACCTATGGTTAGGGTTAGCTCCCAGGAGGCCGGCAGGCCCTGGGCCTTCGAATGTTGCCATGGCTCGAAGGGCCCTGCCCGTTCTCCTGCCCTGAATAACTAGCGGCGCCCTTAGCGGCTCCGTTGGCGGTGGGGCGGCAGGGGGAGTCCCGCGCTGCGCCTCGGGGATCCCCAATCCCCAGCGTTGCGGGGCCAGGCCCCTTGGGAGGGGCTCGTAGGGGGCCGAACTAGGGTTAGAGTTAGCACCCAGGAGGCGGCAGGCCCAATCCTCTGGCTGGGCAGCGAGAGGTGCGCGGGCCGAGGTAAAGGCTCTGGCGAGCGGGAGCATGGGCCCCTTCATTTTGGCGGGAGGCTTCAAATGTCGCCTGTTTCTCCAGGGCCTTGTCCCTACATTCGCCCTGAATGAACTGCGGCGCCCCTAGCGGCCTGGGTGGCGACAGTGCGGCAGGGGAGTCGGGTTCTGGGGCTCTGAGTCACCAATCCCCAGCGTTGCAGAGCCAGGCCCCTTGGGATGTGCCCCACGGGGCCGACCTAGGGTTTTGGTTAGCCCCAGGAGCTTGGCAGGCCCTATACACCAGCTCTGAATCAAGTGGAGGGGCGGGCTGAGGTGAGGGCGCTGGGAGCAAGAGCATGGGAGCCAACGTTTTTGCGCGGGGGGCCTTCGAAGGTCAGCGGGGGCTCGGAGGTCCCTGCCCGTTCTCCTGTCCTGATTGACCGGTGGTCCCCTAGCGGTTTGGGTGGCTGAAGGGCAGCAGGGTGAGTCCGGCACTTGGGCACGGGGTCCCCATCCCCAGCGTTGCGTCACCAGGTCCCTTGGGAAGGGCCCCTCGGGGGCCGACCTATGGTTAGGGTTAGTCCCCAGGAGCCACGCAGGCCCGATACACCACCTGTGCATCGAGAGGACAGTTGGGCTGAGGTGAGGGTGCTGGTGAACGTGAGCCAGGGCCCAAGGGTTTTGGTTCGGGGCGGCTTCGAAGGTCGACGGGGGTTCTGAGGGCCCTGCCAGTTCTCCCACCCTGAATGAATGGCGGCTCCCCTAGTGGCCCGTGTGGGGCGGGGCGGCGGCGTGCATCCAGCGCTGGGGCTTGGGGGTCTGCAATCTCCGGCCTTGTCCCGCCAGGCCCCTTAGGAAGGGATCCTCAGGGGCCATCCTAGGGTTAGGGTTAGCGCCCAGGAGGCCAGCAGGCCCGAGTCGCCGGCTCTGCAAGGAGCGGAGGTGTGGGCCGAGTTGAGGGTGCTGGTGAACGTGAGCATGGGCCCAAGCATTTTGATTCCGGGCACTTTGGAGCATAGGCGGGGGTTCAGAGGGCCCTGCCCATTCTCCCACCCTGAATGAACAGCGGCGCCCCTAGCGGCCCGGGTGGGGAGAGGCGACAGGGTGCATCCTGTGCTGGGGCTTGGGGGTCCCCAATCCCCGGCGATGGGGCGCCAGGCCCCTTGGGAGATGCCCCTCGGGGGCAACCTAGGGTTAGGTTTAGCCCCCAGGAGGCCGGCAGGCCCTATTTGCCAGCTGTGTGGAGAGTGCAGTGGCGGTCGGAGGTGAGGGCGCTTGTGAGTGGGAGGGTGGGTCTGCCGTTTTTGCGCTGGGGGGCCTTCGAAGGTCACCGTGTCTCCGAGGGCCCTGCCTGTTCTCCCGCCCTGAACGATCGGCAACACCCCAAGCCCCCGGGTGGTGGCTGGGCAGCAGGGTGGGTCAGGTGCTGAGGTTCGGGGTCCCCAATCCCCGGCGTTGCTGCACCAAGCCCCTTGGGAGTGGACCTTTGGGGATCGATCTAGGGTTATGGTTAGCCCCCAGGAGGCCGGTGGACCCAATCAGCGTCTGTGCGGCACGCGGAGGGTTGGGACGAGGTGAGGGCACTGGCGAGACTGAGCATGAGCCCAAGCTTTTTAGTGCGGGGGGCCTTGACGGTCGGCGGGGCCTCAGGGGGACCTGCCTGTTCTCCCGCACTGAATGACCAGTGGGGCCCCTAGCGGCTCGGGTGGCTGAAGGGCAGCAGGGTGATTCCGGCACTTGGGGTCGGGATCCCCATCCCCGGCATTGCGGCATCAGGCCACTTGGGAAGGGCCCCTCGGGGGCCGACCTACAGTTAGGGTTAGTCCCCAGGAGGCCGGCAGGCCCGATACACCACCTGTGCGTCGAGCGGAGAGTTGGGCCGAGGTGAGGGTGCTGGTGAACATGAGCCTGGGCCCAAGCGTTTTGGTTCGGTGCGCCTTCGAAGGTCGGGGGCGGTTCGGAGGGCCCTGGCAGTTCTCCCACCCTGAATGAATGGCGGCGCCCCTAGCGGCCCATGTGTGGTGGGGCGCCAGGGTGCATCAGGCACTGAGTCTTGGGGGTCCCCAATCCCTGGTGTTGTGATGCCAGGCCCCTTGGGAAGGGCCCCTCGGGGGCCGACCTATGGTTAGGGTTAGCTCCCAGGAGGCCGGCAGTCCCTTGGCCTTCGAATGTTGCCATGGCTCGAAGGTCCCTGCCCGTTCTCCTGCCCTGAATAACCAGTGGCGCCCTTAGCAGCTCCATTGGCGGTGGGGCGGCAGGGGGAGTACCACGCTGCGGCTCAGGGATCCCCAATCACCAGCATTGCGGGGCCAAGCCCCTTGGGAGGGGCTCGTAGGGGGCCGACCTAGGGTTAGAGTTAGCACCCAGGAGGCGGCAGGCCCAATCCTCTGGCTGGGAGGCGAGAGGTGCACGGGCCGAGGTAAGGGCTCTGGCGAGCCGGAGCCTGGGCCCCTGTATTTTGGCGGGAGGCTTCAAATGTCGCCGGTTTCTCCAGGGCCCTGTTCTTTCTCCCGCCCTGAATGACCGGTGGCGCCCCTAGCGGCCAGGGTGGGGACAGTGCGGCAGGGTGAGTCGGGTTCCGGGGCTCTGAGTCACCAATCCCCAGCGTTGCAGAGCCAGGCCCCTTGGGATGTGCCCCACGGGGCTGACCTAGGGTTTTGTTTAGCCCCAGGAGCTTGGCAGGCCCTATCCACCGGCTCTGAATCAAGCGGAGGGGCGGGCTGAGGTGAGGGCGCTGGGAGCAGGAGCATGGGAGCCAACATTTTTGCGTGGGGGGCCTTCGAAGGTCAGCTGGGGCTCGGAGGTCCCTGCCCGTTCTCCTGTCCTGATTGTCCGGTTGTCCCCTACTGGATTGGGTGGCTGAAGGGCAGCAGGGTGAGTCCGGCACTTGGGCACGGGGTCCGCATCCCCAGCTTTGCGTCGCCAGGCACTTGGGAAGGGCCCCTCGGGGGCCGACCTATGGTTAGGGTTAGCCCACAGCAGCCCAGCAGGCCCAATGCACCCCCTGTGCATCGAGCGGAGAGTTGGGCCAAGGTGAGGGTGCTGGTGAACGTGAGCCAGGGCCCAAGGATTTTGGTTCGGGGCGCCTTCAAAGGTCGACGGGGGTTCGGAGGGCCCTGCCCGTTCTCCCAACCTGAATGAATGGCGGCGCCCCTAGCGGCCTGTGTGGGGCGGGGGGCAGCGTGCGTCCGGCGCTGTGGCCTGGGGGTCCGCAATCCCTGGCCTTGGGGCGCCAGGCTCCTTAGGAAGGGATCCTCAGGGGCCGTCCTAGGGTTAGGGTTAGCGCCCCGGAGGCCGGCAGGCCTGAGTCGCTGGCTGTGCGAGGAGCGGCGGTGCGGGCCGAGTTGAGGATGCTGGTGAACGTGAGCGTGGGCCCAAGCATTTTGATTCGGGGTGCCTTGGAGCATAGGCGCCGGTTCTGAGGGCCCTGCCCCTTCTCCCACGCTGAATGAACAGCGGCGCCCCTAGCGGCCCGAGTGGGGAGGGGCAACAGGGTGCATCTGACGCTGGGGCTTGGGGTTCCCCAATCCCCGGCGATGGGACACCAGGCCCCTTGGGAGAGGCCCCTCGGGGGCAACCTAGGGTTAGGTTTAGCCCCCAGGAGGCCGGCAGGCCCTATTTGCCAGCTGTGTGGAGAGTGCAGTGGCGGACGGAGGTGAGGGCGCTGGTGAGTGGGAGGGTGGGTCTGCCGTTTTTGCGCTGGGGGGCCTTCGAAGGTCGCTGTGTCTCAGAGGTCCCTGCCTATTCTCCCGCCCTGAATAATCAGCAGCACCCCAAGCCCCCGCGTGGTGGCTGGGCGGCAGGGTGAGTCAGGTGCTGAGGTTCGGGGTCCCCAATCCCCGGCGTTGCTGCGCCAAGCCCCTTGGAAGTGGACCTTTGGGGATCGATCTAGGGTTATGGTTAGCCCCCAGGAGGTCAGTGGACCCAATCAGCGGCTGTGCAACACACGGAGGGTTGGGACGAGGTGAGGGCACTGGCGAGACTGAGCATGAGCCCAAGCTTTTTAGTGCGGGTGGCTGTCGAAGGTCGGCGGGGCCGCGGAGGGACCTGCCCGTTCTCCCACTCTGAATGACCAGCGGGGCCCCTAGCGGCTCGGGTGGCTGAAGGGCAGCAGGGTGAGTCCGGCACTTGGGCTCGGGGTCCCCATCCCTGGCGTTGTGGTGCCAGGCCACTTGGGAAGGGCCCCTCGGGGGGCCGACCTACCCTTAGGGTTAACCCCAGGCGGCTGTCAGGTCCGATACACCACCTGTACGTCGAGCGGAGAGTTGGGCCGAGGTGAGGGTGCTGGTGAACATGAGCCTGGGCCCAAGCATTTCGGTTCGGGGCGCCTTCGAAGGTCGGTGGGGGTTCGGAGGGCCCTGGCAGTTCTCCCAACCTGAATGAATGGCGGCGCCCCTAGCGGCCCGTGTGAGGCAGGGCGCCAGGTTGCATCCGGCACTGGGTCTTGGGGGTCCCCAATCCCTGGCGTTGCGATGCCAGGCCCCTTGGGAAGGGCCCCTCGGGGGCCGACCTATGGTTAGGGTTAGCTCCCAGGAGGCCGGCAGGCCCTGGGCCTTCGAATGTTGCCATGGCTCGAAGGGCCCTGCCCGTTCTCCTGCCCTGAATAACCAGTGGCGCCCTTTGCGGCTCCATTGGCGGTGGGGCGGCAGGGGGAGTCCTGCGCTGTGGCTCGGGGATCCCCAATCCCCAGCGTTGCAGGGCCAGGCCCCTTGGGAGGGGCTCGTAGGGGGCCGACCTAGGGTTAGAGTTAGCACCCAGGAGGCGGCAGGCCCAATCCTCTGGCTGGGTGGTGAGAGGTGCGCGGGCCGAGGTAAAGACTCTGGCGAGCAGGAGCCTGGGCCCCTTCATTTTGGCGGGAGGCTTCAAAAGTCGCTGGTTTCTCCAGGGCCCTGTCCTTTCTCCCGCCCTGAATGACCGGTGGCGCCCCTAGCGGCCAGGGTGGGGACAGTGCGGCAGGGTGAGTCGGGTTCTGGGGCTCTGAGTCACCAATCCCCAGCGTTGCAGAGCCAGGCCCCTTGGGATGTGCCCCACGGGGCCGACCTAGGGTTTTGGTTAGCCCCAGGAGCTTGGCAGGCCCTATCCACCGGCTCTGAATCAAGTGGAGGGGCGGGCTGAGGTGAGGGCGCTGGGAGCAAGAGCATGGGAGCCAACGTTTTTGCGCGGGGGGCCTTCGAAGGTCAGCGGGGGCTCGGAGTTCCCTGCCCATTCTCCTGTCCTGATTGACCAGTGGTCCCCTAGCGGCTTGGGTGGCTGAAGGGCAGCAGGGTGAGTCCGGCACTTGGGCACGGGGTCCCCATCCCCAGCGTTGCGTCGCCAGGCACTTGGGAAGGGCCCCTGGGGGGCCGACCTATGGTTAGTGTTAGCCCCCAGCAGCCCAGCAGGCCCAATACACCCCCTGTGCATCGAGCGGAGAGTTGGGCCAAGGTGAGGGTGCTGGTGAACGTGAGCCAGGGCCCAAGGATTTTGGTTCGGGGTGCCTTTGAAGGTCGGCGGGGGTTCGGAGGGCCCTGCCCATTCTCCCAACCTGAATGAATGGCGGCGCCCCTAGCGGCCTGTGTGGGGCGGGGCGGCAGCGTGCGTCCGGCGCTTCGGCCTGGGGGTCCGCAATCCCTGGCCTTGGGGCGCCAGGCTCCTTAGGAAGGGATCCTCAGGGGCCGTCCTAGGGTTAGGGTTAGCGCCCCAGAGGCCGGCAGGCCTGAGTCGCTGGCTGTGCGAGGAGCGGAGGTGCGGGTCGAGTTGAGGGTGCTGGTGAACGTGAGCGTGGGCCCAAGCATTTTGATTCCAGGTGCCTTGGAGCATAGGCGGGGGTTCTGAGGGCCCTGCCCCTTCTCCCACCCTGAATGAATGGCGGCGCCCCTAGCGGCCCGAGTGGGGAGGGGCAACAGGGTGCATCTGGCACTAGGGCTTGGGGGTCCCCAATCCCCGGTGATGCGGCACCAGGCCCCTTGGAGAGGCCTGTCCGGGGCAACCTAGGGTAAGGTTTAGCTCCCAGGAGGCCGGCAGGCCCTATTCGCCAGCTGTGTGGAGAGTGCAGTGGCAGACGGAGGTGAGGGCGCTGGTGAGTGAGAGGGTGGGTCTGCCGTTTATGCGTGGGGGGGCCTTCGAAGTTCGCTGTGTCTTGGTGGGCCCTGCCTGTTCTCCCACCCTGAATGATTGGCAAAACCCCAAGCCCCCGGGTGGCGGCTGGGCAGCAGGGTGAGTCAGGTGCTGAGGTTCGGGGTCCCCAATCCCCGGCATTGCTGCACCAAGCCCCTTGGGAGTGGACCTTTGGGGATCGATCTAGGTTTATGGATAGCCCCCAGGAGGCCGGTGGACCCTACCAGCAGCTGTGTGGCACGCAGAGGGTTGGGACGAGGTGAGGGCACTGGCGAGACTGAGCATGAGCCCAAGCTTTTTAGTGCGGGGGGCATTCGAAGGTCGGCGGGGCCTCGGAGGGACCTGCCCGTTCTCCCGCTCTGAATGACCAGCGGGGCCCCTAGCGGCTTGGGTGGCTGAAGGGCAGCAGGGTGAGTCCGGTACTTGGGCTCGGGGTCCCCATCCCCAGCGTTGAGTCGCCAGGGCCCTTGGGAAGGGCCCCTCGAGGGCTGACCTAGGGTTAGGGATAGCCCCCAGGAGGCCGGCACACCCTATCAGTGGACTGTGAGGCGAGCGGAGGAGTGGGCCGAGGTGAAGGCGCTGGTTAGTGGGAGCATTGGCCCAAGCATTTTGCTGCGGGGGTCCTTCGAAAGTCGCCAGGGACTTGGTGTGCCATGCCTGTTCTCCCGCTCTGAATGACCGGCGGGACCCTAGCGGCTCGGGTGGCTGAAGGGCAGCAGGGTGATTCCGGCACATTTCCTCGGGGTCCCCATCCTCAGCGTTGCAGTGCGAGGCCACTTGGGAAGGGCCTCTCGGGGGCCGACCTACAGTTCGGTTTAGTCCCCAGAAGGCCGGCAGTCCCGATACACCACCTGTGCGTCGAGCGGCGAGTTGGGCCGAGGTGAGGGTGCTGGTGAACATGAGCCTGGGCCCAAGCGTTTTGGTTCGGGGCACCTTTGAAGGTCGGCGTGGGTTCGGAGGGCCTTGGCAGTTCTCCCACCCTGAATGAATGGCGGCGCCCCTAGCGGCCTGTGTGAGGCGGGGCGGCAGGGTGCATCCGGAGCTGGGGCTTGGGGGTCCCCAATCCCCGGCTTTGCAACTCCAGGCCCCTTGCGAGTGGCCCTTCGGGGGCCGACCTATGGTTAGGGATAGGCCCCAGGACGCCGGTACGCCCTATCAGCTGACTGTGAGGCGAGCGGAGGATCGGGCCACGGTGAAGGCGCTGGTGAGCGGGAGCATTGGCCCAAGCATTTTGCTGTGGGGGGGCCTTCGATAGTCGCCGGGGGCTTGGAGTGCCATTCCCATTCTCTCGCTCTGAATGACCGGCGGGACCCTAGCGGCTCGGGTGGCTGATGGGCAGCAGGGTGAGTCCGGCACTATTCCTCGGTGTCCCTATACCCAGCGTTGTGGTGCCAGGCCACTCGGGAAGGGCCTCTCAGGGTCCGATCTACAGTTAGGGTTAGTCCCCAGGAGGACAGCAGGCTTGATACACCACATGTGCGGTGAGCAGAGTGGTGGGCCGAGGTGAGGGTGCTGGTGAACATGTGTCTGAGCCGAAGCGTTTTGGTTCGGGGCACCTTCAAAGGTCAGAGGGAGTTAGGAGGGCCCTGCCAGTTCTCCAACACTAAATGAATGGTGGCGACCCTAGCGGCACGTGTGTTGCGGGGCGGTAGGGTGCATCCGGAGCTGGGTCTCGGGGGTCCCCAATGCCCGGCTTTGTGGCGCCAGGCCCCTTAGGAAGGGACCCTCAGGGGCCGTCCTACGGTTAGCGTTGGCACCCAGGAGGCCGGCAGGCCCGATCTGCCGCCTGTGCGATGGGCGGAGGGGCGGTCCGAGGTGAGGGCGCTGGGGAGCGGGAGCGTGGGCACCAACGGTTTGGCGTGGGGGGCCTTTGAAGGTCACAGGGGGCTCGGGAGGCCCTGCCACTTCTTTCACCCTGAATCACCGGCGGCGCCCGCAGCGACCTGGGTGACGACAGTGCAGCAGGGTGAGTCTGGCTCTGGGGTTCTGAGTCTCCAATCCCAAGCATTGCAGAGCCAGGCCCCTTGGGATCTGCCCCACGGGGCCGACCTAGGGTTTCGGTTAGCCCCCGGGAGCCCGGGAGGCACTATCCACCAGCTCTGAATCAAGCAGAGGAGCAGGCCAAGGTGAGGACCCTGACGAGCAGGAGCGTGGGAGTCAACATTTTGCGCGGGGGGCCTTCGAAGACCGCAGGGGAAACGGAGGGCCCTGCCAGTTCTCCCACCCTGAATGAACTGAAGCGCCCCTAGAGGCCTGAGTGATGGCGGGGCGGTAGGTGAATCTGGCGCTGGGCTCGGGGTCCCCAATCCACCTCATTGCACTGCCAGGCCCCTTGGGAGGGGCCCGTCGGGGGCTGACCTATGGTTAGGGTTAGTCCCCAGGACTCCGGCAGGTTCAATCTGACAGCTGTGCGGCAAATGGAGTGGTGGGTCGAGGTGAGGCCTCTGTCGAGCGGGAGCATGGGCCCAAGCGTTTTGGCGCCAGGGGCCTTCGAATGTCCCCGGGGACTTGCCATGCCGTGCCCAATCTCCTCCCTGAGTGACTGGCAGCGCCCCCAGCAGCCCAGGTGGTGGCGGGGTGGCAGGGTCAGTCAGGCACTGTGGCTTGGGTATCCCCAATCCCCAGTGTTGCGGCACCAGGCCCCTTGGGAGGGCCCCTCGGGGCCAACCTAGGGTTAGGTTTAGCCCCTAGGAGGCCCGCAGGCCCTATTCGCCAGCTGTGTGGAGACTGGAGTGGCAGACCGAGGTGAGGGCGCTGGTGAGCAGGAGCATGGGCCCCGTTGTTTTGGCCTGGGGAGCCTTTGAAGGTCTCCGTGTCTTGGATGGCCCTGCCCATTCTCCCGCCCTGAATGAACGGCACCACCCCAAGCCCCCGCGTGGCGGCTGGGGGGCAGGATGAGTCCAGTGCTGAGGCTTGGGCATCCCCAATCCCCAGTGTTGCGGCGCCAGGCCCCTTGGGAGGGGCTGCTCGGGGTCGATCTAGCGTTTCGGTTAGCCCCCAGAAGGCCAGTGGACCCGATCAGCGGCTCTGCAACACGCGGAGGGTTGGGCCGAGGTGAGGGCACTGGCTAGCCTGAGCATGAGCCTAAGCGTTTTAGCGCGGGGGGCCTATGAACGTCAGCGGATGCTCGGAGGGCCCTAACCATTCTCCTACACTGATTGACCGGTGGGCCCCTAGTGGCTCGGGTGGCTGAAGGGAAGCAGGGTGAGTCCGGCACTTGGGCTCGGTGTCCCCATCACCAGCGTTGCGACGCCAGGCCCCTTGGGAAGGGACCCTTGGGGGCCGACCTATGGTTAAGGTTAGTCCCCAGGAGACCTGCAGGCCCGATACACCACCTGTGCATCGAGCGGAGAGTTGGGCCGAGTTGAGGGTGCTTGTGAACATGAGCCTGGGTCCAAGCGTTTTGTTTCGGGGCGCCTTCGAAGGTTGGAGGGGTTCGGAGTGCTCTGCCCGTTCCCCCAGCCTGAATGAACGGCTACCCCCCTAGCAGTCTGGGTGTGGAGGGGCGGCAGGGTGCATCCGGCGCTGGGGCTTGGGGGTCCCCAATCCCCGGTGTTGTGACACCAGGCCCCTTGGGAAGGGCTCCTCCTGGGCCGGCCTAGGGTTAGAGTTAGCCCCCAGGATGCCAGCAGGCTCAATCCGCCAGCTGTGCGGCTAATGGAAGGGTGGGTCGATGTGAGGTCTCTGTCGAGCGTGCACGGGCTGAAGCGTTTTGGTGCCGGGGTCCTTCGAATGTCTCTGGGGACTTGGCGGGCCCTAGCCATTTACCTCCCTGAATGACCGGCAGCGCCTGTAGCGGCCTGGGTGGCAGTGTTGTGGCAGGGTGAGTCTGTCTCTGGGGCTTGGGGTCCCCGATCCCCGGCATAGCGGCACCAGGACCCTTGGGAGGGGCCCCTGGGGGGCCGACCTAGGGTTAGGGTTAGCCCCCAGGAGGCCAGCAGGCCCTATTCACAACCTGTGTGGAGAGTGAACTGGCGGACCGAGGTGCGGGCGGTGGTGATTGGGAGCGTGGGCCTGGGCGTTTTGGTGCGGGGGGCCTTCGAAGGTCGGCGGGGGTTTGGAGGGCCGTGCCCGTTCTCCCACCCTGAATGACTGGTGGCACCCGCAGCCACCCTGGTGGCGGCAGGGTGGCAGCGTGAGTCAGGCGCTGCAGCTCCGGTATCTCCAATCCCCAGCGTTGTGGCGCCAGGCCCCTTGGGAGCGGCCCCTCGGGTGCCAACCTACGGTTAGGTTTAGCCCCTAGGAGGCTGGCAGGCCCTATTCATCAGTTGTGTGGATAGCAGAGTGGTGGACCGAGGTGAGGGCACTGGTAAGTGGGAGCGTGGGCCCGGGTGTTTTGGCGCGGGGGGCCTTTGAAGGTCACCGTGCCTCGGAGGGCCCTGCGCATTTTCCCTCCCTGAATGATGGCAGCACCCCAAGCCCACGGGTGGAGGCTGGGCCTGGCTCTGGGGCTTGGGGTCCCCGATCCCCAGCGAAGCGGCACCAGGACCCTTGGGAGGGGCCCCTGGGCGGCCGACCTAGGGTTAGGGTTAGCACCCAGGAGGCCTGCAGGCGGGATCCGCCCGCTGTGAGGGGAGCAGAGGGGCAGGCCGAGGTGAGGGCGCTGGAGAGCAAGAGCGTGGGCCCAAGCGTTTTGGCACCTGGGGCCTTCGAATGTCTCCGGGCACTCAGATGGCCTTGCCCATTCTCCTCCCTGAATGACCGGCGGCGTACCTAGCAGCCCAGGTGGCGGCAGGGAGGCATGTGAGTCCGGCACTGGGGCTCGGGGATCCCCAATCTACCGCGTTGCGGCGTCAGGCCCCTTGGTGGGGGCCCCTCGGGGGCTGACCTAGGGTTAGGGTTAGCCTCCAGGACGCTGGCAGGCTCAGTCCGCCAGCTGTGCGGCGAATGGAGGGGTGGGTCGAGGTGAGATCTCTGTTGAGTGGGAGCGTGGGGCCAAGCGTTTTGGCACCGGGGTCCTTCGAATGTCTCAGGGGACTCAGCAGGCCCTGACCATTCTCCTCCCTGAATGACTGGCGGTGCCCCTAGCAGCATAGGTGGCAGCGGGGAGGCAGGGTGAGTCAGGCGCTTTGGCTCGGGTATCCCCAATACCCAGTGTTGAGGCGCCAGGCCCCTTGGGAGTGGCCCCTCGGGGGCTAACCTAGGGTTAGGTTTAGCCCTTAGGAGGCCATCAGGCCCTATTCACCAGCTGTGTGGAGAGTGGAGTGGCCGACCGAGGTGAGGGCGCTGGTGAGCGGGATGGTGGGCCTGGCGTTTTGGTGCGGGGGGCCTTTGAATGTCACTGTGTCTCGGAGGGCCCTACCCGTTCTCCCGCCCTGAATGAACGGCACCACCCCAAGTCCCCGGGTGGCGCCTGGGTGGCAGGGTGAGTCCAGTGCTGAGGCTCTGGGGTCCCAAATCCCAGGTGTTGCAGCACCAGGCCCCTTGGGAGGGGACCCCCGCGGGTCGATCTACGGTTATGGTTATCACCCAGGAGGCCGGTGGACTCAATCAGCGGCTGTGCAGCACGCGGAAGGTTGGGCCGAAGTGAGGGCGCTGGCGAGACTGAGCATGAGCCCAAGCGTTTTAGCACAGGGGGCCTTCGAAGATCGGTGGGGGCTCGGAGGGACCTGCCCATTCTCCCACTCTGAATGACTGGCAGGGCCTCTAGCGGCTCGGGAGGCTGAAGGGCAGGAAGGTGAGTTCAGCACTTGGGCTCGGGGTCCCCATCCCCAGAGTTGCGATGCCAGGCCCCTTGGGAAGGGCCCCTCGGGAGCCGACCTACAGTTAGGGTTACCCCCAGGAGCCTGGCAGGCCCGAAACACCACCTGTGCGGTGAGCGGAGAGTTCGGCCAAGGTGAGAATGTTGGTGAACATGAGCCTGGGCCCAAGCGTTTTGGTTCAGGGCACCTTCGAAGGTCGGCGGGGGTTCAGAGGACCCTGCCAGTTCTCCCACCCTGAATGAATGGCTGTGCCCCTAGCGCTGGTGTGGGGCGAGGCGGCAGGGTGCATCCGGCACTGGGTCTTGGGGGTCCCCAATCCCCGGCGTTGCGGCACCAGGCCCCTTAGCAAGGGACTGTCAGGGGCCGTCCTAGGGTTAGGGTTAGTGCCCAGGAGGCCGGCAGGCCTGATCCGCTGGCTGTGCGAGGAATGGAGGTGCGGGGCGAGTTGAGGCCACTGGCGAGCGGGGAGCGTGGGCCCCAGCGTTTTGGCGCGCTGGGTCTTGGAATATTGCCATGGCTCACAGGGCCCTGCCCATTTTCCTGCCCTAAATAAACATTGGCGCCCCTAGCGGCTCCTTTGGCCTTGGGGGCGGCAGGGTGAGATCCGCGCTGTGGCTCGGGGATCCCAATCCCCAGCGTTGTGGGGGCAGGCCTCATGGGAGGGGCTCCTCATGGGCCGACCTAGGGTTAGGGTTAGCCCCCAGGAGGCCGGAAGGCCCCATCTGCCCACTGTGCGGGGAGCGGAGGGGTGGGCCAAGGTGAGGGCGCTGGGGAGCGGGGAGCATGGGCTGGGGCATTTTGGTGCAGGGGGCCTTTGAAGGTCACCTGGGGCTCTGAAGGCCCTGCCCCTTCTCTCGCCCTGAATCACCAGAGGCGCCCCACCAGCCTGGGGTGGCGACAGTGCAGCAGGGTGAGTCTGACTCTGGGGCTCTGAGTCACCAATCCCCAGTGTTGCAGAGCCAGGCCCCTTGGGATGTGCCCCACGGGGCCGACCTAGGGTTTCGGTTAGCCCCCAGGAGCCCGGCAGGCCCTATCCACCGGCTATGAACCAAGCGGAGGGGCGGGCCGAGGTGAGGGCGCTGGTGAGCAGGAGCATGGGAGCCAACGTTTTTGCGCGGGGGGCCTTCGAAGGTCAGCGGGGGCTCGGAGGGCCCTGTGGGTTCTCCTGCCCTAATTGAGCGGGGGGCCCCTAGCGGCTCGGGTGGCTGAAGGGCAGCAGGGTGAGTCCAGCACTTGGGCTCGGGGTCCCCATCCCCAGCGTTGCAACGCAAGGCCCCCTGGGAAGTCCCCTTGGTGGCCAACCTATGGTTAGGGTTAGCCCACAAGAGGCCGGCAGGCCAGATACACCACCTGTGCATCGAGTGGAGAGTTGGGCCGAGGTGAGGGTGCTGGTGAACATGAGCCTGAGTCCAAGCGTTTTGGTTCGGGGCGCCTTCGAAGGTTGGCGGGGGTTCGGAAGGCCCTGCCCGTTCTCCCACCCTGAATGAACGGCGGCGCCCTAGCGGCCCTGGTGGGGAGGGGTGGCAGGGTGCATCCGGCGCTGGGGCTTGGGGGTCCCCAATCCCCGGCGTTGCAGCGCCAGGCCCCTTGGGAGGGGCCCCACGGGGGTCAACCTAGGTTTAGGTTTAGCCCCGAGGAGGCTGGCAGACCCTATTCACCAGGTTTTTGGAGACTGGAGTGGCGGACCGAGGTGAGGGCGCTGGTGAGCGGGAGCGTGGGCCTGGGTGTTTTGTCGCGGGGAGCCTTTGAACGTTTCCGTGTCTCAGAGGACCCTGCCCGTTCTCCCGCCCTGAATGAACGGCAGCACCCCAAGACCCGGGTGGGGGCTGGCTGGCAGGGTGAATCCAGTGCTGAGGTTCGGGGTCCCCAGTCCCCGGCGTTGTGGCATCAGACCCCTTGGGAGGGGCCCTTCGGGGGTCGATCTAGGGTTACGGTTACCTCTAGAAGGCCTGTGGACCCGATCAGCGTCTGTGCAACATGCAGAGGGTTGGGCCGAGGTGAGGGTGCTGCCGAGCCTGAGCATGAGCCCAAGTGTTTTATCGTGGGGGACTTTTGAAGTTTGGTGGGGGCTCGGAGGGTCCTGCCCGTTCTCCTTCCCTGATTGACTGGTTGGCCCCTAGCGGCTCGGGTGGCTGAAGGGCAGCAGGGTGAGTCCAGCACTTGGGCTCAGGGTCCCCATTGCCAGCGTTGCGACGCCAGGCCCCTTGGGAAGGGCCCATCGGGGGCTGACCTGTAGTTAGGGTTATCCCCCAACAGGCTGGCAGGCCCTATTCCCCAGCTGTGTGGAGACTGGAGTGATGGACCCAGGTTAGGGCACTGGTGAGCGGGAGTGTGGGCCCAGGCGTTTTGGTGCGGGGGGCCTTTGAAGGTTGCTGTGTCTCTGAGGGCCCTGCCCGTTCTCACGCCCTGAATAACCGCAGCACTCCAAGCCCCCGGGTGGCAGCTGGGGGGCAGGGTGAGTTCAGTGCTGAAGCTCGGGGGTCGACAATCCCCGGCATTGTGGCGCCAGGCCTTTGGAACTGGCCCCTCGGGGTCCAACCTAGGGTTAGGGTTAGCCCCCAGGAAGCAGGCTGGCCCGATCCGCTAGCTTTCGGCGAGCGGAAGGGCGGCCTGAGAAGAGGGCGCTGACAAACAGGAGTGTGACCCCAAGTGTTTTGGTGCGGGAGGACTTCGAATGTCGCCGGGGGCTCGGAAGCCCCTGCCCCTTCTCCAGCCCTGAATGACCGCGGCGCCCCTAGTGGTCCGGGTGGCGGCGGGAAGGCAGGGTGAGTCCCGCGCAGGAGCTTGGGTGTCCTCAATCCCCGGCGTTGTGGCGCTAGGCCCCTTGAAAGGGGCCCCTCGGGGGGGACCTGGGTTTAGGGTTAGCCCCAGGAGGCCGGCAGGCCCAATCCGCAGGCTGTGAGGCATAAGGTGGAGCGGGCCAAGGTGAGGCCACTGGCGAGCGGGAGCTAGAGCCCAAGCGTTTTGGCACGGTGGGCCTTCGAAGGTCGCTGGGGGCTCGGAGGGCCATGCTTTTCTCCCATCCTGAATGAGGACAGCGCCCCTATCGGGTCGGGTCACGACGGGGTGGCAGGGTGAATCTGGCGCTGGTGCTCGGGGGTCCCCAATCCCCTGCATGGCGGTGCCAGGCCCCTTGGGAGGGGCCCCTTGGGCGCAGAAGTAGGGTTTGGGTTAGCCCCAGGAGGCCTGCAGGCGTACGGAGGTGCTGGCCGAGGTGAGGACGCTGACGAGCGGGAGCGTGGGCCCAAGAGTTTTCGCGCGTGGGCCTTCGATGTTCGCTGGGGGCTCGGAGGGCCCTGCCCATTCTACCACCCTGAATGACTGGCGGCATCCCTAGCGGCCCAGGTGGCGGTGGGGCGGCAGGGTGCGTCCGGCGCTGGGGCTCGAGAGTCCCCAAGCCCTGCCGTTGCAACGCCAGGCCCCTTTGGAGGGGCCCTCGGGGACCGACCTAGGGTTAGGGTTAGCCCCCAGGAGGCCGGCAGGCCGGATCCACCAACTGTGTGGGGAGTGGAGAGGTGGGCCAAGGTGAGGGCGCTGGGGAGCGGGTATGTGGGCCCAAGCATTTTGGGGCTAGGGCCATCGATGGTCGCCGGGAGCTCGGAGGGCCCTGCTCGTTCTCCTGCCATGAAGGACCGGCGACGCCCCTAGCTCCCTGGGTGGCAGAGGGTGGCAGGGTCAGTCCAGCACTGGTGCTTGGGTTTCCCCAATCCCCAGCGTTGCGGTGCCAGGCCCCTTGGGAGGGGCCCCTCGGGGACTGTCCTAGGGTTAGGTTAACCCCCAGGAGGCCAGCAGTCCCGATCCACTGGCTGTGCAGTGAGCGGAGGGATTGACCATGGTAGGGCGCAGTCGAGCGGTAGCGTGGTACCCAGCGTTTTGGCGTGGGGGGCCTTCTTATTTCACCGGAGGCTCAGAGGGCCCAGCGGGTTATCCCGCCCTGAATGCCCGGCGGCGCCCCTAGCGGCCCACGTGGCGGCGGGGGCGGCAGGGTGAGTCCAGCACTGCTCCTCGGGGGTCCCTAATCCCCAGCGTTCTGGCGCCAGGCCCCTTGGGATGGGGCCCTAGGGGACCTACCTAGGGTTAGTGTTAGCCCCCAGGAGGCTGGGAGGCCCGATCTGCCGGCTGTGCGGCGTGCGGAAGGGTGGGCCGAGGTGAGGGCGCTGGCCAGCGGGAGCGTTGGCCCAAGCATTTTGGTGCGGGGGGCCTTCGAAGGTGGCCAGTGACTGGGAGGGCTCTTGCCATTCTCCCTCCCTGAAGGAATGGCGGCGCCCCTAGCGGCCCAGGTGGCGGTAGGGTGGGAGGGTGAGTTGGGCGCTGGAGCTCGGGAGTCCCCAATCCCCGGTGTTGCGGCAATAGGAACCTGGGATGGGATCCTCGGGGGCCCACCAAGGGTAGGGTAACACCCACAGGCTGGCAGTCCAGATCCACAGGCTGTGCAGTGAGGGGAGGGACGGACCGAGGTGAGGGCGCAGGTGAGCGAGAGCATGGGCCCAAGCATTTTGGCGCGGGGGGCCTTCGAAGGTCGCCAGGGGATCTGAGGGATCTGCCCCTTCTCCCTCCCTGAATGACCAACGGTGTTCCTAGCGGCCCGGGTGGTGGCGGGGCAACACGGTGAGTCCGGCGCTGGGGCTCGGGGGTCCCCAATCCCAGGCATTGCGGGTGCCAGGCCCCTTCGGAGGGGCCCCTCAGGGGCCAACCTAGGGTTATGGGTAGCCCCAGGAGGAGGGCAGGCCTCATCCACCGGCTCTGCAGCGAGCGGAGGAGCGAGCCGAGGTGAGGGCGCTGAGGAGCGGGAGCGTGGGCTCAAGAGTTTTTCATGGGGGGGGCCTTCGAAGGTCGCCTTGGGCTCGGAGGGCCCTGCCAGTTCTCCCGCACTGAATGACCAGGGGCACCCCTAGTGGCCCGGGTGGCGGCGGTGCGGCAGGGTGAGTCCGGCGCTGGGGCTCAGGGGTCCCTAATCCCCGGTGTTGCGGCGCCAGGCCCCTTGGGACGGGCCCCTTGGGGGCTGACCTAGGGTTAGGGTTAGCCCCCAGAAGATTGGCAGGCTCATTCCGCCCACGTGCAGTGAATGGAGGTTTGGGTCGAGGTGAAGTAGCTGGCAATCGGGAGCGTGGGCCAGAGCATTTTGCTTTGGCTCGGGATGCCTTCGAAGGTCGCAGGTGGCTTGGAGGGTCCTGCCCGTTCTGTTGCCCTGAAGGACTGGTGACCCCCTAGCACCCCATGTGGCAACGGGGCGGCAGGGTGCGTCCGGCGCTGGGATTGGGGGTCCCCAATCACTGGCATGCGGTGCCAGGCCACTTGGGAGGGGCCCCTTGGGGGCGACATAGGGATAGGGTTAGTCCCCAGGAAGCCAGCAGGCCCAATCCACCAGCTCTGCAGTGAGCGGAGGGGTGGGCCGAGGTTAGGGAGCAGGCGAGCAGGAGCTTGGGAGCCAGAGTTTTTGCGCGGGGGTCCTTCGAAGGTCGCAGGGGGATTGGAGGGCCCTGCCCGTTCTCCCTTCCGGAATGACTGGCAACGCCCCTAGCGCCGTGGGTGCTTGCTGGGTGGCAGAGTGTGTTCAGCACTGGGGCTCGGGCGTCCCAAATCCCCGGCATTGCGGTGCCAGGCTCCTTGGGAGGGGCCCCTCGGGGGCCGACCTAGGGTAAGTGTTAGCCCCCAGGAGTCCAGCAGGCCCCTTCCACCAGCTCTGCGGCAGGCGGAGGGGCAGGCCAAGGTGAGGGCAATGGCGAGAGGGAGTGTGGGCCCAAGCGTTTTGGTGCAGGGGGCCTTCGAAAGTCCCGGGGGCTTGGAGGGCCCTGCCCATTCTCTCGCCCTGAAAGACTGGCGGCGCCCCTAGCAGCCCGGGTTGCTGCGGGGCGGCAGGGTGACTCCAGCGCTGGCCTCGGGGCTCCCCAATCCCCGGCACTGTGGCACCAGGCCCCTTGGGAGGGGCCCCTCGGGGGCCGACCTTGGGTTAGGGTTCATCCCCAGGAGGCCGGCAAGCCCGCGCTAAGTGGTTCTGGCAATGTAACAAAAATTCCATACACTTATCTGTAAGAAATAACAGTGTACAGGAACCCTCTTAGCCCTAACATCATCCTTTGTGAATATGGAAGCCAGCCCCAAAGTGGTTGTGGAAGTCTGACGAAAGGGCTAAGCACTTTTCTCTGAGTCACCACACTATACAGGGAAAGACCAATGTACATCATCTTTCAGGAGTAGGAAGCATTAATGAAAAGGTTCTGGAATTTCGAGGACTCTGACCGATCCTTACTGGTAATAAAACACCGTGTACAGGAAAACACCTTCAACTCTCATCAGCCTCCTCAATCCTGATTCTGATTCAACTTTGGGGGTGTAGGACTAGGGAAATGTCCACATCTTATTGCTAAGAAAGAACGATGTCAGGGTAATGCCCTTCAAGTCACCTCAGCCTTCCTGAAGACAGAAGCAGGAATCAAGGTGGTTATGTTACCATGAGGTAAGGAAGATGAGCATATAAGTGAGAAACAACAGTGGGTAGGACCTCTCTTCCAATGAACATTATCTTTGCTTAATGTTAGATCCCTATGGTAAGTGGTTGTGGGCATTTGTGAGGTCAAAATCTTGAGTGTTTTGTAAAACCTCTTGGCCATTCACATGAGACTAAGGTAGTTGGGGACTCCTAGGCAGTGATTTGTCCACTGTCAAAAATATGAAAAGATAAGAGACAGATGAGGGCTCCTCAGGCATTGTCCTTTATCCTCATCCTCCGTGAGGATGGCCATCTCTGGACAGCTCAGTGGCAGGGTCTCATTCACAGTGGGGGCATCTGTTCCTCACAGACATCAGGCAGGGAAATGGATTTGGTTCTCTGTGCCAGCCCAGCCACAGCTGACTGTCACAGCACCCTCTCGTGGGCTCATAAGAGTTTCACTGTCACCAGGCAGGTCATTGTATTTGATAAACCACTGTGAGAGTTTGCAATTGCCTTCATCTGCAACCTCCTAGAGGCAAATGCAGATCTCTGGTACCATGTGAAGTCATGTGAAGGCATTGTGAGAAAGTGTCCTTTTGCTTAAGAAAAACATGGCTGGGGCTCATGGCTGGCTCAGCCAGGTAAGCATGTGCCTTTGGCTCAGGTTATGATCTCAGCGTTCTGGGATCGAGCCCGGGCTCCCTGCTCAGCAGGAAAGGAGGTAGGGAAATAGCTTAGAACCCACAGAGAATGTGAATAAAGGGGAGTGAAATGGAACTTGGTCTGTGTTTGCTTTAGGGATTGGAAGTTAGTTTTTTCTCAATTGTGATTGTTCTTGAAACAGAAAACCTGTATTGTTTTTTTTACCTTTATTTTTTTTCTAATAATAATTTTTTATTATGATATGTTAGTCACTATACAGTATTTCCTTATATTTTGATGTAGTGTTCCGTGATTCATTATTTGCATATAACACCCAGTGCTCCATGCAATATGTACCTTCCTTAATACCCATCACTGGCCCATCCCAATCCGCCACCCCTCTCCCCTCTGAAGCCCTCAGTTTGTTTCCCAGAGTCCATAGTCTCTCGTGGTTCATTCCCCCTTCTGTTTAGGGTCCATTGTCTAACGAGACAGACAGTGGAAGTTCACCAAATATAAGATCGAAATTTCATTGTTCATTATAGATGCCGCCAAGTAGTTCCCAGACATTTCATTCTACTGTAGTAATTCATTATACCTGTGCAGATGCACGTGGAAGACAATTGATGCATGTATAGTGGTAATAAAACACGCCCCTCAGCAGTAGAATAATAGGGGATGCACATGTGTAAAATTATTCGACTACAGCTTCCGTGCTTTCCCTTTGGTTCCTTATTATCTATGAAATTGGACAATTTTTGTTCTCTAGGCTTAAAACTCATTGTCAGTATTTAGAGTTTTTCAATGCTGATCTTCTCCTGTATAAGTTACCAAAAACCTAAAATATGTATGAACTTTAAAAAACGCTATATTGAAAATTACAGCAGGGAAGTTCCATTTTGTAAATATTGTGTCAATGGATCTCTATTTTGACATCAGTGTTCATTAGAAATGATGACATTTCATGTGAGTATAAATATCAATGTGAAAAAGAAAAGGTAGGAAGAACCTTGAATGTTTAAGTAATTGCTGAAATGACAGGTGTGTGTGTGTGTGTGTGTGTGTGTGTGTGTGTGTGTGTGTGTGTGTGTAATTGATTTTCAGTGAATGGTTCAGCTTCTTGTAGGGCCTCCGAGAGAGCCCAGGTGAACCTTTCAATGAGTTGGTATCTGTTTTCAGAACATGGGAATCTCTTAGTCCAATAGTCAATCAGGCAAGCTTTGAGGTCTTGAAGAGTTTCAGTCCTCAGCAATGGTGTTGCACACCCTTGTGAGCAAACCCTAGGGTATGTTCAGGGCCCTCATTAGATGGTACCAATGTGTGACGATTTCAGACAGCATTTCCCAAAGAAGTACCTCTTGATTCTCTGTCCTTGTCAGTTCCCTACACTTCCTTACACTAGTTATGTGATCAGTGTTTCAGGATAATCCCCACATGTGATTTTTGCTATTTCCTACTAGTCCTATCTGTTTCTCATCTTCTTCTTTTATGGTAGGGGTTGGGAAGCAACCTGTGTGGTGTAGGAAGGGGTGTGGTAGTTGTCTGCCTTCAGAGGACCGAATGATGCCTAGAAATTGTACTGTAGTTTGAGGTCAATTGTCCATCCTCTGAGTGTCAGGAATTCCATCACTTTACTTTGATGCTAGTCTGTTCTTCAAGCTGTCTTCAGAAATAAGGACGCCATCCAT